>NW_027094087.1:106651756-107337450 GCF_029207755.1 Chamaea fasciata
ATACTTCCCTTCCTTATGTGTTCTGGAGATATCCAAAAGAACAAAAAATCTCTTAACACTTAGCAATGCAATTGTGTTTTCTATACCAGGTTTAAACATCATTTGGTTTCAAAAGCTTTTTCTTTAATGATACAGAATGGACATGATGGGCCTTTGGTGTGTTCTTGTAAGATGCATTATAAAAAGGTTACTGGCACAAGAAAGCTTGGAATTTAAAAACAGGATGTGTCCCAGGGGTATTGTTGATCACACAGAGCTGCAACTCAAAGTTAAGAACTATTAATCTTCAATGAGAGTTCTGGTTATTTGCCACACAGTAGCAAATAATTGCGCTCCCACATTAGGAAGCTGTTCTTTCTCATCACTTTTACTGTAGCACTTAGAAAGGCTGGCAACAGACATCAAACAGAGTAATTAGGTATTTAGGATGAATAAATATCAATCGTGGTCTCTAACCAACAGCAATTTTTTTTTCAGATACAATTTTGATGACACAATTTTAAGTGTAGCAGATTTTCTGAGTTTTCTTTCAAAAGAAAAAATAAATTCTGAGGCTGCTCACAAGGTATTATCCATGTTTAATCAATGACCTGAGCTAACATCTACCATACTCACTTTTAATGTGTGAACTTTAAAGAACTGATAGAAGTTTTAGCACATACACAATTTTAACATTTTACTAACAATCTTTTTTTCTTTTTTTTTTTTTTCTTTTTTTTTTTTTTTTCCTCTGGAATCAATGGTCTTACATGTGATACCTGGTTTTTCTTTTTATGTATCTCCAAATTAGTGCTCCTTAGATGAACAGAGCACAAGTTTCTTTCTGGTGAAATTCAGCAGAACTCTAATAATCTAATGGCAACCTGGAGCTCAGCAAACTTTTATTTATCTTGTTCCTCCAACAGGCTTTTGTGCAGGCACTAAATTCTCTGTAAATGGCTAAAGCACCACACCTATCTGAATGAACTTCTCTGAACTTGTCTACAATGACACTAAAGTTCTGTTCTGCAAATCCAGACCTGATGTACTCTTCGGAACTCAATTCTAAACCTCAAATCCTGCAACACCAGCACATCCTGCTGATAGTTTTGATTACCTGAAACAACTAGGGATCTTTTCTGGCCTCATAGACATGCATATGCAACTACTGTTCTGATTTCAGAAAAAAAAATGTACCAGCAGACTTCAGGCAGCTTGAGCACACTGAGCTAAATCTCAAAGTATAAGATTTAATTCTGATTTTCCTACCAGTCACCCAATCATCTAAGCAGCTGTCTTCTTCTGACATATAGGTTAGCTGTCAAGAAAGCAGTTTGGAGAGGGATAATATTGAACATTTTAATCTGTGTTTTCGTGATTTGTTGCCAAACTGCATCCCTCCCTTCAGCTCCTCTTCTTGGTTATTAACTGTTGTCCAGAAGTATGGCTAAAGACATAGATTATTCACAGGTGTAAAAACATTTCCATGGAAGCAGAATCTTAATGAAAGTTGACAAATGAGACTATTCTTGTCTTCTTCACAGAACTTCACCCAATTAATCCCATCACAGAGTCTGCACACTGAAATCACTTTTCTGTGAGTTGCTTTTAAAATTTATTTTAATTTGAAGTCATTGCGAGTGATACTTGAGCCAGTGTGTCAGCAAAAGCAGCACTGCAAATTTCTCTATTGGATGCCAGACTTACGGCAGTGTTGTCTCTCTGGATCTCAACTATTTGACTCACTTCCTCAAAAGACTAGTAAATTCTTCATGTGTGTCAGTCATTCCTGTCGTCTGATATGCAGAAGACACTTGATCTACAATCACAAGAGACCACGAAAGAGTCTTGAATAATTTCAGGTGGTCCATGAGCTCAAGAAGGTGAAAAAAACTGAGACCATCAGTACATCTCACATGATATAATCCACATACAAACCCTGAGCAAATAAATTATTTTAGCTGCTGTGCAGTTAGACTAAAGCTGTAAGCAATCCCCTCTTGTGTGTTCCCTTTATCTCTGCATATAGCACTTGACTGAACAATTTAGTTGCTATTTAAAACAATTTCATTAGTAAAAGGTGCATTTAATTTTGCTGACTGTTATTTACTAGCCACATATATTTTTAATGAAGCTGTCAACCTTACTTTCTTTGGCACAGGTTGCATCATTACTGTGTTTCTTCACATGATCACACAAGAATGGAATCTAATTCTACAGTCACCGCGCAAATAACTACATCCTAATGTTGCCATCTGCCCACAAAAGGTCTCATTTTTCACAACGTAAATGCTCCACGAAAAGGAGAACTATCAAATGATCTTGGTTTTCAATAAAGCTAAGTAATATAACATTTAGTATCCTTTCGTCTATTTTCATATTCCGATTCTTCAATAACAAAAGGAAGAAAATCCAAGCATGAGGTAAAGAAATCATTAAAAAATTACCCACTTTCTTTCCTCCCCAAACCTAGCATGCTTTATTTTCTGACTCTTGGTCCTAACCATTTAGAGATTAATAATTACAGAGTTTACATGAAAAAGTCTATTGTCATATATAATGTCTTCCTTCACTGCGTAGGGGAACTTTCTATTCTTTTGCAGCAGAAACATGGAAAACCTAATTAAACCTCTGAATTAGCAAGTGATTTTATGAACCTCTGTTACTTGATATCACGGATTAAAACATTGAAAGCTCCCTCAAAAACTACCACTCTTTTATGAAACCCACTTACAAGTTAAGCTTTGACCTCAAGCTAGCCATAAGGGTATACCCTAAAATTCAAGCTGCCAAAGTTTACAATTATTAGCTCGTGTCCTCCTTTGTACTAACAACACATCTTTCTACTGCTGACATTAAAATTGTCAGTAATTTGAGACACCCTCTCTATGAGGGAACAAAAAATTTATACATATTTCATTAGTCAAAGAAATTTACTCTTTCCTTATAAGGGTTGGGTGTAGTTTTGGGTTTTTTTCTCTGGGTTTTTTGGTTTTTTGAGTTCTTTAACATTTTTTTTTTTTTTGGTGCTGGAATTTCCATGTTTTCCTTATAGAATTAATTGACATATACAAGCTCTTTCCTATATGCAAGTAAAGAGTATTTCCATCTTCAGAAGCACTTTCTGTTTTGAAGTCTATTACGCAATGAATGAGGCAAAATGTTTAACCAGTGAAGCAATAAAAAAATAATTTATAGTGGGGTACAGGAACTGTTAAGGTAATTTTTGTGTCTGTTCCCAAGTCCCAGCTGAAAGCTGCTACACTTGCAGGACTGTCACACATTTGCATTCTCCAAAAACACATAGTTCAGGATTTCAGTTATGTCAAATTTTAAAAGTTGGTATCTGAGCAAAAATTGCCACACCCAGGACCAGACATATCTCTAGTGAGAGTTCTAATTACAATTCTATTATTAAAAACTAGGTTATAATACTTTCCTTTAATATCATTATGTACGCTCTGCAGAACTTCATTATTTTATAAATAAAGTTCATCTGAGGTCAAAGAAAACCTCTTTCTGAATAAAATTATATTAAATTATGATGTTCCACAGTTAAAAAATTGCTTTACATTTCAACTTATTGCATGTCATTTAGATGCTAAATCAAGAAGGCATCACTCAAGAAAGTCACACCCCATGTCTATGACTGGAAGGGGGAGAAGAAAGGTCTCTTGGATTATCTTCTCCCATTTTTCTTATACTTTAAACTTACAGTTTCATCTCACAAACATTGAAATCCAACTTTTAGCCTTTCCTACTGAAACTTTGATTTTCTTATAGATGAGTCACGTAGTGTAATTTTCAAGGCCCAGATTTTCTGCATAACCCATTTTCTGACTAGCAAAGGATAACAATTAAGAGAGAAACCTGATCTTTTGAGCAACTGTAAGAAGCACCTGCAAAATTTATTTTCCCCACTTTTTTGATTTAGAGCACCCTATTCAGCTTGCAAAAAAAAGTCTGAAGAGAAACACAGCCTCATCCATAGCAACTGAAATATTGCTGACATTTCTGCTGTCTATCCTAGGTACCCTTTCACAGACTTGGTAACACTCCAGAGGTTTTAGGTTCTGCACATCTCAGACAAAAAACTGTCAAGATTGTGTGGCTGAAAGTTTGTTATGGATTTCATATTTGGGACTGGACTCCACAGCTAAGAGGTAACAGAGTTCACTGCTAAACTCAAAACATCTGAGTGAAGTAGCCTCACATGATCCAACTGAAATGTCACTGTGGGCATGGCCAGAGAAAGGAAAACTCTCTTCCCCCACAGGTAAAAGTTTTATGTGGGTTCTCAAGTTATGCCAGTGGCACATAAATTAGAAAATTATTTTTTCAATTCTTTACAGCTTCTCCCATTTACAAGCATTATTTGTATTTACATCACAAGTCATGTGAAATAACTTGCAAATCCAAGTGTTTTGAAAGCTTAGTCCAAGAATAAATGCACTGAGACACAGGTGCTCTAGACACTGAATTTTTAGGAATGTAATGCAGCTCTCTGGGGAGAAATGCACTATACATCCAACAGAAATTAAGATTTAGAATATTTAGAAGTAAGTTTTATTTTGACTGTATAAAAACTGGGGGGGTTTGTATATGAAAGGTAGTTAATTGGTGAGAATTATCTAACATAATTTCATTTAACCCTAAATATTTTACAGTTAATTAGTGACCTGAATTTCACTTTTCACAAGTAAGAGAAATGAATGATGTAATACATTTCTCTGTCTTAATTCCAACCCTGTAGGCTAATCTACTCAAGACAGCACCCCTAGAACTACATAGAATTGAATAAAAAACAATTCTGCAATGAAAGTAATTTATTTGCACTTTTAAAAAGCAGACAATGATGACAAATCACTAACAAGGAGTAGCTAGCTAACTGAAATCGATTCCACAGCTAGAAACAGAGATGGATTTGAACCACTGCAAACAAGTCAGGAGAAGAAGGATAAACTGTAGATTTCACATGGAAATCCACTTTCATGTTTGGAAGACCACCTCTCTGAGCTGTTAGTAGAGGGAGAAACACTGTCCTGGGACTATACAGAAAAACCTCCTGTATTTCTGTCCTAAAAACCCCAGAAAGAAGTAATGTCTTCAAAATTTAAAGATCAATAGCTTTTTGATGACTGAAATAAGAAGAAGCAGTCCAAACAACCCAGGTCATGCTTCAGGCAAATAAAAACTTGAATCATAATGTTTAGGAGGTTTTTCTCAGAGCTCAAATGAAGTAGAGGGAGAGTAGTACTTTTACAAACATTTGCTTGCAAATGCATTTTCACCTGCTACTAAAAATACTGTTATAAAACTCAATTAAAAGTAGCTAAAACACCATTAAACTACATTTAAGAGAACTAGAACTCGAGGAAAGACCTTTAGATCATTCAGATGAATGAGTCAAATCTAACATTAAAGGCATGTGTTGATAGGCATTTTCTAAAACCTTCATAATTCTTGTTATTCTTCTGCAGGCTTGGTCCAAGTTTCCTCAGTAATTGCAGCTTTGCTATTCCATAAAAACAACATTTTTGAGAAAACAATGCTCTAGGAGCATTACATTTTCTTTAGATATAGAAGCCAAACAGTTACTCTTAATTTTCCACAACTATTTCTGTGACCATAAAAAGGCTTAACTGGTAATACATTTCAAATTAGACTCTATCAGTTGATTGTTGCTGTAGCTACTTATTCATACATGGAAAAGCAAGATTATAAATTACTCAAGCTAAAATCCCATATTGCCAAGAAAAAGAAAATAATTACATCTTTCACCCTCTGTGAAGCACTTCCATTATCAAAAACATATTAAAGTTACCTTTTTTTTTCTGCAATAGTACCGTGTTGCAGATTAATTTTATTTGTGATTCAACACAGTTCCCAGACCTTTCCTTTGTTTTATTATTGCCAGCCCAGCTATCCCGCCCTTCTGTATGCAGATGTTTTACTGCTGTTCTAAACATAATACTTCACAGTTGTCTTGCAATTCAGCATTCTTCAAAAGAGTATTTCACCCTGATCCAGTCCTCTAAATTGCTGGACATCTCTTCTGTGAAGATGCTGAACACAAATGTGTGCTGTCTAAATCACTTGAATCAGTATTAGAAAATATTCTAGACCATGGAAAAGCCCTGTGGGATGCCCTGATGGGCTAAACTACTGCTGAGCATGTTTTTCAATATTATGGAGGCTGCATTCAGATTATCTTACTCCCCTTTTTTAATGAGTAGAATCAGATGAGAGACAATCAAAAACCAGACTAAACCAAAGATACACCACAGCTACTATTTCATTGCTGTGTGTTGCTTGGTAAAATGACAAATGGTAGGATTGATTTGTTTAATTATTACTGACAAATAAATTTAAGTCAATATCCTCCAGGAGTTTAAAAATAAAGTTTCAGCAAATTAATAGCTCAAGCATAAATTTTCCTGAGTATTAAAGATCAGATCATTATACACTGCCAGAAGGGCATGCTTTAAATAAATTAATTATTTGGTCTTATTTTTCCCACTCCATTTATGACCTACCATTCTCCAAAATAACTATTTCAAAACATATTATAATTTACTTTCATGATTTGTTAACTGGATCACACCTCTTATCTCTGACCTTGCTCTTCTCCAATTCATCCAGTTTTATTAAAGATGAAATTGTAATTAGAAACAAGAAAAGACAAGTCTAATAGAGAAAACTCCTTCATATATTAGAAATATAACAAAGAAATCCAATCAAGAGTAATACAGATGCATCACTAGTTTGAGAAAAGGTAAAGTAAATTGAGGCAGAGAACATTTTAAGAGAAGGACAGCTTCTTACATTTCAATCACTGCTGAAATCAAAGAAATAAAGCTTGAACTTTTTTTCTAATAAATCAGCCAGCTGCCTTCAGCAATATCTGAGACTTGTAACTGTTATCTTGAAAACTAAGCCTTAGTGTAAGAATATCAGGTTTCTTTCTTGTTATTGTTTTTAAATATATAAAAAGATATTTTGGTAAATAAACAAATAAATAAATTCATTAATTACCTTAGCAAACTGTGCATTTATCCATTTTGTGAAAGTTTTCTTTTGAACATCCTCCCGTTCATCTGCCAGAGGAAAGAAAAGCACCTCATTAGAATTATTCAACAAAAAATGCAATATTATTGATTAATGTTTCAGTTTTGATTTACTGTAAACTACTAATAATTCTTCAAACACAGGCAGAAAAAATGCTTGGGTCTATTATTTGATAATTGCATCAACACATTTTGAAGGTCTACAGGTCTCCTTCACAGTCATGGTCTATATCCCTAGTTCAACTGACCCGTCCTGCAGTTACATTTCTTATGGAAGAGAACACGTCGCAGTAGGATCTGAAACATCCCATTCTAATTTTTCATTTCATGTAGGTATAAAAATCCTCAAACATGTCATCTGATGGTTTTGACATCAGGAATCTCTACTACAGTAGAAAAGTATTTGAAATAACATTATATGCACCTCCTCAAATTGCTTGAGGAAGTGAAACCTTCTGGACACCAACAAGAGTTCTCCATTGGCAGCCCCTGATATACCTTATGTCTTTCTTAACTTGCAATTATTTACCTGTCACAAATTGTTATATAATTTTCCTCCAGTGGAAAAAGAAGAAAAACCAAACCCACACACGTATTTGTTCAGCCATACATGAAATTCTTTTTCAATTCTTTAACATGAAAACTTTGTAGAGGGAGATGATTTATCTTAGGCCTTGAGTTCTGTATCTAAGTACAGCCTTGATACTGAATGGAACTGGAAAAACAAAGGTACAATTCTGTTGTATTTTATGTAGGTTGAAAGATAAAAATTATTCCAAACTAGAACTCTGGAAGCATAAGCTCAAAAAGATCTATTAGGCATCACCCCTGAAATATAAAGAACAGATTTCTTTACTTGGCAAAATAAAATCAACCCCAACTAGAATTGAAGGGCGTATGTGGAAAAGGGTGCAGAATGCACCCTAAAATAAAGTTCACATGCAGCCTTTTGGTTTGCAGTAAAATTCTCTACACTTCTTAAATAAAAAGGGACATTAAATTCCATTCTAAAATGTTCAGCAATTAATAACGTTAATGGATTCAGCTAAATTTGAAAGGCAGGAATAGACAAGCTACAAGAGAAATTCATGGTCTTAATAGTGTATTTTTCCCTCCCTCCACCTGTCCAAGGATCGAAGACAAGACAACTCTTTTTGATACAAATATATCTTTTGTTCTTAAATTCTCACCTCAATATCACTTTAAACATACTTTTCTCTCCAGAATGTTTTCCAGTTTCAAAGACAGAATATACTCATAAAGTATACTAGTTTGCAGTTACTATTGCATTATGAAGAAGTACTGCAAACTTGAAGGAGCATATTCTGAGCTCAGATGATCTTGAAAAAGACAACACAATAGTTCAACTGGAAACTTGCCATAGAAGATATGCATTATATACACTCTGCCACTAATATATATATATATGAGTACTTGCTACAATAAACTTCCTAGAATTCTATTGCAATCTATCCCAAATACTGCTGTCAGCTTCATCCTTTGGCTGGAAGTAATACTAGAATAGTTATGAGGCTCATCTAAAAGCAACAGCATGTGAAGGAGATGCATGTTTTTTTGTTATGCATGATGCTGAAACTGTTAAAAATTTCATTTTTCCCCACAAGCAATACTTCCCTCTGTGTTGACTGTAAGTTGTTTATTATATGAGTTTTGTTTCATTCCAGCCACGAGCAGTACACAGAAGATAAGAGAAGAAAGATACATTTTGTCAGTAGAAGATAAATATTCAATCAGATGTTATATGACAAACTTCTTCAGCAACTTCATATAAAATATTACACATAAATAGCTGTTTCTGTTTAATCATGCCTGCTAAAACTGCCAAATGCAAATGGGTTTGAAGAATAATGTGTCATTTAGCAAGGGAAAGGAAAAAAGAGACAAAATCACATTTTTAAAACTCTTCAAACAATATTATGTGATATTTAGCAGGGAAAAGGAAAGAGCCAAAGCATCTCTTTAAACTGTTCAAACTTCTGCTTTTCCACCGCAGGGAGATGTAATAGCATATTTAGTAACAGAGTGGGTTGTTTGTTTTAGGATTTTTTGTTTGTTTTCTTCTTCCCACAAAGATATATGCAAGTTTAACTGCTAGTCACCAATGAATTCATGTCCACTGTGCTAATAAAAACCAGGATCTCCTAAGAAAAATGAGAGTCAACCCCACAACTTGAATGCTTGAAACATATTCAAAGTCCAGGCAGTGCCCTGCTATATTGTAAACACAAATCTATTCCACTGCTGTTATCTTTATACAGAGATCATTGCAAGCACTTTCATCTCTAGGTGCTTGCTCAGACAAGTTTATACCACAACAATTTGTTAGTGACAGCCTCCTAACCTAAAAGTGAATCCATCTTTTGGTTATGCTTGGCATGATTTCCCCATTGTAAACATGATCTTTTACAAAGAGATGTTCTCTTAGCCCAGATTTATGGATTGAATGCTAGATGTGGAAGCTGACTGACATTTATCTAGGTGCTGCACAAACGTGCCAAGAACACTCCTGTGCCACGTTTAAAATGCTGTGTTTATAAGGGATCCTTCAGCACTGAGCCAGTGAATGTCCTTTACTGTTAGTCAAGAATAATCAAATGGCCAGGCTGGTAATTCCTCCACCTGTTCAAGAGCAATATGATATGTTTATTTCTTTTTTTTTTCAAGCTGAAAGAATTGGAGAATAAGTGTACTGTCTCTCTTCAGATTAGACTTAAACACTGCATGGATCCTGAATTCCTTTATCATAATAACAATGGATCTCTTCCCTCCGCAGAAATGCTTTTCTCAAATAGATGGACATTGAGTGGAATAGGCTTAACCTCATTTTCTGCAGGTTATCAACTCAGAAAATGAATGCTCTGAGGTCTACAAAAAGCCTTCCAGAAAAAAGAGATATTGAGCAATAAGATTTACCTGATTTTTGTGCCATACAGCCTCTAGTACCACTGAACAGATCTTGTTTTAACTACCACACATTCACAAATGTGTTCTGATGAGCATTCAGCTTTTCAGCTGTGAATGCAAACCTCTCAGATTAGTTAACTGCACATTTGACTTTTGAAATATTATTCCAGGTTAGGCCTCATAATAAATTATGGCCCAGAGAGAAAGTGCAGTATTAATGAAGCTAATCATCTGACAAAGGACAGTTCTGACACTTAATCAGGCAGCAAGGCTAATAGAGACAAGTGGCACAGTGAAGGATGCTTAGAAACAACCATGATTCAAAAGAGCAAAGATGCTACTAATAATGGCAAGGGGTCAACATACAACTCTCCTAGATACTTAACAGCTCATGTTTGCAACCTACCACTCCAATGCAATTCCCATCCATTTTCTACAAGAAAAGATCCAACACTGTGTTGTCATCTCTTAGTAAATGACACTTTTTATTACCCTTGTTTTTCCAGACCACCCTAACCCCTCAAATACCACCAAACATATTGAATAAAAAAATTGTAAGAGGAAAAAAATATTTTAAATACCATTATACTCTAGATACTATTCTGAAAGCATATAGCAGTGCTAACAAATCACTAAACAATAATATTTTTTAAACAATTTGAGCTGACAAATACAAAGCAGACTGCAAAATGAACTATAATTCAGAAACATACACTATGTATGTCACTACATTATTGCATTTAAATCATAAAAGCCACTTTCCCTCAGAAAACATGTCATAGGGAGAAGGAAATTTGCACACTTTGGTGCATCCTTCCCTTTTTTTCTAGAGGATCTTCAACCTCTCAACTCTTCACACACCTGAACAAATAGTTCTTTCACTAACTCACAGAATGGCTGAAGCTGCAAGGTACCCCTGGACATCATCTGGTCCAACTGCCCCAGTCAAGCAGGGCCACCTAGAGCAGATTTTACAGGAACCCGTTGAGTTTGGCTTTTTATTATCTCCAAGGATGGAGACTTCACACCTATCTCTTCCTGTGAACACATGAAGACTGCATCATCGGCCTTCTACAGATCTGGGTCATGTTTAATAATGCAAGTTGCTTAGAAAATTCTTTTCTAGAGTAAGTACACCCCAATTTCTAAAATTAGAAGACATTCAACAAAACTGTTGAGTACGGGAAATTATCCATGTCCTCGGATTATAAACTTCAATTTTAAACAAACAAACAAACAATCATTGTCCTTATCATGTCAGTGAAGATGTGATGTTTGTAGAGTGTTTGAATCACTCAGAGACAGGCAGTGATAGGAGGCTCAGTTGTGTGATAGATTTTATGCAGCCTCCAGCAAACAATTCCTTCACAGGTGTGGGATCAAACAGGGAGGAAGGAGGCATCTTATTCTGTTACCCAGTGTTGCCCTGAGTTAGGTAAACAATAATTGAATAGTTATGTTTTGTCTTCCAGAACCTACAAGCAAGAAAGGAGGAAGAAAAAAAAAAAGAAAACATAAAAAAGAAGAAAATAAAAAAAAAATAATTCTCTTATACTGGTGAAAACTTCGAAACAATGGTGCTAAGGCAGGTGTAAGTTCCCTCATTCATAGCAACTGCAGGTTCATTGGAACACTGCACTTTAGAGAATAAAACCATCAAAATTGCTATTTGATTTTCTAGCAGCCAAACAATGCAGATTGAGAAAAGGTCAGGATTTTCTTCAGTGAGTGGGAGTGAGAACCAGCAGTGGTGGGAGCACCAGGAACAAAAGAGGCCACAGATAGTCACATTATTGATACTCTGGCTCCATCGACTCACTATTCTTTGAGATTTTCAGTGCACTGCTACAATACCCTGCCAGTAACTACAGCTGCTGAGAAATGTTCCCTTCCCATTCTTGCTTATCTGAGGGGGGAAGAAAAAAATCAATGCAATACAATGACTGAAAGATATTCAAGTGGACTAGCTTTGATTTTTAGTCATTGAGGTCATCCAAGACATTCACAAGTTGACAGGAAATACAATAGGCTGCTTTGACAGACAGACAAGGAATTTAAGTCTATTTCTCATGTAAGGCAATACAGAACATGTAATTCTTTGTCCATCTTCTATAAATGTACTGATGAGCAGTGTGTTGACTTAATATGAATATTGTTAAACCTCCCTGTTCCCTCTGCTACCCTCTTGAGACTTTACTGTAGAACCAGAGTCAAATCACCATAATCAGACCATCTCAGGCTTTTCAAAACACTGATGAATCTATTCAAATGCTCAGCAGAAATGGAACACTGAAAGCCCTCATTAATATTGATTTATAGAGGGAAAAATAAAAAAAAAAGTACAACTAAACACTATGAAAAATAGAAGACTAAAATTTTACTGAGAAAGGTGTGGTAAGATTTAAGGTAAATTTAGGAAATGAACAGGTGTATTCCTAACATAAAAGACTTTGCTCCCCACTTTCTTCAAATAGAGGATCTCAGAGAGAGGGATGCCATTTACTGATCAGAGGACAAAAGAGAGGATATCTGTAAGACCCAGCCTACAAGATTTCTACAGACAGATTGGAGTAGCAGATTGAACTACTGAACTACCTAGTCTAGACTGAAAGACAGGCTGAAAAAATCTTTTATTTTTCTCATTTCATTATGTTAACTGGAATTGTTCTCTCATTATAGATGTTTTAGGGAAACTGCTTCCTGACTTTTCCTATTTTTTAAATTCTTTAAGACACTGCAAGTGTTTATATAAGGTCTCACCCTTTGAATCTAACTTCAACTAATTAGCTATTCAGAGAAAAGCTACTGAGTGTTTTTGAGGACCAGTATGGATATCATGTGTAAACAAGGAGCAGCACAAAGGACAGAACATGACAGCCTGCCAGCCTGGAACAGAAGGAAAGATAAAAAGAAAAAAAAAAAAAAAAGAAAAAGAAAAAGAAAAAAAAAAGAAGGGGAAAAAAAAAAAAAAAGAACAGGAGAAAAAAAAAAGAGAAAAATGATGAAGGGATGAGGGGAAGACAGAAGGAGAAGTAAACACCTTTATCCTGGCTTGGGGGAAACAAAACAAGGAAAGAGACATATGGAAAAGAAGGAATGGGATGGGAGAAAGCAGAGATAAACACTTCCTTTCTGGAAAAAAAAAAAAAAAAAAGGATATCTGGTAGCTAGATGATCATATGCAGGGAAGCAGTGAATTTGAACAAAAGAACTACTGAAGCATGTGCAGCTTAGTCAAAAAGATTTGACTAGCATCCAGAAGTACCAGAATAATGCAAACAAGCTACATATGATTCCTAAAACAACAATGGGCAGCTGTGAAATGTACACACAGATCTATGTTTGAACAAATTCATGTAATTTGTTCATGTTTGTTAACCACCCCCTCTGCCCTTCTTCCCCTCCACCATTTCTCAATCATTTTCCCTAAATAAATTGTAGCATATGTAACTCCCAAGACAAAAGTAGGATCACAATTCCAATGAAATTTAGAAAGAAAAGAAACAGAATGTCAGCTCACATTTCCAGAACATTTTAAATATACACAACAAGGGGTGTTCAGCTCCAGTTCATACACTGGTAATTGTATTCCCAGCTGTTGACCTAATCCTCCTCTGGTCCATCACAGACAAATACACTTTGGACACTCATCCTACTTCTCCATGTCCATGGATTTGACCTGAGGACCTATAACACAACACTTGAGTGTCAGGACATCTGCCTCGAGTGCTGGTGACCCTAACTCTGCTTTGCCCCTTTCAATGATAAGGACTTGTAGGATTTTTGACCCACACTCTACCAAAAATATCCTGTTCTACTTATTAACAGCTTTGGAAACACAAGCTTAACTGGTTTTGTCTCCCGGGGTTTTTTATTATGTTCTAACCAGCAACTGCTTTGGATGCAGTAAATTTTTCCCAAAGGGAAATCACTAGTAAAATGCAACCTAAAAACCTCCAGTGCTTCAATACATCAGATTTCTTGCACAAGATAAATAACTGCTCAAACTTAAAGAACTAACGTATCTCTACCTGAGAAGCTGGTGCTTCAAAAGGAGTTCAGTTTATGCCTTATCTTTACATTGGAGTATACAACTACTCATTTGAATATTCACCTGTGAATAAGTAGTGTCCCCTTTTTTATCTATTTTTCAATGTTAGATACATATATTGACAAATTAAAAGAATCCTTGTTAATGTTTCAGTGGAAGCCCATGCTATTTTAGCATCTTACCATTTTTATGACAGGATTTTCTGAATACTGTAGATCATATATTATACCTTTAAATGAGGTTATAATATATTTGTCTTCACTTAAACCTCCATGCTAGTTAGAAGGGCGGTACCAGCTGAAACCACTGCCACTTTCTGGAACTTGCAGAATATTGTTTGATTTAATTTGTATTATCAACTTTTTTGCAGTCAGACACCAATGAGATCATGTTGCCAGGATATCCAAGTACCTCAAAAAACACTAATGATGATTTAAAAGCTTTTTGGTTATGTGGTTTGTTTGTTTGTCAGTTTGTGTTTGCCCTTGGAGTTTTTTGGGTTTTTTCCTTGTTTGTTTCCTTCTTGTTGTTGACAGTGACAAAATTCACTTGCAGGATAAGTCTTCTTAGTGCTAAAAAATGAACTAAATTAATGGGGAAGGATTCTAGAATTACCAAAATGTGAAAAAAAGTAGGAACTGATGAATACTGACTTCATCTTGTCAAATGAGTATAGACGGGGAAAATACTTAATATTTCTTGTTGGTTCATTTGAACAGGACATTTTTTTTTCTTGTTTACAGATTAGGGAATCACAAGTCAAATTCTGCTAATACCTCATGTAATAACAAATAAAATTAACCAAAACACTTTTTGGCTCATAGATTTACTACTATTATTATTATTGCTACATATAGAACTATTGCAACTCCACAGCCCACACCTGCAATTTTTACCACAGCTGCTGAGAGATACTTTGATCCTTTCATCTTTCAAAAACAACTAATAACTTGTAAGGTTTTTTTAGCAGAAATATCAATGTGCTCGAAGGAAGGAGGCAATGTTTACTGGTTGTTGGGCTGACTGGAACAAAGAACCTGACTGATATTTTAGGAAAAAAAAAAACAACACGTAACTTCTCTGAAGAGTGACTAGACCTAGTAAATAGATTAAATAGACCTCGACTGTAGTACCTCTGGTTTCAGAGTTTCTTACTTTTAATGCATTTTTGTTCTTTCCCGGAGAAAATGGGAATTACAAACTGAAGACAGAGAGAATCAGTACCAACCCTTTTTCTCCCCTCTGAGCTCATGGGTGCACAGGAAGGACAGTGGCATTAGGACAGATGGACAGGCCCCGCTGTGGCCTGGCAGCAGGAAGCCCTACTGAACAACCAGCAGCAGAAAATCCTCCTCAGTTAGACACTAATAAAATTGGTTTGTGTGCACTGCACCCTCAGTGACAATCTGCAATAAGCATTGTTACTCCTCTGCACCAAGGATCTGAGAACTGCTGAAACTAACTCAAAGTGAAAGCAAGCGCTCTCACCTCGGCTGCTGTTTAACCAGCCAGCTCAAAGAGACCCCAGCATTACCAAATGTCCCTGACACCACTGGGGGAAAAGTTACAGGCCAGAAATGAGCAGCACTGGCAGTTCCTGTATTTCAACAATGTCACCAAAAAAAAAAAAAAAAAAAAAAAAAAAAAAAAAAAAAAAATATCCCCCAAAAGGGGCTGTGGCCAACACTGAAGTTGGCTTGTCAGGACAGAGGAATTATAGGTTCTTGGGTTTTTTGTTTATGTTTTTTAAACCTTGGAAGAGAGGTCAGCGTTTCGCTGATCAGCAGCACATCTCAAAGTAATCTGTGACAGAGGCACTGGTTGGGAAGTATTACTAGAACAGAGATACAGAGATTAATTACTAGAAATAAAGTCAGGGTTATGTAACTAGATAAAATTACCCACAATTTTCATATTTATAACCTTTATGAAAACTACAGTTATTTTTTGTTTTCTTCAGAAAACAGCAGATAAATGCTTACAGTAGACTGTGTCCCTTCCTTAGCTGGAGATTTTTACCATCTAGGTTACTATTTTTGTTCTGGTATGAGCAATAGAGGACAGGAGACCAAGGACAGTAACGTTAATTCATGAGCCAGCCAGAGCAGAACACATCAAAACTAGGACATACAAGCCCACAAACTTTCTGAATTATAGGTTTTCAACTAATAACAAATGAAGCTGAAAGAAGCATCTGGATTTAAAATAGGTAATCAGGGTCTGAAACATGACATTAGTATCGAGTGTTTCACACAACCTTCTGATGTGAAAATGAAATTGCTGTTCTGTTTTCAGCAAATGCCATCTAGTGATGCATAGTTGCAAAGCTTTGAACTGCTTTGATTTTTACGTATATTGTCCCAGATTTTCTGATTTGCTCCTATAGAAAAAAAAAATCAGGCAAATGCTTTACATGGTCACAGACACTCAAAATTCATTCCACACACATGCAGAACACAGAGAAAGATGGGTTAACCATATGTGAAGGACCAACATTTGTTACAGTTTGTATTAAAATATTCATTGCAAACAACCATGCTAAGTACACTGTGGTAGCTAGCACTATTCTGTAATATTTCAAGTTCTTTTTTTGTTCCTCTGTCAAAAGAAATTAGAGAACAGGCTGTTCTAGTCTGCTTGACTGACTGCTGTCTACTTTATTTCATCTGACCCAATTAGTGTCTGAGTTAATTAGAAGGAGCTGCCACTGGGACATCAGAGAATGTATCAGAGAAGTTTGCAATTAATGATACCAAGGTGTTAGCATGTAATTGTTTACAATACACACTCTCTATTCTTAGGGTGAAGATACTGTCATTATAAAGCTGACAGCATCAACTGGTCCACAGCTAGAATTCATCTTATTATACAACATTTGAGACATTTTGAAAGAAATTTACACACGCCTCTAAGAACAGCTGTGTAAAATAAAGGCAAGTGAACTGTGTTTTCCACCCTTGTTTCACCTCACCCGAAGCAGACAAAGTACTGATGAATGTATTTAAGCTACAGTTGTGATTTATTTAATTCAGAAAGAACTATTGCAGATTTCATGTTTTCAGGTATTGGCATCCTTTCACAACTCCCAAGCATCCTCTACTTTCCAAGGGTAGAAAAGAAAGAACAATCAGAGTAAAGCCCTTGTTCATAGTGATAATTGTGGGGGAAAGCCAATAGAATAGAATTTAATTCCCCTATACCCTTTCCCATTTCAGCGCTACTTTATTCTGTTTGTAGTGGTTCAATTGTACAAGTGACTGAAAGATCTTAAATTCTGAGAAATACACGTTAGGATCTGAATGTCTGGCACACTGAACACAATTGTCCAGTACTACCCCATATTTGGAAAAACTCCAACTGAAGGCTAATACAAATGACATAAAAGTCTATATACCAGAACGTCACAGAAAACCTGGATTACAAAGAATGTTAAGTATGTATTCCCTACGCCCTATAATATCAAACACTCCTGAAAAGAAAAAGAAAATAACTGAATTTCTAGACAGCTCATAGGCAACACCTTGCAAACAGCCACAATGTTTACTGCAGACTCTTCTTCCTTCAGCTTCCTTCTGAGGCTTCTATTTTTCATTTAACAGCTTTATTTGGGAAGTGACTGTTCAGTTCTCACAAAAAGAAAAAACATTCAAATTGGAAGAATGGGGGTGGTGTTTGTCTCTTTTGCCTCTAGGATGGTGAAAAATGAGAGCATCATAGAAATGAGTTTTAAACTCCATCACAAAGATGGTGGCAACTGTTACAAAGAATATGATTTTTTTAGAATTTTTAAGATAAAATGTATTAAAGTTAGAACTCAGGAATGTGCCCAGAGCCACCAATAGTTCAAAATGTGTTTTTACCCAGCAACCAGTGGGGAAAAAAGCCATCATTATAGAGAACAAGCATTAGAAGCTGTAGAAATCACATTGCTGAAGACAAGAGAAGCATTTGAGGTGAGGTACCACCACGGTCCATCAAATTACACAATACCATTGACTTCTGGTCCAGTCTCTGTCTCGCCAGTACCCCAGGGAGAGGGGGGCAGGCTGTGACACACAAAAGAATAACAGGATGTGTTTCTTCTTAAGCAGTCAGGCACAGGTCCTGCTTAAGAACATTTCATTATCTAAATAATACACTAAAATAAAATAATACACTAAAACAATAGAATTGGCTATGTTGTTAAACAACATACTTGGCTGTGTTATTAAACCTGTGTTTGCAACTTTGCATAAGGTTCTCAGATTATTTTTAAGTTGTCTACAGAACCAACTGAAATTAGGTACAAATCCTATCCAAAATTCATCTGCCTGACATTAGTGCGCTGGAATTTGTAAAAACTGAATGCTCAGTTTGGGGCTGAACACATTTTTCATCCACACATTGGGTCAAAGCTCAACATCGTAAATTTATCTTGGGAGAGTGGAGTAGAAAGAATTGGTAAAAATAAAGTGGACAGGGATACTAAGATAGCAAGGAAGAAAGAGGGTATACACAGTTCCCTTACCCATATTTTGAGGTACTTTTTCCATTCTGGGGTAGGGGGAAAGGTAAAGGGAGGAGAAATTTTTAAAATCATAACATTTTATAACATGTTCCTGAAATTCTTACTCCACTTCAGAATATTTGAAGCACTAGTGAAATTTTTATTAAAATTAGATTTAATATGAGTATTGTTCATCTTCTCACTAAGTGGGCATTGTCTGAGCAAGTCACAAGAATATCTGCAATAACAAATTGTATTTATATCCCAGCAGATTCGATGCCCTCCCAACTGAAAGTAGGATTTTCTGGCTGTACCAGACATGAACATTTAAGAGAACTAATATATTTTCTACCTATATGTATTCTCTACATTGATCAGTGGGGGTTTTTTTTGTTTCTTTTTGGGGGGTTTTTTGGGTTTTTTGTTTGTTTTTTATCATTGCATACATCATTCAGAACTGCTTTCAATTAAGGATTTCATATCTATAACATTAAGTGAAGATTAAGAAATATTAGTATTGATGCTAGGACAGTTACCTATTATAAACATTGATTTTTATTTCAACTCAGTGCCAACTCATCAGCTCTACTGAGAGGACCTGTGTTTCCTTAATATAGATTCACTACAGAAAAAGAAGAAAAACATCTATTTGTCATTCTTTTTACAGCTGTTCTTTTCCAGTCTAGACAACTCAAGGCAAGTGTGACATTTCACAAAATCATAAACTACATTGAAGAAACATGTTGTCATTCTATTCCAATGTTTTTGCAACAGTAAAGAAGAGTAATTTTCTTTGTAGCTTAATGCTTTTTAGAGACACCTAATCAATCTGCATAGATATTTTGATCCCATTCATCCTAATAGAAAAACAGAGTGAACAGATATTGGAATTTCAGTTTGGGCTTCTATCTTGGAGGATGTACAAAAGACCAATTGAAAATATTCAGCATACAAAACTCATAGGCCAGCAGAGCAAGGGAAGGAAGGAAAAATATGTTAAAATGAATGTTAAAATGTATGGACAACTTACTGGGAGAGGAAAGAGAAGAAATGAGGATTCAGCTAAAAAGACTACTGATAAAATGTCACCCAACAAGATTGAAACTATTACGCTGTGGCTTTGACAGCTACCAAAAACCTGTACATGAACAGAGGGAAATTCACTAAAATTAAAGCATGATGATTAAGAATGAATCAAAAAAATTTATACCCATTAATTCTCAGGAAATTCAGATAGCACTATACAAAACAGTTTTATGTGAACACAGTAGAGAACATACACCCTCTTTCCCTGCTTAAATCAGGTATATTCCTATTTTCTTCATACTCCTCCTTTAATTCATTAATAATACATCTTCTTTGTGCACTCTTTAGCTTCTTCAATGTTTTCACACTCCAAAAATTTGAATATGGTTACCTGTTCACTCCACAGTTCACAGTTACACTGTAGAATTCCTGAGCATATAAAATCCTTGGGACTAATGTGTAAAAGGATAAAAGGGGATTTATAAAGATTAATGGTGGGAAGTTATTCAGATGGATCTGAGCACGAGTATCCTGAGGCAGTGTTTAACTTCAGTATCAACTAATTACTGATATGCAGATGCTGAGATGAGCTCAGTTGGTCAGAGCGTGGTGCTAATAACACCTAACATTGCGGGTTCAGTCTCCATATGGGTCATTTCCTTAAGAGCTGAACTCAGTGATCCTTGTAGGCCCCGTCCAACTCAGGATATTGTGTGAATCTCATGCTGGCATCTATCATCTACTGTGCAATGGATCTTTAGGCTAATCCAGTGAGCATGAGGATCAAGAAAACCAGAATGACTACAATATTCTGCTCCTTTTACTCAGCTCACAAAACAAATATCCTTTGGCCAACACAAGAACCAAAAAAGGAAGTTATTTCTGAGAATTTTGAGAAGTGAGGAATGAGTTGGCTACTCCTCTAATTGCAACACCTAACAACTAACTTAGCAACCACATAAATAGTGCCTTTGTTATTTTGGCATTTCTACATCGCTAATTGTCAGGCATTCTTCATCAGCATCATCAGCTTGATGACAATGACATACAGAGGTTAAATCATTTGGATATCTGATTAGCTGTCAGAAACAATGGTTCTATGACATTCAGGCTACACCTAACATCACAGCAGGACCCAGAGGGTTTGCAACCAAATACCAGTTTTGGAAACTAAAAATACTGCCATTCTTATAATGAAAGAACTTGAAAATCATGCAGCAGGCAGCTACATTAATAAAAGTAACATGGAAATGATTTACAATTAATTCAAAACAACTTACAAAGGTCAAATTGGCATGACTGTGACATTTCAAGCAATGTAAATGGACATCTTAAAATTTTCCACACTTCTAATTTACTTTCCCAGTAATAAGGAAATTGAATGAATTTCAGGTCTTTGACATTTTTCCTCCATTGAAAATTAGGTCTTAAATAGAAAATAACTTGAGTAATACACAATTCTCCATATTAAATTGTTTAACAGCTAAGGAGATCACTATGCATTAAAAAAAAAAATCATTCTTTTTAAATTATTTCTGTTCCAACTGTAGTCAAATGTGATACTCAAGGACATGAAGAAAGCTTAAGATAGCTTCTAAACTCTGTTCATATAATTAGGCGTGTAGATAGTATTTAATAGAATATAATGCATATATTTCCTCTCTGCTAGGTTTTACACATGGTGAGAAGCTACTGAGAACACAGACTGATTGGATGCTGACATTTTGGACTAAGCAAAGTTAGCCTGACTACAAACTTAAATAGAGAACCCTAACCCTAATATTTCTTATTTCACCATGAAGTTAGGTGTGTTCATGAGAAAACAATTTTCAGTGTTAACAGTAAATATATTGAAAGAACTACTCAGTGAGATAAAAAAAAAAAGCACGATAAAGAAGCAATATGAAGACAAAATTTTAAAACTGTCTATAATGTGACTTAAGTTATCTTCAAGAAGGAGGTATTTACACAGTAAAAGAATTACATTACTAAATGAAAAAAGGACAATGTTTCTATAAAAGTGCATTCATACCGTAAGAGAGCTGTAATTATATGGATCCTAGTCTGAGAAACACACACTCTCGGCTTTATTTTTTGAATATTTTTTGCTGTCATCTTTGCCTTATACAACATAAATCTCACACAAAAGATGTAACATTCAATCAGCCAAAAATACAGGTCATCATCAGGACTTATATATTTAAAATATTGAAAAAGGTTATAGCCTCAGAAACAAACAGTTAAGTCATCTTCCTTTTGGTTGTTGACTTATTTAAATGCATTTGATTTAAGGTGAGCATTTAAGGGTCCACTGGTTTTTATTTTAAAATGGAACAGATGTACACCTACTTTTTAATGTATTGCACTGTCAAGACATTCCCCACAGCACTCCTTGTAGCTCAAGACTCTGCTAGAACATAGAGGAGCAACTTTATATTTCAACTTAGAAAAATATAAATAAAATAATATTGTACATACAGAAAAAAAATATGAGAAGAAAAAGAAAGTACTTTCCTATTTCAGAGACATTGGGCAGACAAGTCTCCATCCTGGCTGGAAGGAGGTTTAAAAACAGTGTCATTGCTTGAAATGATGCATGTTACTGGATTATTCTCATTAGTGAGGATTACAGTCTTGGCAGTCTAAGCAACATAGATTGAAATGACTGCAACAAGTATAATGCCAACACTAAGAAATAAGTAAATTATGGAATTATAGTCCTTTATCAGTCTGTAAAGCTTAATAGCTTTCCCAAGCTTTTATTACTTTTAATTTATATTTTCCATAGAACTTCAAATCTTTGAAAATGTTTCTATTCTAAGGAACACACAGTTACTATGATTGCAGTGAAAGTGGCAGATCAAAACCCTCAAAATTTGCATTTGATTTTTTTCCTACAGGCCTTGTCAGAAACACAAGCCTTCTACAAGTTTAAAGGTTGAAATTAGATATTATTTTACAGAATTAATTATTTTGATATTAAATGTTACTTTAGAGAATAATACTGTAAAAAGCACTTAAGGTATTGAAATTCTGTGCACTTACTTACAACATACAGTTATGAATGTAGATAAAATAATATTTATTCTAGAACATTGAAATTTAGCTAGAAATCTGATCGGTAGACTTTCTTTGCACATTAAGAGGATGATTAAAAAAAGACATCAATAGGGTGATTTAGAAGCAAGCTGCAAACAATTAAAAAAATAATCATGAAGTATGTTTCAAATGCATCCATATTTGAATTTTGCAGTATTTGTATTGAAGTGAAATGTATCTTAAGACTACCCAAAGCACCAATTCAAACACACAGGCATACACACATATACCCAAGGGTACACATGGTAAAAGTACTGAAGTCTCTGCAGTGGGTTCTGACCTTCAGATAAATCAGAGGTCCGCGACTGCTTGGCTGTGATAGAAGCAAAAACTTCACCCATATGATATTCATGTGAGCAAGTGTTCAAGCAGCCACATCTCTACAGAACTGGTACATTAGCACAGCTTTCCATATAATTCTGAAAGATGGCACATACATCCAGTGAAGTTTGATGACATTTAGTAAACTGTTCAAGCAAGTGTTCATCTCCCTTCTAAGTATTCCTGGAGATCATTTTCAGTTCTAATGGCACTAAAATGAGCACTAAATCTGGCTCTTGTTCCTTAATTCATTATTTATTCCAGGAACATAAACTTTAACCTATATGTGTAAGCAGCTCTTTTTAATTTCCATAGTGTGTATTAGACTGCAGCTGGGTTTTTCTTTTCAATGCTATTACTAGCTGTCATCTTCACTTTACAAACTGCAATTAGGCCTGGTGATTAAAATGCATTAACTACATTTCTGAGGGCTGCTATATGTAACAGACCATGGAGATTGTGTGTGTTTTTCCTATCCCTGACTATTTTTTGGCAAACTACTGTCCTCGACCATTGAGATTGAGTATTGCCTCCACATTTCTCTGCAAGATGTATATACAAGGTACAGGAGACCTGTAATAAATAGTCATCTCCCAATAAATATTTAAAGTAACAAGTCAAACCATTCAGAACTTTTGGGTTACTTCACAAATGTATTCAGTAGAAATTCTCTGAAAAACCCGACCATTTATCTGAAGACTGAAAATCCCTGAATGTGTTAAGCATATATTGTGTTAACGCGTTATATGTACTCACCCTCCACCACCTTTAACACTTTAAGACAGTGCCTCTTGCTCTGTGTTTTGCACGTTACTAAAAACCCACTTCTCCTGTGAGAAGCCAAGTAAGCACAGCCACCTCTGCCACTTCTGTGTCTGCAAACACACTGGCACAAAAAGTCTCACCAGCCAAAAGTTGTTCCAGATATATTCTGCACCACAGCTAATACTCAAATACCCAAAAAAGTCCACCCAATTTTTCCTCTACAAGGTGGGCTGCCATGCTGACCTCTCTGCTGCCCAACTCCCATAAACCTACACCGACCCAGAAAATATGCCAATAGAATACAGGGTGCTCCTAAATTGCACCAGTGATGGCACAGAGATTTACAAGCAAGCCATTAAATGAAGATAATATGGACACAAATATGCTAAGCACTCTTCAGAATGCATTTACATGCAAGTTGAGCTAACTGAAATGCTTGAGGAAGGCCTAGACTCTAGATAAGGTATGATGCCCCTCCTTCAAAATTAATATTAGTAATTAGGGTCTTCTTCCCTACTCTTGCAGATGAAGCAGGGAGCAGCCTGGTTATCAGTCCCAGAGCTTCATCACAGCCACTTATTCCCATGTGAGGAAGTGAAAAATGCTTTTGCATTGATGAGAGGCAGATACATAAATTAAGTTGATTTTTATTTGTGGCCTCTTTTTGCTGTAGTTTCGGTTTTTATAACTTACAATAATAGGTAAGGAAAGAACGTTTTATTCCTAATTTACCTGAAGAGTTATTAACAGAGTTTTTAAAAAGACTGTGTAAGGTCATGGTTGTTCAAAAATTAAATGGATGGAAATACCCTGAGTCAAAGGGCAAATCCATCTATAGAATTGCTATCAAGGAGAAGAATTGCTGAAAATACAATTTGTTCTTTTATAACAAGTAAGAAAACCACATATTGATTCAAATGTTCTCTCTTGTCTGGATAGAGTACCATTGTTACATTTAATTAATACAATGAAATTTCCCAGTCTATTTTATTAGCTGTTTAATACAGTTAAAATTAAGTTAAATAAGTGCTTTAATTCCTTAAAAAATTTAAAATGAAAACTGAGCAGCAGTGACATTTCTTGACATCACAAAACAAGTTTTCATTTATTTTAAATACTCCATTATTCTGTAATACTTCCCTTCCTAACTAGCGGAGAAGCAACATACTTAATTATGATATATTTCATATACTTTTATACTCATGTCTTTTATCAAAGGCAACAATTGCTATTTCTTGATCCCATTAAAACACAACTAAACTTCCAACATCACTGCACTAGTCTTCCTACTAATAAACACATTATACAGGACAAGATTTTCTAATGAGGTGATAGTACTCTTGCTTTCTCTGCAAGAAGTGCCAACTGATATGACTCAAGAGTCACTGCCCAACAGAACAAAAATAACTTCTGTATGTTAAGCATATGTTCACATGTATTACCTATTACTAAATGAAAAATTACATGTTACTACTTTCAAAGGCCCTTTTCTCAAATTCTACATGAAGAAATAGTATGAAAACTTCACTTAAAATCTTAAAACGCGCTGGTTTACTCACTGATGAGGTATGCAAAACAGTTTATTTGTTTGCTAGGGTTTTTTGGGGGTTTTTTTGTGTATATATGCATATGTATGTTTCAGGACAAATAGAAAACAGAGCTCATGGTCTAATCCAGTTTGTCACATCTGTATCACCAACTAGACCCTCGCTAAGCTTTGTGTGCCAGACTTCACTTCAGTCCAGCTTAGTCAGGTTTATCCCTGCATGCATTAAACATGCTGGTGAGACAAAACTGTTCAGGGGAGGATTTTCCGACAGAACAGCCAAGACGAAAGCCAGGGGAGCAGGCAGACAAAAGTTGTGACTTAGCTCTTGCTTTGCTCTCCCAGTATTTCTTTGTTCCCTTGAGGTGGCTGGAAGAAGACAGCATTCCCTTAGCAGCCAGAGGTATATCTGACTTTGGTTCACAATGGTTGGTTTTGCAACATCAGTGGAAAAGTAAGCCAGGACCATTCATAATCAATCAATCAATAGAAAACTGCCCAAGATCTGTAAGTGGCCTAATACTACTCTGAAATGCCACTAGATTACATATCAATCAAGAGTTGAATGCTAATTGTTAAGGTATCAGTCATATGAAAACAAGTCCTGTCACTATTCATTCCATTTCAAAACTTCAATTGGATGAAATATTTGTACTGTTAGGCACTCAAGCTTTACTATTGCAAATGCTCCTGATGGAGTAAGGTAAACCCCTCAGTTTTGTTTATTCTGTGTGTGTAAAGCTCCAACTGAATTCTACAACTTAAAATGTAGCCCTGAAAACATAATTAGAAATACATATTAATGCTGAATAATTCAAAATTTACTTTGAAATGAGGAATTAGTGCTCATAATTTCAAAACATGAATTGAGAACTACAAATATTTGTAAATCCTCAATGTGTTAATAGTTATTCGCTGAAATTTCAGCAATTGTGGATGATGACTGTGTTGAAAAATTTTGCAGTCTGTTCATAAACAAAGGCCTCCAAAAACTAAGTAGAGCATTTTAAGCAGATGTATACAATTTAATAGTTCCAAAAATAGTAACCTTTTAACTAATCACTTACTAAATAGCTAGTTTTCCTAAACATAAAGCAATTCCATTACTTCAGCCTGCATAAACCTCATTTTTGAAGTGGATACAGACTTTACTGTGGCCTTATTTTGTCTGACTTTGTTTTCAACATACCTGAAACCATCTCAGTGAACCTAAGTGAAGAAATTTAGTTGATACCTTAACAGCAAGACAATAGAATTTGGCTTCCCATGTTAAAACCTGTCACAAGATACTTTCAAATATTAAGAACTATTATGGTGATTAATTTGCTACACTGATTTACAACAGCAAATGTGTAGATATAATCAGTCAGTATCACTTATATAATGCATCATCAATAAACAAAATGACATTAAAAAAAAAAAAGACTGAGATTTATGAAGTTACTCAGCCATCTGTGCTGTTAGGACTGCAGGCTTTCAGCAATATTTAAAACAGGCTAGATAATACACATTCCTATATATAATGAAAAGTAGTGCTTGAGGGGTTTCTTTGACTAAAGTATGTTTTTTTTATTAAAGAAGCTTTTGCATGAGAAGCAACTATTCTACTAAATTGCATATACAAAATTAAACCATTTTACCAAAGTAAGCTAAGTTTACATATAAGATAAACACTGAAAGGAAAACATTTAGAATATAATCTTGGTTGGAGCATCTCTGGAAACTACTAATTTATTGAGCAGGTTTGTATTTCCCATCAGCATCTACTGCGCCTCTCAGAGTGATGTCTTTCAGCTTCAAGAATTTGAAGTTAGTTAAATTTCTGTGTCTATTTAGTTCCTTGTCATAACTGAGATTGTTATTAGCATAAAAAGATAAGAATTAAGGTTAAACTTTCTTCATATAATTTCAATAAATACTTATGAGTCAGTTTATTTGATAGAATGTCAGGGTTTAGAAAACTTTTCAAATAGAAATCTGCAGTTAAAATTGAATTAATAATTTAGAGTATTAAAACTAGAAATAAATATAAAAAAAAAAGTTTTTAATATCACTGGCATATCTTTGAAAATCATACTTTTTTGGACATATTTTTAAGAAGATTTAAATTCAAAAAAAAAAATTCTTTTTCCACTTAATGATTGTAATTCAGACAACTTGTTAGACTAAGTCTCCAGATGACATGTATTTCTCATCAGTGTTTTAAAATTACAGTAAAAACAGTTTATTGTATGGACTTTAGGGTTTCCTAGAAAACACATAGGGAGAGATATTCTAAGAGCTCTCAGCTGGTCTCATGCCCCAGGTGCCTGCAGTAATCCAGACACAGGAAAAGAAAACGCTCAACAGCAAAAAAGGCCCAGATCTACTGTGGCCTTATCTTGGTGTTACCTGTACTATACAAATACACGTAAGACACTCGGATCTGATGATCTCTGTTCACTTCAAATCAACAGTGCTCCTGCACAGGAGGAAACTGGAGGGGCCAGAGGGAAAACTGGAGCTCAGCCAGGACAAGAATTTTTCCAGATCAGCACATCTGGACCAATGGAACAGGCTCCTCACTCCAGACCCAGAAGACGACCCCAGGTCAGCTGACTCCTCAAAGCAAAGCCAGTTTTAAAAGAACTGCTCCCTAATAAAACATGTGATTGGCTCAGGAAGAACATAAGCCCACGTACACCATCCATATTTCTGCAAGGACTTTTTGTACGTTCTCATAAATTATTTCTTAAAGTCTTTTCCAGGGCAAAACCATGATTTTTCAAAAGCCACGGCTTGGGACTAACCAAGATTAGGAGGAGCTACATTTCCACGCACAATTTAACATCATTTCATAAATCTGTAATTTGCAATATCACAATTTCCCAACTAGTATTATCCCCCAGTAGAGTAACACAAAGGGAGGTCCTGAAAATGAAGAGCACCCAGGCAGGAAGATCTCACAGATCTCTTCCGTTGCTCATTATACTAAAACTTAGAATGCTCATATCTCATAGGGCAAGAAATGGAAAACATTTAAAAGGAGAGAAAAAAGGCATTGAAAACCAGATTGCTTTCGCTGTCTGTAGTCCTTTTTTCCAGCAATTCATGACTATACATGCTAAAATTATGCATGTTTAGCATGTGTATTACCATAGCATCCTCTCTCTGGTTCTTAGCTTTCTTTGGCAGGGCTCTATCAGAGTACACTAAATAATTATGGTCTCTTTTTTATACCATTCCCAAAGTGCTTCCTTTTCCAGGCCTAATTAGTTCTGATATTCAACGTAATTAGCTGAATTTAGAAATTTTCTATGAAAAAAGGTTGTTCTACAGCTTCTCATCAGCGTATATCATGGAAAAGAATTTCACTGATGGTTAAATATCAACAACATATTTGAATTTTTCCAAAGTTATTTCTAAAAATTAAAATAATGTAAAATTAATATAATTTTATACAACTGGTGGAATACAATTAAATCTACTTTATTTCCATTGGAAAGTGGAAGAACCCTCCAAAAAGCTAGGTTAAAGGCTTGTAAAATCAAACTTTTCTAAGACAGTAAAACATCAGATAAGGGGTCATAATAAAAGTATTCATTTGTGTAAAGTCACATATTCTGATATAAGTGAATAAATGAAAAAGCTGCACATGTCAGATTTCAAGGACAACACCAAATTACTTATAATGGAAAAAAAAAGTTGATTGGTTTGTCTTTTTTTTTTTTTTTTCAAATTACTGAAAAAAGAAAAAGAGGTCTAGAGTTCTTGGCTTGCTTTTTTTCTTTTTTTTAATTGTTAGGGCAAATTTATTTATGTGTTAATCAAGTTTCCAGTGCCTTTACACAACTTGGAATTTTACACTGAAATATGAGCTCTGAAGTTGAGAAAGTTAATTGGTTTCACTGATGAAAATAAGCCACTACCTCTGTGACCAGCCTGACCTGGTTTGGAGTTCTTCCCTGTAATAAAAGACAACTTGTAGCAATAGAAATTAGCTTTGTTATCCACTCAAAGTCTCCAACCAAAACATGACATCCTAATGGCCAATTATAGCTCCACACCTGCTGTTGAGAGGAGGACCTCATAATACTTAATTTGAAGAACAGCCACTTTAATGTTTTCTGAAAAATAAGGAATAGCTGAGCAGCCACTTCACCAAGCTGGATAAGCCACAGGAAGTCATTTCCAGAACTGGCCACAGAAGTCAGGGAAATAGGAATGATCGTTTTCCCATCTATCGAAAGATGCCTGAAATCCAACTTTTTGTAGTTTATACACAAAACCAGAAGCAGCAATTCCAGCATCCCTTCCCTCTGGTTATCCAGAACATGCCCAGACTAAAGATTCTCAGAATTCTTATTCTCTGCATGCTAATAGACACATTTAGAAAGAAAAGAAGACAAAACCCAATGTAAACAGTATTTCTGTAGGTTACTGATTTACTGAACTTTTATTCCCAGTAAATTTTGCACAGGATAAAGTAACACTAACTATAAAACCATACTGAACAAAGTTGGTTTCTTGAAAATAACAGATTGAAGAACAGGAAGGGATACACGGCAAAGTCACACAACACTGGAAAGCATAGCATAATGTCACCAGCATGATGCCTTACTAACACCTAGGTGTATTAGTTGTAAAAATAATAAAGTAGGTTCACAACATACAAGTATTTTTTGTCAAAGAGTGCATAAAATATAAAGAAAGATAAGACTGAAAGCGCTTGGAATATTTCAGCTAGAGCAGCTGTTTACAACTCATGTTTCAACATCTATCAGCAAGCTTGACTACAGAAGATACAAATACTATCTACCTGTCCCACTGCATGAGATATAACAGGTGTCTCCAGTTCAGATATCTTTTTGCACTCACCCTCTTCAAGATCCTGCATGACAACGCACTTCTCATGCTGGAAATGATAATGGGGTGATTAAGAGTGATGCAAAAGAGACCGGAAGTATGGACATCATAATTTGCACCCAAAGGCAGCCTAAAGGATGGCTCACAAAAATCCTCCCAACTGGTGTGACTAAGAATAACTGTAATAGAATATTATTATATTATAAAATCTGAAAAAAAGAGGTCATAACATCTGAATCTTTTTCTGTCACAATAGAGTACAAGTTAAGCCATTTAATTTCTGCATTTCAGCTGCTGTATCCAACCCAAAGCCAATGGTTTTAGTCTTGATTTATTAGTCATTATGAAAGAGATTAAGATTCTCCTTTGTAAAGCCATAAAGGTGTCCAAATTATGACTGATTTGAACAAGGTTGATTATATAAGACCTATTTAGAAGTCAGTGACACTTTCATGAGGTTTCCATTCTACCCTTTTATCAAACACAGCCCAGTCAAGCTAAAATTTCTATGATTGTGTTTTTACTTCCACTATTAAAATTATAGTTAAGAATAGCTTTGAGAGTTAGGCTAGAGAAAAGATTTTCTCCTATCAGAAATATTAATCGTATAGCTATTTTCCTGAGAGGTATCTCAATGTGTCCTTGGAGTTGCAGGAAAATTCATTATTCCTGATTTAGAACATATCCATTCTATTCCCTGTGAGAGGAGTGAGAGAAAGAAAATATCGTAATGGGAGAAGGTGCAGTCACTAGAAGAATCTGGGAACTGTATTTCAGTACTATGCATGTGGCAGTGCACCAGGGAGAGGCCAGAAAAGAACTTTTCCCTTTTTCTTAACTTTTACTGACCTTTATTGCAGTGAGCACAAAAAGTGAAGCCCCTGTCCTTGTGCTGTGTCCATCACCCAGCCCTTCCTTCAGTAAGTGTGGGATAAGAAGAAAGAATGGTACTTGAAAGTGAGATTAAAAAAAAAAAAAAAAAAAAAAAAAAAAAAAATGAAAACCAGTGAAGAACAAATGGCTCATCACAGAGTCCCAGCAACCCTCCTCCACAAAAAAAGACAAAAAAACCAAACTAAAATACACATACACACACACACAAAAAAAATATATGTATATATATATATGTGTATATATATATAAAATACAACAACAAAAACCCACAAACAAACAAACAAAAAAAACAACAACTCACCTCCACCACCCAAAGAACAACCCTTTCCACAAAACCACACAAGTTTTCATTAAAATTAATCAATTAACTGCATTGATATTTGATGAAAATCCATGGAGGAGAAACTAGATGTCCTAGAGCAAGAACTGGAAGAGCAGAACTCAGACTGGTGAGCTTTTGGACATGAAGGCAGACCACCAGGAGGGGCTTCAGGGAATGGGGAAGCAAAGGCAAATCAGAGAGAGAAGCAAGGTCAGGCACAGATCACAGATCTCCTTACGCCCCAAACTTCACTGTTCCTGCATTGTCAAATGTCTGTGAAAAAATCACCCTCAGGGCTATCTTGAGCCCATTAGGCTATTGAGAGAATGCCAAATTTCTATGAATATAACCCCACCGGCAAAGATTTCATGCACTAATGGTAACACACAAAGACACATACCCGCACCACATCTACCACAAAATTATGCCCCAAAAACATTTCAAGTCACAGCAGTAATTGGTCTGAAAAACTGATTACAGCTGCCTTTCAGATGGATCTCAAATTTAACATGTAATTCTAACTTGGGTAGTTCTGTGCTGCGGCTTCTTATTTGTCAAATGGAGATGTTAATGCCTTGTAGGCATTATGAAAAACAGGCTGCCCAAAGCTTGTGAAACACTGAGATTACATGGTATGAGAACCAGGATGTCACTGTGCACTTAAAAGCCACAGAGAAAGGCACAACAGCACTGGGGGAAAATGAACAGTTGCATGAGTATCATCAAATGTAGCATTTCCTAGTTGTTGACACCACAAGTTAGAGGCAATTTTGTGCTCATTTCTACAAGAAATACCAGATGTCTCACAATACATAACAGACGTTACATTTGGAGTATCTTCCAAATTTAACCTCAACTATTCAAATATACATTTTCTTGAATTTCCACATTACGGAGAAACTTTACAGAAGATAAAGTTGCCATAGAGATGCAGACACTCCTTTCCAATCACCTCAAATATAGTTAGACACACTTAATTATTCAGTTCACCACAGAACATTTATACTTTTATATTACATATGCCAGGGTGAGAGATATTTTTCAAGTCTGTAAGAAAAGAATTTCAAATAGAAGTAAATGGTCTATGAATAAAAAAAGTTAAAATCATGAACAGAAATAATTGTGTTCAAAAATTAGGTAAAATATCAAGCAGTTAAGGCTCTTTTCTAGGTAATTCACTAATTCCTTATCACTCTTACAGATGTAGAAGGGTTTGGAAGTAAAGGAGTTGTATGTCATTTAGTTTATATGTCTACAAAGAAGAAAAACCTGTGGTGGTTCACATGTATGCTTATTGAAAGGTTATACTAGTTTTTCTTTAGGAGATAATATAAAAGTTAAGGTTTATGTTGTAACACTTCTTAATGGAGTGAAAGCAACAAAATAGTGATGAAGAGAATCTGGAGCTGTCATGCAGAATGCAATTCTCTTGACTGGCAGCTGTGGCTCAGCAAAACTGAGACCTTGTGCTACTTGATTAAAACAACATCAAGATGGAAATATCTCTTCAAATTAGAGGTCAGAAACATCAGTCTGTTTTTTCTGCTGTTGTCAGAAGTGATACAAGGTAATTAAGTCTGGAATAATGTCAGACAGGTGGTACTTTTCTTTTGACACAATTCATTAGGGAGGGCTTGTCATTTGATTCCCACATAAATCCTGGTGCTTGGTCTCTTCTCCAAATGAGTTTAATTTGTTCTGTTGAATATGAAAATGCTCCAAAAAAGACTGTGTAGTCTCTATCTTATACAGTTTTAAACAGCAGATTTGGGCAGTGAACAACTGCCATTTGACTACCTCCATTTTATCAACTCAACTTGCTTTTCTAATTTTCACTGTGGCTGTAATAACACACCAAAAAGAGTTCAACAGCGAGCAAAAATTATGACCTTATTCCATAATATGTGGCATAAATTTCTACTTTTATTGCTCTATCAGTGGCTTTAAATAGGACCTCTAAAATTTTTGAAGATCATCTATAAAACCAACAATGCAATTTAAACAAGGATCATGCACTGAAAGACTCAAATGTGAAAAGCCACCAGCAAGCTGGAAAAAGAAAGGACAATGTCCAAGTAACTACAACATTCACTTTTAACTGGGTATCTTCAAAGAAAAATAGTCCTCATTTTTCAAAAATTGGTTAATTTGTTTTAAACTGATGGGGAAGAACAAAGGCTAAAATCCAGCCCAGAACCCCAAGAAAATGTATTTCTCTAAAGGTATATTTTAAACAAATTGCAGAAACCTTTCTTATAGTCAATATAGTCCTTTAAGGCTACAGGAGTCCACCTGAAGAAACTCATTAAAAGCATAAGCAGTCCTATGGTGTCCTAAATAATTGATTGTCTTTAGTACCTATACTGACCTGTCTTGCAATTAGGCATATTGAAGGTCCCATAGAATTATGGACTTGTTAATTGGAAAGGCCTAATTTTAAAAGGTTTTACATGATGAATAAGCATTTTTAAACACTCCATTTTATTTCACAGGGTCAGGCATGGACCACAACACTCTACTAGACTTCCCAGCAGTATGCTTCCAAAAAAATATGCTCATGCTGCTGCAAATACGTATGGGAAATAAGATCATGATATTAACTCCATCTGGAGTTTTCAACTATATCCATTATAGCTTGGAAATATGATTTCCTTTGATTTTCAATATTCATACTAATTTTGGGAGAGAAAGTATTTGATTTATAAGCAGAAGTCTTGATGTCTTACCTGAAGGTGTGTCAATTACTTAATGTTTATTTATCTAGGGACTTTCATGGATAAACAGTGTCAAAGATTTAGAAGCCCTTATTTATGTTCTGGTTTTATTATTTTAAAAAATAAAAATCACTGGCCATGATTTTCCACACATTTTCCCTACAAATAAATCTATTTGACAGTAAATTACTACCATGTTATTTGCGAAAGTCAAAGCTTTTAAATGCTCTGTGTAAACGCATTTTTGCTAAGAGAAGTCACCTCTATTGTGTAGTAGCCTTCTCTTCTCAAACTGGCATTCACATAAGCCATTATTCCCTCTAGGAGAAACTTCTTTCTATATGTAACAACATTTTTTGGATTTAAAAAGGCCGTTTAATGTTTACCTTTAAGAATGCCAATCATATTCTAGTGACATGGTGGTGGATGTAATGCTAATTAGCACTTTAAACTGCGAAAATACTGACAAGAAGAAATGCAAAAAAGCTGCGTAATTCATTTTGTAACCAAAAAAAAAAGGAATTACTGATCATGGTGTTCACAAATACTTTTACTTTGGCTTATGGTACAAAAGGAACTGAAATTATGACAACTTTAGGAGATAGCACTGCCTTGATTCCCAGGGTTGTTTCACATCCCATATTTTTAATATGAATGTAAACAGCAAACAATTTTTTTTTTTCACCATCAGGGTTTCAGCAATGAAAATGTTGATTTTCACCAGAAGCGAGGCAGTATTATTAATCTGCTCATGGAAAGACAGGTCAAAACACATCCTCTCCCATATCAGGAGACTAAGGCAATTGTGCCAATACTCAGGACACAATTACCCTTCAGAAAAAAAGTTTTGTAAACAGCATTTACACAGCATGTAAACTATTTAAGAAATAGTTACTTATCTTGGATTACACTAACTGTTGGCTTCCCTGACAAATGAAAGACTGCAGCAGCAAAGGTGACTTAGCTTAGCTTTTTGCTTAGCTCTTAAGCCACTATGGTAGGGTGTCTGCTGAGAGAAATTCATTAAAGCCAGCTATAGAAAGTCAAGCCTATTTTAAAGCATAAGCAGCAGTGTCTGAACCCTTGCATCTGCTCTGTTTGGAATCAGAATTTGGATTTTACTATCTCGGAGACTAAAAATTGCTCCTCCTAACAAGAAAATTATTTTCAAAGGAAAAGGTCACTGTGGATGTTTTTATTTGTTTTCAAACATTTGGGATTTTTTCCCTTATATGTTTGCATGTTTGTATTCTTTTGGGTTTAATTTACTCTACAGCTTTTTTTTTCCAAAAGGTTAACTTGACAGTGGTCTAACCTAGAATGCTGTTCACATAAAGTGATAGAACTATTTTAATAATGTTACAGAATCACAAAACTATTCAAGTTGGAAAAGACCTTTAAGACCACTGAGCCCAACCACTAACCTAACACTGAAAGGTGCACCACTAAACCATGTACCTAAGCACCACATCTGCACATTTTCTTTACACTACCTTGTCTGCAATTAAAAGCTGGTTAAAATAGTAGGGCACAGCACCACTGCAGTGCTCAAAATGGTCATTTGCCTTATGCTCAAGCATAATATCCTTGTTCTTACAAGAATTTCCACTAAAAACAGGAAAGAGAAAGGGCAAAGACAAGCAAGTGAAAAAAACCCAAATCATTTCAAGCTGGACAACTCTATGATGGTTTAAGTCCAAGTCAGTTGAGACATTGCAGACTTCCAAATACAGTTGTGTCAGCACAAAAGTGAATGATGGCTCCGATAGCTCTTGCACTGCGAAATACATCATGGGCAGCTGCACACACAGCAATTTCATGGGAGACAGCGACAGCTTCTTCCAAGATGGATTATTCCTACAACATCTTGATTTCCTCACTACACGGTCTGCAAGTCAGGCCAGACTCCCAGCAAATCTGGTACAGGTGTCAACACCCTTTAGGCAGCACATGGCAGGTATCTGCTCTCCCCATCAGTCTGCCTGTGGCTGCTCCCACACACCTCAAGTGGAGCCCCAACATCGCTCAACAAGTTTGCATCAGCCTGAGAGTAAAAAATTATTGTCAAATCTTTGTAATCAGCTTTTTGTACTGTGGCCTTCTACACTACCTCCGTGGGATATGCAGGAGAAGCATGTCTCTCACTGGCATGCAAAACAAAATCCCGTGTAAGTGATCCAATAGGAGTAAGACCCACTTCTGAAGTTTCACCTGAAACTAAGCAACCATCTGTCTCAAGACTTGGGTAATATGGGAGTCTTGCCTGCCTGAAATCCCAAATACAGGCGTTTATCTGCTTTTTAAACATATTTGCATTCTCTTGACAAATTTATCCAAGCCTACAATACTTCAGCTTTTCAGACACCAGAGCACTCTCTTAAGGCTAAGCCAAGGGGTTTTGGCTCTGAAGCCACTATTAGCTACTGCCTCTAGATTTCAGGACATTTCGATTTATAATTCTTTCTTCTGATACAAAATAATTCCTTTTTCTAGATGTCTGCAATACATAAATCTATACAATTCTTGAATGCAAAGTAGAGTGTTGGGAGCTCCTATACTGTACCTTGTATTTTAACCCATTCTTTATAACCATCCCTACAGACAACAGAATTGGTACAATACACTGCTTCTTTTCAAAATTACTAAAGAACTTCAATAATAAATGAGCTTAAGATATCTACTTCTCCTTGTTCATCTCATTCTAAGCATGGCTGTCTCACTCTTCTCAGTGAGCTTTTCCTACCTGCAGCTCACAGAATGTATTTTTAGATCTGAATGTTTTAACAGAAATGCCATATTGAGCACACCTGTAATGTGTCCCCTGCTCTTAACTCTAGATACAACGTGGTTTATGCTATAGTGCATCAAAATGATCATCTGCAATTAACACCTTAGCACATTGCACAAACACACAGGGTTGGATACAGTTTATATTGTGTGTGTTGAGCCTGAATTTTTGTAGTAAAGCAGAAATGAAAAGCAGAACGTAAAGATGCTCATTTGGTTAAAAGAATGGAGACACAAAAGAATTAACTGTCCCACCTGAAGGCAGAAGCATCATCTGTATTAAAGACAGGAAAGGAACCAGTCTCCATCTCAAACCTCAATCTGATTCCAAATCCAGATCTCTGTAGGTACTATGAATGCATTGCAAAGGATGAAGCAGAATACAGGTTATCCAATCTGCAACAGAGATCTGCATTGTAGCTCCTTACATGGTTCGGAATCATTGCTGGAATCACAGCACAGTTTAGGCTGAAGGGACCCTTAAAGGTCATCTAATCCAATCCTCAGGCAATAAAAAAAGACATCTCTAACTAGATCGATTCGCTTAGAGCCCCATCCAACCTGACCTTGAGTGCTTCTACAGATGGGGCATCCACCACAAAGTAATTTTTTTAATCAAGTATCCCAAACAAACAAACAAACAAACCCAAAAAACCTCCATTTTAGAGAGGTATGATTTTGCCTACTCAAAACCATGCCATTAATGAAATCAAGCACAGATAATGGAAATCATGTCATTTTACAATCTCACTGTGAACAGCTTGCCAGTTACATACAAAATGCATCTACTCATGTTTCTATAAACTCATTCCAGAAAAAAACCCACAGTATTCAACTTAAAAAAAGCAGCTTAGCTTCTCTACCTGTCCCCACACAAAATTGTGTCTCAAGCTAATAGTTACTGTTGGCAAACAAAAGGATCTATTATTAAACAGCTCATTTACTTTCTTTAAAGGTTCCTGAAATGGCCTGATGCTCTCACAGTAAACAGCTGCCATTCACGACTGCCTGCTAACAATAAAAACAAAATACCCAATTTGGACAGATAATGAAATTTAAAGCAAAAAGAAAAGTAGGTTCAGTTTGTGCCTAAAATTACTCCCCCACCCCAAAACACGCTATAATGCAATCAATGGAGTTTTGGCACATGCTAAATACATTTGTGGATAATGCAGGCAAAACACACCGCAGTAAATCAGATGAATAAGCAGCATTCTGTGTGGCTGGCAAAGAAGCAGTCGATGCATTTAGGGCAAGGACTAGGAAGCTGTCGCGCCAGCAGCAGCCCACAAAGCCTCCTTTAGAGCTACAGAGGGGCTATATCAGTTCTTCCCCTGCTTCCTTGTCAGCTTGAAATATCCAACACAAAGGACAGAAATTTCCTGTTAAGTTGTACACTTCTTAAACAAAAGTAAAATAAAACTCTCCTTAATCTTGTCCCACAAAAATTATTGGGTCAAGTTCCATATACAGCTTTGTATAAAGTAACCTATATCATTCTCTTCAGTGGTGTACAGTGGAAAGTGCAGGGATATTTTAAGCAAAAATGGTCTTGACAGCTCCTTATAAACCCTTCTTTTCCTCTACCACAACAACAAATTGCTGCCCAGAGCTAATGCCATCCAAAGTAAGCACATGTTCAAATTTGCTTTAAAATATTCATGTATCAAATTAAATTTTGAATTTCACAAGGCTTTGCCTCACTCCTGTCAGTTGTAATTACTGATTTATTTTTGGTACCAACAACTTATATTTATACAGCCTTCTCAATCACAAATTCTTCAAAGTAATCTGATAAAGAGATCTCTCGCCCACCACTACAATGTAGATCCCATTGGGACTGAACTTTATTCTGGGCCAATAATGTTATAATTTTACAAAGATATGAGAAACTCGGGTAAAATCCGATGGAGAAAATTTAGAAAGTACAGTTACCACAGCATGGTTTTTTTGCCAGACAATTGAGGTTAACAGCCCTAACTCCTGCCAAAAAGCCATAGAACACTTGAAGGCAGGAAGTAATCTTAGTTATATTCTAGCAATTTCTTATTCTAAATGATGTAATAAAATTTAACATGGGATATTCAGTATGCATCTAACATTTACAAGTATAAACTGCTGACTTTACAGAGTATTAATGCTTGCATGCACACGTGTTCAGTGACTTTACGTCTGCTTCCATTTTAAAAGTAAATCCCCAAAGTTCATTTACTCTATTCAGAGTCATCAAGGATAAAACAGCACAAGGTAATTTGAATAATACAAATACTAGAATTCGCTTGCAATGGCTTATGTAGATTACTGAGAAGCCACTAAAACAGTGACTTTTATTCCCAACTACAGCTTTATGAGAAATACAAAGAGATAAAGCTGAGGAACTTTGTAGATGGATTATGTTTACACTCAAATTGGTAACCTGCATCAATTAATAAGAAATGTAGGTAAAAACTGTTGAGGAAAGTGGCGTCACACCCTTTTTCCGTTATAATTTAAGGGAAAGGGGAAGCTTATGCTTTTGATAATCAAGGAGGATTTAAGCATGATGTTTTTATGCTATCCTATTTGATCTTCCATATTTTTCACCCTCAGACTTCTAAGTCAGGCAGAAATTCCACTTTAGATACACTCTTACTTTCAGAGAAAAATATGACAATAGTGAAGGAATCAGAAACTGCATCAGTCCATATCTATGTAGTTAGCAACATCTTAATAAATTTGATCGAACAAAAAAAAAAAAAATCCAAAAACTGACACACACAGACCCCACAACAACAAACCACTGATCAGAACTCAGCAAAGCTGGCACATCCACACAATATTTTTGGTGATAAATGGCACAAATATGATAATGCACATGCAATTTTAGGAGCTACAGAAGCAAACAAACTTAGGACATAAATTATATTTTAAAGAGCATCAAAGCTACTACTTAAGGTAAAGCTAAAGCGGCTGTGCAGTGCTGAAAAACTAGGAGATAAGTTTTCTTCCCACAAAACGTCTCACAATGAGTATCTTTGAAGCAAAAGCTGTCAAATCTAGCACTAAGTGTAAACCAAATAAATACAAAAGACTTAGGCCTGGTCACACTGCCTGACTCTTTTACAGGTAATTATAAGACCTAAACCAATATAAAAGGAAGTATTTATTCATAAGCAACTTATTCTGTCAGTACATGCTGCTGAATAATGTCAACCATTCTTCTAAAAGAGCCAATAAACTCAGCTAATTGATCTGTGCCTAAAGTTAATTTTCTGGTGTATAAGTGATTTTCCCAACCAGAGGTAATGCACAGCCAGGCAATACACACACTTCACCCCTCTGACTGCCCACTGGCTTTCCTGATAAAGACATAAAGTAGGTAATACAAAAAAAACCCTCCAGCCTCCTACCCTTCAATATGTATAAAGTCTACTCATGTCTGACACCATTTCATCCTACATTTCCTTTACTTTCTATCTGACTCCTTTCTTCTTCCCTTGCTACCTCAGGGTCAGAGGTAAAAAACACGTTTTTTTTTCAGGGAACTGACAGAACCCACCACTCTTCCCCACAGTGGCATTACCAAACCACATCACCACCTGAAGATGCAGAGCTGACATTACACGGCAAACACAGAATCATGGAATATTCTGCATTGGAAGGGACCCACAAACATCACTGAGTTCAACTCCTGGCCCTGAACAACACAAGCCCAAGAGTCACACCTTGTGCTTGAGAGCATTGCCCAAACACTTCCTGTACTCTGCCAGGGTTGGTTCTGTGACCACTGCCCAGAGGAGCCTGTTCAGTGCCCAACCACCCTTTAGAAGAAGATACTTTTCTCTTAATATGCAATCTAGATATCCCCTGACACAACTTCAGGCCATCCCCTCGGGTCCTGTCACTGTCACCACAGAGCAGAGATCAGTGCCTGCCCCTGCTCTTCCTCTCACAGGGAAGTTGTAACTGCAGTGAGGTCTGCCCTCAGTCTCCTCCAGGCTGAACAGACCAAATGCCTTCAGCCACTCCCTGTACGGCTAATAAAATGTAGGCACCTACTCCAGGCACCCCTGACAGTGACCTTGACAGTGACTGATGTTTATTGCAACACAGTCTTGTTCTGATTTGCTGTTTTAAAGCAGAAGTTCTCTTCTGCTTATTGAAATTCAAACCATTGATAGATATGTGCTATAAAGGTCACATTGAAGCAGGATTTAGTATTAAGACATGAAAAAGCTAAGCTGTGTCAAAAGTGAACAGCAATTCCAATGTCTGTGTTTTCACTGCAGGATCCTGCTTTTCTGGAAAGGAAAGACTGTGCTTTGGTGATCTTTGCCCAACACACTTTTCCTTTCTCAGCAGTCACCAGCTCCCACTTGCATCCCACCTCATGTCTTTTTCACCAAAACAGCTGTCACTCCTGCCATCACATGGACTGCAGCTGAGGGATTTGCGGGAGAAACCCTCATTTTCTACCTAGAGACAGCACCACAGCTGTGCATGCTGCTACAAAAAAGTGACAAGGAAAGCACAGCCTGACTCCTGCAGCCCAAATCATTGATGAATACTAACAAATCCTGACTGAGTAGATGCAGAGTTTCAACATCAAACCTATTCTCCAGAGCACTACTTCTTTCTCAGGGAGTGCTGGAACTTGACTGAGAAGACTTGTTGTCACCAAGGGAAAGGGAAGGCATAAAAAATAACTTCATCACAATATTCAGTAAAATGGCTCAGATGTTTTAAATGCAGAACACTAGACACTTGAAAATAAGCAAAAGTAATCAGCCTGAAATAGTCAAACAGTCTAGAAACTGTTGCCTTGACTAGCACTGTTTTGCAATCAATGTAAAAATTGGAAATCCATACAATCAACCAAGGTGAAAGTGTACTTATCAATATAAGAAAAGGAATTAGAATCTGACAAATGTGGTAATATTGTCCAAGCAACGGCACAAGGAGCAGTGTTAAAGTTAATATACAACACTTAAGTCACATTAAAGAGGGGTGAAACACAAACGAGAGGGTGGGTTGTCACATTCCATCCAAAACATTAACAGCTCTCCTGAAAAGAACCAACATTTAACTGTTGTTATAATTATGTAATTCGCTCATTAAGTGGGCTGAGAGCTTTAAACCAGATGAGACCATTTGATCATTTAATACAACCTGCACGCAGGTCATTAGGTTTCAACAACTTATCCACCAAATGAACCAAATAATTCATGCTTGGCTAAAATATAACAGTCAGAAAAGAGTTGTTAATAAATTCACAGTTAATAAAGGTAAAAAAAAATTAAAACAACTTTTCATAATTTCTTCAGTGGTTAATTATCTTTTTTCTGCGTAATAAAATAAAAATCTTTTACATATCCAGTGTTTAAAATTAATTCCTTTCCTTCCTTTTACATTCAACTTTTTAAAGGGAAAAATCCAATTATTGTTTAGAATCACTCTCTGTGTTGTATGAACTATTTAGAGCCTCTCCTATGCTGAAATGAAAGCAACCAGGCACCTCTTCTGAAGTTTCTTCAGTTCATTATTTTGCCACTTACCTTCTCTAACATCCCTTAAAAACCTGACAGGCAGCGTGTGCTCTGTGCCAGCCCCACTGACGGCCAGGACAAGATGTACTGGCAGAGCAGAAGATGGGTGATTTCCCCTCATCCCTGTTATTCACAGCAGCAGCCATCTCCCAGCCTCTTCTGACAATTTCCTCTCTGTACACACGGGGATTACGCTTTCAACCTACAGGACTGCACTGACAGCTTGTGTTTAATTGCTGATTCACTGTGATCCCTGTCTGAAGCCAATTAGAAACTTAAGCCCACAGTTTTGATGTTTGCATGTCAGAACACAACGATTTACTCACTTACAGAAATGCTCTAGGGCTAGATGGTTTTGACAGCATTTCTATTACAGGAAGGTAAATTCTATGCTTGAGGACAGGGCCATCAAGACTGTCCTCTGAATTCTTCTGGGCAGGCACCTGAACCTCAGCCAGCCTTGTCTCTAAGGAGATTCCTCGCTTTGGGCAAGAGAGTCTGTCTGTCTCTCACTTGGACTGGGAAAATATTTGGGTTTTTGCTAGGAGATAACATTCCCAACTGGCCAGACAAGGTTGATGCATGAGACCATGATTCAGCTGAGACAAAGTTGGAAAGTGAAGCTGGGTGAGCTTCCAGGAAGCTTCTACTTCTGCACAAAGTAGAGCTCCTTCTCAGTTAAATAAATAAAGTTCTAGAAATCCTTAACTCTGTCCTTACGAGAAACAAACAAAATAAAAATCGTAATAACTTTTAGTGAGATAAAGGAATTACATTCTGACCATTGCTATATCCAAATTCTTATGCATTCTCTTTTAGGGGATTTCCCCAGTCTGAATTTCTTAATTTATGCCATTTTTTAAAACATGTATCCTATAGTCTCTATTCTAAAGAAAAGAATTCCTTTTCATACTAATTAATGCATCCTAATGTGATTCAAACACCTTAAAAAATCTATGCCTTCAGAAGCATTTCCACTTAAATAAGAAAAATACCAACATTCCATATAGAATGTTTTTAAGACAATGAATGATTATAAAGTACACATAGTTAACTATTTCTGCTTTTAGAAAATGAAGAGTAATTTCTACCTGGACTCAAAATGTATCACTCTGTGAACAGCAGTAACAGATGTTGTGGTATCAGCTCATGCTACAATATTTTAGCAATGCACTTTGATCTCAAACTAGAGTCACAGTAGTGTATAAGTAATGCTAATTTTTTTACATCATTATTGAACTTTCTTCTATATGCATGCTCTTAATTACCCAGTGTTTGGAGGCAGAGTGAGAAGACAAAAGTAATGGGCATCCAAATAAAACAATCTGCCTCTTCTACCTGACCATTTAAGGCTACCTTTAAATCCAACCACCTTCTGTGACATCTTATTACTTATCTGTGTTCTACATTCATGACTGATTTTTTTAATTAGTACCTCTAGTATATTAGTATTAACTGGTCTGTCTTTACTTTGAAGTGAAATAGCAACCACAAGTTACAAACAGGAGTATCTTTATGACTCACCACTTGGCTTTTTAATTTTTTTTTGGTGACAAGTGAGCATTAAACTAATTTTTCTAACTTTTATATTCATTTACCTATAGGAGAAGAATAAAGACTAGCTGTACTTCTTTTTAATATTATATAGTATTACAGAAATTATAGAAACACATAAGAATAATTACCCAGAAAAGACCCATGGGAAATCATTAAAGTTTTAATATGTCATTAGGATAAAATAAATCTTATTGACCAGAGAAAGGATACTGTAAATTGTACATATGTCAATAAAAAGGCACAGGACCCTTCCAAAATCAGACTAGTTAGAAATGCTAGTTAGTAGGAGACACAGAAACAGGAAGAGGTGATCCGGGTTATGATTTCTGGGAAATTTATTTTGACACCAAGGAACTCATTTGACTTTTGTGCACTGAGTAATAAAACAATAAATCTTTAGCTGTATTAACGTGTTGGAATAGACTAGATGATGAAAGTGTTTCGGCACTGGGTTATGAGATAGGTTAATAGGACATTTTTGAAGCTGTTCTGCTCTACTACTGAACTGACAACTATAATAACCCTGAGTCATCACATCGCCAAGACATGAAGTTGCAATGATGAAAGTGATAGCAGATTACTAACAAGACTTTCCTTGCACCGTTTAGGAGAAATGTCACCTCTTGGTTCCTGCTCAGGTAACTTCTGACTACACATTTCTTTTACATCAATTCAAAGCAGCAAGTGTTAAAAGAGCCATGATAATTTCAGCCTAATCATATGATTATTATCCAAATTTAAATATATTGAAGGTATTAAGGGGATTGAAAGAATCCTTGAGAAACTAAGGATAATTTTTAAATGGTATTGTAAAACTTCCCTCTCACAATTCAAACTATATGCTCACTACCATGTTAAAAAATATGCCACTTAAGGTATCACTGCCTGTAAATTACAAAAAGTATAAAGTGAAGAAATATCTCTAATAAGCTACTTCCAAATGTACCACGCATACACAGTGTATCAATAAACAGCCAGCACCAAGCATTGTTAAAAGCCTGTACCCTAAAGAAAAGGTTTAGACAAAACAGTCATGGCCTATCCAACTCACTGATAGAAATTTTGAAATGCAACTGCTTTCAACAGTTTTCAGATCTTAAACAATGTAATGGAAAAAAACGGTCTCGGATTTATTATCTCCCAGAAAACAGTATTAATAAATATAAAAACCTTCACCAATACCAAAACCCAAAAAACCCAAAAACAAACAAAAAACAAACAAACAAAAATCCCTCCATCAGACACAATCAGATTATATCTATAAGCCAGAACATCTGAATTCTCAGTACATTAACCCAAGTGTAATTTCTCTCTTCCCTAAATAAAGAGGAAAATTTCAGCAGATTTCAGACAACAACTCCATGAGGGATGCTGGGGGTTTTTTGTTATGTATGTTTTCATTATATTCTGGCACTGGAAATAGACAAAACAACAGTGATTTTGGAAATACTCAGGATACACAGAAATCCTCAAGATGGTAAAGACCATGCCTATTTTGAAAGGCTGAAGTGTTTCCAGGTAAGCCAGATACTGTGATATCCCTTGATACCCTGTTTCTGTAGCAGTCACATATTTTCAATTACTGATGATCCAAAACACTGTAACCAGCAGAGAATGCATATGGTGTAGAGCTGGCAGTCTGATATTTCTACATACACAGGGCAATCTTCCACTGGAAGTACAACCATCATCTTCCGAGGCTGATATATCACTTCACACTGCATGATCACTAACATAACAGGCAAGATTTGACAAAGAAATGTACACAGTTCTGCAACAAAAAATAAAAATATTCTAATCATAAAAAAACTATCACTTTTATATAGCTCCAGGCTTGTAACTGTTGCTCAACCCTCTGACCTTTATGTATTTTGTCCCTAGTAAATTCATAATGTCATGCCTTAAACCAACTTCTCCCCCACCATTCCCCTCCCCAGTCATTTTCCCCATTTAGGATCTCCAGATTGGCTGTGTTGTGCAGATGCAGTCACATATATATGTCAGAAGGAGCAGCCATGAACCCAAATCTTTCCAGATGTCCTTCTAACACTGGTGGACAGGTAGCCCCTTAATAACTGGACTACTGCTACCAGCAATCTGAGCACAATTACATTTGGAGAGTCTGGGGAAGCATTACTTCCTGCTCCTATTCATCTTTATTAGCCAGCATCTCTTATTCTAAGTTTATTTTCCAACCAATCCTTCATTCTGGATGCTTTTAACTGTTCTGATTTGAGAATGAAATAGAACTGTTGCACAACCACAAAAGTGTAAAGTGCTACAACAACAAAACATCAGCTAAAGAGGCAGTCCCAGCCAGTAACATGGCTATCTGTACCTTACAAAAAGCTGCTGCACAGGGGTGGAGAAGGAAGTTTTCACCCCCTCTCTCACAGCAACAATCCATGAACCCTACAAAGCATGAGATTCCTACTCCAATATCCTCCACAGAAGCCCATGGTGTACAGCTGGGCAGCTTAGTCCAGGCCACACTTGCCAAGCTGGGAGCAATATTGCTTCCATTATCTCTCTGAAGTCCATCTGGTACAGAGCAGCTCATGCCACATAATGCTGCTATAATTTCTACAGCCTAACTCTGACAAAAGCAAAAGTGAAATTGTAAGTGAGACTCACTTTTGACATCAGCCAAGATGCCAAATCTTAGACAATAAAATTAACTGAGAAGTCTCATTTTCTGTGTAAGCCGCTTCCAGTTCAATTTATTTTACAGCTCTCATGAAAAATTAAAGTTTTAATTTTAATTAACAATTAAAAATCAAGCCATTTCTGTTCCTAATGGAACACAAAATGACCACCTTTTCCAGTTAAGAATGTATCCTTTGAATGTAAATGATGAAAGCCTCATTTAGAAGCATTTCTTATCAAAAGCATGAATCATACTTTACCAGACCTGCTATATGATTTGTTTCCTTGAATTTTTAGCATTATTGAGCTGAGCCAAAATTTCTGAAAGCATTTAATTAAGCCAAGTTCTTAAGTCTCTTTCAAAAGGAAACAGAAATTTAAATCAAATTAGTTTTAGTTTTAGTGAGCACCTCCAAGTCATTCTTCCAGCCGGACCTCAAGTGTTTCTGCTTTTTCATTTTTTAATTTTGTTGTTATGTTAGATTATCTCTTTCATAGTCTTTAGAGTAATTTCTAGTACTTATCTAAAGTACGAGTTGCAATTGCTTGAAAGTAAAAAGAACGGCCTTTGGAAATGTATAAATTAATGTAGTTGTTGTAAGAATATTTCAAACAAAGCCAATTATATAGTATAAAGAAAGTATATTAAATAAAAAGACAAACATATTCAAACCAAACCTGACATATTTGGGGGGGAAAAAAAAAGGACCAGATAATTTCACCACGTATAAAACTCCAATGTTTCATTCTTAATGATTTCTGCAATACTTATAATTATTTTAGATAACAGTTCCTAAAAGCATCTCTCTTTTTGTGCCTGCTCTCTCTTGTAAATGAACCTGCAAACTGATTCCTCAAAACAGGTTGTTCAGATGTTCTACCTGAAACCCTCAGCTGTTCCCTTACTCAGACAGTCTATCAAAAGCAGGGAAATTCACTGTCAAACGAACAAATCTGTGGGTAAGATGTTTGCACATACCTGTGCATCAGCAACCTACTTTTCTCTGGACAACTGCCAACACAAGCAGCAGATCATCATTCTTATCTGTCAAACATTGTGCACCTGAGTGTTTCTTCTCAATTAACAAAGACAATTAAGAATCATGAATATTAAAGGCAGCATTAAAACCTATATTTGCTAATTGATACTACATCAACTGGTGAAGACAGGAGAATTAGCAACAGCCAATTTGCAATCTGCACAAAAGTGCTTCACATTCTTAACTCCTTATGGTCTAACTCAGAAGCTCTACCGCTCATGCATCAACTTCCGCATATTAACCAGATACTTGAGGAACCTAATCAACAAACACTAATTACAACTTTTTACAAGGTCTTCATATCTTTTATTATTATTTCACAACATCTTTGAGGAATCAAACTATTAGAGTAGGGGCATTTCTATACAAACAAAAGCAACAAGGGTAACTGCTGAGAGAAAAGTAAGATGAAGGAGACTTGTGTGCACAACTGGAAAAGAGGAACACACATAAATTGCTATCAGTTTGGTAGGAAAGAAAATCTAGTTTCCCATATTATGGAATTTTTAAGTGGTTTTTTTCTTCCTAAAATAGGGCAAAGGTGGGCTGCAAATTTTTTTGCTTGTTTTTTTTAATTGATTTGATTTTTTTTTAGTTTGTGAATTTAAGACACTATTTACTAAGATGATTCCAAAATCCAAAGGGAGAAAAGCCCAGACAATATTGCTATTTTGAAAACAACAAAAATAAGAGACCTTAACATTTTTTTCCTAATGAAATAACAATTTGAGAAAAAGAATCAATGAGTTACGCTTCCTGAAGATGTCACTGAAAAGTTGCTAACCCATTTTAATAGTTATTTCTTCAAACACTAAAAGGATTCCTTGACAGAGTGAAGCTCCTAATATAATGCAGATGAATACAACTGGAGAATGGAAATGCATTTGAATGTAAATTGATCCAATTCAATAGATAAATCATGATAATTTGAGATGTTAAAATAAAATGGCTGGTTATTAACAGAATTATAAATTTTTAAACATTGCAACTAAGCCTTCAGTTAAAGAAATAACCAGTCCGTCAAAAGACTAACTCTTCATAGCTCATCTTTGGAGTGTCCACATGAGCAAAAAAACCAAAAAAACCAACAAAACCAACAACAACAAAAAGAGCTTAACAACGAGATAAAATTAAAGTACGTGTGATTACTTGTTCCCAGTAAGGAACTGATGCTCAAAACATGATGAGAGCACAATGGCATAACACCACTGTGAAGAGAAGGATGCTTCTAGTGAGCTTCTCATGGCACTTTTGAACAAGTCTGCGTATTCTGAAACACACAATTCCAACAAGGAGACTTGACAGAGGACCAATCATACCAGCTTGGCTAATATTAGAATGAAGAGAAGCCCTTGAAAGGAATAACTAAAGGAATTATGTACAGCTATTCAGTTTAACAGAAGAGTTTCCCACTAAATATTGCCTATTAGCTTTTTCTAGGAACAATTAGTAGGTTACAAACTCTTGCTCTAAAATGAAAAAAAAAAAAAAAAGAAGAGTGTTTATGATCCCAGATCACTGGGCTCTTCCTGACCACAAGCACAAATATCCTGGCAAGAATCTGTGGGGCCCTAATCTTCTTTGCATGCCCTGACTCTGGCACTGTCAAGTTCAGCAGAGCAGAGTGTGGCACTCCTGCTGCTGTAGGTCACAGCACTGCTGGATCTCATTGTGCACCATGCACGATCTGCTGCAATCCTATCAGAGGACAATATGACCCATTCTGTGACCACTGTGTTGCAGTTACTTCTCCAGAACTATCAGGAGCCTTCTTAACCCCACATTTTGGATGCTTCTTTCAGAAGTTAACCAGCCCAGGGGTGTCTGAATCGCATCCTCAAGGAACCAGGGATGTCAGCCCAGCAATGTTCAGAATTTCATTGCCACTCAGAAGCAGCAATCTGCTAACCCTCCCACAGAAGAGAGGAGCAGGGTCCTCCTGCAGGAGAACTGATAGATTCTAGCATTCCTCTTTCCCTTTCAGTCTTACACATAAAAACCCCACCACACAAAAGAACACACTCCCCACCCTTTAAAACAAAACAAACAAACAAAAACCAACCCCACCAAAAAAAGACTTCCCCACAAAAATAAAAAAAAAAAAAAAAAAGAAGAAGAACCTCTTTCCCACCCCAGTATGATCTGCTCTTTTTAACAGCTCTTTGCTTTGGTGTGAATTGCCACTCCACTCCCTAAACTGAGCAGGATCTAAGGATGCCTGACTTTAGGAATTTGAACCAACCTAGAAATTCCCAGACATAGTTCCTCTGCCTCAATCTGTCTGGGATTTATTCTGAGCTACTTCCTTATTCCAACACTGCTGTTAATTAGGACAAGCACTTATGTGAACCCCAGAGTACTAAAAGTATTATTGCAATGGAGATAAACAAAAGAATTAGCTCATTGTGCGTGGGCAGGTTATTGGAAGCTGCAGCTATCATGCTGCAAACAGCTACCACACAAGGACAGAGAAGTGGGAGCTAACTCTGGGTCAAAAAAAGTGGATCTCATAGGACCAGGAACTATAGGTCCAGTTCCAAAGAAAGATCAAATTAGGAGTGTTGACACTCAGGTCTTCACCTCAGATACAGGAAAAACTCAGTTAAAATAATTACTTGAGGACTATCATCAGTGAAACAACATGTGCTATGCTGCTTAGCTAAAAACATCCAGAAACCAAGACTTATCAGGTGACATGGTACAGAAGTCACCTGTCTTGCAATCCGGGTGGAAAATGACTTTTGGAAAAATCACATAGGAACAGCACTCTAAGGTCTGAGTGGAATCCAATTTCTTGGTGACCCTTACAGCTTAATACAGGTCAGTCAAAACCTACCAGACAACTTCTCCTTGGGGTTATCAAGGCAACCTTTTAAATAGCAATGACGGACACTCCTTACTTGAAGGAAATACCAACATAAAACCCATGACATTACATTGACACTTGCCTCAGCCACACTGTTTACTCTTCCTGAAGGAAATAGTTTTCCTTCTCTTTTGTATTGCACCAAGGAATGTCTCTCAGAGTCCACATAAAGAAAAGTCATGGCACCTTTAGAATTTAAAAAACTGATTATAAAAAACCCCAGTGGTTATTACATTATTTGTCCACTTGGAATTTTGAAAGATTACATGCACATTATCACCCACATTTATGTATCAAGTGTTACTTCTCACTCCTTGTTTATGCAATTACCTTTTTACACATAGAATAAATTCTGATGAAAAGCAAAATCTAAGAGGAACAAAATGATCTGCATATCCATATAACTAAAAAATGAGCATTTGAAACGATCACCACCAATCTGACGCAACAACCTTGTGTGTGTAATGAAGCTTGAGATGTTGATAAAGGTCATATGGTGAGACTGTAATGAAGATTCATCTACTTTAGTCAGGTTTTCTCTGGCTTTACGTTTAATGGCATCTCATTATTCCCACTGGCAGAGGTACTCATGTTTGTACACAAACTAATTAATGAGGAACTCTACCAAGACTTTCAGAGCAGAAACAATCATGCATGCTGACAGTTACTAATAGCAGGTGGGAATTCTCAGTCATGAAGGATGAGGACTACTCATAGCATTTAACTGTAGGCTAGTCACTTCATGGGGAGAAATTATAATTAAACCATTTTACTGATCACAAGAAAGGTAAGACATGAGGCATATTGATTTTTTTTTTTACAGGTTATGAAAAGTTTCTATCTTTCCAGGGAGATAATTTTCCCCCCAAAAAAAAGCACAGTAGCAGACCTACGTATCTATATTTCTTGTTCACTTGCTCATTCCTTGTCTTTTTTACCCTCTTCTTCTCCACTGCCAGAAAATACATTCTGTAAATGTTCAAAATGATTTCTAGGACCCACTAGTGTCAAAAACAACCCCCAAAAACCCTCATTCACTTTAGTAAGCAGTTATTTTAAAAGAAAACATTAAAAAAATCCCACAGCATTTTACAGAAATATACAATGACCTTTGAAAAGTTTTAAGGTTAGGGTTACAGGAATGAGTTAAAATTCTAAGTAATATTGAGGCTGATGGCCCAAAGTTAGCCTATCAGGGAACAGACAAAAATCCTTCAGTAGTAATGTTTACTTTTTTTTCCTTGTAATACAGTCATATTCTAATTACAAATTATTCTAATGCATTCTTCCTACACCAAAGAAAGCATTACAACTAATAATAAATTACACTTTGCATTATCTACGTAATAAGTTCTAAAATAATTAGATGTCCGAGATACTATCTACTGACACTATTTTAATAGCAGGTGATTATTCATTTATGAATTCTATTCAGTAAAAATTAGTTTTTAATTTTCAAATTTAAGTATTGCTTTCAAGCATTTCAAGTGAGCTGCTTTGATGCTACTTTGTTCCCAAACAGGGAATTTAGAACAATCACATATAAAAGGAAGAAGCCTTCTTAAACAGTAAATCTGCATTTACTGAAAGTACAACACCTCTCTAAACTCTTTTTCTTTTATCTTTTAAATAAGATCCTGGCAGAAATTACTGAAGGAACTCACAATTTGATTGTAGCCTCCATAAGTGATGATTGCCCCTGTAATTAGACATAAAGACAGATTGCTTCCCTCTCATAAAGCTCTTGTTCCACACAACATAAAAAATTAGACCACTACACAGGTCTAGCCAAGCACATAGAAAGAACGGTGTAATGAAGACTAATAAACAGGAAAGGAAACAAGCTCGTGCACTTTAGCAAACACTGGTAATAATGGGACACAAATAATTATTCCTGCTCTTAGAAAGAAGACTGAAATACTTATACATTAAGTGACTTATAAAATTCTGTGAATTAGAGACATCTTTTATTTTTATTTCTTGAGGAAGTTTAAGTTGATTTGGTTTTATTTAATACAAACTCAGAAACCAGCACCTGAGTTTTTTTCGTGCCATAGCCTGACACCAACATAACCACAAAACAGAATTCCAAACATAGCAACTGTATTGCTCTCCAAGAAAGAAAAATATTATCCCTTTAGCATCTGGTACAGCATAAAGCCATTATACTGCAATTAGGTAGAAAAAGGAGCAGCTGCTAACAAATTAAAAGATGAAGACTTTAGTAACAGATATCTTTCAAAGCATGTTTCTAACAAAAGTGTTTGCATTTTGCTCTGCTCAGGATACTGATCTGGATTAAGCACCCAAGGTTCAACATAAAACAGATTAATGATGTCTGACCCTGCACATAAAGATTTACTACACACTTCCACATGCTCAGTCCTCTGTTATATAAACTCTGATGAAATTTGGATTTGCTACCTGTGCAAAGTGGTCATAGTAGGCAACCATGGGATTTGAAAAATAATTCATAACTATTTCTCCACTTTTCAACAACTCTTAAAACTCTGCTTCAAAATTTGTCATTAATGTAAATGTCATTGACTTCTTTAAAAGCAAACAAACCAATTAACAATCATTACACTATCATAAGATTTAGTCAGGAATATTTAAATTTAATCTTCTTTGATTTTTCTATCATAATTTTCTTCATTCACTCCTAGAATAGATCTGATTCCTAAAGAGACAGTTCTTTTTCTAAGAATCTGAATTTCTAAAAGAAAAAAAAAGCAAAACAAAAAGCAAGTGTCATTTAAAGAGTCCTGTGCAATGTTAAAGTCTCAATATAAGCACTGTAGGTAGAACTACAGAACAGCTGAGTCTGGCAGGAACCTCCCAAAGTCCAAGTTCCACCACCACAAGAGGGTCAGCAAGGGCAGATTTTCCAATGCTGTGTTCAGTTGGGTTTTGATCATCTCCAACTATGGAGATCCCACTGTGTCTCTGTACAATCCATTCCAGTGACCAACAACTGAGGACAAGTTTTCATTATACCAGACCTGAATTTTTCCCTTTGCAACCTGCATCCTTTGCCTTTTGTCCTATTGCTGTGCACCTCTGAGAAACCTCTCTTTTCTCTCCAAACCTCTGGCCAGGTGGTTGTAGATGACAACCCCTCTTATCCTTATTCTGAGGGGTGAATAAACCCATCTCCCCCATGCCACGCCCTCCAGCAGCCAAGCCTCAGGCAGCCCTGCTCTGGATTTACTCCGGTACATGTGTCTAAGTGGAAATCCAAAACCAGAGACTTTGGATTTGCATCCCTGGGGGTCTTCAGGAGAGCTGATTTGAGAGGAGGCATCACTTTCTGATGGTGTGCTGTGTATCCACATTCATAACACAATTTTGCCACACTACTAAAACTAAATTTTATCCATTTTTTCTTCTTAACTCTGTCAATAAATTATTTTTAATAATGATGGAAAGGTATCACTTATAGCCAAAAAATATTTTACTATTTTTAAAGTATTCCTAACTGCTTCTATAAAATACATCTGATGATTTGACAGCTCTCACTTCAGATCACCAGAACATACACTGAATTGTAAAAGGGAGATGAAGCTTTCTACTTATGAAGGATTAGTATTGACAAGTATTTCAATAATTCAAATGATCTCAAGAGGACGTTTACCCCAAATGACATTTCTCTCCCTTTTTCCTTTTGCTATGAGGCAAAAATAATGAGAATCAATTCTGTAATCCATTTGAAAGAAAAAACAAGCTGGAAATCTAGACAACTTAAGTTGTTTGACCCTGAAGAACTTGCTCAGAATTTCTCAGGATTATATTTCAAGTCACACTGCTCCAGTACAAAATGTTAGAAAATTTTGCCATCTGAACTTCATAAATAGTTAAGAATTAAAATGCAAAAGGACTGTATTGTCACTCTACTGCAAACATACCCCACAGCAATCTCAATGACATCTTTGAGAACGCTGTTCCTTGGATCTCCTTTCATCACAGACCTCTCCTGACACTCATAGATCTAAGTGCAATGCAGCACACCAACAAGGCTTGAATAAAGTATGCAGCAAAGCTCTCTAAGATTGTGGAAATTTCATCAACATGATAAAATATGACTCCACTAAGTTAGGGAACTCACTGCTCAGAAAAATCAACCCTGTAGGCAAAGGAAAAGACACAAGAAATAACGTAACTAGATATGGCTTCAAAGTCTTCTATGCTCTGAGAGCTGAGCAAGCTGACTCAAAAGATTCTCTGAACTACAACCAAGATTTAGTTTCTCCTTTCAGAAGGTGAAGGATAAAGTAAATTATTTTCTCCCCATACTAATAAAAAAATTAATTTTGTTCCTGGAGAATATGAGAAGATCATCAAGCTTTGTGGCCAACAGTAGAAAAGTTGGGAGTATTCAAATGACTCCAAGGAATTTCTGGGAAGTTCTTAGTCTGCCTCAGCCACTCTCACCCCTCCAGTTCAATTGGGCCAGGCAGCAAAGACTTCTCCCAAACCACAGATTGGAGGGATGCAGGCAGCTGTAACATGCCAGCAATGGAGGAGCATCCACAGACATCACTGCCCACTCAGTGCAGACCCTTGCTGAGGAAAGGGACAGGGGGAGGACAGGGAAGAGAGGAAAAAGCTTGACCATCCATTGACATGATGATCCACTTTACAGCTGTTCAGAGCAGCTGCCAGAGCCTGCCTGAGTCCTGGGCTGAAGAAAATGCTAGTCTGATTAGGGGCACCAGTCAGACTACTTTAACTAGGAATTAATAAGATTAATATTTTTGCTTAAAGCTTTGAATCTAGAAGAGCCAGTGTATATGCAATATGTTGTGCACAGGCAAATGGTAAAAGCAAAGTATCTGAATTATCTGAATAATTCAAAAAGACAGGAATTCTAGCCATGGATGCAAGTCACCAGTGATCAGGGGCAAAGGGTTGTATCCTATCTCCAGTAATTATTGATACTTCTCTCTACAGGCAACACTTCATCAATCAAACACTTCATCAAGCAAACACAGATCCTCTTCCTGAAATATGTGAGTGCCTTCAATCTTATTCAGAACACAATTCTACCAAGGAGCATTTTACTTCATTTGTGAATATCTTTGGACATCCCCAGACTGGGGGGAAAAATAATCCTAGCAGACACAGGCTTTTATCTCTTCACTGATGTACAGATCTTTCCCTGTTAGTTTCAGTCCAGAAGTGTGTATAAAAAAGATAAACAAAACTAGCTGATATTGTAAATGTAGAGATTAACCCTGAAACCTGCCTCTAAACATAGTATCCTGTGACCTAATGCTACCTTGTCAGAACAAAATCCTGAATGAACAGAGAGGCTTGATATTTGTGTAGTTTGCGTACTCAAAATCAACAGGTTTTGCCAGACCTGGCCAAAAAAAAAAACAAACCCCAAAAAAAACAACAAACAAAAAAATCCCCCCCACACAAAACAAACAAACAAACAAAAAAAAAACAACAAAAAACCCAAACAAACAAACAAAAAACCACAAAAAACTCATTTACACGAGATTTTCCACCAGCCATGCTCTTAGAACTGAAAAAAAAAAAATAAACATCTCAAACCCATGACATTTATATACCACAGTTATGTAAAGTCTACAAACGGAACATTTTAAAGGGGAAGAAAGTCTTTACTTAAGGGCACCCACGACAAGGGTAATGATCAAACTGGACAAAAAAAAAGGCTTTATAAAAATTATCTCATTAAGCAAATAAATGAATCTTAATATTAAATAAATGTCTGGGCTACTCAGCAGCGGATTCACAACCAAGTCGTCTTGTTACCAACCTAGCAAATGATATACTCATTTTTCCTATTATAGTCAAGCTTTCATAGTCTATTCTATCCTTATCAGTTTACCTGACGGAGGATTTCAAGAAGCTACTCTTTTTCAAATTGTATGATTCATAATGTTTTCTCTCCCTACTAGCACTTAGGGAGCTTGATGTCTCCTGATCTACACAGCACAAAACAAGCAGAAAGACTAGCCTCTGCCTGAAGCACTTGTATTTTAAACACTGCACAAAACAGAACTTGAACCTTTATTCACTACAGTGGTGTAAAACTAGCATGAAGGTAAATTGACTGAATATAGTTCTCTCTCTCAAAAAAGAGAAGCTATCGGTTCAGTTTTGAGGTTTCTTGTCCCTTCTGTGCTTTCTATAACATGGAGAAAGTTGGAAAAAATCAAACTACAATTATTTATTTTGATAATTTTATTGCACATATGCCTCAAGAATTTTGCTGCCTCCCCCTTATCCCATAACTTCCTCTGAAAAAGGCAGACAATAGTCCACTGATTCTGTTAGGCTGGTTAAGTTTTAACTGTAAGAAATAAAAGATTGCAGAAAGTGCCTATATTTCCCTCAACTAAGACTAAAGTCATTATCCATTATCAGCATCACTCTATATTCCCCTCAATACATCCATGAAAGTACACTTCTTTTTAAAAATGGAAGTGAATTTCTTAAACATGTTTCTGTGTGTATAAAAAAAATTCAACAGGAAGAAAACGAGTACTGAGGTATATCCTTGACTTTCTCTTACTTTTCAATTATAAAATGATAGTTTGACCTTTCCATCACAATCTTGAAGAAGCTAGTTCAGTAGTGATACAATAGCCTTTCACCCAAGCTCTTCACTGACTGTGCTTGTCTTTATGACATGACTATCTGAACTGATGCTTTCTAACAATGCCATATAATCTTTTCTTTAAAATTTTCTTCTTGGAATGGATGTACTACTCTCTACATGAGGTTTAGACTTCAAAACACACAATATTTTCTCCTGAAACTCTGCTTGCATCTCTCATAACTATATTTAGCTATTAAACTGGAGTAAAACACATCTTGGAACGCTTACAGCAAATTCCCTTTCATTTGGTAGGAACAGTTATTCCTGTGATGAGTATTCAAAGGGATACTCTCCATCTGCCACAAAATAAGTGGTTGTTGAACACATCAAGTACCTTAAAAATTCAGGGCTGAGTTGTGAGCAAAGCTGAACAGTGCATTTGAGAATTATACATTTATGATAATTTAAAGACTAATTGCTTAAGATTGGCTTAATAAAACTAAAGTAATGTAGAAATCCCTTTTATCCTTTTAAATTACTTCTCAAGGCTATCTAGGTGTAAGACTCACTGTGTTCAATGTTTCACATATGATATACATGGGTGCTTAACAGTATATTTTTACAGAAGAATGTTGGATATTTTACTTGGAATCTAATATTTCCCTTAATCTCAATGCTTTGTGTGATCACAAGACAATTTCAGGTAGGAAAGACTGGTCCTATAGTCTAACAAGTCCAAACTAAGAATCTTTTACATAGACAACAGTGGCCAATGTACTGTACAAGAGTCAGCTCAGACAAGACTTAGAGCATGTGCTTGACTTTCTGCTTGGTGAATTTTTAAATGGCAAGGAAAATAGCCCAAAAGTTGCTGCTACTCTAAAAAAAAAAGTAAATAAAATCCACAAGTCTGGCTGACAAATGGCATAAGAATAGAGCAGCCTGATAAATAGAAAGTAAAAAAGAAATACCATTATAAAAGATTTTATCCTACAACATACATTCAAATACTTTTAGATATTTCATGCAGTTCTGGGTTTCTGTAGATTCTCCCAACTGACCCTTCCATGCACACAGCACATGATCAACTTTAGAATTTCTGATTACAAATTCCTAATTTAGAGGCTCTCTACGAAGTATGTTTCATTCTCCACAGAGTTAAAGAGTTGTATGTGACCACAATGGCTGATTTTCTGTAACTACTTACACAAGCATGTTTCAATCAGACAGTAACACCTTGAACTCATTCACACAATATTCTAATGCATATATGGAGGCTTTTCTTACCTTCCAAATTCAATTATTCAAGTTAGGAGGCTAATCTCCTAATGCATCTGCAGTTCAGGAAACAAGGTATCAATGTTGATTTCTCGCTTAGACTTGCTGGCTGAAAGAGGTTATTACCTAGATATTTGAGCCTAGTAAGTCCATCCAGGTAATATCAGCAGACTACATAGCACAGCAATAGTTAGGCAAAGTAAATATTCCCCCAAGCATATTTCTACATTTCCTTTATTTTTACTTATTGAAACCTTAGAATACTATTTGCATTCAAAAATCAATAAGCAATTACTTTTTGTTTGAAAAACATAAAGTCTTTATGCATTCATTGTTAAAAAGGAACCAAGAGCCCAACCAAAGTCCACCCAACTACATGGAAAAATTCTCTTCTTTTTTAATACCCAGTTTCCTTTTGGATGTTTATAACTGGTTGCATACCCAGAGTTCTAAAAGGAGAAGGAACAACTATGTCAACCCAGTTAATGGCAGCTATGGAAACATTCACATGGGAAAAATACTTCCCATGCAGCCAAAAAAATAAAAGTAAAAACAAATCCATAACTTCTTAAGCCATCCATTTCACTGTTGTTGAATAAATAGTGCGTAGATTTCTGCTGCCTTTGCTGAGACACCAGGCAGCTGCATTACCTTTGATCTATTTCTGTTCAAGTTACATAGAGAAGTGTCTGAAACCATGATAATGTGCACTGTTGATCCAGGAACAGTAGTAGATTATATAGCAAGATATATCTCACTGGCTAAAAATAGAGGTTGTGCAGACAGGATGTTCTGAAGAGTAGCACAGAGCATGGGATGCTCTCACTGTTAAAAGCTGAATGATTTTTATGGTATTTATGAGCCCCTGATTCAATTTGCTATATCATTTGATATATCACTCCTCACAAAATAAGATCTATATGAAAGAACAATAAACATGTTATTTCATGCTGCAAAACACACAGATTTCGTTTGAAATACAAGTTGTCTCATGGACAGAAAATAATTTGTTCTTTTATGAGCTATTTTTCAAAGCTCTTAAGAGGTTACAGTCAAATCTTAGTATAAAGGTAAAGGAAACACACTCACCTACCCAGATGAGATTGTGTTTGCCTACTCAGATTTCTCTAATGTATCACGATCAATGAACAAGAAGATCAACTTCATTGTCCTAACTGCATATTTTATGAACTGTGACAAGTTTGTTATAACTCATTTGCTCTAAACTTTTCTTCTGAGATTGTGAAAGTACCAAGAGATAAACTCAGCAATGTCAACAAGCTTGGTGGCATAGTTCAAGCTGTGAAGGTTCAATAAATATGTCCATAAACATTGCAAATCAACAAAGCTTTTGATGAAATGTCAAGCAAGACAGAGCTTAGCTATATTCAGCTCAGCTTGAACTCATAAACCATTAACTGGTCTCTGTAGTTTCCACAGAAATTTGTGTTATGAATAAAGCACAAATGTTGAAATAGAAACAAAATCAAAACTTTTTTTTCTTTAAGAGACAAGATTAATTAAAACTATTTAATAGCAGGAAATGGTATTTTAATAACCCCAATAAAAACAGATTTATAGAAACAGACAATATGAAAATGCTACACATTCTTATAATGGAGCAACCATCATTTTATGCCTTCAAGTTATGAAAGGATGCAAAACATAGAAATAGAAAACCAAATTAATTTTGAAATACCCTGAAGATATTTCAACTTTGAACCATTGCAAAAATCTGTTTTTTTCCTGCATGAGACATAAAAAATAATGCTTGCTTCAGAGAAAATACATATTTTCCCCTTCATTTTTAGGAGGAAGAATGGAATAAAAAATGTTACAATGCATCAAGGTATCTATTTATAACAGAAAATAAGATTTATTTTTTTTTACTCAAGTGGAGCATTGTATTACATATATACAGCCAAATACTCTCTCAAGATCTATATCCAAAAGTCCAGAAAGATATGAAGTTACTTTAGCTACTTTTCAGTAGCAATCCTCTGTAGACATGTCCATGCAATTATCCTAGACTGAATGCAAGGTTGTATTATGCCTGATGGCCCAGTTTCCAAGCTATTTCTATATCATCAGTTGAGTAATTCATCTGACCACGTCCAAATTTGTTTGCAGTAAACTTTGCGTCTTTCTACTATCTTTGTAATGAGAAGCTCATTTAGCAAAACAATTAAACCCTCTTTGATCAGCTAACATCTATTTCCCATAACTGTGCCAACCCTCTAGTATTGTCATCGAGCACATTGCACTTTTCCCTCCCATCGGCGGGGAGGGGGAGGGGGGGGCGGAAATAATAATACATCTGTTTAGCCTAATCGGAGACTTGCTACATACAAAAGTTTGTTTGTTTGCCTTTCTCTATTAACACCCTGTTGATACTCTCCACCCAGGTTTGGATCAGATTTAAAAACAAAAGTTATGCAAGGCACGGCTATGTGGCAGTGTGGCAGAAGGGAGCGGATGCTCCGGCGGGGTCGGGGTCAGTGGCCTCCCACCAGCCCCATTCGCCCCTAAGTTCGGAGCCCTGGCAGGGGAACTTCCCCGAGCAGCAGGCAGCCCCCAGAGCCCCCAGAGCCCCAGAACCCCGGCAGGCAGCCGACTGACCTAAATGTCTCTTTAGGGTCGCGTTCCTGCTGCTCTTCACTCTTTTGAATACGCCTTGTATTCATTTACAGCCGCTACTCACCCGAGGCATCCCCAGGCATTGCCGGCACTGCGGTGTCTTGCTACCTTCGTGGGGAAGCGGTCAGTGGATTTCCCCGTGGGTACTTCTCTCTAACACATTCTCCAAAGTAGGAGAAACCTGGAGGGAGACTCATTGCCAGGTGCAGGTAAGGCACGCCTGCAATCACCCTCCAGTTTCGCAGGCACAAAAAGAGCACCTCCTCCTCAGAAGCCGACGGGAGAATTACAGCCAATTTTGCTTTCTTAAACAGCAGCGAGGTACTCTCCCAAGGTACACTGCCAGCGTGTGCTGCACTCCCTCCCTCCCCGCTGAAATGGTTTCTCCCTCCACAGGCTCAATCTACCTGATTATGTTCTCTCCTAATCAGTAATCTTAGTTTCCCCAGCAGTAGCGGCCCTCCTCGTTCACCCAGGATTTCTGGAGGGCAAGCTGCAGAAGCAGGGCAGCAGCACGCCGGGGACACAGGGCAAGGTAGCAACATTTTGGAAGCACTTGTGTTTCTGTCTGCTTTTCGTTTGAACACTGGAGTACAGCCTTCGCCTGTCTGAGAGACAGATTATGCTTCCTGCTTTTACAATCCTATTCAAATGAGCTTAAAGTCTCTAAGAAAAGAAAAGAAAAAAAAGGTTACCTATTTCATCAAGCAGGAACTGCTTTTCAATGCGGTCTCATTTTTTTTTTTTTTGTGTATCCTTTCCTTAAAACAAGCTTGTATCTCTTTCAAATGTAACAGTATAAAAGCATCTGCATTATATTCTTCCCTAGCTCTAGTCAGCAAATAAAGTAGAAAAGGTACGACTTCCTTCTCCTGTTTCTTCTTCTGTAAACCAAAAGACAGGAAGGATAAGTACCACACATATTACCACAACCAACTTCACATAATGTGCCTTTCAACAAGCATGCTTAATGTAAGCCTGAAAGGGTTGTTTGGGTTATGTTTGTTTGTTGATTTTTTTTTTTTTTAATTTTAGTAAGTAGGGAGGATGGCACGGACAAAAGAATTTTCCTCTTTTTGTCTTTTTGTCCTGATTATTCCACTTAACCTGATTATTGTGTTATTAACTGTTATTCTCCTGTAAATCTCTTCTAATCCCAGTTTAGAGACTATATCGGAATTAATTAAAAATTTCCTTTAATAGTTAACCAGATAGTCTAAAAACATTTGTGGAGAGAAAGCAATGGGAAAAGCATGGATCAAAGGAAAATTTACACCAGAATTTTAAGCGGGCTGTAGAGCACAGTTAAGCTGTGGTCTGTCAGACACAGCCACATAAAACCATGACAGCAAAGAGGCAGATGTGCAGATAGGAAATGCATAGGACCACTCCACTCCAGGACAGTGTGGTACATATTTAAAGACCTGTGAATATCCATTAAGCCTGGTGATTTAATAGCTAAGAAGGAGTGTCTTTTGTGGATAGTATAAATAGAGCTATGATATACCCTGGAATATGTATTTAAAAAAATGAATTAGTATTCCTTTGACATCACACCAAATTTAAAATGAATTATCACAAGCTATACCACAGTCTCCTAACAAAAGCTAAAGCTTTGTATTTGTCATCCAAAGAAACGGCATCTCTTCATCACTGTAACAATCCAGTCAACTGAAACTTAAGGTCATTTCATGTCCTATTCAGGGTTGTACGCTGAATCAAGACTTACCATCTCTATGACAACAGACTAGAAGGCTACTTGAAAGTAATTTTCAGTTAAACTTGTTAGATTAAACCTACAGAACTACTGTGCCAGTTATGGGAGGACAACAGCAAAAACTTTTTTAATTGAATGCACAAGATAATAGAACATCTAGATGTGTTCTCCTTGTCACTTACAGCATGAGGAAAGCCTCGATGCCTACAGCAGAGCTGAGCACACCTCACTCCAGAAAACGGAGTTGCCACGCTTCTGCAAGGCTCAGATATGTTATTTCAACCCTCCTTTATGAGCAAAACAGGTTACATGTTTTCTTTCTCTTTCTCCACTTATTCAAACAAAATTCAGCAGAAACTGTGCATGACTGAACATGTATATGATAGCAAGCACTAGCATAACACAGTAAAGTTAATAAGGAATTAGAAATAGGGTTGCTATAATCATCTCCACAACATAGATATTTACTCATTGTAATCTGATAACAGGGAAACCTCTCCTGCAATCATGTCTTGGAGAGAAAGATGGTCTAGATATACAGGACCACGGTGTCTATTCTGAAGGCCTTAAAAACTCTGACAAATGTGACATAAGCATGAAAAGCAATCAAGAAATAAAAGACAGTAAAAAAGCAGCAAACACACTCAGTTACATAAATTAATAAGTATCAACAAAATAATGGTTAGAGAGCATAGAGGAGTTTAGCATGAGTCAGAGAACATTGCTTGATTTCTTAATTGTATTCCATCACTCTGCACTAGGGCAGGCGTGCACTGTAAAGGGCAGTTGCCTCCATCTCTCCTCTGTACGTCTGCCCCACAGCCATGTAAGGACAGGCCTCATGTTGCAAAGACCTTGTCAAAATACTAATTCAATAGAAACAGTCATTTTTCATCTTTTATGTTTGTTTGGCATTTATCAAAACCATTTCTGTTCCTTTTTTTCCCCTAAGCTCCACAGGAGGGGTATTATTAGGTGATGTGAGCAAAAATACCTCTAAATGTCCAAGCACCACATCTTAGGTACCCTTAGACCTCAAAAAATTATTTCTATTCAAAACTTAAGTGCTTTCTGTGAAAGGAATTAATGTATTTTTAAAGACTGCTTACAGATTGTAACTCTGCCTGGACTAATGGCAAGAAAGTCCACACCTTTCTTTTCAATCACATCCAAAAGGAGTATAAAACTACTCTGTCACACACAACCCTTCATGTCACACATGAAATGTTGCTCATCTGGTGAGACAAGTCTAAAGTCATATCCCACAGCTCAGCTTCTGGTTCTTCCCCCATTATGGGACTCCTAGAATCACAGAATGTTCTGAGTTGCAAGGGACCCACAAGATTCATTGAGTCCAACTCCTGGCCTTGCATGGGAAAGCCCCAAGAATCACACCATGTGCCGGAGAGCATTGTCCAAATGCTCTTTGAACTCTGTCAGGCTGGTGCTGTGACCACTGCCCTGGGGAGCCTGTTCAGTGACCAACCACCTTATGGGGGAAGAATCTTTTCCTGATACCCATCCTAAACCTCCCCTGACATAATCTCAGGCCCAGGCCATTCCCTTGGGTCCTGTCACTGTCACCACAGAGCAGAGATCAGTGCCTGTCCCTGCTCTTCCCTTCAGGAGGAAGTTGTAACTGCAGTGAGGTCTCCCCTCAGTCTCCTCTTCTCCAGGCTGGACAGACCAAAGGACCTCAGCCCCTCCTCACAGTTTCCCCTTAAGGACCTTCTTCATCCTCATTGCCTTCCTTTGGATGTTCTTTAACAGCTTAAATGTCTTTTCTTTTTGTATTGTGGCACCTAAAACTACCCCAGATCAGAGGGGACAATCCCCTCCCTTGCCCGGCTGGCCACGCTGGGCCTGGTGCCCCCAGGACACGCTTGGCCCTCCTGGCTGCCCGGGCACTGCTGGCTCAGACTCAACTTTCCAGCCACCAGAACCCCCAGGTCCCTTTCCCTTTCCAGCCTCTCATTCCCCAGTCTGTCTGTACATCCCAGGCTGCCCCATCCCAGGTGCAGAATCCAGCACTTCCCTTGTTGAATCCCACATGGTTGGTGACTGCCCTGGCCTCTCCTTTGCCGAGGTCTCTCTGCAGGGCCTCCCTGCCTTCCAGGGAGTCAGCAGCTCCTCCCAGTTTTGCATCACCTGCAAACTTGCTCAGTATCCCTTCCAGTCCTGTGTTTGAGTCCTTTATAAGATGTTGAAGAGCACAGGGCCAAGGATGGAGTCCTGCAGAACCCCACTAGTGACAGATCATTATGGAGAGTTATATCTTAGGGACACAAACTCATTCTCCAATACCCACCCACCTCAGGGGCTGGAAAAACCGCTCAGAGCTCTCAAGGACCACCCCTCCTGCCCTACCTAAATGCCTTCACCAGCTTCTCACCCTGCCCACCACAGTCCCGTCTTCCCACGTTGCTGAAGCTTCTATCCACCACTACCAAAAGGGGATGACGTGGCAAAGGAGAGTGTTATGTGGAGCACCTGTGCTATATATCCACTGAGGAACCAGAATCTGGGAATTCAGCCAATGAAAAGTAAATGCCATGTGGGTGGTTTGATATCAGAGCACAGACCTTGTTTATCTTTGTCTGCCTAAATTATTTGGAACACAAGAGAGATACTTTCATGTTTTTGAAAGACCAAAAAAACCCAGAGTTTATACACAGAATATAAGCAGTCCTTACAAACTGCTTGTTGAGAAGGAGCCTTCTATGAGGAAACCTGCTATGCTCTTCTGCAGCTGAGAGCTGTTACTACTGAATGAGCTTTATGCAGAGAGATACGTTTTCCTCACTGGAATGACATTTGATCATCTGGGATTATAAAAAGAATAGCTAGAGGGAAAAAATAAATTTAAAAAAAAAATTTAAAAAAGCAAAAAGCTAAAAGGCTTTCAGAAGAGTAATTTCATAAAACAACAGGAAAAATCCTGATTTTGCTGAGGTAAAAGGCAAAACTTCACTAGAAATTGGTTTTGCTTCAAGATTTAAAATCAACATCTACTCTAGTTAGTGTCACATTATGGATGGACATAGCTGTTCATTCTTGCTGGGCTCGAGAGGCCTTACTGATCATTCTGAGCATGTCCCTTTATTTTCCTATAAATGTAGACACATTTTTTGTTTTATCAAGTATTTTCTCACACTTTTGAATACTTCAAATATATATATAGAGAATGTGTGTGTGTAGGTATACAGAATTTTAATATATTCTTTTATTTCAAGATTTGGAGTGGGTGTGTATGTATTTTTGACCCACAAATATTTCATCAACTTGCTCCCCCATTTTTGTACTTCTGTCTCACCCTTTTTATTGCCAGTGTTTTCAAGTGACAACAGCCTACTAAGCAATCACACAGCTTTTAAAACAGTGCTTTCTTAAAAGTCACTCATAATGATATTTTGATTTTTTGTCCAAAAAGGAAGGTAAAAGAGGAGAAAAAGAAGATCATTATGGTTGTATCATACTTGCAGGCCTGAAAACATCTCAAATGAGGCAAAAATATATCTCTTTACATCAAGTGGCTGCAATTTTTCTATTTTCAATTCCTTTATACATTCACAGCTTGGACTACCTGATGATATTCTATGTAAGATTAACCCAAATGTGTCTATTTAGTCTAATGTCTTGTTTGAGATAGTAAAGGACTGCCTCATTAGGTAAGGAAATCAAAGGTGTAAGTTTTGCCACACAGTTTTAATAAAGCATAAAAAAATAACTTATCTGTTGGAAAGATTTTTATCCATCCTGAGTTGGATGATGACAGGTGTTATGTGTCAGTGAGCCATTACTGTGCTGCCCACTGTAATCTGTCTGAAAAGTAATGTATAGATACACAAGAAATAGATCTGTGGAATCAGGGATGTTTCCCTGAGTAACATAACTACAATTAAGGGTACAATAGAGATGTGTGAGATGCTAATTTCTTCCAAAATTACTTCACCATGATAATTATATGCATTCTGACTCAGTTTCTCAGGATAATTCAAGGACTGCTTCTACTGTAGCAGTATGATGAATACTTGCTTGAATGGAGATAAAAAGTAGTTTCTGCCCTGGAAGACTATACATACGGAATTTAAACTGCACACATAGGCACTGAAGATATTATCAGATATAGCATAACGTACTGAAGCTTGTCCAATTTTCAGCTGGCATTGTGATAAAGTAAAAGAAACATTATTAAATCCTTATCTTCATGCAAACCCTCTCTCAAAGACCAAGCAGACTTCCCAGGGTACTGAACTACCAAAGAAGTCAACCTTATCTACAGAAAACTGTCAGAAAATCTTGAGATCCAAATGCTGTTTGCTGGATGTTATGATTTCTGATAATTTTATAAACTGCAACTTCACTGAGAAACTTTATAATCACAATTTCCTGGAAAATGTTGTTTCTGCGGAGTTTGAGTAATGTCATAATTAGGCAAGCTATATAGTAAGAATTAGGCAAAGTATTCCAGCCCCTGCTTTCTCTTGTGAGGCTTTTCTGCTGCCACATTCGGCAGAGATCCCCAGACTTTTGCAGGGCAGACCCTATTGTCACTCTTTTCTCCTGCACCTCATTTCCTTCCTCAACTTTTGCTCCAGTGACATTTATTTTTCCCTTTCAGCATTGTAAGGAAGCATCTGGGGGCAGCTTCCAGGTGAAGCCAACACCTCGGCCTCTGCATGCCTCGTGGAATCTGCACTGCTCCCGTCCTTCACACTGCCCCTCCACTGCTTTGCTCTGCCCAGGGTCTTGTAGTAACAATCAGGAAAAGGGGTTTGGAGAGCTCTCAGACTATGTCAGGATTTGATTTCAATTAAATGGTTTTGGCAAGGTAAGCATTAAGCCAGACGCCTCACAAAGATGGGCTTGGGCTGCACATATCCTTGGGAAGCCTTGATGGCTGAGCCCCCTTTTCCACAACTCCCCACATCTCTCAGGAAAGAGAAGCAAGCTATAAATCCAGTACAATTGAATCAAGAAAAGCACATTATTTCCCCTTAAAATTCAGCATATAACTTTTTTTTCTGTATGTCTTTGGAAATGCAGAGCTCTTAATTTCCTTCCTGATTCTTGGTCTTTGTTTCTTCTCATAGTCTTCTGATTGTATTCATCTGCCTCAAAGTCCTGTTTATTTTATATTCCCATTTATGGTTTGGTTTTACCCTAATAAAAATGATACTGTCTACAAGACAATTAGAGCTAACATTTATATTCAGTTTTTAGTAAGGCTTATTTGGTCAAACTCACTTATTAAAGAAGGAAAAAGATACAATTGTAACAGAAAATAATATTTGCATCCAGGAAATGTGTGTTTGCTTCAGTATATATATATTCTGGTTTTCTTTAACTAGTGCCATGAATGGTCCCACAACTGTGCCACGAGTGCGAAAAAGAAAAATGAAACCATAACCAAAACATTAAAAAAAACCCCAAAATAAAACCAAAAATATCACCAAAAGCAAAATTAAAGACACACAAAAAGCGGTGAGTAGGACATCTCCAGCAGCACATTACTGACCTATTCTGGAGTACTCGTTTGGTACTAAATCACAGTTTGTCTTGACCATTTTATTCCATGTTATCTCTGTCAGGTATGAAGCTCCAGATTGCTCATTTTTTGAAATGATATATGGTCAAATTTGCAGCAAACTTCTAGTCTCCAGTAAACCAAAACCTTCTTAACATACATCTCACTGATAAGGCCTAATTCAATTAAACTGACCATTAAGATCGGTGTAAATTGAATTGCTCTCTTGGACTTGCTGGTAATTGCTTGACAGACCAATAAAAATGAGGTTTCCAAACAGAATGAGTTATGGTGTTCAGTACTGTCCCTTACTTACTGCTCCCCTCCCTTACTCCCAACCTTCAAAATGTCACAGGAATTACACAATACTTTGCTCTATAATGCTTGTCAGAGATCTGTTGTTTTGATCCCAATTAATTACACATTCCTGAGTCTGCATGCAGAAATAAAGTAGCAAATCTTCAGAGTGATAACACAAACTGACATAACATCTAATGCATGGACTGAAAAATACACAGAACCTTCATCACTGCAGTTGCAATTACATATAAAGTAATGCAGACACTGGACCTGAATCCACACTCAGAAGAGTTAATGAAAGAACACAACCAGAAGGTCATCTACATTATGAAGAGGTTTTTTTCATCTTGCTTTTGTTTTAGTTTGTGGGTTTGGGTTTTCTTTTTCCTATCCAAAGGATGGGAGCAGTTATTTTTTATAGTGCAGAGGCTGTAACTTCAACACTGGGCTCAGTTTTGGGCCTCTCACTACAAGAGAGATATTGAGGTACTGAAGCCTTTCCAGAGAACGGCAATAGAGCTGGGCAAGGGTGTGAAACACACTCTTGATGAGGAGCAGCTGAGGTTGTTTAGCCTGGAGGAAAGGAGGCTCAGGGGGTTGTAGTGAGGTGGGAATTAGTCTTTTCTCTTGGGGCAACAAGTGACAGAATTAGAGGAAACAGCCTCAACCTGTACTAAGGAAGATTTAGATTAGACGTTAGGAAAAATTTCTTCACAGAAAGGTTTGTAAAGCATTGGGTTTGACTGTCCAGGGGAGTGGTAGAATCACTATCCATGGATCTGCTCAAAATATGTGTGGATGTGGCACTGACAGACATGATTTGATGGTAAATGTGGTGGTGGTCCTAGTTTGAGTACTGGACTCTGTAATCTTGAAGATCTTTTCCAGCCTTAAACACTCTGTGATTCTAGGAATGTTTACTTCCAATTTGTTGAATACTACTTATCATTTAAAATAAATTAAAATTATGGAATTATGCACATAGTAATGAATTCTACCGTTTTCACAATCATTGAAACTTTGATCCTATACTATGACCCCTCTGATTTAGCTGGACCTTCTCAATAGCAGAAGACAAAGTTGCAAGCATGTGTTATGTTGACCGTTTGCTTACTATTTTATCCAGGTTAACAAGAAATTCCTGTCTGAAAAGATCCATGTTGAAAGAAATCAGTAATAATGGGCAGCCAACAATACAGCAAAAGAAATAATAAGAAAGAAATAATGATAGCAAGAGGAAGCTGGACTCATTCAGAATAACAGCTACAAATTAAGCGTGAGTAATTCAAAAGAAATATTTCTGTTTCTGGTTTTCTCTTCAGATCTTTAAGTCATGACCCGATTCCTGATTCCTGAAAGAAAAGTTGTAAGTCAAAATTATGTGTGTGGTGGCAGAGCTACATGAAGTGTTAGAGAGAAGTCCATCTAATCTTAATGAACCTTTTCGAAGGGTCCCTTTGAACCCTGAGGAATCAGCTCCATTGCAGTTTCCACTTGACCTTGGTTCTTGTCTTTACTCCTCTGCAATATTTAATGAATTAACAGAATAGTTGTTATATAATTTGTAAATAGCCTAAGACTGATAGAGGTCCATTTAATCTTCAAGTTGAATTTTACTCTAATTAATGAAGTCTCACTTTTTTTGACAAAAGTCTAGATTGTGAAGTAGCATTTTGGAGTTGATCAACTGGAGTAAGCATATTTGAAATTAGACAGATAGCTCAACATCACAAGCCAAAAACTTTGTTACAAGACATTCTTTTTTTAAGGAGTTTTTCTAATTATATTGTGATTTTCAAATCTATCTACTCTTGGATGTATCTTTATTAATCCTCTATGAAATGTGGTAATGTCTCACCAAATGTGACTGCTGAGATAACTTCTGCACATACAGTACAATTATGATACAGCAAAATAAACAACTAACAGAAAGAGCTTCAGTTTCACAGCCATTTTGAGCTTAAACTAGAATATATGTACACATAATTGTACTCTTGGGATTTAAGACATGCATACACCTGGTTTTTCAATTGGTAGAGTTTTTTTGAAGGTAGGAACTGTTAATACCTCTCTCTCTGGCCCTATGGCCAGTTCTGCAAACCCTTACCAAGTAGAAAACAAACTGAGGTAGCTATGCAACAACTTGATAAATGGTTAATCATACACAAATATTTCAGAACTTCTTTTTCTTTAGCTTTTTCATTGATCGACAATAACCAGAATGTCTAAAAGTAAAGAGGGAAATCTTGCATTTTATTCTTTAAAAGCAAGATGAGATTGTAGCTGTGAATGGACACATAAATCTTCACTAGTAAGTAGGTCAAAACGTGTGAAGAAAGTTTCCAATCACAACTGCTGCAATGCTGATGGACTGCTCCAACCAGCTTCTTGGGCTGAACTTTCTGCTTGAAAACTACACTGAGAATTAATAAAATAGAGTTCTTCCTCTCCTCTCCTCTCCTCTCCTCTCCTCCCCTCCCCCTCCCCCTCCCCCTCCCCTCCTCATTCTCTGCTTCTCCATTCCACTCTTGAGCAGCTCTTTTTTCCCTTGCTGGGGAGGGATGGCATTTGGCTGCCCATGGCTGCCTGCTCAGGTGCTTGAGAGAGGAGGAGTTACCTGGGAGCAGGGGGCTAGTCCAAGGCCCTGCCAGCTGTGAACCATACCATGTTTCCCTATTTCATACCTGTTCTGTGCTGGCACAGGCAGTGTAGATATTGGTGATTTCAGGGGAACAGGGGAATGTTCTAATTCAGTGAGGACAGGAACTGACCATTACTGCACGCACTTGCACTCACACGCTTGTCTTCTTACCTAAATTATAAGAGCATCAGAGCACCCAGGCAAACTAATGAATTGCACAGTTTCCCCTCATTAAAGAAGTAGGATTTTTTTTGGTCTCTCTTATGCATTTCAGTATATCCCTTGCCTTCCAACATGTAACATGAACTGCAGGTCATCACTCTCCATAAAACAAAGGCTCAGTTATGTACTTGTACTCTGTACACAGTGATTTGTGCTACGTTTATATCGAATGGCAAATGGAAGAGAGAATGTCATTCTAACTAGAAGCAAACTTCCTCAAAAATCTCTGAGAATACCAAATTATGCCCTTTTAAGTAGATCAATGCTTAGTGTACTGTAGCTGTCAAAAATCCCACCCATTTCAAGACAGCTCTTACCGAAATAAATACACCAGGCATTAAGGAATATTAGCATCTAAGTGCTTCTCTTTTCCCAAGAGCTATCAAGTATTGACCAGGGAAGAAAATTACAAAAAAAAAAAAAATAGGCTCTTACAGCTCTCTTTCTTCATCAAACTAAGGCATATATTACACAGATTTTGTAAGTACCTTTGGCAGATTCGGAGCATTTACTGACTTTCAATAACTTGCCTTAAAGACCAAGACAGGGGGAGAACTTCCTCTCTGTATAACCTGCTTAGTGCTGAAGAGAACAGAGGGGTAGCATTTACATTTTCCTTGGAATTAAACCATTTTCTTTCTAATTAATTTTTGCAAAACAACAGTATGTAGAAATATCAAAATTAAAAGGTTCTGTTAGATCAAACATAGTTTGCTTTCTGCTTGCGGGTAGAGACAGGATCCCCTTGGAACTTGGAAGCTGTCCTATCTCTCACGACTCATTGAAGCACTTGCACCTCAAAAAATTTTGATGTTTGTTTTTATTTTTGCGGGGTTTTTTTTTTTTTCCCACAAAGCACTTTTCTTGTGCTAATGTTGCCGGAGTGTCTTTTTTTGTTGTTGTTGTTTTTAATCAGCAAATCTCTGCATCAATATTTTTTAAACAAAACTGACAGTGTTGTCACTGTCTAGTGCTTGAGAATGGTGACAACAGGGTTGAGTGTTTATGGGTAAGAATTAGAAGGCCACCAAGGCAGATATCCTGGTGAGTCTGTTACAGACCACCCACATGGGATGAATAGGCAGATGAACTATACTATAAGCAGCTGAGAGAAGTCTCAGAATCGCTAACCTTTGTTCTCATGAAGGACGTAAATTTCCTATCCATCTGATGAAAATACAGAAATACAGCAGAGAGGAAGCAGTCTAGGAGCTTCCCAGGCTGCGTGGAAAAGAACTTCCTGATACAGCCAGTGAGGGAGTCAGCTAGGGAAGGTGCTCCGCTGGTCTTGTTGTTTGGGAACAGAGAGGGACTGCTGGGTGGTGTGGTGGTTGTTTTGGAAACAGCAAACAGGAAATTATAGGGTCAGCAGAACTGATGCCTTAGAGAGAGCAGACTTTGGCTGTTTAGGGGCCTGGCTGACAGAGTGCCTTGGGAGGCAGTCCTGAAGGGTAAGGAAATCCTGAAAGGACTGGGGAATGGAGTCACCTCCCGCTGCAGTCTCCCTAGATCCTCATCTTCTCTAGCTGAAAACCCCCAATTTCCTCACCTGCTCCTCATGTGACTTAGTCTCTAGACCTTTCACTAGCTTCATTGCCATTCTCTGGACATGATCCAGGAATGCACTGTCTTTCTTGAAGTGAGAGGCCCATAATAAAAACATCTCTATATTATCAGCTCTGTTTTCAGTACAAATCCAAACCACAGCCCCATATGAGCCACTGTGAAGAAATTTGACTACTCCAGCCAAAGCCAGAACAAGGTCTTTTCCAGCCTAAATGATTTTGTAATTTGCACCACTGTTAAAAATCTGTGAAGCATTTTTTGATTGCTTACTTTGTATCTTTCTAAACATTCTATTTCCTATTTAATTATATTTGCTTGATATCCACTTGATAGGAATCATATTAGGAGTGACTTACTGATCACTGGTATGAAAAGTATTCCAAGACTACACTTACTGATAAGAAAATTCTTATCAGCACTGTGTGAGTGATAAAAATAAAGATGGACAAGTTACTATATAGCAGATTTACCTGCTCAAGGCAGAGACTAATGCAAAATCTTTAAAACCCCTCACATTCTACTTCCTGAGAGAAGGAAGCAAACAGCATTAACTGTGCTGCTGTTCAGTGGGATCTTCCTAGGCTGCAGAGATGGGTGGAGAGAAACCTAATGAGGTTCAACAAAAGTAGGGTCCTGCACCTGGGGAATGGCCTCAAGTATCAGCACAGGTTGGGAATGACCTGTTGGAGAGCAGCTCTGCTGAGAAGGATCAGCAAATCTTGGTGGGTGACAGAGTGACCATGAGCTGCCAGCGTGTCCTGCAGCCAGGAGAGCCAGTGGGATCATGGGGTGCACTGGAAAGAGCGTGGGCAGCAGGTCAGGGAGGGGATTCTTTCCCTCTGCTCAGCCCTAGGGAGGCCACACCTGGAGTGCTGTGTCCAGGGCTGGGCTCCTTGGTAAAGGAGAGATGTGGAGCTATTGGAGAGGGTCTAGCAGAGGCCACAAGGATGAGGAGGGGTCTGGAGCATTTCTCTTGTGAGGAGAGACTGCAGGAGCTGGGCATGTTCAGTCTGGGGATGGGAAGACTGCGAGGGGATGTCATTAGTGCATATAAAATGAAGATGCCAAGAAGATGTGGCAGGCTCTTATTGAGAAGGAGCAATGGGCATAAACTAAAACACAAGGAGTCCTACCTCAACATGAGGAAGGACCTCTTTGTACTGATGGTGGCAGGGCACTGAAACAGGCTGCCCAGGGAGGTAATGGAGTCTCCCTCTAGAGACATTCCAAACCCACCATGTATTCTTGTGTCAGCTGCTCCAGGTGACACAGCTTTGGGCAGGAGGGTTGGACTGGGTGATCTCCAGAGGTCCCTTACAACTCGAACAGTTCTGTGATTCTGGGAACTCAGCTTGTCCATCTGCTCTGTATATCACAGCAATCGTAGCAAATGTGAGAATAAAGTTATATGTTAAACTATTACATTAAAGTGTATATCAGATGTGACATACATCTAAAAAAAAGCCTGAATTTACAACAGCTGATTATATAATGTATCAGTTGCAGATACAGTACTATCTAAAGTTATTTTTATTGCAGATACAGTACTATCTGAAGTTATTTCTCCACTTCATTTTTCTAATTGAATTTGTTTTGTTATATAGCCTCAGTTACAGGCTTTCAAATATAGAGGTAAATGGAAAATGGAACAAAACGAATCATGAGTTTGTGAAAAGAAGATTGCACTAGATTAACTTGATGTCCTCCTCTGAGAGGATAACTGAACTTCTAGACAAAGAAGTGAAATGAATTTAGTCTCTCTGAATGTCAGCATTTGACAGTTCCTCAGGTACCTAAGCCCCATCTGACTGGAATTCACCAGTTGAAGGTAGCTACAAAAAGGGCAAGTTTAATGGAAGTCAAGCCTGAGAAAAATACGCCAACAAAACTGGTTGCATTTATAGGCCCTCATAATTTCTACCAAAAAGTTTCAAACTTAGTTTTTAGGGTGCTTTCAGTCATGTAGCATCCATCTTCACTGCCATGCATTTTTATATCAGAAACATGCATTTTCTTCTGACACAATTCCTTCTCCAATTCAAATTCTGTACTGAAAAAACCATTAATGCTTGTCATCAGCTTGTCAGCTGCTAAAAACCAAGCTTTTACAGCAATCAGTCAATGTCTTGAAATCAATTATGGATAATCTAAAAATATTTCAAATTAAATGTATCATTATTACTTAGTCCAATTACTTCAATTGATTTTATGAAAGATTAAAAAGTTGGTAAAAAGTTGGATTCAATTTCATTTAATCAGGCTTTTTTACAAAACCACCTGTTTTTAAAAAAATTTGGGATAGCAAAAGTGAACTTTTCACCCTGTTGCCAATTTTATTAAGTAAAACCTTTACCTCCAAGAGTGAGATACACACAAGAGTGACACAAAGATATTCATTGCAGTCAAAAAGAGACATGAAGAGAGTAAGGAGATCACCAAAAGATTAACTTAGATTGTTTTTCAATTTTTCATTTTGTTTCTCCTTTTTAGAACATACCTGGGATAGCTGTATTATACCACAAATGTGATTAACTAACCGCCAAACCTATGAGACCTTCTTTCAATAATCAGACTTTTTTTTGGTGGTAACTGCTAAGTTCACCCAGTTCTTTTAGATCCACCTGGAAATTAATCTACACAATGCATTTTTATTAGCAATGAAATAAAAAGTAAAGTTCCATAAAACGTTCACAGGTAACACTGACTGTCTTTGAAAGGCAACAGAGAAACTTCTTACATCAGTTATTTTACCTCTTGAGCACAAAAGATTTAAAACTTTGTGTTTAAACGTGTTGAGGACAAACTCAGTTTAAAATATACCACTTATCACCCAGCACAATAACTAATCTTTCCATCTTTATCCAGGCACAACTCCCCTTGATGTTATGGGAAACACTCTACAAAGGCTGCATGATCAGCTTCTTGCAGAAAAAAAATAAGAAAGGCTGTCTGCAGAGTGCTGTCAAACTTTTACCCATGCAAAAAAATCTGTTACAACATGTTCTATACCACTGAAATATACAAAGCTACACATTCTCCTTTCTCTTCCACTATACAGCTAATAATTAATCATAGGGGTTTTAAGTCTTTTTTCTCAGTCTTTCATTCTTTTCCTTGAAATTCTACATAAGTATTTCCTTTTAATTTGGTCCTTACTGCTAAAAATATATATGTAGCAATTTATTACAACAATGAAAAACAAATGAAATATAAAATAGTTTAAGTTATAATTTAAAACCACAAGGCTTTCATTTCCTTAGATATCCTAATATTTATTTATCACTTTAGGCAAACCCCATTATTTTTCTTGTTACAGTAACAAAAACTAGTATAAGAATTGCATATGGTAGCAAAAATTACATTCAGTAAAAATTGACAAAAGCTGTGAAGCAATCAGTCTCCATATGGCTGAAGTAATTCTTCCTCAAGACAGTCAGCATTCACATTTTTAAAATAAAGATTTGCTTTAAAAATAAGCTATGAAGAAATCTCACATTACACTGCCATCCTGCAGCTCTGAATCAGGAGGAATACAATTTTGTAATAAGCTGGAATTGAAAAGAACTAATTAATTAATAAATTGTGAAGTTCTTCCAGTTCTGTGCTTGGTCAATTGTCCAATCCAGCTGTAAAACCTAGTACTCTGTAGTCAATTTAATTTTCGGCAACGAGGTTTCCTATTTTCAGAATGAAAAACTGATTTATGCAGCCTGAGCACTGGTTCAGAAAATAAAAAGTGTAAATGAAGTTTAACATGGGATTCAGTCTGGGCTTCAGCTACAGAAAGATCCATCAAGAGCTAAACTTTCCATGTTTGCCTCCACCTGTGGCTCAGAGCTGTTCTCTAGCAGAAGCAGCTGAGCCCTGGCCCAGAGCTGATTCAATTCAGAAAACTCTTTTCTTTGGCTTAAATAAACTCAGGTGTGGATTAGTTATAGCCATTGCTAAAGGTCATGTTGTAGTTTACAGATGACTGAAAGGATTACTTCTAATTAATTTTTTGGTACCTCAGAATGCAGCATTTCCCCAGATAACAAATATCATAAAACTGGATTTATTTCAAATCATAATCTATGTTTTTTGCCCATTTGCCTTTCTTGCACTGACTTTCTCCTCTGATTTATTATATACTTGTTCCAAGACTAATTGTATTACAAAAATGGCTAGATTTCTATTCAATGTCTGTCTATTTTCCCATCATACACTGGGCTGCTTTTCTTCATTTGGCAGAAATACATAAACATTAACTGCTAGTTTCAGCTAACTTTGGAATTTGGTTTAAGGAAAATAAAAATTAATGATTCTGCCTTAAAGTTGCTTATGCTTGGTCAAAACTTATGCCAGCAATTTTAGGAGTTCGCATTTTTTTGAGATTAGTAAGGTATTTTTTGCTGGTCTAAGATCACACTAGGGAGAACTGACATGAGATCTGAATAAAGAAACTTGCCTGAGGTTGATAGTCACCTTATGCATAAAGGTTTGTGTGAGTTCTAAAGTTGCTCTGCCATCTACCTCAACTCCTATTGAGAGTAAGTGCCTTAACTTGCTATTCTGTGTGAGATTTTAATTTTAGTATAAATTGAAAATATTTTTACTGTTTCCATAGATGCTCTTTAGTTCTGTAAATACTTTGATTTTTCCCTCTCTTTTTGTCAAGTATTACTATGTTAAATCTAAGACAGAATCACTTTATTGCTTAAATTTTGTCAACATATTTTACGAAGTTCTTAAATACTTTTTCTCCAACCTTACTGCAATCTGGTGACATTAACAGTGAAGTTTGTGAGGTTTGTCTTCACTGCTCCATAAACTACTAACAATGTTTGCTTTTACCATCCTAGCTTTCTTGCTTAATTAATCTGATGTTTTAAGTTGAATGCTAGGCTTCCTAACGTTGCTGGAACTGAATCATTCCTATTTGCTGCAGTCCTTTCCCTCACAAACAATGTTTTAAAGATCCTCTACCTATTTTGGATGGTACTGTATGTAAGAGTTTCTGCTGGAAGAACTGTTTATATTCAGTAGCTTCTCTTCAGTGCTTAGATGCATCACATGTAAGAGACAAAAAAGCCTGGATTGTATACATTTTTGAGTTTGAATGCAAACCAGTCATTGCGGTATGAACACAAAATCCTCCAGGGAGTATCACACATATTCTGTATATCCTTGAGGCTTTTCCTTTTGCGATGTTGAATTTCGACAGTTGAAATAGGCATAAAATCATACGCAGTCATAAATGGCTTCATATGTTGTGGTCCTAGAGAGTCTCTCACAATCTGCTTTCCTGAGTAACAACTTCAGATTTAGGTAATTGCACCTATAAGAAATGAATTTGCATGATGCAGAGTTTGGATACTGGGATTGGTATATTTAATTTCTCTTCCTTTTAAACTTCAAACACCATGTCTCATTCACAAGGGCAAATGATAAACAGGTTCTTTTTTTCCCCTATATTAAATCCTGTTCTTCACTCTCGTTTGGCCATAGACTTTGCTGTGTCATGCTTTTACCTTTTTTTTTTTTTTTTAATAGTGGGAAACAAGGTCTAGTTGGAAACAAATCCCAATCCAAACTCTTTCAAATACAGAGCCACACAAACACTGGGATTGATGTGACTAAATGCAGGCCAGCATCCATTTCTGACTTCCACTCAAGGCTCCGTTTTCAGCCAGTGGAGAGGAACAAGCACAGCTAGCTGAGGAATAATCACACTTTGTAACTCTACATTTGATGTAGTCATCTGAGTTGCCTTCACAAACAAAGTTTCATAATTCCAGCCTAGCATCACAGAATACCATAGTATCACAGCACATTCTGAGTTGGAAAGGACCCACAGGGATCATCGAGTCCATCTCTTATGTGAATGGCCAGACATAAAATGAGTCATTTCCTGGAAGTGTCTTTGAAAGGCTTATTTCTCTCCAATAAATGGGAGGCTGATGCATCTATCTTGGAGATTTGGATGTGTATTACAGACCATCTACAGTTAGACAAAGTCCATTCCACCTCATCTATTGGATAGTTGCAAAGATTATCAAAAGGGTTTAAGAGCAGAGTATGCTTAAACAACCTCCTCCTTCCATCCAAATTCTTCCAGTGCCTGCTGTGAAAGGACTCCCTGTGCCCTTGGCACTGTGTACCAAAACCCTTTGTGTTGTCTATGTGATTCCTCCCGGTTACTTTTTAATTCCATCTACAATTTATCTTCTGAAGCCTTTCATGGCAACAAATCTCACACCTTAGTTGTGTGGGGGAGAGACAGAGAGACGAGAAAGCAAAAACTCAGTTCCCACTGTTCTCAACCTGTTGCTCAATTATTGCTTTTAAGAGTCTTGCCATTCTAGTGTGATGGGAAAAGCAGACTCTGCAAATCCTTGTGCTCCAAAGGCAGGGAAGGCTTTTCCCATCATTCTCTGTGTTCACACATTCTGCTGCTTTCCATTCCCAGAGGTAGGAATACTTCATCAGGTCTCTGTGCAGAATGATAATGAAATTTAATTTGGGAATTCTCCTTAAATTCTGCTCTACACCGTAAATTAGGTTCTCTTGTTAAACACCTAATTTGTAGTATTGAGTCACTATGTCCTGAAGGCAGCAGCACCTGAAAGCGTATAAAATTGGATGAAAAGTGGAAGATAGAAATAAATAGGATGAAAGACAGCCTAAACCAGAGAGAATTTCCACCGCTAAATTATAAAAATTACCTCCATTACTCACACTTCATTAAATGAACATTCTGATCATGTCCCCACAACTCATTCAAGGGGGAGAGAACATGATGTGTATGATACATGCATTCCTTCAGCACAGACAGCCAGTGACTATATTCTCGTTTCATAGGAATTTTTATCAAGATACAGTAGTTTTGAGTTCCCCCCCTTCTCTGAGTTTGTGTGGCCACATGAAATTCAGCCTTTTTGCATTGCTTGGATGGACAATGGTCTCCTGACTAATACAATATCCAGCAAAATAATCCAGAGAAACTCCTTCATAACAGAAATTGTTGCAAACAAGTCCTTCATTAAAGACTGAAAATTTTCTGAAACTTTCAAGAAACCCAAGCCATTCCCAGCAGAAAACTGTTCTGCTGGAATATTTCAAACCACTTTTACAATATCATGCAATTCACCCTGTATGTGTGGGCTTCATTACAACAGGGATTAAAGTGACAGCTTAGTGTCATGTGAGGCAATGGGGTTTGAGACTGAGAGCAGTAGCTGGACACTAGGCCAGCTGAATTGTACTTACTGCTGAGTTACAGTAATACATATAGCTTTGGAATAAAGGGACATGAGGATTAAGGGCTATCTTTCAGAGAGATTTTGTAATATTACAGATCTTATCACACAGAAAATCTAAAAATGGTCTTACTAGGAAACGTATCAGTAGTGAAAAAAATAGCAAAGCACAAATAGAAAGAAAGGATTCTTCAAAAGCCATCATAAAACTCCCTCACACTCATACAGCACAGATGTTACTCAAATGATAAGCAGATGTTTTTATGTAGACTGAATTCTAAATGATCCCACTGTTATCAATCAACATCCTTCAAATAAATTCAATGGAAATTATAGTAACCAAGAAGAGATTCCTGGGGAAACAAAAAATCAGTTCACACATGTAAGGAGTTAAACTATACCACAGAAAAATATTTGTAGTTGTGACATGACAAAATCCTTAAAATTTCAAACATTAAAAGCCACAATATTGAGGGTCTAGCACAGGAAATCCAGAGGAATATTCTAAGAGGACATGAATAATTCATGGCTTATGAAGCATACAAGAGACAGATGATCCCAGGAAAACGAGGTATCCAGGTGTGCTCCTGTCAAGTGCAGTGACATGAGCACAGTGTAAATCTGCTGGAGAGAAGCACAGGCTCATCTCCATCCCACCAAGACACACTGTGAACTGGCTTCCAAAAGATATGTTTCCGTTTTACCATCAAAAGGAAGAAAAGACTAGAAAAGGGGACTAGCTAATAAAATGCCTTAAACATTCACAGAACAGAAAATGCTCCCTGGTTCCAGCATGTATTAAAATTGACCTTAAAGTGTTTGTCTGGTTAGAAATAAAAAAACAACCTAAATCACAGCCACCCTTGCGTCTTCAATTTTGTGTATCTTGCTACATTTGCTCCCTCTTTCCCTCCCCTGATATGTACCTTCAGTGACATATTGTTCAAAAGTGTGGTAGTACCTCTTTTATCAGGAAAATAACCATCTTAACTACATTGCTTGTCCACTGCTCCTCATCATCAGGGTTAATGTATAAATTTGGTTCCTACTGAAAATAAGGCAATTGAAGCTTACAAAGATTCCAAGATCACTTTTAATGAGAAATAGTATTATGCCATAATATGTTCCGGGTGATACACCTGACAGCCAAGTGTAAAGCTCAGAATGGATCTGTGCCTTGCAGGTTGTACCCCAACTTTTCAGTCCTGAGGTAACAGTCAGACAACAGCGTCAAACATGAAATCTTGAACCTGCCCAGTGTTCAGCCTCTCTCAGGGTATCCACCCTGAATGATTTCCCCTTTCCTCCCACTTGCCTCTCTAAAAAAAACTCCTGGTTTTCCAGCTCCCGAGGACATAAGCTAGAGAAGAAGCTAAACTTCACAGGTAACAGGACTCATTTTCATCTTTTAAGACATTTTTATGCTTGGAAATATTCTAGCATTAGTACAGCATATGCCAAGACCTTAAAATGAACAAAACTCACACTTCATTATGAAAGCAGATTCTGTGTGTAAATTAGGTCTGAAGATAGGAGAGAATGTGTAATTATTACTGTGAATTTCCAATACAACTTTTGGGGGGGTTGGGCGGAGGGTTTTTTTTGTACACAAAAATGCTTGTTTCTTGTCTAAAACTTTTCTGTATAATTTCAAGCACTGTATGAGGTATTTTACAGCCTAATCAGTTGAAACAAATGGACATAATTTAGATTCCTCTCAAAACTTGATGCTTCTGGAGACTTGAAGACACAAACAATCCAACTCTTTGGTAAAAAGGCACAAAAGAACGAGCAGGGGAAAAGTACTAATTCAAGCAAATTGTTCAGTCATGGATTTATATGGCCAATGTGATTAGATATATTACAGATATATATTCTTTATGCACAGTCACACATCTCCATAGCCAATTAACAGCCACAAACTAAAAATCCCAAACTCTTTGCTATTATTTTATTTAGTTCATTATTAGAGTCTTTTGCAACCTAAGAGAATTAATAATATTTAACTAACAATAGTATGTCAACTGGCCTTTTGACCTTTTTTACCTAATTAACCTTGAAAGAACAGATGTCTATAAAATCTGCTCTGAACCAGTCCAGTCTTTTCAGATTTACAGCTAAAGACATCTTTATAACTGGTGATGAATGCTCAGATGTAGTAAAAAGTCGTTATTTTCATTGCCCCATTTATCAATTAAGTCTGATCAGACAGCACTGTGTAGTAACCAAAGTCTATTTCTTGCACCAAGCCAGTGGAGAAGACCACAACACAACTGAGAGGCATGACTTTTTGTCTCTGCTGTGTGCACAGCGAGCCTGCTCTTGGGCTACCTGCTCATGCTGGCACACCTTCTTTCCTATCACCATCCTCATCAAGGAGAGACTTTGCAGGCATTTCTGCATGTGCCAAAACCACTTTTCCACTCTGTCCTGTGGTTGTCTGAGTGATTTGGCCTCACCTGGGAGACTCTGTTGAGCAGAAGCCCTTTGGCCTCATCCAGCTCTGGCCCCAAGCTGGCTGGGGTTCGTCCTACCCAGACAAACCTTTTCCTAAGGAATGGCAAAACAGGGATGGATGACCAGGTTCAAGCTGTCTTAGCTCCTTATAAGCCTACAGACAAAATGTCATTGGGTTGTGGAAGTTACACTTGCGTGTGTCTGATTTAAAATAATGCCACTAATACAAAATTTACAGTTAAAATTTCCTGAAAGACAACAGTGTGAAGATTATGGGCTGTTAGGGGATCTGTTGCCAAAAACTCATCAAATTTATGAACATAATATAAATATTATTTATATAAATAAAATTTTGACTTTCCTGGCTGCCCACTTTCCCTTCAGTCCTAGCAACTGTTCTGTTTGAAAATTACTCTGTATGACATAGCTCAACACATTTTACTTGGCCAAAAGAAGAAGAAAGGAGTTGCGTTACAAAAAATCTGAAATTAAGAGCCAGTAGGCACACATTGGAAACCATAGGATTCCAGCTTATCTTTTCAGAGTGAAGATAGTCAAACGCTGGTACAAGGATCTCCTTCCCTGAAGATACACAGAAGTTGAGTGACAAGACTTTTTTATACATATTGCTTAAAAAATTAAGTATCAAAAATCATTTTCAAGAATGTATCACACCATGTTACATTATATTTTTATTCAGTTTCAGTTTATGATTGCCACATATGAATTTTTTGAGAATGATCCTGTTGCCAGCCTGGACCCATAGATTAGAAGCTAACTCAGCTTCATACTAAATAGAGTATAATGGCTATAATTGAAAATATATCTCAACCATAGGGATTAAGAAACATTTCCCAAGCCTGAAATCCTTTTGAGCACCTCGAGTAGGTCTCAATTCTATCTGCAAGTAAGACCCAAAAACGTTTTACCTCTCTCTTCCCTGCAACATATCCATCCTTCCAGGAGGAAAGAGCCAAGATATCTGACCTTGTAGGGACCACCATGCACACAGGGCAGCTGGATCTCTGGCCTGCAGAGCTGGTACTCCAAAGATAATATCCTACTCTGCCGCCCATCTCACAAACCTGTTGCAACTTTTAGATACCAGTTTGGGATGAAAAGTCCCTCCATTAACTGCACATAGAGCCCAGCAGCACAATCTAGGCATTCAAATAATGTTTGAAGCTAGGTGATGTAAATTTCTCTCTGATCCCTTTATTCATTCCCACAAATGCACCCATTGTTGCTCATTAGCTGTAGTTCGAGAATCAAGTTTCCAAACAGAGCAGGGGAGTGTAAACTGTGCAGACATTCTGCAGCTCCCAGAACACTTGCATATGCAGTTATTGTGCATCAGCCTCATCGACCACAGCACCCGCATATGGAATCGTAACCAACACTGCTGGAGATGCCACACTGAATCCTGCACAGCCATCTTCACTCTGCACAGGCATCTTCATCTTGCACAGGGTTTTGTGTACAGAAATCTGACACAGCAAGCAAGGACAGCTATCACATACAGGCTCTGTGTCCATTATATAAAAGCCATCAACAGAAGAGGTCGTTACCAAAAAATCACTTCCCATTTACTTTAATTTGTGTTCTGGTTCCCAAAGCGTACCGAAAGTAATGTTATACACAATAATTATGGCAAATTAAGTAATGGTCTGAAAGTACAAAAAGCAAAAAGAAAAATACTACCCAATCATCATCCAGAAAGTAATAAAAAGCAAGTAATTTTCATCCCACTCTTCTTTATTAAAAAAAACACTCCATGAAAGTTCATTTCTTCTCCTCTAATTCTCTCTCAAGAGGGAGTTCCCATTTGACCTAAATGTCTGTGCATGAAAAATTTATTAAGTGACGTGGTTTGCTTTATTTAGAATAAAAAGAATATCTGTTTGCCATTATTACTGCAGGGAGCAGAAGGCAGTGCTAGGTCAGATGAACACAATGCTTAAAGGTTTCTCTGTCCTTATTATGACCTCCTGCTACCTAAATTGCATATTAAAATTCAAAATAATCCAAAGAGAGGTGCAATATCAAAATATCATCTTACTCAAATAACCTACTACTTAAAAGAAATACTTATCATGGAGTTTATTATATCATACTCTTTAAATTGCTAACACCTAAATACTTCACATTGTCTAGCAATGGAAAATGATGCTTCCCAATAAAGCATGAGTTTAGCATGACATTTACACATTGTAGAGTGTTTAGCTTTGTTTTAAAAATATATTTAAATTATTTACTAAATATTTCTAAAATATTTTCCTAATAAAGTTCTTTAGACCTGCACATTTGTTGTTAATGTGGAAATTGAAATTAAACTACAGGAAGTGACTGTAAGTGAATGCGCTTCAGGAAACTTTTTTAAAGTAAAAAAAAATATTCTCCCATTACATGTATTTCCTCTCTTTTCCCATTTGGAGTTAGGCATTTTATTCATTTTGATAAATGCTTAACCGTTTGCATTGGTATAGGATTAATAAAATAAGAAATTTGAATTTAAAGTAGAGCTTGTCCACCTCTTTTATTTTATTTAAAAAAAATACAAATTTGGCAATTTAGTGACTACCTCACTGCTACCTTCCTGATATTTCAAAACTGACTTCAAGCAGGGCTATTTTTGCTAGTTTCTGTTGGTACTTCACAGATTCAGTGCTGCCATCATTTCTCTCATCCAGGAAACTGTAGTCACATGCAGCCTGAGCCAGATTTGAAAAGACGTGTGCGAGATCAGCCTCATGCAAACATAGTTACTAAATATTCTGCAGTGTCATCTGAAAAGAAGCCAATGTCTTGTCTGGGTAAAATGGTCTTTAGAAGAAATACCAGGCTGATGACAGCAACCAAATACAGAGGCCATGTGAGTCCCCTGCTCTGGTATCCGATTTCTGTCACGCCTGGCTTCAGCATGGCACCTGTGGGGACAAGGAAAGCTCTGGCTCCATCCTCATGCTGCCCTTTCTATGCTGCTCACTGTCAGAAAGCACCCTGGTTAATGCCAGTAGGAAACACAGGTCTAGTTACACAAACTGGGAAAACAAAGATTTTTACTACATATAAACCTCAGTCCAAGAAAAGAAATAGTTTAGATGAAACGCATAACGAGGTCCTACTGTGCCAGGTATATTGTGTGGTGTTTAATGCAAGAGGAACACCTGCAAAATGCATATGCTCCTATAAGGGGAGGCCACCTGAGTGTCACAGCCACTCAGCATCAGGGTTGTTTGTAAGAAAATAAGACATAAACACAAAGACAGAGACAACAAACTCTTTCAGAAAGTCTTCAAGCCCTTGTTAAACCCAGGTGACCTGTTTCAGGTAAAGTTGGTCAGAGGCTTGGGATAGGAGGTGGAAAGCAGTGCGTGGTGGTCCACTACCTCAGGTCATCACAAAACCTGCTGTTTATGGTCCACTCACCATAATGGCACGAAGGGCATTTCTGGGAGGATCTCTTCAAAAACCCCCAGAGTACTGGTGAAGTTCCTGGAGAACGTGTCTGGATGCTGCTGCCTACACTGACATGTGAAGAAGGAAACTGAGGCAGTCCTGGATGCTGGCTATGCTCTCAGATGCCAGAGTTGAGTGCAGGACTCTGTGGAGTTGTTTTTCCACTCTGGCTTTTAAAGTTAACAGGGTGAAAACAAAGTCAAATTCCTCATTTGTGTCTAACTGTAGCCTAGATACAATGAGTCCTATTGTCTGTATGTCCTACAGATTTCTAAAACATTTTACATCACAAATGTTGTTTCTAATAAAACGTTTATGACCAAACGTAGTCAACACACTTCTTTGTTCCTCTTGTCATGTGCAAAAAATGTCACTAATTCCTCACACAGAAGAACAGGAAAAGGCACAGTTTAATCTTTAAATATTTATGAACAGCACTTAAAGGAGGAAAAAAGTTGAAACAGTCTTTTTCCACTAATATTGAGAATTTTTTAGAAATGTTATTGATATTTTTTGTACACCCTAGACTGGGCACCAACTCTAATCCAATGCATGGTTCAGTCACAACTTTGGTATGCAATGGAACTCCCTGAAGCCAACAAACACCTCAGAGAGGGAAGAGTCTACCCAACCTCAAAACAAGATCTTTGTCACTGCAATTCGCCAGATATGTCATTCTCATGAGCAAAACCTGAATTTTCAGTTTTGGATCCATAGGAAAACAACAAATAACTGGACTTGAATTGTCACATAAAAGGATGGATCTTGGATGATAAGAGTTTATTCTCATATATAAATATATGAAAATTAATCTACAATATATTGCAATACTAAGTAATTACATTTTCTTTTTACACATTGTATTCTGTCTGTGAAATAAGGCATCTTGTAATTTATAAACTTAAGGTTCTATTCACATCTGTTTGCTTCTTTGTTATTGTAGTAAAATCATCCAACCAAAATAGTAGAAATGTTCATACAAGTGCAGTTATGGAGGCATTATCTCAAATGATGTCAGAATTCGCATTTGCAATTTCAATCAAAAAATCAAAGCCATTCCTATGACTGAATCCATGTTTCTATTCACCTACAGATTTTTTTTAAAAAAAAAAGATGAAAAAAATGTTTTAATTAGAGAGAAACAAGAGCCTTAAGTGGTGTCAGTTTAAAACTGTCCATTAAAATAATCATCTGGAACACTGGGTTCTCAGGTAAGGTGGAATGTCAGCTTGCAAAAATGTGACGAGATGACATTTCTCTAAATTTTTCATGGGAATATGAAAAAAACAAATGCTTCATTAAATCCTCCTCCTACTTATGGTCTTGGATAATGTAAAACAAGTGGCAAAAGCATAGTTGTCTGAGGTTAAGAAATCCATCCCTAAGGAATTAAAATTTTAAATCTGTGAAATATACGTAAGGCAAATACACTAAAGTGGCTGTATTTCACCTTTATAAATAAACACATACACAAGATTTTCTGAGCTAAAAGAGAATCTTTCATCCGTTCTAGTCTTCTGCCTGGATGGAAAATAAGTATTCATTTAGCACATGTAATAAATGTGTGTCATACCAATAGGAAATATCAGCGTGGGTCATGTTTTTACTTTGTGTGTTGACACAGTAATTGGTCAATTATATGTAATGGAGACTAACTGCCTCTCACAAAAATAAAGCTACACTCTACCTACACTCCCTGCATTAATAATAAAAATAAGTTGGCATTTTTCTCCACACACATTATGGAAGCCAAACAAGATAAAGGCATTGAAAAAACTTTAGAAAAGGCAAAAACCAATCACATATGATTTTTGCCATCTTGTAACATATTATTTTTAGCAATCACTTAAAACTGTGCAACAGGAATGGTCTTACAGATGAGGACATGTCAGCACACCTGAGGTTACTGAGTCAGACCCTGGGCTTTGGTGTGACCCTGCCCTTTGGGAGACTTTCCACCAGCCCCTTTCTACCACAGACCTTGCCCTTCCCCTCACACCTTATAGAATGTGCTATACATGAGCACTTAGGGATAGATTAGCCAGCTAAAAATTATAACTCTATGCTAAAATAGTTGTTTAAGCCCCCTGTACATTCAGGCAAGGAGGAAAGATGTCTTTAGAGGAGGATTTCTCTCTTCCTTGGCATTTAAGATACAGGTGATGAGGATCACCCTTCAGACTTGCCATTCTTTTTCCTCTGACTACAGTAGAAATGAAGATTTGTTGTTTTTTTTTTTTGGTAGGCAAAGTCGGGTGAAATTGATCTAGCTGTACTAACACAAAATATCTAGCTTAAAATACCTTTAAGCTAGATCTCAGTGTACAGTTTGTCCATTTGAAAAGGAATTAAATTTTACCAAATCTAGTTTGAATCAAATGAAGTTTCAGTAACATTGAAGAAAAAAAAAATCATTCACAGAGCACTATAAAAATATCTCTGTGATAATAAAACAGCTACTAAAAATGTCCTTCGCATTTAATTTCTTAAAAAGACTTTGATTTAACAGATAAATTTAATTTATTGCTTAGGTAGAACCTTTGGGTATTTTACAAAGTACTGAAGAACTACTGTACTATCTCTTGTCACCTTGCAGATCTCATTAGTAGTGTGCAAGCCCCTTGCACTGAAGGTCTTATTTTCGTTCCTCACCCTATTTACAAAAAGCCAAAAGAATAGTTAAACTATTAAATGAAGTTCTTGAGTTACAGAAAAACATTTCTTCGCTCTCTTCAAAGAGCACTGGAGTTCACCAAGGGCAGAGGTGCCAGCTTTCCTTTGGTGCTTGATTACTGTGGGAACAGACCTGGGATCTGTCAGGCTCTTGGACAGGAGCACCTGCCTGTGTCCTGGTCCCCACAGCCTGTCCATGTGCATGTCAGGGATGATTCAGAAACAGGTGTGCAGAAATAGAAGAAAGAAGGACAAAGCAGAAGTTTTAGCTGCTGTTCTACACAGGGGTCATGAAGGGATAATATGTGACTTTCCAAAACACCTTTCTCTGATGTGGCTGTGGAGGCAGAGAAAACCATAGCCTAAGGAAAACTAAGTACAAAAAAGAAAGTGCAAACGAGATCGGTGAGAGCAGGATTTTTTTTTTTTTTTCCTAAGGCAGTGCACATAGAGGAAAAGATGGAAGAGCAGATAGCTTAAGGACAGAAAGAAAACCTGTAAAGAGCAAACGAGGAATGTTACATATATTAAAAAAAAAACTAAAAAAAAAAAAAAAAGGTGAAAAAACGCAACAACACAGGATGCCCAGAGAAGGAGATCAATCTTTGTTTCCCAGTCCCTCTCACTTGCCACAGGTCAAAGGTAGAAGACAGTGTGACAGACTTCAACTGACTATCCTGATAAAGTCCTGGCACTTCTTCCTTGTGGTCACTGTCAATCAGGAGCAACTGTCAAAAATTACCATGAACAATGAAAGTACATGTACACAGAGGTGATCTCAAGAGATGACAGAGTGGATTTTGACAGACTGAGATATTATTCTGCCTTCCTTCTGTATTTGCTTAACTTTCAATATTCAGGGGGAAGTAGAGCAATTCGCATCTGTGTAATGTGGAGGCCGGTAACAAGGCAGGCCATCTATAAATTATCTTGCAAACCAAAGCAAAAGAAAGGCAAAGAGGATGGCCAGAAAGAAAAAAAAAAAAAAAAAGTGGTAAAAATAAATAAGTTAAAACAAATCAGAGAAGCTGAGTGTGAGGGGTAAGAAAGAGATGGGGAGAGCAGACAGGTTCTGTTCTCATTTACCCTCAAGTTGTGGATTTACACTTGTCTAACAGGCAATGTGATTAGGCCAAGCTCTCCAACAGCTAAAAGTGAATGACAAACCACACAGATGAAAAAGACTTATTAGCTCACCCACGTCAATTATTTTTATAGTCAAACTTAACTGGTTGTTCACAAACCAGACCTCATACACATACATTATAATTTTACTGAGCATTAATTTTGAGGAAAAAAAACTCTAAAGCTTTTGATGATATATTTAGAGGTTTTATTTGTATGTAGTTTTTTTTTTTTTTTTGGCTAGAGTTTTAAAAATCTATCAGTTGTATGAGATTTTCTCCCCCACTGAGCACCTGTAAGGCTTGGAACATCCAACCTTTAGTGTCCTGAAATGGATAACCTTTGCACTTGTCAAACTAAAGCTCATTGTTGTTCTTTTCTATTCATGCTTTTCTATATCTCTTTTTCATGTCAAGCTAATGGTGCTTTAATTTTTTGCTCACATCTGGAAGCTTGTACCTCAATGCTCCCCACACCAGTACATGACAGTTGTGAAGAACAGATAGGACAGAATCCACACCAGGAAAACATTATGCTGTTCATTTTTGGGCTCTATTTACTTAGGATTTTATCCCTGGTGCAGATTATTTCTTGGAGAGAAAGAAATCATCTATTAGGTACATGTCAGATACCAGAAAGCGTCAGAGCCGTGTCAACAAAAAATCCCTCATAACAGACTTAATTCAAAGGAAAGTCAGCTACTGTCATCCTGAAAGATGCAGAGATTCTAACTCTAGTTTTCAAGAAATCATAACTCAAGATTACAATTTCATTTAAGTTTCCTCCCTAGTATTCTAGTCTAAAGCTGATTTTTTTTAAATTGAAGCTTTACTGTGGCTTAAATCCTTACTGACTTCAAAACACAAAGCAACAATAATTCTAATAAAAACTGTTATGAAGCTAATATTTGATGAGGGTTTTTTATTCATCATTCACCTAGTTTCCAAGCTATACAGAAATACTGCACAGAAACATTCAAATTGGTCAAAGTTAATTTTGTGGGTATGAAAAAATAAAATGAGAACAATGAAGATCAAGACTTTGCTATGACCTGTTGTTGTCTTTGTGGGTATTTCATATTTCCAAGACCATGGTCTTATGGATTTTTCATCATTTTTTGTGTACATTAAACTAGACATATGAGATAATACCAAAGCATAATCACATTTACAGCTGGAGCTCTACTGTAAGCAATTCAATAAAAGGCTTCATTAAGGTTTGCAGGTTTATTTCAAGAAAAAACAAATAAACAAAACCTCAAAGCAGAGAGATTCCTTAAATTTTTGGAGACTGGGAAATTAACCTTGAGGGAACTGAATGAATTCAGCTTGGTCCACTGTTCCTCCCTAACTCCACAGGCAGCAGGCAGCAGATCTGGATTTAGAGCCAGGTGGGCTTTGATTGTTAATAGTGGTTGTTTTTTTTTTTTTTGTGAAAAGTGAAAAAACTCACCTGATCTAAATGGAAACAGCCGTGTCAGTTTTGCATAGTTTCCACCAAAACATACATTACAAACATTTCTGCAAACCTGTGGTTCTCTACACCATTAATAAACCCCCAAGTAGGTCAAATACACAAGCTCATCATAATATGCCTATTAGGTAATAATCTGAAGAGGAACAATCTACCTTTAGTACTTAAAAAGCCCCAAATCAATGTATTCCTAGGGGTGTATACAAAAACATTATTTTGGTGGAATTTCCAACTGTGCTGCAATACTCTCAGTAGCAGCTGCTGTTTTGTGTCTCCTACAGGACAGGGCTGCTTTATTAGCAACAACAAAAAAAATCATACAAAATGCAGTTCTTCTATTTTGCACTGTTAAAAGGTCACGTCTCCAGTCACCCTTTTTGACAAGAAAGGGATACAAAAAAATTAATCAACTTTTCTCTCTTTCAGTGCTGCACAGAAAGCTTTTAAGGAAGAAGTCACTCTAATATGAAAGGAACACAAAGGGGCCACATGGAATATGGTGATTCTGTGAACTAAATTACTCTGTTAGTGGGCTAATCTTCTATCTACAGGGAACCAGGCTCTCTGATCCTTGTGTCTATTTTTACACATCGCGAAACAGCGATAACACTTCGATACAATTCACCTGACTTGGCCATCAGCTTCAATTTTGCCTTGGAGTCTCTGGAGAAGCACTGTTTTAAGCACATGTTAAAGCTCAAACTAGCTCTCAAACAGTCATGCACTTGCTCAGATAATGTCTGTGAGCAGGCTTCTCAGCTGCAGTTTCAGCTACTACTGATCTGTGTCTCCCAGGGCCCGAAGAGTGACGTGAACCATCCCTGGCAGAGAGGCTCACACAAGTTTCACTTTCCCTGTGAACAAGAGCCTGGCATATGCACGAAGCAGCCCTATAAGAGCAGCTTCACCTGCACACTGCACAGTCAGCACACAGGAGAAAATACAATAGGCCACCTCCTGATTTAGAGATTATTTTTTAAAAGCCCTGCTACAGTTTACAACCATTTCACATTTTCTGTAAACAATCACAAGTTTCAACCAAAAAAAAAAAAAAGTAGCCACAGTACTGCACATGCCACGAAGAGATGGTACATGATGGCACTTTGTCACAGAGCCAGCGCCCTCTCCCAGGCAACAACTGCCCCTGACAAGGGAAAGGAGATTTCATGGTCTTCAGTCATCACCAAGTCTCTGGCCTCGAGTCCAAAGGGACATATTGAAATCTTCTCAAGTCTGTCACATTTACTGAGCATCACAGTGCCTGTCAAAAGCATCTCTGAGGTACAAGAGCCAGACAGAAAGAAATTTTAGAGAGAAGGAATCAGGAGTAATTTAGCTGTGATACCTGCAAAAGCTCACATGGAAAAGGTCATCTCCCTGATCAATCCAGGCCATGTCATACAGGCTCATAAATATCCATAGCTTTTGTTCAACCAGGAGTATCAATCCTGAAAACTTGAACACTTCATCCTGCTAGAGAAACTGATATATGAACTATTTATTTCCATTTCAAGTTCTGATGTTATTCTTACACCATCACTTCAGGTAAAATTTTTCTGTCGTCCCCCAACAGGTAGTCACTTGGCTGGTGAAAGCCAACTCTGCTTTTCAGAGCTGAGGAGTATTTGAAATCCAAACCTAAAATGTACAGTTCAACAAATGAAACAAAATTAATCCCTTTCAAAAAATAAACCCTTCTCTTCCTTAACAAATCTTCTTAAAAAACTAACAAAATAACTAAGTAGCAATTACTTGATTTGGAGGAGGATGATTTTGGGGGGCCGTAGTTTTTTGTTGTTTTTTATTAATATCAAACTCTAGAATTATGGCCTCCTATTGATGTATTTCCTAAAAAAATTCAAGCAAGTTTTAGAACATCTTTATCTCTCTGGAAAGCTTAGGTTAGATATTGGACATTTTGAGGGGAGTAACTATTTATTCCTTTATTCATTATTCAAGACCTCCTTTTATGCTGTATTCTATAATATGTCTCCATTTATGCTCTAATGTAGGTAGAAAATAGAGACACAACTGAAACTGGAAAGAAGCAACATATTCACTGCTCTGCCATTCCACAAAACATGTACACACAAAACCTATACAGCACCATACTCAATTTCTATACTGCTTTTTTTTTAGACTCCCACTTAACAAGCCTGTCATTCCTCACAATGGTTTACCCACTTTGTATTTGTAGAACAACATTTCCGTTCTTCATGATGCTCTTTTCAACACTATTATGCCGGGAAATGGGCTTCCCCCTCCCTTTCTTTTAAATGTTAGTCTGTAACCTTTATTTCCTATTAATACGTAGACAGTATAAGTGGCGAAATTTAAGACAGCTGTTGCCATTTACAGCGTATTTTACCAGCTGACAGTGGGAACTCCATAGATACCAAGGTGCTTTGGGTTGTTTGGTGTTTTTTTTGGCGGTGGGGTTTTTGGGGGGTTTTTTTTGGTTGGTTTTTCTGTGTGTGTGTGTTTTGGTTTTTTGTTTTTTTTTTTTTTTTTTTGTGGAGGGGGGCTGAAATATGATTTCTGGTGGTACACTGCCCACAAAAATGCTTTGCAAGCGCTCATTACTGTCACTGTGCATTGGAATTCCTCAGACCAGGACTCAGATACTACGTGAGAGGCCTGAAAGCTGACACACAGGAAAACACTGCCACAATTCATAGTAAATGTCCTTGTGGGCTCTGGAATGTTAATGTGCTGCATACTGCACTGAGGACAGGGCATCCAAATAGCGTCAAACTATTATAACAAGTTAAAAATTGTCCACTGGTAGCTATTTAAAGATCATTAGTTACTTTATACATATATATAGTGCATGTATTCAGCTAGCAGAAATCTGGTACTACATTGTTGGCCATAAAGGGAAAAGTTGGACAAGTTCTAAATAGAGATCAAAGCCTGAGCCAGATCCTCAATTAAAGTCAAATGAGTTATATTCACGCATGCCAGCAGAGGATATTTTACAGAGTGCAGAAGACTTTGTTTCAGAGCAAGAGTTAAATGACAAGCTACTACTGGTGTGACTGTAATTCTAACTGTTCTTGTCCAAATATTCAAGAACCGAGTTGAACAAAACACTAAAACACAACCCGTGAAACTGATTTTATGTGTCATCTCACTTGCTCTTTTTGGCTTCAGAAAAAATCAAACTTCACAACTAATAGAAAATGACAGCAATGTGTAACCTGTTCCCACCTTTAAAACTGATCCATATATCCCCACAAGCAACATCACTCACAAGCAGAAAAAAAAAACTGTGGGTGAGAGTACAGCAATATGCAAAATTTGTGGTTAGCAATTCCCATGGTTTTGGGACAAGATATTTGAGTATTTTGGAAAAGATTTGCTTGGTTTGGTTTTTTTTAAAGCTAAAAAAAAAAAAAAAAGGGAAATAGGTAAGTGATGTTTTACTAAGGTCACAACCCTGATGAGAAAATTACTTCATTTCCTTAACAATGAAAGAAATTATGATTCTCTCTGCTGCCATTATTAATTTAGCAATGCTCTGGTTTTCATATGCACATGCTGCATAAGTTCCTTACTAAACAGACAGTATCAAACAGTGGAAAAAGGCTTAACAAAAAACCTTCAGGTTTTAAGTTTGTGAGTGAAAGGAAAAGATACTAGGTTGCCCAGGGCAGTGGAAAATAGAAAGTATCTTAACAATTTTACACGGTTATCTTATTGTGATTTACAGGGTTGTGTTTTCTTGACAAATAATCCCACATTCTACAATAAAAAAGGTACCAAAAAAAAAAAAAGGGTATTTTCTGCTCTCTTTGGTCACAAATACAGGGAAAACTGATAAAAGGACTAAGGGAAGATTGGATTGGATGAGGGAGAACTGAAAAAAACTATCAAAATAAGAGTGAAGCAAAAAGGAATAAAACAGGCTTTATATATTCCATATGGATTAAGACCCACATATCTGTAGTTCTGAAAAACAGAAATTAATGCTGGAAACATTTGCTGAACCATATTTGCACTTTTTCATTTAAAGGTCAAAGAGGTGTATAATGGCTTTGCAAAGAGGGAAAAAAAGTCATTGTAATAAGGTCTGTTACTTACTATACTTGCTCTGTAACACTAAACCAAAGAGCAATGAACTGCACTTTTGGAAACTCTAAGGAATTGTCTTTTATAGCTGAAAGGTCAAAAGAGAATATGGAAGACCAGCTATTAAGTTACGTGGTCTTTATGTGTCGTTCACAGTTTGTCAGTGAATTTACAGGAAGTTCTATGTTGGAGAACAGAGATAGGGCTTGTTCCCTTTTAGCATTTAAGTAGGAGAACCCAATCCCTTTGGACTATAACTCTCCCTCCCCATGACACACAATCTTTCCAGCATATTTCATTGCTCTTTAACATTTCTGTACCTATTCAAAATGAACACAAGCCTATTTCACAAGCACTTCCCTGCTCCTTTTGCAAGGCAGGAGCTGGCACAAGTGCAGGCTCACAGCAGAGTTGGGTTAGGGCAGCTGGCGAGCAGTAGCTGTCCCAATCCTTACGTGTTCTGTGAAAGTGCTGTAAGTCCGGGAGAAAGCTTTCTGAGGCTGAATGAGCTGTGGGAGGGGCGGTGATAAAGGAGCTGCACTGAGAATGTCATCAATTCAGGCTGCACTCAAACCCTGGACATTTTGTCTAAGGCACATCACTGAGATCCTGTTTCACTGTGCTGGCTGGGCAGGGACTGCTGCATTTCCCTTCCGCCCAGACAGAGGAGCCTGCAGATCGATTTATCCACAGAGAAAGTTTCCCTACACTTGGACACTGAACTGTTGGGATCTTCAGTGTTGAAAATTCTACAACTTACTGCCTGATGCACTCCCAAGATCAGTTTATCTGATCTTCACCTGCTTTCTGCACAAGGGATGTGAGCACAATAAAACCTTCTATACTCCTTAAATCAATGTGTTATGGCAGTGTTCTTCTCTAGATGCTTTATCCAGTTTAGAGCTAGCTGGCAGATATTGTCCCCAGTCAGAGTCACAGGGAGAAACCTCATTCAGCATTCCAGATCTTTGGGAATCCTCCCTGGGAAATCCGTAATAATGTAAAGTAAGGTTTTTACAAAGGAAATGCCTCACAGCAGTCACTGCTTAACCATTACGGACCAAGATTAACACTGGTTCTTTTATCGAGGAGAAAACCAAGGCAACTGCTGGGTTATTGTGGAAAACATCGTAACTATCATTTCTGCCCAACAGAAGTGTTGATCCATCTGGCTCATTAGGAGTCTATGCTTCACTTAATCCAGGTCAAAGCTGTTTTACTTCTGTGCAGTGGAAACTATTTTGAGAAGTTCTGAGCAGTGCCCAGAGATTGCGACCAACAGCCATGCAGAACTTTGAGCACAATTTATGTGCAACAAGAAGAATAAAGAGCCTTCTGCCCTATGTGCCATGAAATAATAGATCTAAACTTGTCAAGGCTCATTCTTGATTACATCGTTCTGTTCAGTAATTATTATTATTATTATCTTTATGTATCATTGAAAAGCAGTTCTGATGATTACAGGGGACTACAATCTGGAATACTTAAACTGAGGAAATGCCCAGCTAGAATGGTGCTCACTAAAAAAAAGTTAAACAGGAAAAGGAATTAACAGAGTACTCCCAAGTGAGATGTTGAGAAGCAAACCCCAAAGGTTGCTGAAACAAAAAAAATAAAAATAAAAATGAAAATAAAAATGAAAATAAAAATAAAAATAATAAAAATAAAATATAGCTTCCAAGTTAGAGTTTTCAGTAAGATTTTTTTTTAAATATTTGTGGTCCTATAACTCTGTTCTAAATTAAATATGCTCAGGACATTCTTTGTAAAGCAAACATATAATTACAGAATAACATGGGCTGCAAGGAAGGCCGTCTAGTCCAACACTGTTCTCAAAGCAGGGCCTCCTCCAGAGCTAGATCAAGGAGCTCAGGACTGTGTCCAAAATTGAGTCTGGAACCCTGCCAAGGGAGGAGATTCTACAACCCCTCTGCTTCACTGATGACACACATAGTAAAAAACAATATTCTTAGTATCTTGTCAACATTTTAATTTTGGAAACCTGTTTCATCCTTTCTCTGTGCACCCCTGAGAACAGTCTGACTTAATTTTCTTCATAACTATCTATTAGACAGGAATAAGATCCCTTCTTAACCTTTTCATGGCCACACAGTACAGTAGTCTTAACTTTCATCACTAGACAGAATACAGTTTTGCACTCAGTACAGTTCCCTACAGTTTCCTAATGATGGGATTTTAGGCCTTTCTCAATTTGTAATTAACTATGGACTAGTTTTAAGTAAAAGGAGAGCATTCTATATTCACTTGATTTCTCTCTTACACAAAATATATACATGTCCACAGTATATTAAATTCTTAAACCTTTGTGGAATTACCTAAGTTCTCTAAAGATGCCTGAAACAAAATCAAATATTGGTCAGGGAGACCATGAGAAGCAAAGTTAAACTGAGTTCAGTAGAATGCTAATACAAAAACTAAGTAGCATGCTTATAGAATATTGAGAATAATATATTTGTGACATAATTCTTGAAACCACTCCTCAAATTTTGAATGACACCTGTCTGTGTTAACAGGAAAAGGGTGAATTCATGATTATCAAATGCATATTTGAATCAGTTCCTGATTGAGCTACACACAACCTCAGTGCAAATCTCCTGCAAGTCTGATATTCTAAATCAGGAAGATTGTTAAGCATGCAAATACTGTTTGAGTCATTTGTAGGACAGCTAGAAAGAAGGGAAAAGGGCTTTTATTTTAGATCCAGAATGGTCAATATTATCAAAGTACATAATGGAAAATGGATTAATTAGTGAGAGGAAAAAAGGCAAAAGAAATTATACACCATGGATATTTCAGAGTCAAATTGCATAGAAAAATGAGAAAGCAAAAAAGAATTTTTTTGTTGGCTGAGATGCCTCCAGAAGTCATCTCTAAAGACCTGAGTGTAAATAGTTCTTCAAGGCATGGCAAGCCCTGAAGTGGGCTGAAAAGGCCAGTAAGCCTCATGCTCCAGCAGCGATATTGAATGGAAAAATTATCAGCCAAGGGTAAATTTGCAGATTCCCAAAACATCTTGTTCCCAGCAGATTTGTGGGTTCTCAAAAGTTTAAAGAAACTACAGCACATTTTCAAGGACCTAATGGGAGGCAAATAATAGCAATTTTGAACAGGCAGTGAGATCACTCCCTCCACAAGCTTCAAGACAAAGACAGAGAATCATCACAGACACTCTCCACAGTATGGAGATCTAAATCGAAGTTGTAATCAAAAGTCTCTGAACACAGGATTGTTGTACTCAGCTTAGGCAAATGAATAAACCAGAGAACCTGCACTCAATGAAGTTTAACAGTAAATGGCCAAGTGAAATGGCTTGTAAGCTTATAAATATTTCACCGAATTTTAACACTAAAGGTAGTGTATGTTAAATATGAAAGTCATACTGAATTTCCCACTTTCTCTAGGAAAATAAACCACATAATGTTTTCACAACACTGAAAAATCCAAGGATTTTTTTCCTAATATCTCTGAAATATCTAATATATTCTCCCACTTGAGAATGTGGATTAGGTACACAGGATAAATTTCTATTTTTCTCTATCACCTGTTTCCTCAGTATCCCAGTAAACAGCAAGAAGACTGAAAACACAGTAAAAGAAATTGAAGATCCCTAGAAAAAGGAGTTTTTGTCAAGGATCAAAGGGGATTAAATATATATGGTCAGTTAAGGAATTGTTCTGGGAGGAGATTTACTGTAAAACAAAATTGGCCCCCAGCTAAAGACACTGAAAAGTCTGTAATGCTAATACTGAGGAGCCACCAGACTTTCCCACCCCATTATGAGAAGCACTTTGCTTATTTTTCTTGGCTCAAAGAACGAGCCATATAATGAGATTTATGTTCTTATGAGATAAATGGTAACAATAGGTGACAACAGTCATTTTAGCAGATCAAGAGGCAATATTATCAATACCATGGAAATAAAATCAGCAGTAACTCCTGTTTGTTGCCTGATGGCTAGGAGTCCATCAGAGAGGATCATTTTCTGTTTTGTACCCTTGTGGTGTTAGTTTTTCGAAAGCTGTAAGGGAATAAGGTCCTTTCAGAGAGGGTGAAGGGATTAGTGTATCATGCTGGTGATTTGGGATCAAAACTGGCATGGTAACTGCTGGGACATTTCTTAGCAGTAATGAGGAGGCTGTCTGAAAAAGGAAGAGAGGGATTCAATATCAGTAGCCACAGTAAACCATGTTTCTGCTTCAAAAGCTCCAGTTGCAATAAAGAAAGAGAGAGAAGAAAGAGACTTAGCAGGACATTTACCAGCAGACACATCCCCTGTGGGCAAAGGCAACCAAGCCCAGTCCAATTTGCCCATTTTTTGTGTCAAGCCATAACAGGCCCTGTAACATTTTTACTCAAAATATGTAAAAATTGAATCTAATTTTTTTACAGGAAAGTGGGAGGAGGAGGGCAAAAGGACAATCACGACAAATCAATTGGCAAAAAGGGGGCCAGTGTCCTGCAGTTGGCAAAGCAGTTTATGGGCAATACAACTCAAACAATGGATAATGGGAGAAGCCCCGAAGCACCTCCAGAAGCCCTGGCCCTGCACAACTGAAACATTCCTTCCCCCTCCCTCAAGCCTCCAGTGAATATATCTCTGTTTCAGAAATGTGTGGGCCTGTCAGGCTTTGCCTCAGCCCCTAACTGAGCAGCAGCTTTCCCTCTGAGGCTTTCAGCCCCTGGTTTCTGAGGTCAACATGTACAAGCCCACAGAGACCTGAAGGCAGCACCTGGAAGAGCACCAGTGCTGGTGGCTGAGCTACAGGGAGAACAAACGAGATCATGGCAAGTCCTTCCTGCCCACAAATGAGGCTCAAGTCGAAGATGTTTAATACAGATATGCCAGTGTGAGGTCTAAATTAACTTAGTCTGTGATTAATTGAACCCATCACAATTTATGCATAATCTGTAATTTATACCATGCTGCATCAAGCAAGCATGTGGCTTATTATACACACAGAACAAGATGATTTAGATTATAAGGAGACATTACACACAGCAGACCTGTCAGGGAGGGAAAGGGAGGAGAACTAGAAAGGGCTCTGAGTGAGAAACCTGTGCTTTCTCATCCTTGTTACCATACTCCTTTTTGTGAGAGCTGTAACTCCAGCAGCAAGGTCTTGCAAATCTACCTGCCAACCAGCCTGAAAAGACACGGTGACACAAGGATGCAAATGAGAACTAAAGAGAGTTAAAATGAACTCCCGTATCTGCTACTCCTGCTCCTGTTTCTTTAGGGTTTTCTTCACCTTACATTTTCATGCAAACTCTTCAGTGGGCACGCATTATCATGGCAGAGCTCTGTGGCCGACATGCACCTTAGATCTTTCCTTCAAATCTCTCCAGCTGTGTTCTGGCTGACTTCTCTCCCTTTGCCCCACATCCTGGCGCAGCTTCAAACAGCCTTCCTGATTCTTCTTTTTCATCAGTTCCTATTGTCCCCAACATCCTCTCCTCTTCAGGCAGGCTACACTTACCACGAACCTTGTATCATAAAAACAAAACCTCATAAATGTTTTTTAAATGTATAAATGCATTTATTTTATTAGAAATATGAGAAGATATGAATGCATGAAAAAATAACCATACAAACTGGAGGTGCAAGTTGCCCTGCTGATGCTTGAATTGCATTGGGAGCCAGCTCTGTCATCCTGGCCTCCATAAAGAAATCTTGAGGTGGAAAGGGTCTGTGCATAAGGAAACCTGGGGTACTGACTGCATTAGTCCCAGGAACATAGGGATTCACTGATTTACTGCTGCAATTCTGACTGGGTTGCAGCACTGACATTTTTGTCTGTTAAAAATGATGATATTGTTAACAGTCAGGGCCCCGTAAGAGGGTTTCTCTGCGTGAAGTCAGGCTTGAGTGTTACACTTAATCTGCAGTTACATTTTAAATTGCATTTATATTATAGCTTAATTGAAGTGTGCATACGATTTCCCACAAATACTACTTTCAGCTGTTATAGCATATCAATAATAATTAGAACGATTTATACATTCATTCCACTCAGATCATGTGTGATATGCTTCAGAATAACTAGATCTTTTGACAACAGCTGTAACAGCTAATAACTGTCACTACCATCACATGAGGTGCTTGAAGCTTCATAAACTCACCTCTAGGATTCCTTCTTGCAACATCTTTGATCATTTTCAGCTATGACTGCAGCCCTGGCTACATCATGACAACTTCTCTTTCCATACTGAAAATACATTCTTGCCCTCTTCTGCCAACCTAATTTCAGTATTCAAACTCATTGACTAAAAACTAACCAGGCTTTTGTTTACAGTGATTACAAATTCATAGTCCCATCTGGGCCTCGGAATTTTGCACAGTATATTGACAATTAATATCCAATTAATGCCTGTAGACCCACTGATTGCATTACATATCTACAAAGCAGGCTGCTGACACATTCATTTATATTTCAAATAGCACTGCAGGCTATATGATACAGGGTGTACATTGAAAACTCTCAGAGCATTCCAGACTCAGGTACAACAACTACCCAGGAACATATTCTCACAAAAACAACCAGCCAAGCAAAAAAAAAAAAAAAAACAACAAAAAACAAAACAAAACAAAAACAAACAAACAAACAAACAAAAAAACACCAACCCCACAAGATAAAACAAACAAACAAACAAAACTAAACAAAACAAAAAACTAAAACCAAAAATCCTTTGGGGGGGAAAAATCTGGGGAATTTTACTGTGTAGAAAACACAGAATTAAATCATCATAGATAAAATGTAATTCCTGGAATTTATTTGGAAAATAACTCAGGCAATTGCAGAGAGGTGTGCTGCTTCCATGTGAAAAAGAAATAGTGGATTTCTAAAAGTAACTTCCCATGGCTGGTCACAGCTGTAGGTTTAGCTGTAGACCAAAAAACAGGCTTCAGTGGATATGAGCTACAATAAAAAGCATCACAATAAAACAAAATAGAGAGGATGCAAATTTTTATGATGTAAAACTGAAAAAGAATGTAACTTTCATAGAAGTGGTATTGGCTCATGGAATCCTGGAAGCTGTGATCTGCACAATACATTTTCTTTCTGGCTCAAAAATATTCTGTCTTAATGAAAAGCTGTTATATAAAAGTATATCTTACAAGTTTCCAGGAAGAGTCCTCAGGTTTCTAATAGGTTCCCAACTGGGAGCCCTTCCCATCAGAATGCAACTGAATGACTTCTGATTATAAGTAAATATTTCCAGTATTTCACTTCAAATACCTTATGTTAAATTTTAGCATTTAACTGAGCTAGACATTTGTGTAATCACAGAATATGCTACTTAACAGTTCAAAAAGCAGCTTACTCTTTCTTTGCTGCACTTTAACAAATGAAAACATTAAAAACAGGGCTTAAAACTCAGGTGACAGCAATTAACATGGCCTGGAAAAATAATTAACATCTCTTATTAGTTATTAAAATCACTGATAACTTCTTGTTACTACAAAACAATCAGGAAACATACTGATATTGCTATAATAACAGAAGATTATAACAAAAATTACCCAAATGTAAGACAGATACAGAGAAAGATGGAACAAACAGAATTTATCTTCATCTAAAGGATTAAAGTGGCAAAGTTAACCACAGTCCTTCTATGAGAGACATACTGACTATACACTCAATAACAGCATTCATTTGGAAGGCAACAAATACTTTAAAGGGCTTACTTTTATTTCTTTGATTTTGAATTAAAGACAACAAAACTAAAATCTCAACATTATAATCTGTATAAACTAAAGGTTTTTAAGGATTTTTTAAAAATTTTTTCACTCAGAGTAAATTTGCAACAAGCCTTTAAAATAATAACCATATTTTCACAGAATACAAATCAAATTAAAGTTCCACCTTAGACACTTTGCTAACTTATAATTTTTAAATAACTTTCAAAAATTTGCTGATACTACTGCAGGTGTTTGTTGCATATATTTAAGGGGGTTTTAACTTGAATAGACTTAATGGACATTCCATACTACATATTAATTTAACTAGCTGGGCTTCCCAGTAAAGGGACGTTCCAACAAGCTAGAATTCAGATGAATACATCCTGAAAGACTAGCTCTAAACCGATTGGCAGCTAGTTTATAATGTGAGCACACAGGCAAATATGGACAGTTTTGATGCTTGTGTGCATGCCCTGCAAAAACCTGGCATCAACAGAACAGAAGAGACCCCAAATCTCTCTCAAAAGCCACTTTCCACACTACTCAGACAGACGGCTAGCAAACAAAAGCACTGAAAGAGCTGGTCGAAGTCACTGAAAGGTGACTATTGATTATTTGAGAGAGGCCTTTGTGATTGTGGGAGGCTCTGGAGGAAGGGGAAGAAAGCAAATGCCACTCATTTTCAAATAAAGCAACGAATATTTAGGTAACCTGGGAAAGCAATGAAACAAATCCTCTGAAAAACCTGCAAATCATCCTTGAAACCATGTCCTAACATATGAAAGAAAAGAAGCTGACTGGGAGTAGATAGCATGGTTTTACAGAGAAAAGTGATGCCTGACCAACCTGACAGCATTTCATGAAGAGGTGTCTGGCTCAGTGAGGGGGGGACAGCAGTGGATGCTGTTTATTCTGAGTTTAGCAAGACTTTTAACACTGTAATACAGGGTTAAAAAAAAAAAAAAAACAAACTGGTTTGGGCGTTGAGAAATGGACTAAGCGACCAGTGGAGTGTATTGAAAACTAGCTGAACTGCTGGGCTCAAGTTTGGAGCTGGTTGTAAAAAGTTTATTCAGGAATCTGACAGGAGCCTTATGCAGTTCAGGAAGGGGAAGGTCCTGCAGAGAGGGAGGAACCACTGCAAGAACAAGTGGAAGCTGGGGACCAAACAGCTGGAAAACAGCTTTCCAAATATAGTTCTGGTGAACACCAAGCTGGGCATGAGCCAGCAACATGCCCTTGCAGCGGGGAAGGCAAATGTTATCCTGGTCTTCATCAAGCAGACTGTTTCCAGCAGGTCAAGTGAGATGATCCTTCCTCTCTGCTCCTCTTGGTCAGACAAAGCTGGAACACCGAGCCCAGTGCTGGGCTCCCCAGTAAGGACACACTGGAATGAGTCGATAGAAAAGCCACAAAGAAATAATTAAATGACTGGACCACCTTTCAGATGAGCAAAGGCTGAGCAAACTGGGACTGCTCAGATGGGAGCTGTGAAGGTTCAGGGGGATTTTACCAGTGACTAAGTATTTGATGGGAGGGAGCAAGCAGACAGACTCTTCTCTTTGGTGCCCACTGGCAGAATGAGAGACAATAGGCATAAATTGAAATAGAGGAAATTCCATGGACGCTTAAGAATAAAAACAGATTTTTGTGAGGCTAGTCAGTTGCTGGGACAGGCTGTGGAGTCTCCATCCTTGGAAGTATCTAAAACCCAAGTTGACATTACCCTGAGCAACCTGCTCTCACTGACCCTGCTCTGAGCAGGTAATTAGAGTAGATGATCTCCAGAGGCATCTTCCAGCCTCGGCTGCTCTGCAAGTCTGCGAAGTATCAGCTGAGCAACAGCTTCTGGAAGCCCTCCAAGACAGACAACACCTCTTTAGAACTCACAATCCATCAAAAAAAGCCTCCATAGATTGACTTATTGCACCAGGAAAAAATGAATTCCTTGGTTACTATTTAGGGCTACGATATTTTTCACTTTCTAGATAAGAATTTAACAGATAAGAAGCAAATAACCTTGGTGTCTATAGTAGGCAGATTTAGGGGGAAAAAAACCCCCCAAACCTCTGTCCACATTTTGAACAAGTCCTTATTCAAACCACATCCTTCCTTCAGTAAAGGGGAGGATTATTGGTCAAGTAAACTTTGTTTCACATTTGCCTGCAACATGTCAAGTGCAAAATGAATCAATTCAGCAGTAGCAGCAGCTGGGAAGAGTTGGCAAAACGACTGTTAAATCAGCTTAAGATAACATGCAAAAATTAGCAAGCCTTCTTGGGGGAGGAAAGGGCTTATTTAAAGTAGCTAAAGCAGTACAGCAATGGATGTGCATGACTCAGAGAAATGGAAAAACGGCAAAAGGATTAAAGAGAAAATAAGAGAGCTGACAACAGTATTGGTAAAAAGAGTTTGGGCTTCACAATTCAGCAACTATTCCCCAAGAAAAATAGGTTTGTCCTTACAAGATGAAAGGGTGAATGTTCACTGTCATTCAGTTTATTTCAAAAGAAACATAAAATGTTTCAAATTATGGTTTTTAGCTGTAACAGTTGAAAAACATTATTAAGTTAGCAACTGTGCTAAACCCAGCAGTAATTCTGAATTGATTGTGTAAAGACATGCCTTGTTTTGAACAGGAAATAGAGATGGACAACATAATCCAATAGATTTCCTTTCCCAAGGCAAAAATGTTCCCCAGCTTGCATTCTCTAAAGCTTTACATCAATCAGGTAATCGGGACAGAAGCACCACTCCATTGAGGATAACTTTTACTCCTAATAGAGGAATTTGACATAACTAAGTACAAGTTCTACTTATATGCCCTCTAGAAAGCATCTTGAGGCAAGCAACCTCTTTCAAATCTATGCTGGTATCACTGAGCCATCCTGTAGGCAAAGATACAGGTACCATGGAACTTTAAACAGTTATAGAAAAAAAATCAGATTTATGATGATTTATTTATAAATATAAATTTGTTTACAGTAAGTTTTTTGTTTATAGTAAATGTTATACATTCTACAGTTAGATATCGGCTCCTATAATCCACATTTTATTTCACAGTTTTAATTTCCCTCCATGATTCTTGTTAGAGCTTTCAAAACCAATTTATTTAATTATTAGGAAGAACAGAAAGGTCAGAATGAAGCCTACAACATGCTTGTCCTTTACAGACTACTATAAAAGGAACTGTTCTCGTGTTTTGGCGAGAAAACAAGAATTCGTTTTTGTGAAAAGTTACTTGGCTTCACCTTTGGTTTCCATTCAACATCCAATGCAACCAAAACTTTCTCCTCTGTAAACAGAGTAAAAGCAGAGCAAACACTTTAATCTGGATCTTCTACATTTTTAGAGTGTGAGTAACCATCAGTCAACCAAGCATTTATAAATGTGATCTTAGAATTCAGTGCAAAAATATACTGATCTCTATTTCCAGCATCGTTGGCAGGGCTTGGAAGGGTGGGACAGGGAATAAAATATGTTCTAAATCACATGATAAGAAAAGGTCAACAGTAAATAAAGTCAAATGAATAAAAGAAATAGTGTTGTATTCCTAAAATCCAGTGCAAAATAATTTGGAGTTTCTTAAAATCTTCATTAAAAGCAGCACAAAAAACCACTAAACTGAGGTGTTTTTTTGAGTTAATAAGCCTGTACACATCATGTCCACAAGTTCACCACAGGTTTGTAACTTCTCACCTCTTCCCTTCATTTCCTTGAGCAGGTGCCCTCGTTAACTGGGCAGGATTGCCTCTGGCTAGCCTCACCTGGGTCTCTCTGCAGCAAGGAGAGCCTCTGTCCCTTTGGTGCCCCCAGCCCCAAACAGACTTGCTTATGTTTCCCTTTCTTATTAGTTGATCATCTTTGAAATGAGTCAGCCAGGGAGGGCTGGGTACTCATACTTTCTATGCCCAGGAAAGTGACAGGATAGCTTTATATCTAACAGCATTTCCCCCTGTATTGAAGAAATGAGCACAAATGCTCCCAATTATTGCGATCAACATCATCAGACGTTTACATCGAACATGTCCCAGACAACCCACCATCCAGTAACTTCACAAGGTGCTCTTTAACACCTCCAACAATGCTCACTATTTATTGTTACTAATGTTTTAGAACATACAGAATATACATTAATTTTGCTCAAGCTTAGCAACAGCTAGGAAGCTTTGAGGTTTGTTCAGAGTGAAATATTTCATGAACAGCCTTTTCCAAAAAAAAACTTTAAAATACTGGGGGTGGGGGGAAAAACCAACACTGAGAGAACAAGGTGAAGGGTATTGAGGCATTTGTGTGTGATGAGCACAGAGAGGCTTAGGAGAGAGGAGGACAGATGAACAGAGACCTCAGATTTCTAAACAACTCCTTTGATATACACACCATCAGCAGAGTGCAAGCTGTGTCAAAGTAGCAACAGATTTCACAGCAGAAATGTTTCTTATGAGAAGCCTGTACCTGGTTATGACCAATAAAAAAATCTTTTCTTTCTTCCTTTCCTTTCTCCCCCTCCCACCCCTCGGTTTTCTCCAGCCACTGCAGTCCATGACCTTCACAGGGAAGTGCTTCTGCTTTGACAACAGGCTGCAAACCTCCAAGGACTAGCTGTGCTTTCTGGGAGAGAAAACTGTTGCCTCACTCACAATCCAATCAAAACCTGAATGTACCAAGTGAAAAATAAACCAAGGACATCATTATTATGTTTCATTGTGATTTGGCTTGCCTTCAAATCTCATACCCTGTGTATCTGAAATAGCAGCAACACCTCCACTAGCTGGGCCTTCCAACACTTTAATCAAAGTATCTTTCAGAATAAAAAGGCAGAAATGTCAAATTCCAATCACCTTTTAAATTCCCTCAATTCCCTGTGCTACAGAGAATTAAAAGCCTTACCCAGGGATAATTTCCTGTACAAACCAGCATGCTGACATGCCGATGCTCTGCCACGTAGACAGGCACCAATTTTAGAACATGGCAAGCCCTGGGGTGGTGGGACAGGGAGGCTCTCCTGCAGGCATCCCATGCTCATGGCCACGCTCCTGCACCCAGTGTAGCTGATTTCTCACAATTTTCACACTTTATAAAAAATACAGGTAATTGTGTGTTCAGCTGAACAATTCTGTATACCTCATCCAGTGTGTACTATCTGCTCCTCTTCTTTCAAAGCTTGTATTAAAAATATCAGATTCTGGCATTTCTGTTTTTGCTGGGGGACTTCTGAAGGCCAGGAGACCCGGAGTTTTCTCAGACTTTATTGGCATCCAGCAGAATTAAGTTGGTAAAACAAATAGGCACAAAAGGTTTGATTAACCTGACTAAAACTCATCTTCTCTCTCTTTCTGGGGTGCTTGCAATACCTCTAGGTCCCCAGAGTTCTTTCAAAAGAGTTTAGCAAAGGCAAGTTAAGCAAGAAGTGATATTCTGGATCCACATGTAGGTCATTTCTACACACTGAAGTTTTTTAAGGTGTTTGTTTGTTTGTTTGTTTGTTTTCTTATTTAAGGAACCCTTAAATTTCATTATGTTACATCACAGAAAACTACTCTAGGGGAAAAAGCCACACCCTTTGGACTAATACTTCTATAATGGTTTCTTCGAAGAAATTTTTACAACTGTATCTTCTTATTTTATTATCACTGAAATTATGCTACTTTCTTTCTGCTGAAGATGATAATCCCTTAAAAATTCTTCATGAAAGAAATTAAGTATAAATCTGGCATCTTAACTATTATCTTGTATGAACATATCCAAAATTACAAGAACACATACTTCTGCTCACATAATACTATTTCTTTCTCCTACACATGCTTATAATATTTAGAAACTGTATTTGCTCTTCAGAATAAAAGACTGCATATAACTGAAGAAAACCAATAGATAGATATGGATATTTTAAAAAATACAGAATTAGAGAAAGGACCAGAAAACCTCTCAAATAGTATCAGCCTCATGCTCAAAACAATATCCCATAATATGACTTGCAAGAAGAACCAAGAAAGTTTATGACTTTCTTAAAATGCAGCTCATCTGTCCTTCAAAACACATAATTAAAAATGATCTGACTTGTTGCACATGTGGCAACTCACCTAGAAGGGAACTGTCTGTGGTCTCTGCAGTGAGTACTCTGAACCCAAATAACTCCTTTGCTCCACGTGTTTTTCTGGGAAGATGAAGGATCTTGTTCCCTTGTGCAGCTCAGTTGGCAAGACGTTCTGGAAAGCCACACTCCACTAACCATTATTCCTGCTTTCCACAAAGCTCAGTCTTTGATAAGGCACAATTATTTAAAATTCCCAAAGCTGTTCTGCTTCCCCTGACAGTGATACACACAAGTACGTCCCCGGTGACAGCAATGTGATGTTACAGAGTTCCACTAAATTTATTGAGAAGTCTTTATCCAGCAGTTAGCTATAACACAGTACAATGGTTATCCTCCTAAATGATAATTAAGCTTTGGGGTAACATTTAATTGAAAATGTACTGTGAAAATCAACAAGTCAGCTCTTTCAAACTGAGGCTGCTTGGTTCAAAATACTACTCAAAGTGATTTTGTCTCACAGTAATACATGACAAAAATATATGAGCCTAATCCTGTTTCCACTGGAGATCATTTAAAAACACTTAACCCCTTGGACAATTGGGTTTGAGTAATTTCATATTATTAGTCAAATGGTTAACCTTTTTCTACATATATTGTACCTCTTCAGTAATAAAAAGCATAATCTTATCAGTAACTATTCTATTAGTAACAAATTTGATTTGTTTTCTTTTTAAAATGGCCTTAGACTCCCATTCTTTGAATACGTTCCCGATCCATAACTATTTTGGAAGGATCTGTGGGCAGCTGTGATGCCCAAGGGAAGCCAGAGGACCAGGGGTGAGGGAGCAGACACCACGTAGGAGCAGAGTGAACGAACACCCTCCCGCACTACTTAGGGTGTGACTTTCCAAGACGTTCTCTCCTTACAACCAAGATCCAAAGAAATTTGCTGCCATGCTCCTCCTATCTCCCTGGGTTGTCTTGGGCCACAGCAGATCATGTGGCCCAGCAGGAGCAGCCTGCCAAGCCAGCATTCCCCTGCAAGGTGTGTGTGTGTGTCATAGCGCTCGTTCTGGAGGAGCTTCAGAGTGACCCCACACACCCACTGCGAGTCTGTGCCCCCCTCCCAAACCCAGAGCAAGGCTTTGAGTTCAGCTTCCTCCAAAAGGGATGCAGGGCACATCGTCGGGGCTGGGCAGTGGTGCACAGCCCTTAGCAGGGAATCTGACATCTGGGAATTCACTTCAGAAATTCCTGATCCGAGCTGAGGTGTGAACCTGGACACACCCCTGCTGCAGTACATCCATGGCATCCTGTAAGAGATCCCTGGTGGCCACCAACTTTCGGGCAGGATTAATTTCTTTTCCATGCTGGATGATTAATTCTATTTTTAGTCACTACTTTGTGCAAATCCAAGCAGAGAAAGAGGATGCCTGTGTGTGACTGCAAGCAGAATTTGGTTCCATGTCAAAATAAGGACACAGAAAGAGGATTATATCTGCTAGAAGGAAGAAATACAGCATATGATACTGAATCCCCTAGGGAGACTGGCTTCTGAAATGAAGTTCCCAGTAATCTCATCTTAATTAAAACAAAATGAAATTTATGATATCTCATTTCCCAACCACTTTATTATTTAGGTGTCATTGTCAAAGACTCTGTAGAAATCGAAGAAGAGACAGCCACTGCCCCAAGGAGTTTCCAGTCTGACTCAGGAAGAAGTAAACACTGAACAGCTCAGAAAAAAAGCAAAGCCCTTGGCAATGAATAAATACCTTTGTATTTTTTCACAAAGGTCATTCTCAGCTAAAGTGAGATGAATCAGGGAATGAAGAACCCATCTTTACTATGGCACAGGGGAGAACAGAATCCAAAAGGGAAGAGCTGAGTGCAGAGGTGGATGAAGGGTTGAAGAGGAGCCATCAAAAAAAGAGAAAGTACAGATTTAAAAAAAAATAGAAAGGTGTAAGTGACCACTGTCATCTCTAAGAGCAAAAAGTTTTCATCCAATATAGAAAGAGAAGCAAAGGGAGCACAGGCAACAAGTAGCAGATGTGACATGTCCTGAATGAAGGCAGTGGACAAATCTGGGAATATCATTTTGGGCACACCTTGTCACAAAGTGGAGATACAGATTTTTCTATTTTTAATAAAATAAAACAATAAAAACCTCCTTGAAAATATTATAGAAAAATATTTAAAGAAAAATATTATGCTTTTTAAAAAGAGTGAGGATACAGCTGAGGAAAGCCATTTTGCTAAACAACTCTCAAGAAGTGCTAGGACATCACAGTTTCATTTTAGATACGGACACAGTTACATAACATATTTTAGCAAGTGATTTAATGGCTCTAGTCATGAATGCTATTCATCTGCTAGATGCAACTTTGGTTTCTATTTATATTTTACAAAACCTCTATCACAACCATTTCTTTTCTTTCATTCATCTACTAATCTTCTAGGTGTCCAGAGTGAAAACACAGCTTTTGAACTAAGCAGAAAATATATTTCCTCCTTACTTAGCAAGCAACTGCCCAACTTTCCTCACAGCACCATCTCTTCCCCAAGGCTGAGGACAAGAAATCTGGGCTGATATTGTGATTCCCTTGGAAAGGGAGTCTATAGAAAAGTGAAGAAAACAAATTCTCCTTATTCCTCTCCAAAGAATTCTCTTGCTAGCCAGGACTAAAGCCTCTTAGGAGAAACCCAAGACATTTTGTCTTCCCAACTGCACCCCCAACATTTTCAGAAGTCAAGAAAACTTTCTCATTATTATCCAGTATGTGATAATGATGATCTCCCTGTTCTACCTTACTTGAATTTCTAGACTGTGCCCATTAAGTAAGAGGTGTTTTCACTGAAGGAGCTCTCTTAGCAGTACAAAACTGCATGGAAAACTGACAGCTGATTCAAGTTTTATTTATTGGGGGAAGAAAAAAAAAAAAAAAAAAAAAAAAAAAAAAAAAAAAAAAAAGTTTGAGTTCAGCTTGTAAAAAGGGAAAGCAAATATGGCATAAGACCACACCTGCACACCTGCACCTTTTCTGAAATTTTCTGTTTTAAGATTCCTTCCTGTCAAACATAAAAAAACCCCTAATCTTATTTTGAGACTGTCTTCATCACATGGACCATGCAGTCCATTATATGCTAAGGGGGTAAATGTCAACATGTATGTCTTTCCCTGCCTTTTATGAGCAGAAAATAGAGAAAACCAGAAATTCCATCATTATAAAGATACAGAACTAAGCTGAAAGTGGAAGAGCCAAAATGGATTATAAAACAGGGGGCAGAGACCATAGATTATGTCCAGACAACACTGGCACTCCTTTTTTTCACTGGCACAATCTGTTCTGAGAGCCTGGGTGGGGGAGGAAGAAGATCATCTGGGAGCATGGTAGATGGATTTGAAAACTCTCTGTCATTCTTTCATTCTTGGCTCTATTCAGTCTCCTGCTCTTGGCATCTTCTGTTTTTCTTCTTATTGCACATAAAGGTTTGTTTTAAACCAACAAACAAGTCCAAGTCTGGAAAAGATGCCTGGTTTGTTTTTTTTTAGGGAAGCACATGGGAGAGCTCAGCTGCTGCTTGCTTCGAACTAAACTGACACCCCCTCCTTCAATTGATACCAGACAGTTCAGTGACCAGACAAGAGATCTCTTACTCTGTAAGTTAATATTAGGCAATGAAACTGCATATGCCATTAAAGTTCAAAGAAACTCATTACTCCTTTGATGTGTTGCCAAATTATGGGAATAATGACGCTCTTTTTTTTCGATTGCATTGGTGTGTCTCCTCAATTCTCTCTTTTTTAACCCCATGCTTTAATAACTGTTGAACTTCAGAAAGAAATGTGTTATTTTTCTTCAAAGAAGAGCTGAGTACTGTTTCAGGGTGTTCCAGGGTGACTTCTTTTATATATAATGTAAAGGATATTAGCCCCCTATTAGAGACAAAAAAATCACTTTATTTCCCCCCTCAGGTGCTCTCCTCCTTTAGACTTGGAAAATAAACATTTAAAAATGCATGCTGTTAGTGGACTGTCAAAGTGAATATTGTGATAAATTATGTCAGTCTGTTCATACTTACAATCATCTTCCACTTCCTCATACCAAAGCATGTGAGCAGACATGAAATCTCTCCACAAAACAGAGGGAAAAAAGAAAACAACAGCAAAAATAATTCTTGGCAAAGTATATCCCAACTTTGCTGCTCCAGTAGCTCTAGCTGAATTAGGCTCGTCCCTGCATAGCGCCAGATGTGTCCCCGCAGGAGCCCCAGCAGCTGAGCGAGGAGAGGGCAGAAATCACCAGGGTGGGATGCTGGCAGGGCTGGCTGCCCGCAGGGTCTGCGCTGTCCCGGCAGGGAGAGGCAGGATCCTCACTTCCACCCAGCCGGCATGGTAACTAGTGCCAGGGCTCTTTGGAGGCCCCGGAATGTTTCAAATTCCAGGACCTGCGCAGAAGCGACGCTCTCTGTGCTTCCCCCTCAAAACAAAGTTGATTTCCCATAATAGGACAGCCCATGCACTCGACATATAAGGCTCTGCTTCCAGGGTGGCATGTGCAATGGATTTAAATTATGTGTTGCAGCTTCCCAAGGAGCGTTCAGGCTGAAAAGCGGGGTGCAGATATTTACTGTTCCCTTTGCACAACTCCCCGGAGAGCCCTATGAAATTAATTTGATTCCCTCCCAGGAAATGACCCCCGGCCCATCCCCAGACAGGTTCCTCCTTTTTTGGGAGAGGAGCAGCAACCCTCCCTGACTTTTGGGATTTCAACCTCCCTCCTGAGCAGGGGAAAAAATAAACCAACCCTAAAATAGTGTTGTCACCAAACTAAACGTGTAAATGCTAACACAAGTTGTGGTAAGTCAGTAGCTGCTTAAACAGGAAAAAAACAAAACAAAACAAAACAAAACAAACAAAAAAAACGGACTATTGGCTTACAGCTGACCTTTTCCACTCCCAACAAAACCACGCAGTCCTAATGCTGCACACAGCCCAGGAGCTGCAGAAGAAGCAGAGGAGGGAGCGTACACAAGCTGCCTCTCCATTTCTCTCCCTAACAGTGGGAACATCCCTTGATTGCCAAATCCCAAACAGGTGGGACCTGGGCTGACGCTCGCCCCCTACACTTAGTGCCAGGCCTCTTTAGTTTGCACAGGAAGGAAAAACAGGCATCCACACAATATTTGGGGAAAGAACTGTATCATCCTTCACCCAAACCCAGATTTTTACAGGGCTTCTTTCTACAATATGAACTTTGTGCAATATGTATGGCCTTTAGAGACAGGCCACATTAAATCATGTAAATGGTTTCATTTGAAAAGTCATTTGAAGGAACATTCTTATACTGTTCTTTTCTTTAAATCTATCCTTAAAAACCTGAAAAGTGGTATTTTTCAGTTTTAAAGCTTAATGTGTCTAGTCATGCTGATTACAAGTTTATAAGTAATTTTATGGATTATACAGAAAAATAAACACAAAAATGAAGTGTGTAATATAACCTTACAGCCAGTGGCATTTTCTACACTGATAGTCAAATTAATACACTGAAGAACCTGGATGTACAGTACACACCAAGAGACTCCTAAGGATTAATCTGCAGCCCACAGGAACTGCAAGTCATGACCTGACGTAGAAAATAATCTGAAGCAGAGCAGAGCACACTGTAACAGCAGCAGCATTTTGATTATTTGAGGGAGAAGTAGACTGAGAAAACCCAGGAAAGGAGCAGCTTATTGTGCAAATCTTTTGCTTTAAAATACCTAAACTCACCCTTAATAGCACACGCTGTCAATAACTGAGGCCCAATAACATATTTAAAGGCTACAAGTGGAAGTTACCTTGAAGGAAAATGATAGTAGAACTGTGATCCTCCTGGTTTATCTTCATTTCAAGAAAAAACCTTTTCTCCAAAACTTTTCAGGTACATAAATCTCTGTTTCTAAATTTGATCGCAGGGCCTTCATCTCAACAGAGACCAGTCTGCTTTATACCCAGCTCTAATCACAATCCACAAAAATTCATATGGATAATTCATCCTCTCTGACAAACGCTTTGAGACCATCAGAGCATATTTGGATCAGGCTTTGCAATCAATGCACTGCTACTCAGCATTTTCTTCTGAGACATAGCCCAAAGAAGTGTCTGGTGGCAATATTCACAATAACTTACATATTTAACAATCTTCCAGACGCAGGAAACCCATATTTACTTCCTCTCCTTATACTGGGGGAGTTCAAAAGTCTGGTGGCCTCAAGAGAACTTCTGCTTCATTTATAGGAGGCCAGAAACCTTCAGCCTACTAACAATTTCCCTTCCTCCTGCTGATGCTCCTCCAGTCAATTGGAAAAGAGTAAAAATTTGTTGGGCCATAGAGGGAAATAACAAAAGTGAGTGTTCAAATGTACTGGGTGTTTTGGGTGGGCTTGGATTTCTAGGTTTGGTGGTGCTGGTGATGGTTTTGGGGGACTGCAAAGAAATTGAGAAGCTTAAAACCTTAATACTATTTTCAGCAGCTATGAATGCTGTGACTGCGTAACACTGAGAAGCATCCAGGCTACTGAAGAAGTTTAAAATGTATTTCTTAGTGTCTATTAGCCAGCACTTACATTGCATGGCTAGCCTGGAGCATTTTGACACACCAGGTTTTGTTATTTGTGGGGTCTTTTTGCTCTGTCCTCAACAACAGAGAGCGAGGCAAAGCATCTCTGTAGCTTTATGTCAGATAATTACTGTATGCTTAATAAATGCTGGTGGTCAGAGACCACCTGCCTCACTCTCCTTTCTACATGCTGCAGGTAGCAGGCTCTGAGCATAGACTGCAGTGCCTGTGCTGCAAGACAGAAAAGGGAACAAGCTTCAAAGCCACAGAGAATTTGGAAAATGTAGAAAATCTGCAATGATAAAAATGGGTATTTTTTCCAGTGATTGCTGTCAGCTATAGTTTAATGTTGCCTTACTCTTCCACAACAAGTAATGGCTTAAATGAAAGAAAATTGTCATCGTCACAGAAATGGTTTGGGTGACTTTCAGCCACCCATTAACAAAGGTTTTACACAGAGGCTGTTTATCTTGCTGCTTGAGAAGTCCTTTCAAAGCCCAAGTATTGATAAACTTGAAAATATCTCCTTTCTAACAGCATGAGCGTGACAGCAATGCAGAGCTGGGGAAAACGCCGAGGAGGCCAGCAGCAATCTGGAAACAAGGATGACAATAAACTGCCTGTTCAGAAACCACTTAGGGGACAGGGTTCAGCCTATGGCAGCATGGCTGTAGAAAAGAAATGCATTTCAACATCCAAACTTGGCAGCCACGTTTATTGCCTCAGTAAGCTCAACCAGCTTAGGACTTGAGCACAATGGTCAAACCATGGACTGGACATGGGAACCAAGTTCTCAGTTCTCTAACTCTTCTGTACCGTAATAAAGGGCTACATTAAAATTCAGGACTTCTCTGTCAGGGAAAAAAACCCCAAAAACTCACAACTGGACAATGATGTTTTTGAGATAATTGATATGGGAGGAGAGGTCCCCAATTCAACCTAAATAAATCAAATAACTTCATGTTAACAACCTCCACAGAGTAACAAATCTACCATCTTGCTGTAATCTACTAGGACACAAGCAACTAACAAACCCCCAGCAAAGCAAAGCACACCATATTGCCATTTGTAGCATCTAGCTCCTTCCCTGTTAACAGATAAAACAAGAAAATAACAAATAGGTAGCATGCTGTACAGAACTGATTTACAAACCTCTTATGACTTTTTAAACATCCCAGTGGCACATGTTGTTTGCCAATACAACTCAACATCAGGCAGAGTGCTTAAAGCATAAACCTAAGACAGATTATATTTTGATTACAGTTTCAGAATGCATTTCAACTTTTATTCCACCCTGTTTTTAAATCACTGCCAATGCTGACCTAAAAAAAAAAAAAAAAATAAAAATGAAAGGCAGTCCAAGCCTGTTGCTCGGTTCAGCCATTAAGCTCATAACAAGATGTCTCTGTGCTCTTGCCAGTATTTGCAAATCTATCACATCTATCTGTGTGGGAAAAAGTGCTGAGCTCCAGGGACTATGGAACTGATGTGCAGGGAGAACTGGGATGGGATTCTTTCAAGCACTAATGTGCAGCGTGGGTTTTTGCTCTGCTGGTGTATTGGCTCTGATTCTTTTTATTATTCACTTCCTGTCATGAAAAAAAACCACAAAACAAACACAAACCACTTGCATGTCAGCATCAGAGGAAAAAAATAACATCTTCGACAGCTTTATCACAACAGAAGTAAACAGGCAGCTTCTGATTTTCCTGTGAAATCCACAAGTAAAAAAAAAACCAGAAAAAATCTTTCCAATGTGAGCGATTGAAGAACTTCTCTCTTTTGTTTCTTAGCCTATTTTTACTTCAAAAAGGAATATATCATAGAAGATTTTAGTACAGGTTGCAAAGGGTTTCTTTTTCTTGTTTATTTGATCTGCAGACCAGAAATAAAAGACAAAAAACTTCAAAACGAAACAAAAAACTTGCTCTTATCTCTGAAGGAAAGAGTAGCTTTTGGCATCCAAAGTAAAATACATTAATATAAGTTTATAGTTGGAAAATTAGTAGTCAATAAAATGGTAAGGACAAAGTCCTCTCATATGCAACGTGTGTAAAAAAAATAATTTTATTTCTATATCATGAAACACTTCTGCTTGAAAACATGCTCATGAACCAACATGTTGGTCCACTGCTGTTTGTGCTCTCCCCAGGAAAGCTCTCTCCTTCATTTCAAGGCCACTGGGAAATAGGGTTTAATCATTTTTTGCAGAGCATCTACCAAAAAGAAGAGTGGGCTTACTTCTTTCCAGTTCAACATAAAAAGTAACTCAGAAAACAATCACTATCCATTCTGGAAAGCTTCAGCTAAAGAACAATGAATCCTTTTCACCTAGTGGATCTGTCTTTGGTGCTAGGTCGCAAGCAGATTAAGCAGGAAAGCATGTCCATGCTTTGACCATCTTTATTCTCAAACCCTGTCAATTCTCCAGCTTTCAGAAACTTTCACCCCAGCAGAAATGAAATCAGCCTTTACTGGAGCCAGTTGGACCAGACTACTCAGAAGATATACTGAGCCATCCAAAGGACAGTGTAAAAAAGGACAGCAAATTATATAAAAACTAATATTAAGAGGACAAAGAAGAAAAGAGAAGGAAGATTTTAATTACTGATATATACAGAGTAGAAACCAAAGTAATAAAGAGGAATTAGAATTACTCATTTATGTCTATAAAATGTTGGCCTTAATCACTCCAGAGAGGACCAGAAGGGAGAACATCTTATAAACTAGTATTTCTTTCTCTAGATTTAGGCAAGTAACTCACTCCAATCTCCACAAGCATCCCACATATGCTGCAGAAAGGATCCTGAAAGTGATCTGGAAAGTGTCTGAGTATCTAAAACAGGCTCCTGCCCCAAACTGCCCTTGTTGGGGAAGGGTGGTGTCTTTCTCTGGCTTTGTTTTGTTGGTTCACCCTTGACTGTGTGTCCAGACCATAAAAGGCCAAGGTCAGATTGTCCCTCTTGTCCCTGTCCTCTCAGTGTCCTCAGTAAGAAAATCTGAACCCACAGACCAGTAGTGAGGCACAGCACAGGAGGTCCCCCAGCTGAGCAGAAAACTCCTGGGTGCAGTTATTTTCTCAGGGTGGGTCTAAAACATGTGAAATTCACCCAATTCCTATTGCCATTGCAACTCACCCAAAGGAAGCCTGTATTCCCAGTCACCAAGGAAGTCATCCCAGTCCCTACAATGCTTAAATGCAACTGATAACAACTTGATTACTTGCATCACATCTAAATGGTGAAATGTTAACCAATTTTTATGCACATACACATATTTGCATGCACGTATGTCACAGAGAAAGCAAGTGCACTCACAGACAAGAAGTGGAAATAGTAATGTATGCGTGGGCATATTTAATACTTCTTTTAAGAGGACCTGATTTCACAAAGTTGAAGACAATTATAAAACCTCATCAGTGAGAAGAAAGAAGTTAAACAGACAAATGTGAACGATAATTGGAAGATGTTTGAAAACACTGTTTAGGCCTAAATGTCATTACTAAGAAAAATTTCTCTGGTTGAAAACAAACAACTGCAAACAAAAACAAATTTAGTCTAGAAGGGAAGCAGGTATTTAAAAAACAAAAGCAAACACAATATGTAAGGAGCAGAGGAAAAAATGCCAAGCTGATTGCAAAGAATATCAATAGGAGGTAATTATGAATCAGAGTCAACAATCCATACGTACGAGACAGAGAATTCACCTAGGCCTGCAGGGAAGCTGCATCAGCTCTGCCAAAGACAACTCAAGGTCACTTTGCAGAGCAAATGTGCTGGCTGCTCATATAAACAGAGTTTTCTTTAGGGAAACACGACTTGAGCGCCAGCCGCCTCCACTACCCAGTCACCCCATCACGTCCTCCCCTGGCTTTACTCTGCTCCAGTCAATGTTTCAGCTGTGTCCAGTTTTGAAACAACACTTCATGAAAGCCACACATAAATTGGAGAGCAGTTAGAATCACAAATATCCAAACAGGCGGTTTTCTTTGGAGACAAACACTGAGGGAACGTTACATTATTTATTCTGGAAGTAAAAGGCAAAGAAGTACATTACTACTGCTTCCTTTCAGCATCTAGACATCACAACACTCCCATTATTTTTTATGTATGCCAAGGAAAGGGACATAATCTGGGTGAAATCAACTTAGATTTGATAGAAGGAAAAAACTGTGGGAGTAGGAAGTACTTGCACATATGAAAACATACACACGGAGGTCATCAAACCCTTTTAAGTTGAAGCTTGTAAGGAAAACTTTAACAAATTTTTCAAGGATAACAAAGTGTGTTTGATCTATTGCAACCCTTGCAGCAGAAGAAATCTAAATACCTTTTCATCTCTGTATTTCTGTAACTCTCTGACATAAGGTTTACAGACTAGATAGTATGACCAGTCATACAGAGTTCATGTTTGCATGCATCTCATATACAAACAATTGTATTGTGAAAGGAGAGCAAGGGATACAGTAATACACAGTGACAACCTGGAAACCTAAATTCTATTAGCAGTTCTGCCAGTCACTCATTGTCCAATTTCTCTTTTTTTTCCCCTTTCCCACACAGAAAACAACACATACAAGCTAAACAAGTGCTGTTAGCCTGCTTAATTATTGTTTGAGAGAGGTGACAAACTGTTTTAAGTACAGGAGTATTAAGGGTCTGTGTTTTAATTACACTGATTTCATCATAAGTCTTCCTGGATGACAACTGCTCAAAGCCTAAGTTACAGTGGCAAAAGACTGTCACATTAAATCTGTGAAGACTGGGCTATTATGACAGCAAATTATGATGACAAAATTCTGTTAGTTGAAGTCTAATGAAACATTACTGCATATACTAGGATGAATGTTAAATTATTTCTGTGCGGGTCTATATGCAGGTTAGTACATCAAGATGATGGCAAACTGAAGTTAATGCAAGCCTGCAGAGATGACATTACAAATGGCAAGATGATTGCAAAATGATGCTGCTGCAAGTGAACTGTGATTAAAAAAATAGGTTTCTAAGCAGAAAATGTGCTAAGGGAATGTAAAAATAAACCTACAAAAAATAAAACCAAAGACATTTTATTTAAAGCAAAAGGCATACTGGATACAATTAGTGCTGCAGACCAATTCCCTGCCAAACTGGCCAACATTGATTAGGAGGACACAAAGCCAGGATGAGACTGCCTTACAAGTAACTGCCAATAAATTCTGAGTAATAGTACCACTAGGACATTTTTTTTCCACTAAAAAGAGGTAATTGACTCTGCAGAAACATAAATAATTTTTGAAAAAGCGCTCAAGATTATTGTCCTATGAAAGAATACAGTTTGATCAGGAAATTCCTTCTTAAATTTAATCATATTGATGTTCTTTCTTGGATTCTGGCAAAGTTACTAGTACCTGTCTAGAAACAGATTATTCATTAGGCCCAAAAGAAATTTGTCCATTCACAGGTAAATTCAAATATATAGGATCCACAGCACTATAAGATTAAGGATATTAGATATTTGATATGCATAGTGCTCATATTTTAATGTGATTATATCAGTGACACCAAAGATCTACTAGTATATTTCCTTAGAGAAATGCTTGATTATTACTTCTAACACATGAGGGAAAAATAATTCAAAACCTCAAAAATTTCTTCTCTTTTCTTTCTGCATTTGAAGTCTTTCCTCCTTGCTATTATATTTCTATCTACTGGTAAATACAAGAGGTACACTTCATTTCTATTTTGGCAACAGCAGGTACTCTGTGTTTTTTCAAAGGACTGGTGTATCTATCTACCTGACTCTCTATCTGTACTGTTTTCCATCTTATTATCACCCAAAATATGTGGTACTCAGTTCCTGGTGAATTACACTGGTAGACTGAAGAGCTTTGTTTAAATAACAGGCTTTGTCAAGTAGTTTTAGGTAGTGCCTGACCTTTAGGTCAAAAGCAGGCATAATTTTAACCTATCTAATAGAGAAGAAAATGCAAAAATCCCTATTCTTGAAAATTTATAAGTTTTTACTGGGCAAAATTACACATCCTATTCACCAAAATAATAGAATGGCAAAATCTCACTAAAAATAAATAGATCTTAATAAGGTAATTTATTTCAGAGATAAGTACAGAATGACTCGTGGTGGTTTTTTTCAGATTTTTCTAAATAGTTCCATAGCTAATAAATTAGTACTTGGAGTACAGTAAAGGAGTTCAAAATGATGGTTCAGGGCTCCAAGTCACTCTGATTACAGACTGAAATTTGTAAGAGCCATTATCACTGAATACATTACATTAAAATTCATGTAGCCTTTCTGGATACACACACACATTCCACCTGAAGGCATGGACTTTTTAGAAGACTAGGAAATCACTACATCCAGCTACTCACTAATCTGTTTGTTGGCATGGAACCTCAGCCAACTGAAGTTACCTGTGAATCTGAACTGAGCACTGGAAAGAAATCACAGACTGAAGTAATAAAAGATGAACTATATAGTGCTCCCTCTCTCCCTGCTGATTTTAATCTTACTAAATACACTCATTCCAGTGAAGATATACACTCTGTTGGCAATAAAATCTGTAAAATCTACTGAATTCAGTGATGTTTTTTAACACAGAAAAGAAGTGATGATGGGAAAAATTACTAATTTATTTTTTCCTTAATGATAAGCAACAGCAATCAAAGATACTTCATTATAATGACATAGAGAAAGTCCAACTAAGGAGTTTGAAACCTAAAAAGTCTAATCTCTAAGGAATTATTAAAAATATTAATTGCCTAAAAATATTTAATTTCTTCAATGCACCAATTGCAGGTTGGTTGTTTAGAGGGTTTTTTAGCCTGTTAGTTGTTCATGCAGCACGTATACAAATGCTTATCACATTAGACCTGTGCATTGACAAAAGTCCAAAGGGATTGTGTGTTGTGGGTAAACAAATGCTTCCTTAAAAACACTTCATGTAAGTTTAAAAATGTAATTTAGATCAGAACTGGAGCAGCTTGGTTATTAATATGAAAAACAGAATTTTTTGCAGTCTTCTCTGTTACAGACCCACTAAAATACAGCCCCAGTGCCTACTTTCACAGGAGTAAAATGCACCAAAATCTATTTTTACACAAGAAGTCTTGGCTTATGCTTGTTACATAAGTACAACTAGATTATATATTAACATTAGAGAAAGTGGGCTAAATTTAAAATTCTTTAAAATTCATCAGTCCATGGAAGATAGAGCAACATATCCCATATGAAGGACAACAGCAGCGCAAGGTTTCAGAAAACAACGTATCAGTCACAACCTCTGAAGGCTTTGTGACAGCTGCAGATGACTCAATTTATTCAATATTATTTTAGGTGCTTTGTGGTAATTTGCCTGGCCTATACTAATTTATTTTTAAAGGCACACGTCTTCCATTAATCTTGGGTTAAAACCATCAGAAGTTCCAGTCACTGTGAAACATTTAAATGGCCTGTGCATAAACACCTGATTTATTCCCTACTAATGCAGCATAAGTATGACTTCTGCTTTCCTTTTTGAAAAAAGAAAAAATATTTCAAATTAAAGTACTCTGTCACTCTTTAATCACTCCAATTAACTTATTTTCCCTGTTTGATAAATATATCCATATAAAACTTCTCAAGAGGATATACTTGACCAGAATTCAGATGCATCAATGATTACCACTACAACTAAAAGAAATACTTTTAAGCCAGAATATACAAATAGACTTAAAATGATTTAACGATGGCGATACATGTTTCAAGTATAAAATTCATCAGAAAGCGCAGTAAGTACTTCAGCTACTGTGTAAAGCCGTTTCAACATCATCTATCGAATGCAATGCCCATTTTTTAAAAACCTTTTCTGGAACTAAAACCCAGTACTCAATCATGATCCCAGTCTAATTTTTAGAAATTGCAGTAAGAATAGAATTAACAGACACAGGTATGAGTGAATGGAGAAATGTATTTTAGAGGGGCAATCACACGTCATCTGCCTGGTGGGGTTCTTTGAATGAGTCAGTGCACACACAGTCAAGGGAAACCTCGTTCATGCAATTTAAAGAATTCTCAGTACTGCCTCATTAAAGAACTTAGAGAAACAAAGATGTCATAGGATAAGAGATCCACTTTCACAAACAAACAAATCATTAAAATACAGAAGTGCCAAAAGCATGCAGCTTTCTCAAATGTGTATGTCACCAGACACATTGCAGAACAAAACCAGGGCTGGTCAACATATAAGGTACACTGATTATCATTACAGGGATCTGGGAAAAGAAAGCAACTCCCAAGTTTCCTCATAGTGCTAAGGTATTCAGGGAAATGAAAACGAAGGTTGGCTGCAAAGAGATGCAGAAGAGCCTCAGAGTGTCAACTGGGCAATAAAAAAGACAGATGAAATTCAATATTGAGAATATGTGGAAGAAAAGAAATCTCAAATTTACATACTCAGCATGAGCTCCAAACTAGTTATTACCACTCAGGAAAGAGATCCTGGAGTTATAAAAGGTCAATGAAAATATCAACTCCATCTTAGAAGCTGTCAAAAAGCAAATAAAATGCTGGCCATTACTATGACAGAAATAGAGGGCAACATACAAAATATCATTATGGTATTATTTAAACTCTTCAGGTGTTCACACTTTGAATACTGTGGGCTGTTTTGGTTCCCCTCTTACTAAAAAGATATAGCAGGAATAGTAAGGACAACAGAAATGATTGAAAGGTACAGAGAAATGGCTTCCATGTAAAGAATGACTACAGAAGATTCTTCAAGGTAAGGTGAGGGGAGGGTGAACAAGCATACAAGTCCTGTGAACCTAAGAAGGAGGAAGAGATTGCCCGGGGGATGCACACCAACCAAGAAAGCAAAGCATTCATTACTGCCAAACTATGCTAGAGAGGAGCTGAGGCTCAACAGGCAGGTACAGCTCTAGGAAGAGGGTCCTGGCACCATCCCTGACAGTTTTACAAAATCATCCTCTCAATGTACACTGGACAAAAAGAGCTGACCCAATACTGGGCTTTCTTATGTGTGCTGGGATCAAATCAGAGGGGTTGGCTCTGCTGCTGTAGGAGCCTGTGGTGTGTTCATGCCTGAAGGGCTGTGTGCAGTGCTGGCCTCCAGGAGGATGCTGAGGAGTTACAGAAGAGCAACTGGAAACAATCAAGGGGCTGGAGCACACTCAGAGAGCTGGGATGCTTCACTTTGTAGAGGAGAAGGCTCAAGGGAGATAGGACTGAGTCTTGAAAAGCCTGAAGGAGTGAACAAGCTGCATAAGGAAATTATTTACCAAATCTTGTAATACAACAAGATTGTACAATAGGGTATATGATGCACAATTGGTTTAAGAGACAAAAAGGAAGTATTTCTCCAGCCAGTGGGCTACCCACTTCTAGATTTTGCTGCACAAGGAATTTATGGAGGCAGATGTTTATCAGCTGGTTTAGAACAGAGGTAGACAAATTGATGGAAGACAAGTCTGTAAACAGATGCTAAAAAAGAATGGGGCCAGAATGTAACCTCTAGCATTTTTAATACAGTGTTTTCAGATGCTGTGGTAGGATGAGAAAATGGATGAGAAAATCCCAGAAAGTGTCCAGCCTCTTGTGCTCTCCCTATCATCTTCTGTTGCCACTTTCAGGAGAAATAATCCTTGGCTTGATGCACCATCGTTCTGACCCAGCAGGACATTTTGTACGAGGTTAAGTTACAGGAAAAAGTAGACTACAGCTGAACACAGCTGAGGTGTACTAAGCTGATGGGTCTTTAGAGAAGATGAATAGAGAACAATTTTTCACTGTCTCTTTCAGAGCAAGAACTGGACAGAAGAGAGGAAAAAAAAAAAGAAAGAGTATCAGCAAGTGACTGGTTGAAAACAAGCAACAAGAAATACGTCTTCACCCTGTGAGTAGGTAAGGGACAGGACACTGTTGCTGGATGATGTGGATGCCAAGGGTTCATGTCACTTGGCTTCCCTGGGAGCCAGGTACCAGCAGAAATTCCTCCCTGCCACCAGCAGAAATGGTCTGGATGTCAGGTGTTCTCAAACAAGTCCCCCCAGGCACACAGTCATTTCTCAAAGCAAAAAGGAGCTGGACACATCCCCTACCTGTGCTCCACTTCAGGCACCAAGTAACACTCTGCAGACAGCATTACAGCAGCTCTTTTCACACCCACAATGCAGTCATCTCTTTATTTCCTCTGCCCCAGTGCCTTGCAGGCAAAATTCTGCTGGTAAGCTTTGATGGGAACAGTGCAACACAGGTTAAATCACTGGTATTATTCTTATCTTTTGTAGTTACAACCACCTCTGAATTTAACAGTGCTCCATGTTTTAGTACAGCAGTGTTTGCATGACAAAATATTAAAGAGCTTTCCACCTTTTTAACACATATCCTGCTTTCAAGGGCTTATAATTTAGCTGAGAAAATGCTCAGAGCTGAAGATCAGCACTCAAAGTCTCAGTGTGGAGGCAGCATTTCATTTCAGTTGTGAGAGGGAAAACAGTATGTCATTTTTATAACTATCAATAGAAGGCTTCTGTGGGGTTTTTACTTTCTGGATTTTTTCCTGTTCTAAGACATTTTCCTGTTTCAAGTTAAGAAACTGGATGCATTAATAAGTGACAGTCATTGATCACAGCATGAACAGGAAAAGTAAATGTCTTTTAAAAAAAAGATGGTACCAAATCAGTGTACATTTTCCACAGCTTTACATGAAACACAAAGATTCAGTTCTGTAAAGCATAACTACATAGTCATCACTCCCATGCAGTGCTGACAAAACTGTAAATGGTTTTAAACATTGGGTTCATACTTTTGCATTCAGGAGCAAAGATAGATACTAACTGTAGGGACATGTGTAAGACAAAGGAATTCTTAATTTCTCATTCCCAAAATCTTGAAAGAAATCAAAAATCTGTTCTTTAGTTTAGAGAATTAATGCTTTAAAAGATGATAACAGCCTTTCCAATTCTTGAGTTTTGTCGGTTGTTTTCACGGATATGACTTCAGAAATACTTACTAATTATGTAGTCATTATATCAAAACATCTTGTTTATTAACGTAACATTTTAATTGCTTTGCCTTTCTTCCTACCTGCATATATACAGAGAACTGGAGTTGTCTGCAGTCCCAAAACATGCATCACACACATAAACATCTCAGTGGAATTCAATTCCTGGCATGAGTAAATAAGAGGTTAATTCATTTCCAATATCCATCACCAGAGGTACTGAAATAATAAAATATTCTACTTTACATAAGCTTGTGTGCCATTCCCTTCTCTCAAGAGCTTCATTAGAATGTGTGAAAGCAGAAGGAAATTACCACACATTGGAAATAACCACCCCTACAGATTAAAAAATAGATGTTGAACAGAAAAAAATGGTAAATACACTTGGGTATGGATACACATATATACAAATATATGCATACAAGCAAACATACACAGTTTTAGTATATTTTCGAGGAGACACATATGGAGAGTGGAAGGAAAGGGTAAGTGTCCAGGATTCATTTCAATAGGAAGTTTTACAGAAATAGGATAATTGCTATACCGAATTCTAGAATGAGTTTCTAAGCAGCTTAGTTTAAATGTTTCTAGAAAAAAGGGAAAGCTTAAGACCACTGAAGTCTTCCATGGAGCCACAACACACAAGAGTAGTCTTGGGTTTATCCCACTAAGGGGTCCTCCCGTCTCCTTCCTGGCTGACAGACTGCACAAACCAGTGGAGAGCTTTTTTTGCACAGCCCTCAGCCCAGACACAATGTGGGGATGGGTGATGCGAGTACTGGATAAGCTCCTTGTGGTGACAGTTCTTCATTTCATTTCTAGGGAAACTCCTCATCAATCAGTCTTTGCATTGTCTGTGTCGAATCCTTATTCAGGAAATATGCCTTGACATAATCAACTTTATCAATTATTGCACAGTAGCTAATCTCTTGCTGCAGACGAAAGCGTTGAGAAGGCGTGATGATGGCATTACTCTGAGAATACTTCACCTGTCCCCTACATCATTTCTACACTTAATGGCCTCAGAGCTCAATATAGTTTTGAAATTTCACTGATGGTCTCCTCTGGGGCATTATTACCAGATTACTCCCATGATTTGATGACAGGATATGTTATAAACATACACAGTTGCTTGAAAGATATTAATTGCAATGTATGCTCTTCTGCAAAGTTCTTGCCGGCAGCAATCTCAAAATTAAATCCCTTCAATGCTATTGCCATACACACAGATATCATTAGACTATTCTCATGGCAGCCTGCATCAACAGTGCTGTGCTCAGCTTTCAAGTTAATCCCATGCTCCCTTCCAGTTAACTGGAGGGTTGCCTACATGGGGGAATCTGTGCAAAGTAAGGCTGCATTTGAATTTACTGCTCAGCAATTACTGCAGACAACTGCTCATGTGCACCACCTCGTGTAAGGAAGCTCTTCTGCCTTGACTCAGAAAATGATGTTGCACGGGGGTCCTTTTGGGACTCAATTAAAGATGTCAGATGAGGGTTAAGATATTTTCTTACAGTAGAAATCACACTGGTGTTTTTCGTTTGCTGTTCTCCCCTTATAAATATGCCCTTATGGATTATCTTTCCATATCCTTAAACTGTGTTTTCCTTCAGCCTCACCTCCACTATTTAAAAAAAAGAAAAATCCTACCATCATAAGATAAAGATTTATTGACTCCATCAAAAATATCCTGTTTCAAGTTCAAGAGAGGCCAAGGTTTTGATGCATGAAGCTTGGTTTTGCTTGCCTGATCCATTCTGCAAAAAAGCCTATCCAACAATTTCTTTTCATAGCAAATTCTTGGAAAACAGCTGTAAGCCTTCAGTGTCTTAAAAGCATCAATTAAAAATACTTCCCTCAAAAAGTAAAGCATTGCCAAACATACATCCTCTTATGTACAAATAGTAGTCAGTTCATTCAAATGCAGTTTAAGAACTTCCACGAAAGAGATGCATCCTCGAGACAAACAGGATGTGAGATTACAGAACTGAAAAAACACTTATTTTTGGGTAATTTTTAACAAAGCTGCCTCCATTTGACCAGGTTTTCTTTTTTTAACTGACAGTTTTAAAATTCTTCCAAGCTTCAGAGAGAAAAAACAAACAAACAAACAAACAACAAAAACCCACAAACAAACAAAAAAGAATTTTTTATCACATATGTCTCTTTGATAAGATGTGGAGGTAAGAAAAGGGAGAAAATAGGTGAAAAAGGGTGAAAAAGGGTGAAAAAAGGGAGACCCCTCTGCTTCCCTTGCCGCTCCCCTGCACACGTGCATGCTTGTACACAAGAAATAGACACTGAAATATCAGTTTTAAAATATACAGAGAGACCCTGGGGAGAGCCAACATTAATGGAATTTTAAAAAGCATGTAAAAAGACAACAGAGAAAACCACAAATATTAAAAACCATGCCCAGGGGTTGAGAAAATAACGATTAGAGATTTCACAGTGGTTATGCTGACAGAAACTCTCTCCTCCGACAGGGGAGGTTTAATCTCACAGCTGGGGTGGAGGTGTGCATGCCCAGCTGCCCACCAGCTTCATTCCACACCCTGGCTCACTCTCCTGCCACTGGCCCCTTTGTAATTGACTCCTTGAAGACTTCAGAGGCTTTGTGAAGGCAGAATGGAGAATAAATGCTGCATGGTGGGTGTTGGGGCCTAGATCTTATGAGGAACATTCCTCTGGGGCCCAAGGCTCTTGTAGCCACTCCTGTAAAACCAAGGTGCTAGTGTGTGCATAATGAGCCATTTCTGGCACAAGAGCCTGGGTACAGGGTGATCCCCATGGTCCCTGGGCTATAAACGCCTCAGGAGCAGTAGCCCTCCTCTCATCAGACTCGTGCAGCTCGGGCAAAAGCAGTTTGAAGGGTAATAATGAGCCACCAGCCAGCCTATTTGTAAACCCGCACCACTTAGAGCAAATTCCTGTGTGACACAGGATTAGAGAATAAGGTGCAGAGTGTGGCAGCATACATGCCAAAGGGACCCCACAGGCTCCATCCTGGAGCAAGGAGGAAGAAGGCATTAACATCAATATCACACTCCCCTTGCAGCAAATAATTTGGGGAAGGAGAGGGGAGGGTGCAGTGATGCCCTGAATTCACCCTCTCCAGGCTGAAACCTTCCACATTGAAATGCAGAGGGGTAACAGAGAACTGAGCTAACATCAGAGAAAAGGGTGCCTGTCAGGAAGTGGGCATGTACTTAGAACTGCATATAGGACCATAAAGTATCCACAGTTCTGTTCCTGGGATCCTTTTATTAGACTGACAAAAGTTTAATTAGATTAAGAACATCAGCTGGCATGTTTGGCCAGCAGCTCTGCTCCTTCCACCCACAGAAACATTTTGAGTGTATCAGACTGGTGAAGATCCAGTCTGCAATTTGGATGCAACAAAGGTGGAACTGACTTCTGAGAGACCAAAAGAGTCAGCAGTTCTACAGGTAAACTAGAAATGAGATCATTTAAGAATAATGCATCGTAAAAAAAAACAAAAAAAAATTTGGACTCAAAAGTCAGCCTGATTTGAGGCAATTTTTTGTATAAATAGGAACTTGAATTTTATTGTGTGTCTAAACACACTTATGACGTTGTGCAAAGAAATCTACATTATCAGTAAGTATATTGGCAGGACCAGAGCCACAGAAAACTTTTTTGAAAAAGCCCTAATAATTTTTCTGGTATTCTGAAAAACACAAGATGAGAGAAATAAGTCACCTCTAGAAGACTCTTAAGGGCAAGCTGTCCCTTGCCTAGGGACTAGGGATTTAACTGGAGAGAAAGATGATATGGCATTAATAACTACTGGGCTCCCTGCCAGTGAATGGGAGAGGCTTGTCAGAGATACCCCAAACCTTAAACCAGTAAATGCTGGTCAAGAATATGCAAGATCATCCTTAAAAAAAAGTAAGCCAAAGCAACAGTAAAATAAACAAGAAATAAGACCCTCCAGAAAAAAAAAAAAAAAATTCCTCTGATTCTTCTTAATTATGCAAAAAACAAGACAGGACTAATTTCCATTATCTAACCAAATGCAAACTGGGAAATAAAAGTAAGATTTTTTTTTTTTTCTCCCAAACCACCAAAAGCCATCCATTGTAAATCTCCTCCCTCTTCTTCCAATCACATAATTGGAAGGTCATTTGCATTTTTAATAAAATACCTGCTGTGCATTACAGTACTCAGGCAGAGGTTTATTCAGAGAGGAAGCACACTGGAGCTTGCACTGTCAGATGATGAACCTCTGTCACGTGCTGTGGCTCAGGCATCCCTGTCAGATCAGAGCTGCACTTTGCCATGTAATGAAGCAACTTAGAACTACTTATTCAAAGCCTTGATCTTAATTAGCAGTAGAGCAAGGCAACTAACTTGCAGTGAATAAATTGTCAACTTCGCTTCTTTCTATTCATGAACATTGTATGATTAGCACAAATTATTCTTATAATTATTCAAATTTAATTCACCATATTATTAAAATAATATTTAGTCTACAGCTCATTCACCAGGACCATGAATGTTATAAATGAGTTTATTAATTCTGAATATCTGAGTAGATCACATGGTTCAAGGTGTAAAGCTGAGAGTCAGAGTGTCTGGGCAGTTACCTACAGCACTGAGTTTTACATTAACTTCCCTGCTTTACAGTCTGAACACTGACTATACTGAATAAATGTTGGAAAATTTGCTATTCGTCCACTTATTCACTAAGCACTTTTGGAAGAGGAACATAACTGAGGCAAAAATAATGCATGTGAGGATTTGTAAGGGGAAGGGAAATACAGGGGAAAAGTTACAAATGGAAAACACTTCACTAGGATTTTTCACAAGTTCACACACCACGGCTCTTGGACTGAAGCTGTTAGCAAGCTCCCAGTTAATAATATTCCTGTCAATAGGAAGAGAACTCACGAGAGGATGCTTCACTCAAAACTGTACTTGTAAGAATGCTGATCAATCTAAGTCAGTGTTTAATAACTCAGCCCACCCAGTGCCACTCTGGGACAGGTAAATTCATAGCACCAAAAGTACCTAAAACAAGAGTTTGCTGCCTTGTTTTTTGTTCTGCCCTGAATTCCTTCCAAGAGCTCTAGTCTTTAATTTTTTTCTTCTTTTCTTCAAAGGATTTATTTCAGAAGATTGACTGCAGTTGTGGTCTTCCCCCTGTGCCTGCTGCAGTGGGTGAGGGCAGAAATCTGAGTGCTAAGGAAAAGGACATTTTGGATTATGGAACAAATCCTTCATTCAAAGACAGACTTTTTACGACAGTCTGTAGACAAGGGGCAATGCATTTAAATTTATAGAGGGTAGGTAGGTTTAGATTGGACAAGAGAAAAAAAAAATCACAATGAGTGGTGAGACACTGGAGCACAATTTGCACACTAATGGAAAAAAAATAGACTGGGAGTATTTATGCTGAAGGAAAAAGAAAAGTTTTTTGCAAGCAGGTAAGCAGAACTCTTGTGGCAGAGAGAATGGAGACATGTCCTGTCCATCACACCTAAGCCCTGGCCCCCAAGCCCCTGGGGAATCCAGTGGCCTGCACCATTCTTCTGCATCAGTAACCCTCAGAAAAACCTTCAGGCATGGGGTGCTCACACAGCCTGCACTTGGCCACCTGCCCTATGGGACCTGGAAAATGCCCACTACACAGCAAGAGTGCTTCAAGCTCAGCCACGGATGTTGAGAAAAATCAATGAAGAACACAGAGCAGTGAACAGGGTTTATCAGCTGAAACAGTGGAAATGGGGAACTATTGACCAGCAGATCTATAACAAGAGGAATTTGGGACTTGTTTTCTTCATGATCTTTTTACCTAAGAAAACAAAGAAAAGATGTCATTTAAGGCATGAAAGAGTACGTCTGGTTTACTCCGTGATAATAACCAGGAGGCTGGAGAGTGTTCCAACCCAGCCCCAGTGCAGCTCCTAGCCCAACCAATTCCAGAACACCTCTCTGTGGGTACAGGTAGGGCACACATTGGGGATCTCCTCATGATGGTGCCTCCTTCCCCTTGAAATTGCTTTCAAATGAAAAATTTTCCACAGAAAATTGTCAAACAGAAGCACAGTATAACAAGAAAGCTTCTGGTCTGACTCAGTAAGCAGTGTCTGTAGTGTTTAGTGATTCTTAACAATTTTTTATGCTATATATTTATGTGTTATAGATACCATTTAGCAGTATTTTTCTAGCTGAGAACTAACTTATGGAAGCACCATAAGATGTCTCAAAAGAGATTTCCTCTAGCTGGAAATTGAAACGCTTTTACAAAAGCATGGACACCCTTGGGCATATTCTCTCTTAAATATCTGGACTGTAAGGCAGAGCACGTATGAGATTACATAACAAGAAGTGAGATGCATAAATGCCTTGTTTTTTATAAATGCAAACCATACCTTCCCCCTGCCATCCCTCTGTCCCCCTGCAAGTATAAAAACAGGTCAGAGGAAAGAAAAGGTGCTTCTGTTATGATGGGCTCATTCCAGTGGACAGGCCCTTTTGTTGGAAGGGACAGGCATACAGCCCATCCTTACTCTGCTACTGTGGTCCTGAGGGTGTCTGCCTCTAAAACCTTTGTAGCAACTCTTGACACCAATATGTCACCAACACCTTATTAACCAATTATGATCACTGCACCCCAAAATTCAACATCTAGCTGAAGCTTTCTTTATACAAGCACCCTATGAAAATTCCCCATAATTTGAGTAAAAAATCAGTTAACACATTTAGCACTTGTCAAAGACCGGATTTTTGTGTGCTTGAGTCAAATTCCTTTCCAATCAACCAACTGCACATATTGAGCAATATAAAACTATTTATGGCCAAATGCAAATACTGTTTCTGCTAATCTAACAATGCAGGATGGCTGTTCAGTTGTCTGTGCAAAAAGAGCTGATAGTTGTAATTTAGTTTACAGTGGACAAGAGACAGTAATGTAAGGAATTCTTATTGTCTCTTTTTATCGGTGGAAGCTCAAAAGCAATGAAAAGTAATCTGCCCTACACTTCTATGGTTCAGTAAATAGTCCTTTAGAAAGTCTACTTAAAAAAAAAAATCAAAAAAGGGAAAGAGGAAGGGGGGGGTCAACAATAAATGAATAATACACAGACATGTCCACAGTGATCTGAATAATTCAGCACACAAAATTAAAGCATGTTTCACATCTGCCACCATAAAAGATAAAGCTATCTAGTCTGTTTTAAAAGTATAATGATTACAAGGGAACACTTCTGATTCACGCTCAGGTCTAGTTTGAATGCCAAGCCTGTGGTCCCCACAAAAGAACATCTTAAAGGTCTGGGCTGAAAGAGCTCCAGCTGCAAAGTTTTAATTGACTAGAAACAGCAAAGTTTTAAAGTGCCATCTGTTACCAGTAAACCCCAGTGGTGCTGACCAGTTTGCAAAGACCCTGCACCCTTGGGATACCTTCATCCACCAAGTGAGATGTCCAAAAATGACCTCTGCAGTTATTTAGCTGGCTGCACTGAGAACAACCCCGTTCTTACACACTCTCCCTGCACCTCATCCTAGAGCCCTGCCAAGCCCCCTTCAGCACCCGAGTTTGGGGTGCCAGTCTAAAATGCAAGCCTTCCAGGTGCCTTGAGTTTCTGTGTCTGAAGTTTCAATAACACACCATCTGAGGCTACAACTGGTTCCAAATGTACTGATCTTCCAGCAAATGCACTGATCTTCTTTTCCAAGTGGAAACAGACCAGCGGCTAAGCACCAAACGATTCCAGTGGGGCCATATGTCTTCCAAATTCTCACCAAGATGCAATGAGAGAGAAAACTCAGCAAGCAGAAAGTTCCTTCCTACCATGTGAAGATACGTGACAGCCACGCCTTTACTATCCCATCACACCTTATGTACTCAACCTGATGTAAAACTGGGTCTGTCTCTTTTGGGGGAGCCGAGGGGGCACATGTGGGAGTGCTGCAAGGAGGCGTTTTGATCCCAGTCACAGCAGAAGAGCCCCTCATTCCCAGGGAGGGTGGTGCCAGCAGCCTGTGCCACTGGCAGGGCCCCGGCTGCTGCGGGCCAGGCGCTGCCCCCGCGCCAGCTGGGAGAGATGGCTCAGCCCTCTCCCTGGACAGGCATCAGCCCTGCTCCTGCAGCCTCCAAACATTCCTCCTAAAGCAACAGCACAGCTACACACATCACTGCCTTTATGTTTTATAAGGGATCTACTGCAAACAATGCTTTTTGTATTAAATTACTGGGGTTTAAAAATGCGGCAAGGTGCAGATTCTTCCAGTACGGAAGTGATGCTGCCAGCAAGTTTTCCAGTGTAAATTCTCTGAAGTCCTGATTGGCCTTTTGGGATAAACATCTTGTATTTCGTCCAGATAAGCCTCCATGAAATCTGACTCATTGTTTTCGTTTTAGAAAGTTACCTATACAGGAAAAAATACACACTAGGTATTAAAAAATTCAAACCAAACCAAAACCTCAAAAAACCAACAACCTCCTCCTGTAATCAAAATATGGAAGTCACTGTGTTTTTCATTACTGAACAAGCAAATCCTTTTTCTTTGGTACCCTGGAGTATTAACAGGTGGCCATAGCCCCTAGCTGCATGAAACTACCATATGCTACAGAGATTAAAATTAATAAACTAACAGCACAATGTGCCAGTTTATTGTGCTTGCATTTATTTTTTTTTTTTTAATAAAAAGACATATTTGGTGAATTTAGCCTTAATGTCAGAAGCTCCAATTTTGAATTCTTTGTTTTGGCCTCATACCAGGTAAGCACACATACAGAAATATATTTCTGACACTACATTTCAAAATACCACTTCATTTGTCCTCCTCTATGTCCCTCTATGCTAAAACATTAGCAGTTCCGTATACTTTAAGGGCTTTAACAGTGAAAAATTTAACAAATTTCCTCTGACATAAGATTATGTGCACAATAAAAAATTATCAGAATCTCATTTAACTGTACAAATTCATTTCTTGTTAAATACTAATCAGCCAGAACAAGGCATCACATACAATCTTCTTTTCCCTTCTCTACTTGGCACCTTTAATGGGTCTTTAAAAAATTCTCTTTGTTTTCCTCCACAAAAACTGTTAATAATTGGCAAAGAAACCCACTGATGTGAATACTAGATGAATATGGAAACCACAAAGCATTATTTCATGTGGAGGAAATGAGCAGAGGTGCCTCCAAATATAAACAGGCAGTGCTTATCCGACTCTTCAGAGAGCCCCAGTGTTGGCTCCTAAATTGGAGCATCTGCCAAAAACTACACAAAATTCTGCGTCCAAAACCAGGAGGAAAACATTGTCCATATTGTAAACCATTTGCATGACAATTATGGCCTTGAATCAGTAACCTTCTATTCATTTGAGTAATCAGTACTCCAGTGAGTGGTTTCACGGACTCCTCAGCCGCTGCTTGTACACAAATGCACTGTAGAAGGGTTTTGTCCTACTGATTGGGGTGACTGCCAAGACTTGCAGGGTCCAGCACTAGTTTTATGGTGAAGTTACTCCATCTATGACCCTGTGTAAAATTAGGGTCTTGACCCCTCTAGAACACTTCCCAAGAGCAGCCCCAGCTGTCCTCTCTCCAGACATTTCTGGGAGGAACTCTGCTCTGTTGTCTAACCTCCTTTCAGCTGCTTATGGGCTGTGCTGCTTGTAGCAAGGAGTTCTGACAACTCTGTGTACATCCTTTTGACCTTCATCTTGCAGTTTTATTGCCTCTCTCTCAGGGCTGGTGCACAATGATGCTGGAAAGAGCAGCCTGCTCTGGGTTAGGGGCAGGTTACACACCAAAAGTGTACTATTTGCACGGTAGTGGCAGGGAGAGTTAAGGTTATCATCTGGCTCCAGGGACGTGCCCTCATGTGTACAGCACTGAAATAATGGAAGAAAATAGCAGAATTCACAGATTTCTTTTTTTCTACCTTATTTCTATAACCTCCCAACTGCTGAGAAAAATACAGAAACTTTTTTGACACACCCTTCCTCAAAGCCTCACACCCTCCTTTTTTTTTCTCCATTCTCAAAGGCTAGGAGGGAAGGAGCAGAGGCAATGCTGTTAATCCTCCCTAAAGTACTGACTGAAACCCACTGAAATCGATGGAAAATCTTCCAGTGATTTTTAACAGACTCAGATCACAGTTCTCAGCAGACATGAGCTGTCTCCAGCACATCATCCTGGAGAAAAAAGATAGAGAGGCAGAAGTGCAGCCTACTTCCAGCTCAGGTAGGGTTGGTGTCAGCGGAATCAGAATTTGTCAGATCCAGGGACACCAGGACACGCTGGCAACTTCAAAGACATAACAGAAAACAAAGGAAAAAGCTCACATACTAATCTAGTTTGTCAATATGCATGGACTTCATTGAATTCTGTGATTCCTGCCTCCAAACACAGGATGGGTTGTTTTTTTTTATTTCCCTGAAAGAGATTGTTTTGATGTTTTCTAAATAAAGCATCTTCATGTTTAATTTCCAAATGACACTTCAAAGCTAAATGAATTATATCACTGGAAAGCTTTTCCATAAGGAGCTTTTCAGAGGATGCCAATTCTTGATTTTTGCAGGAAGAGGAAAAAATTACCTTTTTTCATGTTTCTTTTTTTTATTGCATGATGTGGCCAGCATATAATTTTGAGTAAATTATTTATATAGATCTCATCCTAGTCATTTGGTCAAAAGAATGGAAAGACATCTTTTCACCTACAACACATCAAAACTTTTGAGAAACTACTAAAATAGGAACGTAATTCCTTAATCATTATTCAGGAAGAAGTCAAATCAAATGCAAGTTTTACCTCAGAGAAGGCATAGGAATGAGGCTATAAACGATATATGGCTTTTCCTCAGTCAAGCCACTTCTAATTTTTATCCCTGGTTTTCATTTTGTCTTATTCTTAGTTCCACAGTTGCTCAGTGTAAACTTTATTATCATTGAAATACACCAGAACATTCTTATGAATCTGTAAGATCACAGTAAAATAAATCTAAATATTTTTCTTATTTAGAACCACGTTAATGCTCAGTCTGAAAAATATTCCCAGTACTAATGGTTAATACAATTCTAGTAGCCAAAAGACAATAAGGGAACCCAATTCAGAATAACATGTTCTGGAGAAAGCATTTTCCAATATCTTAGCCTTGCAGATCTATTTCAATTAACATTTGAGGAGATCTGAGACATCATAAAATAAAAGTAAGTACTAAGTTTCCAAGAAATATAAACTGAACTGTAATTCCATTGCACATGAACATACTCCATCTTCTCAAAGAGCTGAACTGTGGTTTCCAGTATTGGCAGGAGGCACTCTTATAATAACATTATATGTATACTGTAGTTCCCTTCATGTCTTTCATCTTTTTTCATAAACAAAATTACAGTGACAGTGCAGTTCATTACAGGAGGTTTCATTAAAGAACTGGTTTATTTTAAGAGAACAGCAGCAAAGAACTGTCTTCAGGGATGGAGCCGAGTAAAAGGCCTGATTATGCCTCCATGAAAATCAGGCAGAAATTATGCAGGATTTTGACACTGTAACACAGGAAAATCCTCTTAAGAGACACAGGGAACAAACTGTTCCACTGTGACACGCATTAATAAGCAGGTGCAGCCCTGTCAAGTTGTTGCAGGGCGACAAGTTTGGCCCTTCTGAGGCCTGGCTCCCCATTCTCCCCGGGCTGGCAGTGCCCCGGCCCCAGCCCTCAGGGCTGCAGGAGGGACCCAAGGGGGATCACAAATCACAGAATGGGTTGCACTGGAAGGGACCTGAAATATTATCTACTTCAAACCCCCTTGCCATGGGCAGGAATGCTCCTCACTAGATCAGGTGCTTAGGGACCCATCCAGCCTGGCATTGAACACTTCCAGGGATGGGTCACCCACAGCTCCTCTGGGCAGCCTGTTCAGTGTCTCACCACACTTAGTAAAGGATTTACTCTTAATATATAATCTAAATCTTGCTTCTTTCCATTTAAAGCCAGTCCCTCTTATCCTATCACTACACACTCTTGTAAAAAGTCCCTCTCCAGCTCTCCTGTAGATCCCTTTAGGCACCTGAAGGTGCTCTAAGCCTCCTCAGAGTCTTTTCTTCTCCAGACTGAACAACCCCAACCCTCTCATAGCAGAGGTGCTCCAGTCTTCTGACCATCTGTCTTGGGCTATGTAACTAAAAAAATACGTATTCGATTTCATCTATTGAAAGCCATTGGGAAGATGTTTTTACTTTATCTCTTGTAACTCCAGGGGGAAGGGGGCAGGTGCCTTCCAATAATGGGCCAGCTGTTAAAACTGGGTGGGATATTGTTCCTTATCTCTTTCCAGGACCTGTCCTCCCTCCAAGGGATATCTCCTTTAATGGGCCAATAAGGCTCACTAATGACATGACACATTATGTCATCGCATTGTGAGATGCACCCGGTGGGAGGAGCCAACCTTTCCTACCTAGATAAAAAACTGAGACGCAGGAACACCAGATATCCAGTGCTCCCACTGGATTCCCAGAGGAAGACTGGACCCATCTTGCCATTAATGAACTCTTTTTCTACAGGACCATCTCTACTCCAACAGAACTACATCTGGCACTCCAGGAGGGCTTCATTTGGACTGCTTCCAACACCCTGACCAACAGTGTGTCAGGTTGTATTTCTGACTCTTTCAGGGTTTCTAGGATTTGCTGTTTGTTTTGTTTGCTTTTTTTTTTTTTTCTTTTTTTTGGTACTACTATATTTGTATTCTTAATATTTCTAGCAAAGAAACTGTTATTTCTATTCCAAAACCTTTGCCTGAAAGCCTCTAATTGCAAAATTATGATAATTTGAAAAAAGGGCGGGGGGGGTTACATTCTCCATTCCAAGGGAAACTCCAGGTCCCCTGGCAGATACCTGTCTTGCTAAACCAAGACACCATCTTCATGACCTTCCTCTGGACTCACTCCAACAGGGCCCCGTCCTTCTTATGTTGGGGGCCCCAGAGCTGGGCACAGTGCTTCAGGTGGGGTTTCATGAGAACAAAAGAGAGGAGGAGAAGCTGTGCCAAGGTGCAGCAACTGGGAAACAGGAGTTTTTCCCCTGCTCTACCTGAGTAGGTGAAAACCCACCATGCAGCCCACCCATCTTCTCCTGCCATCAGGGCTGCAGCTGGCTCTGCAAAAATCAGTAAACTGGGGTCTCCCAGCAACTTCTTTATTTCTCCTTCCCATGCCAGTAAGAGCAGTTCCTAGAAAACACCATTGCCTTCTGAGTAACTGGAAAGTTTTTTTCATTTTTCTGAGTCTGCCACTTCTCTTTCACAAAAAATAATCTCCAGTTTGGGATTAATCAATGAAAAGGTCACCTTGTTGCTCAGAGTTTTCAAAAACGTAATCCAAATAAATGCGATACGGTAGTTTTTGTAACTGTGTTTCTCAGTCGAATCAGATATGCTGTCTCCTATTGTTACTGCAATTTACCTCCCTTGTATATGCTGCTAAGACAAGACACAATCAACACCATCTATGACTTCAGGCGAAGGGTTGATGGAAAAGTAATTTCTCATTTTATTTTTTTGTTGACACTATTTTCACTCTGCTCTCTGGAATGACAGCTTTGAGGTATCTGCGATAAAGATATGCAGTGAAGAGCATTACTGGCTCAAAAATACTTTACCCCAAGAAGAATTAGTTCCAGTATTCCAAAAATCCTATTTTTAATCTTCCTCCAGAGGGCAAACATAATTGCCTTTTTCAAAGCCACACTCAAAAAGAGCATCTCTCTATCATTTCCCTTTTAGACAGGGGCAGTGGTTGAGCACAGTGACCTCTCCTCTTGTATGAAGTCCAGACACTCTAGGCTGTCTGTAACCAAGCCAGCAGCACAAGACACCAAGCTATTACCCCTGCCTTATGACCATAACAACTCTAAAATGTGAGTTCCTTCCAGGTTATCTTTCCTTTCAGCAACTTCTATGAGAAAGAATAGAGAGGGGCCTTAGGACAGATTTTCATCACTCCATGTGGTTTTCAGACTATTTTCCTTTACTGACACTATGAATACATAACTCACTCTGGTTTCTGAAACATGTTTAATGCATGATATATTAAGAGCTGTAGAAAACACAATATTAAAATTCTAACATGAAAAATTATACCATTATGGCTCATTACATTCTCTGTTGCAGCCATCTGAACTGTGAGAAACGTACTGTCATCCTGTCATCTATTTCTATAAGATCTGGGATCATGTTGTACATGATGTCATTTATTTAACAGATATAAGGAAGATAAAGTCTTCAAGTTCTTAAGTGGATCATAAGTGTTTGCTACTGGTCACCTGAGAAGAACACTCGACTCTAGATCTGCAGAATCAAAAAAACCCAAAGAAACTAAAGTTAAAAATCAAGAACAACTGACCCAAAGCTTTACATATAGAGTGGGATTTCTATTTCCAATAACAGTAGTTTATCTTGTACATTTATTCAAAATAGTTATGTATTCACTTCATCTTTGAAGAAAATGTGGAGTTTTTTCTTGACTCCAGACAGTTCTGGTCACTAGCATTTCTAACAGAGCTTTTAAGACACAGATATCATCACAACTCTACCAAGAATCTCATCAGAGCACATCAGAACTTCCTTTCCAATGTTTTTTCCCTGCTGCTACCTTTGCCTACAATTTGATTAAGAAAAGTTCACATATTGCTGGAGGTTTACCGCAGATATAGCTTTTACTTAAAAATGTTCATTGAAAACACCTGGTAGGTATTAAAATGATCCAGCATAATCTGTCAGAAAAGCACAAATCTGAATTCAAAGTAAATGCAAAAATACCTGGAAATGCCATGGGCTTTCAATACCTCTCTAAGTCATATAAATTTAAATCCCCTACTTAGTAAACATTTTCTGATTTAAAAACCATTTATTGCCTCTGACCACTCCTACAAAAGCAGTAAAATGCCATGCTGATATTGAAACAGACCTTCCCATTATATTAAAATACTGTAATAAAAATTCCCAGTTTTGCCATGATGACTTTCAGAAAACAACCTGACATTTTGGTATCTGCACCATTGCTGCCATTTATTTTGCATAACTGTTTTGATTTACAGTCATGAAATTAACTTAGATCCCTAATGGAACTGCCTGAAGACTGTCACATTCTCCAGTCCAATATATAATATTAATAAAAGCCGATCACTGAAACCAGCCTGGAATATTTGGCTGACAAGGCCAGAGTGAACTGCACGTCTTTGCAAATCCTACTCCTCCTCTCTGGATATCTCAGAGGGGCTGCCTTAGAATTAAGTAACAGTGGAAATCCTCAAGTACATCCTCCCTGCTTTGTGGAACCCTCATAACTAGCGAAATCAAAGGCTGTCAGTTCAGGAAAACTACCCACAGTTAGTGTTTCCCTTATAAAAATAAACAAAAAAGCGCCTTTTCAGAACCCCTAATACATAAATTTCATCCCATAAGGAAAGCACCAGGGCTGAAGAGAAGGCTCCAGGCAGAACATGTTGGGACCTTCCAGCACCTGAAGGGGGTTTATGAAAAGGAGGAATAGGGACTTTATATATGGGCAGAGAGTGACAGGACATGGGGCAATGGTTTTGAAATGAAAGAGGGTGGTGGGTTTAGATTTGACATCATAAATAAATTCTTTATTCAGAGGTTGGTGAGGCAGTGGAGATTGTCCAGAGAAGTTGAGGATGCCCCACCCCTGAAAGTGTTCAAGGCCAGGTTGGATGGAGCCCTGAGCAACTTGAGATTCCAGGGAGTGGAATCCCTACCAAGGGCAGGGGCAGTGGGGTTAGAACTACATGATCCCGCCAAAAAAACAAAACAACCTAAAACCCAAATAAAACCCCCAAACTACCCTTTTCCCAAAATAGCAGCCTTTGTATCCAGCCATTTTTCTGGCTCCTACAGTGGATACAATAATGAACATCTGCACTGTACTTATTTTGGTTTTGGACTATTTTTTCCATATGTTAAACTTGTCTGTGAAGGGTAGGCAGCTTTGAGGTAAACCCATACACATTTGTTGAGGATGCATGGTCAAGACTTCCAGTGGCCAATCTGAGGCAGAACACAGAAGCCAGCGATGACCAGGGAAAGGAACCATTCTGCACATTTGGACTTCCAGTCTGCTAGTCCTGGACCCTTCCCTCACTGTCCCCACTGCCAGCTCCCTGCTCCAGAGGCAGGCAGCTAAAAAGGGCTTTTTTATATATGACACAGAAATCATCATTAAAGAAACTGCACAAATGTGCCTTCTCAAATGGTATCTCTAGCTAATGCAACAAGAGTAATTTATTGGGTCAGCCTGTACAAAGCAGTTCCCTGTAATTTCATTCTTTTCAGGCACACTTTGGGCATTCTGGAGGGGTGAGAGGAGGGAAGTGAACTGCTTAAGGCACAACAATATTTGCAACACATTCCTTTTTTTATGGCTGATAACCAGTATCTTCCCTTAAAACATCACAACCTTTGAAAATACTTAAAATTAAATTGTAAGTCGAGTTTCCTGAAGTTATTCTTTCCCTGAGACCAACAAATGTTTCAGATCTGGAGGGCAAACATACAGCACCAGTACATTTCTGACTCATTAGTTTGCTTTTCTCCACAGGATTTAGATTGACATCTATTGGCCTAACTTGTGACACAACAGCCCAGTTCTTCAAATGTCAGCTCCATCGTCCCTGCTTCGTCAAGTTTCCCCTGGTACTGCAGCTTCAGACTCAGTGTTTTAAAGCAAAAGAGTCCAGTTTAGCTTCTAAAGCAGAGCCTATGGGTGTAAAAGCAATGTTCACATTATTTCCCACTTTTTATTCAGAACATATAAAAGATGAAAGTCAAGGATTATGATGTCAATCTTAAAAAAAAAAATGAAAACTGGAGAGCACTAAACTGAGACTTGATGCTGTGTTAGTCAACTGATTCAGGTCAAAGAATTGCTGGCATGGACAGTAAAGACACATTTATTTACAGGAACTTATTTAGAACATATTTTTTAATGTAAGTTAAATGAAATGAAATTTCTCTATGCTTTGACGTGTACAGATCACATACATATACACAGAATAGAGCTGCATATCTTTAATCAACAACACTTTCTTCCATTCCGCCCCCACCCACCCCCCCCCCCCCCCCAAATTCCTGTAGTCAAACTGCAAAGACTGCAAATGTCCAGGCTATCATAATTACAAGAATGTACACATCCCTTCCATCACAGAATGGACATGGCTATCTCAACATCACTTGTGGGTAAAACCATGAACCAAACCTTGGGTTTGGTGTGGTTTTATTGGGTGCTTTTGGCCATAAAATGCAAATAAAGAGCCTTCTACCAGAGATTTAGAATGGACTAATTTAATCATTCAAGGCTTAACTTTTAGGAAGAGGCTACAGATAGGTCAGTAGTTTATTTATTAGAATCGGTCAATAGGCATAGAAGACGTATTAATGTAGTTTGCCTTTTCTCAGACAGTAAAAAATGTACTTCTCAAGAAGGTTTACTGCTACTAAAATTAGTAGTTCCTTTTCCTAAAGCTCAGGGACATGCAACCCTCAAATTTCATTTGGGTCATGTAAAAGAAGCAAAAGAAAACTCAGAAGATTATACAGAAACAGAGTCCTTCCTTCTTAGCCACTAGCAAATTAGTGTCAAATATGTTTTCTGGCTTTTTTTCCTCTCTGGAGGAGACAGAAGTAATGCTTCTATAACCTGACCAAGTTCCTTTAGATCCTGAGTTCATCTTAAAAAAAAAAAAAAAAAAAACAAACAAAAAAAAAAAACCCAAAAAAAAAAAAAAACCCAAAAAACAAACCTAAATGTTAAGGTAAACATTTTAAAAAACATATTAAATAATATATTAAACAATGTGTTATTAGTTTACACTATTTTACAGCTTCTTATCGACAGAGAACTTGCTTCATCCATTTCTTTTTGCACTGGTTACATACTTTCAGTACCATGAGCTTCAGATAAGAACAGGTTCATAAAATCACAATTGTCTCAAAATACATCAACCTTCTCCTACAACAGCAACCAGTTCCATCCTCTGACTCTTGCCAAAACCCCAGGTTTTTATTATTGCTGGCTTTTGCTCACTTCATGGGTACCCATTATGGCATGCTGTCAAAGGCTGAAGTGTTGTAGTAAAAATCTTACAGCCCTTCATATTAAAGGCGCCTCAATGGGGTTTTTACAACCTCTGAGCAGAAGATAGCAACTTCTAATTCAAGAACTTTGGACCTCACTAATTCTAGAATCAAATATCTCAGCAATAGGCTGACCTCATTAACAGAACTGACAACCAATTTGTCACAAACGAGGGAGTACAGCTACAAGAAGTGGTTAATTGTTCCATTTAATTTAATTAACTGCTTTCAGATGTGGCTAATGCTTTGCAAACTGTTGTCTTTGTGCTCTTAAAATTTTAGAGTCAAAGTTAGGCTCATGTTACTGCTGTATATGACTTAAATTTTTCTGAGTTTCAAGACAGGAAACCAGGTTTCATCTCATTTTCCTATAAAATGCAAGTGGAAGTTGCTATTGTTTCTTGAAATAAATGTATAAACCATAGAGATAATTTTTTTATAAAACCCAAGCATGGATTCATGCAAAGTCAGTGCCATGTTTACACACACCTACCATGTGCCATCTATAAAACTGTTATAAAAAGCAGCAGGCTGCACTCTCTGCCTGACCAACAAGGGGCCTGAACTCAAGAAAGTTTACAATTATTTTGGTTATTATGTAACTCCGGGGTCATGGGTTTTGTTCCCATATGGGCCATTCACTTCAGAGTTAGACTCAATGACCCCTGTGGGATCCCTTCCAAATCCAAATATTCTGTGTGATTCTGTGAACTGAGTCAGCAGACACAAACAAGACCAGGACCCAGACAACTCTAGTCAGATCAATCAGAGGTGAAACCTTTTCATCAGTGACTTCCTCGGCCATCCAAAGTTACATCACAACAAGCTGTTTGTTCCGTGCATCTGCACAATTTTATGCCAACACCTCAAACATCTGAAAATCACCATGCTAGGGGCCACATTGCCTTCACTCCTGACTGTCACCAACCATGTTTGCCCTGGGTGCCAGGGAGAGCCATGGGTCAGCTGGGTTTTCCTAGGCAGGATGGACAGCAGGACCTTGAGGGGAGAGCACTGACCCTCTTATCCCTAAATCACATCTCTTGAGGACCTTGGAAGAAATGTCAGTTTCCCCCGGCTTTACTGTATCAGAAAATCTTACTTTCATCATCTTAACAAGTGCTTAAACCCCATGACACTTACAAACAAAAGCTACTGATGAACATTTCAAGTAGCAGTACAGAACTGGAGGCTTTATTTTTCCTCCCAACAAAATTGTTGCTTCATATGTGAAAATGTGCTTTAAGACAAGGGTTTTGTTTGCTTGCTTTTTGTTGCTATTTAATCTTCCTCCTACATCTGTTTGGTCTCACCATCTTTGATGAAAACAAATACTCTCAACACAGGCATAACCACACAGAATAAACCGACTGCAGCAGTGCAAACTCTAAGTACTTTGATAAAAGTTATGAGGGGTTTTTTGCCTCTCATTACCAGGAAGCATGTTTCCACTTATCTTCCCAAGTATTTCCACTTGACACTCTGTCTGTCCTTAAGATCAAAGTCAAGAATGTTGAACCAGTGGTGCAAGGTAGGAGAGTGAGGAAGAGGGGGCATGGAGAGGCACATAGGAGGCTCAGGCTGGATCTCAGCAGGAGCATCCCTGGGGGCTGCCACTCAAGGCTGAAGGTTCCTGTGGTGCAACCCCCAGAGCACCCAGCCCTGTGCAGCCACTGACCCCTGCTCTGGGAGGCACAAACCACCCCAGTCACTCTTCTGGGCTACGAACTTGCCACCACGTGCTTGCCAGCACATGAATTCACTCCTCAAAGTGAAACAACCTTGAGTTGTCGTGTTCATGCTAAGCCCTGCGGTAGGCTCCTCCCTGAAGACACAAGTGAGATTGATTGCACTTGTGATTTGTTCATTTCCACAACTATCTTACCATTAATATCCCTCTCTCATCCATTTGCAACACCCGATAAGCACACAAAATTGATTATAATGTCCAATTCATCAGGTAAAATCTTCTGGGATATTATTGTGAGCTTTTTTTTTCTTTCAGACTCCCTATCTTCAGACAGGAAGGGGAAATAAACAATAAAAAATCACAACAAATGGGGTTTCCAAAATTAATTAGTTTAACAAGAGGTAGAAACATGTCTAACTGCATCAGGGCTGCTTTGTGCCAGTGTAAGAAATTATGTGCTTGCCTTAGTGCAGGTTCTAATTTACGTATCGAAAAGTGCTATATCTCAAAGTAGATTAAGATAGCTACAAGTTTCAGCTTTAAGTGCTCATCAAGCCAAGAGATAACAGAACTGATGAATGGGACATTTCAGATCCTTAGAGAAATGAGCACTATTACATAAAAAGTGTGATTTGAATTTGTCTTTCTGCTTAGGCTGTGCCTTCCTGACAGAATTTATAAATAGAAACAGAACTTTAAAAATCAAGAGCTCCCAGAGTGCTTTTTCCTTCATCATCTGATCACGAAGTATTGGACTTACACAAATCCATATATCTTGCATTGAAATAACCTGCATGTTTTAGTCACTCCTCCCCAAATCAATTTATTACTGAATATCAAATGGTAAATGAAGTTATTATTTCAATCTGAAAAAAGTGAGTCTCATGGTCATTACCTATAAAAACAGAGAGAAACCAAAGTCCTTTAACTGTTGAGAAGATTGAATATAAACTCTGTGCTCCAGAAGATGGGAATGCTATGCCACTAGTTTTTAATAAAGTGGTTTCCACAGATTTAGATTTACAGGCTTGGGAATCAACTACTGATGAATCAATCTGCTTCCCCTGCTGGGATATCAGAACAGGCAGGGCCCTGTAACTGCAGAACCAGACAGCAGCAGCTCTGTTAGGGCAAAGCCTAACAGAGCTTATAGAGATATAAGCCTTCATTCAGCCCTGTACCATGTTCTGCAGATAGCAGTTTTAACCCTTTCCTCACAGCATTCTCCCGTGAGTCCTTCCCCACAGCCTGCAGCTCTTCACAAGCTGCTCCCCAGCAGTCTCTCCAAGGATCTCCAGGAAGCAGTCCCAGGAACAGACTGCTCCAGCACAGGTCCCCTGAGGGGTCACAAGGGCTGCCAGCCATGGGCTCCCCTCTCCGTGGGGCCACAGGCTCTGTCAGAAACCTGCTCCAGCACAGGATTCCCAAGGGGTCACAGCCTCCTTTGGGCATCCACCTGCTCTGGTGTGCAGTATTCCATAGGCCACATACCTGCTCCAGGACATCCAACACCTGCCTCACCATGGTCTTCAACACAGACAGCTCTGGCACCTGGAGCACCTCCTCCCTCTCTTTCTGCACTGACCTTGGTGTCTGCAGGCTGTCGTTCTCACATATTCTCACTCCTCTCTCCTCCGGTTGCAATTGCTTCAGCACAGTAACTTTTCTTTCCTTTTTAACTACATTATCCCCAAGGCACTACTGCTGTGCCTGACGGGCTCAGCCTTGATCAGAGGCAGGTCCATCCTGCAGCCAGCTGGCCTTGGCTCTGGCAGACACCACGGAGGCTTCTGGCAGCTTCTCACAGAAGCCAACCCTGCGGCTCCCCTGCTACCAAAGCTGTGCCACACAAACCAATACAAGGGACAAGGAGAAACTGGAGTGAGTTCAGCAGAACTCCAGGATGGTCAGGGGGGAGCAGAAGCCCTGTGAGGAACAGCTGGGGGAGCCAGACTTGCTTAGCCAAGGAAAGGAACCAAAACCAGCAAGAGTCTCAAAATGGCCAAATGAACAGAAGCATGTTCATCACGTGAAGACTGAACTGAATTCACATTGCTATGCTCACACACATATGGCAGGCACATTATGCATAACTACCACTTAATCATTCATAAATACTAAGCTCTCAAATCCTATTTCAGCTTGAAATGTATGGAAATTATCTGCTATTTTAAGCATGCTTGTCATAGGCAATTATAACAGTCTCTCAAGGCCAATGTTTTCAGAGTTTATGAGGGGTTCTCAGGTACAACATGTAAAGAAAAACATATGCTACAACTATTTCTCTGGATGATTTATAACTGGTTTGTAGAATCTCTTCTGCACAGAAGTAGTTTTAAACAACTCATTTGTGTACTACAAATAAAAGAGATAAACATTTCTTCCATCTATATAAGATAATCTTTCAGGTACAAAACAATCTGATCTCAGATAAACTGCAGGAACAGTGCCATATGTTTGCACTTATCCAGAATGCTGGCTAAGTTCTGCCTGAAGTTTTAGCTTTAACTGCCAAGATAAAAAAGATTTTTCAGAAAAAAAAAAAAAAGACCAAAAACCAAACCAAACAGACCCCTCCCCCCCAAAAAAACCCCAAAAAACCTACAACACAACCAAAACACCCCAAAACAAAAAAAAAACAAGAAAAAAAAAAATCAAAACCCAACAGTAATAAAAAACCCAAACAAAACCCCAAAGCAAATCAAAAGAACCCCACCCTCCCGATCCAAAAATCTTAAACAAACCAACCAAACAAGATAAACCTCAACACACAACACCCTACCTACCCCTCAAGAAAAAACCAAAAAAGCCCACACCACCAAAACCCTTCCTTTACAAATCCTTACTACTTTCAAGGGTAAAAATACTAGAAGCTTAGTCTTATATAGTACTTGGCCACTTGGAATTTCAGGTCTGCCAGAAATGAAAAATATTTCAAGACCTCAAGATTTGAACTTGACTTCAGTTTTAGAAGTAAGGAATTGGCCCAGGTTCAGAATAGATGTAATACAGACCCTTATCAAGCCTGAACTAGTTTGCTCAGCACTAAAATGAATTAATATGACAGCTTTAGTTTACTATCGTATTTGTCTGAAAAGCACTCTATAACTTTGCCTGGAATTCTGCCAGAGATGGTACAGAATTTCTGAATGACAGAAGGTGTTTCTCCATAACAAGAACTTTTTCAGAGCATAAATACAAATAGATACCTATGTCTTCAACCTAATAAACTCACTAACTTAATGCTTACTAGAGCAGCCAGGTTTTATGATTGAAAGCAAATTATTTTCTTTCACTCAGTTTATCTCAGCATGATTAAAACCGTAAATAGTTACAAGCTATGACAGAGAATTATTTCTCTGGAAAATACCCGGGCTTCAAGTTTGAACACCCCTCCACATAAATAGCTATGTATATGAAAAATTCCACTCAACCTTGATGGGATATTTCTGAGGTCTGTTTTCAGGATGTGGGACACCAGCACTGCAGCAATTACTAATAGGAAAAGGCAATATACTATTCAGCCCTACTGGAACTAACTAAAAGGATAAATAAAGGCAGGAGCAACACCTTAGTCAGGAACATGAGACAAATTAGGTCTCCCATGAAAACTCAACAAAACTTTAATACTTCATTCCTACTTTTCCACTGCAATTAATTCTCTTGTGTTTAGGAATTAGCCAGAAATTACAGTGAAACAAATACAAATTCAATTTTCTCTTAAAGAGCTCAGTGTGGATACTGTTGTAATTTTGCTGCAAACTTTTTTTTTTCTAACGTTTATTGTGAGCCCATTCTTTTTTAATATCATATTTAAAGCATCTGCCCTAAACTGACATTTTTTTAAAATTTACTTTAAATGTTTTGCTTTTAGTTATCCTTTCTATTGCTCACTCCCTGTACACTATACCGCCTTCCTCAGATAATTTATAAAGAACTCCATTGAAGGCTGGGAGAAAAACTAACAGAGCCAAAAGTTTTTATGTTTTTGGGTTCACTTCTAAAGACTGCAAAGCTTTGAAAATGTTTACTCACAGAAGGCAGCAAAACTGGGTTTGCAAGCCCTTTATCACCGAGTGAATATTCCCCAATTATGGAAAAGAAAAGAAGCCTCCATTGCCTTTTTGAGATACATTAATTGTTTCAGACATACAAATTTCTTGTTATGCCCTAGACAGATCTGAAAATCAATTTTAGATACTTCACAAAACCTGCTATTTAGTTATAAGGGTTTGGGTTATTTGGGGTTTTTTTCATTTAAATGAACTGAATTCTCAAAATAGTTCTTTGGCAAAATATTCTTTCGATTTAGCTACAGCTTCAGAAATGATGGTTGCTTTATTCTGGGAAGGCTTAACTGAGCATTCCAGGAATAAGAAAATTAGGTGCACATATTAGAAGCTTGTTCATTTTTACTGCATTTACAAGTCTTTTCCCCTTTCTTTGCAAGCACAATAATCTGGCCTAACAGTCTCATCAGATATATATTCAAAGCACACTGCATTAGCTCAGTTTTCATAGAAGTCTAAAGTTTCAATCTCACTTACTAAAAATGTATAGAAAAAGATTCAGTAAACTGCCTTTGTTCTGAATTTCAGTACCTCTGCTGTGAGTGCCACTGGGAGGAAAGGTGGTGACATCACTGCTGCAGACCTCAGCTTTCATCCTCCCCTTCCCAGTTTTTCCTTCACCTTAACAAACCCAGCCCTAATTACTAAGTGAGAAACTGCATGTGTTTACACAGGGGGGATGATGCTGTTGTCTCAGGCAGATTTAAATGCAGGTCAGGTAACACCTACTCACATGGCTCCTTCTAGGACTCGAGGCTGCTCTGCTGCCTCAGCACAGACATCATCTTTGCCCGGTCTTTAAAAATAATTCTTAAAATTATATTGCACTCCTTTTTCTTCCTTTACACCACTGCAAATTTGCAGGGAATTAAAAGCTCAGTACTCCTTGGAATAGAGGAGATGAACAGTGACTTAGGTTGGAAGGGAGCTCTTTAAAGCAGCATCACCTACAGTAAGTTGCACATGGCCAAGGGATGGGATCCCACAACCTCTCTGGGCCTCTGCCTCTGTTTGGGTACCTTCACAGTGAAAACCATTTTCCTTACCCCAGATCTGGATCTCCTGCAATGCACCTCATGTCTGGTACCTCTCCTGCTTTTGCCATATAGCTCCTGAGATGAGTTTGGCTCAGCCTGTTCTACACAGGCAACAAATGTCCCTGATCCCTCTCAGCAATTTCTCACCTGTCTTCTAATCCAGCTCGTATTTCACCAGTCTCTCTGGATGGAAACTATGGAAGACAAGGTCAGAGGCCTTGCTGAAGTCAGGTAGACAACATCACCTGCTCTCCCCTTTCCCACAAAGCCAGCCAACCCATGAGAGAAGGCAACCCAGAAGGTCAGGCTCATCTTGCCCATGGTAAATCCATGCTGGCTGTTGCAAGTCACCTACTTAATCTTTGTGTTTGGAAATGGTTTCCAGCAGGGTCTACTGCATAACTTTCCCTAGATCCTCTTCCTTGCCCTTCTTGAGGCTGGGACCAATGTTTGCCTCTTTCCTGTCATTGTGAGCCTCCTTGAAGTTGACAGTGAGTAGCCCCACAGTGATCCATCAGCCCCTCTGGTGCAGCCTGCCTGGTCCATCAGACCTGGGGTTGTCCAGTTGGCAAAAAAACCATCAGTCTTGATCTTTCTCCACTGTAGGCAACTCTTTGCTCCCTCAAGCTCTGCCACTTGGCTCAGAGGCTGAGCTAAGGGCAGAATGTAACAGGAACAGGAAGACACAGAGAAAGCTGAGGTAACCAATTTGCCAGGATATCCCCTGCTCCTTTGTGGGGTGGGCTCACTTATCCCTTAGCCTTCCTTTTGCTGAAGGCTATGTAGAGAAACTTGTACTTTGGTCCTTATATTCTTCCCAATTTCACCTTCAGCTAAGTTGTGGCTTTCCTACACCCCTTCTCCAAGCATGCAATCTTGGACAATCAGTCTGGGTTCCTCCAGGGTAGCCCACAGCTTCTACCTCCTTTGGTACACTTGTTTTATATGTGAGCTCTGCTTGTTCTGACCTCCTGCCACAGCTGCTTGATTTCCTACAGGTTGGGAAGGGCTGTCCTTGTGCTCTGAGCCTCTCTGCCCTCCATGGCAGCTTCCCATGGGATACTGCCTAGCTCAGATCTGTTTTCCTAGATCTTCTATTTACAGGATTTTACAAAGTCCTTTATATTAAACTACTGCAGTACTAATTTAACAAAAATGTTGTTTATCATAAAAACCCCAAACATTTACAAATAAATTAACTATACAAGTTTTTATATTGCATATATTAAACTGCCTTGACTTTCTCAGAGTCTCAAATAAACCACAAATCTGTATTTGTTGGTGACTCAGTAAACAGTACAGTCTCAAGCAAAGACTGCAAAAGGAGAGATCGGTGAAAAAGAAAAAAATGGGAGAAAAAAATATTATGCTAAGGCTACTATTTTTGTACCAACTATGTGGACATGTGGGTTCATTCTCAACCTTTGACCATTTGATTTCAAAGAAAATTAACTATATGAGACTGTGCCAAAGTCATTTGTGAAGCTAGGTCCTAAAGTCAAGATGAAATACAAGTTTGTCTAGGAAAAAAAGCCAAATCTTTAAGTCATTCTAACTCTTACAAACTAGTCAATATTTGTATTGGTTTTTCTTTGACCAATCTTCAGTGACTGGTATCCAGTTACAAAGTTTTGTCCCTACAAACATTCAATTATGCTGCATAAATATTTCCTAAAACTTAACTGGAAGTACAGAAGGAAAATAAGTCAATTTGTATACTGGTAGTATATCTTACAGTTTAATTTTTACATGTTTCACACAAGCAGTTAGAGTTTATACTAAATATAGTCAATGAAAATAGGATTTTATCAAGGATATAAAAGAGGCCAGAAGACTTGTCACCACTTTCTTGTCACCATTTGGCTTTGTGAAAGATAAACCTGTGTTTGGAATTACTTCTGGACAGAGGCTGCAGGTGGCAAACAAAGGAGAGTCAAGAGTAAGATGGGAACACTGAGGTACTTCATGCTTCCTTGGGCAATTTTGCCGTTATCAATATCACCCGTTGTCACTATTATTAAGGAAAAACAACTTGTGCATCTGGAAACAAAGTGGGAAAGTTTTTCTGGGTAATTTGATTCGTTATTATTGTCTCAAAGATTTGTACCTACAGATAGAATCACAGTACGAAAGATGATGATGTGCTGAACCTTGGTGTCTTTGAAAATTAAGGTTCCCTTTCAGCACTTCCTACATCCACTGTAACGAGAAGTTCTGGAGGATTCAGTGCTGAATCTTTCAGATGGATTTTACATGGTTTGCTTTGAGTTGTACAGAGATACAGTTGGAGCCCTGTAATCTTCCTATCACACCCAGCTGGAAGCTGCCTGACACATCAATCTAATGCAGTGGGAGCCTGCTGCTCACAGCCCATCCCTGTATCCATCTATCAGCTATATGTTCAGATCAATGAGAAAGCGATTACTCTGCTGGGGAAAAAAGAAAAAAAAAAAGAAAAAAAAAAAAGAAAAAAAGTGATAAAATAATTGTAATGGGCATCTGCTGACTAAAACACGCTGATCTACTCTAATGGAAATGCCTGCTTTACAAAAGAACTTAAGCACATTAAAAAATGCTGTGGATGATGCATGATATCTTGCTAAGTATCCTGGACAGGGCTGTTACATGAAAAGAGAAACCTTACAACACTGTCCTTCTCTAATCCAGAGGAAAGAAAACATTAGGAACATGAAACACTTGCTTTTTCAATAAAAAAGTCAAGCCTCATCGAAAGAGTCTACCTTTAGCTAATTTTTAAATTAATGTCTTTAATACCCAGAATATTATTAAAATTGTTTAATAGTAGACTGAAACTTAATATCTAATTTCACTCAATGTAACCTGAAAGCACTATTAAAAATAATTAGGCTAAAGAAGAAGAAAATATCTCAGATAATCTGCACACGTGAGCAAAGAGCTGCATGAGTCATAGGAGAGAATGACAAAAGCACAAAAGATTGGGTTGCAAATTGAGCCAAAATTGAGAGCAGCTTCAGAACCAGAAGACAGAGGAAGAATTACAAGGAGAGCCAAGTCTGGGGATATGCATGAAAGACCAGTTTGCTTTTCTGTCCACAAACAAGCATATAGTGAAAAAATTATTTACAGACACAGTAACTAAAAGGCTAATTACTATGTATAACAGGTTAATCATCCAAACACACAGTAACAGGTTAATCTCATAAAGCACTGTAGAATTAGCCAAATAAGGAATTAAACTCATCCTAAGGTTTCTATGGAGTCAGTTTATTTTGCACTTCCTGAGTATTAAACTGTTTGTTAATGTGCATGTTTTCTTTGTTTTGCCCTGTAGGGGTGACATAAATACTGTATTCATTAACTCACATGTACCCTTTTGCTGTCATGATTTATCCATTACAGAATTAAACAATATCAGCCTATTTATTAACTATTTCAATTCCTTCTGTAATGTAAAACTCAAAACACAGACATTGTCAGGTGCTCTGGATAGAGGCAGAGGGAAACGAGCAGTTTTTCTGACTAACTTCTCTAAGTTTGTATCAGCTGTGTGTTAGTTGTGTATGTTCTACTGAGTACTTGTGAAGTAATTGTTTTAAATGTTGCCTCTTTAAGTCAGTCCCTCTGAATCCTCCGTTGATCTCATTTTCTCAATACAGGCAGAGTGTTTGAGTGGCACAATTTTTTTTTCCTCTCTCCTTACAAGTTAGCTTTTGTGTGCACCAGACCAATTTCTGTTTTGCTTTCTAATGCAACCTTTTTTCTTCATGCTGCTTAAAAGGGTAAGCAAGGCTTTGGAATTACTTAATCATCACACCGAATTGCCCATCCATGCCTTGTCTTTATGTAAGAAAATTCATTAACTATTCTGTACTGAGTCAGGTGCATCAATGCAAGGCTTTGCCTTCTGTCTGCATCTGGGTTACTGGAGATAACGTCTGGGTTTATTTACCTAGAAGTAAAGTCCACACCAAGATGAAACTGAAACCACACGTGTAACGTGGGTGCACCTGCTGTATGGTCACAGTTCCTTATCACAGAGCATACCTGCCTTTGCCCTTATCAGTATGACAGCAGAGGTGCCACCAGTGCTACAGCACTCCCGTGCTGACACAACTTATATGACAAGTGATCTCTTAAATATCCTCATGTCCTTCCTGTCTGTGATTCACGTGAACTCCAAAAAGGAAATTCAGGTGAGCACAATGAACTTATGCTATAAAGATGGAGTCTCATGAAGAGGGGACCTGTGTCATCCGACAAATTAAAGTCAACTTGAGCACAGCAAATGGGTGCCCCTTTGACAGAGCTACCCAGCTTAGACAATAAGACTTTGATTCTGTGTTGCTGGAGGATTCAGAAGTCTTCATTAAGGAGCAGAGAGGTGTTCACAGAGCATCAGAGCCTCCAGCATCATCTAAATGGAAATAATCAAACGGTTGGGTTTCTGATAAAAGACCATCTAATGAAGTGGCGGCTGCGTGTTTGTGTTCCCAGCTACTACTGCAAAAGAGAGGTTTATTTCTAAACATCTTTGACATATGGAAACAAGAAATGTATTATTTATAAAGATGTTCATGTGGCAAGAAAATAAAAATTGGGGAAAAAAAACCCTCTTGGTTAATATTTAAGCATCCAGAAACAGCTGGGAAAAAGCAACAAATTATGAATAATCAAATAATGACAAATTAAAGAATGCGTGCATTAGGTGCATTTAATGCTTAAATACTTATATTTGGAAAATTTAGGCTAAAAGAGGTAGAATACCATTGGAACACAAGTAAACAACAGTAGCTCATCACATGAGGCCTTCGGTAATCTCATATAAAAGCAAAGTGAGACTTTTTAATGTTTATTCATTCTTTTACAAAAATTATTCTACTGCCTGTAAATTAGTAATATCTGCGGGATCTACATAATTCATGATTTGATAAATATTTTACTCTTTTTCTGCTTATATTAACAATTCTTACACAAATAAATTGAAGCTGTATAGCTTCATTTGCTGTGCATTTTGGCCCTATCATAACTGTAACTTAAAAAAAAAAAAGTCCTTCTGGGCAGGCTCTGTGCTCTGCAGGCCCTCCAAAGGCAAATCCCCAATGAGTGGCAGCGACAGGATCTCAGATGGAGGGTCCTCAACCACATGGTGACTGACTGACTGGTTGATTTGGGGGGTTAGGTGGTGTGGGAGGTGTTTTTACATAATAAACAGGACTAAGTAATTTCATATATTAGAGGCCAAGTCCCTAACTGCTCCCAGTGAGCTTATATTCTTCAGCCACAAGCTGTCGATTGGTGCCAAAACTGCTACAGTTCCTTAGCATCACAGACATCTTAAAATGCTGACTTTGTCACAGGACACTGCATCAGCCAAGTAAAATCCTGCACAAGCCACAGGTTCTCTTCTATGCAAACAACTACTAACATTCAGGGGAAATGGATTACCCCAACCTCACTGCCAGCAGAGGAAAACCTCATCTCACAAAGGCAGGACAGATAAAGAGAAAATCAAATTTCTACAATTCCAGTTCACTTTAGTTCCTGCTCTCACTCACCAGACTACAGTTTTCCTGAATCCAAACTTCATGTCTAATTATTTACAGAAGACAAGCTGCACACACACTTATATATGTAGAGTGTATCACTTATACATCTATATATAAAGACACACACATATAGAAAAGAAAAGCATGACATTATGTCAATTCCTCAAATAATAACCCCGTGTACCCCTCCAAGCATAAACAGTAATTGTTCAAAATCTTAACACGTCAGTTTTTAGGTCACTGGACAACGGCCCACATAGAGCAGAAGGAATTGAAAATTAATGCTACTGCTGAAGAGAAAAAAATACTAATAAAGCCAAGTAATGAAGAAATGATAATGCTACAAAGACACATAATAGCCTATTAAACAACAATTCTTACCAGATTCTATCCATTTATTCATTTTTGACAGAACATTTCCATTTCCTCAAATATGCAATATGCAAAAAGAAAATTAAATTGTTTCTCAATTGAGAGAAAAAAACCCAAATCCTGTTTCTATGGTAGTTTTTTGAAAGCAGCATTCATTGAAATGCTAAATAAAACTAATTCTAGCTTGTATCAAAATCATTACCTTTCATTCCCAGTTTCAGGGGAAGGACATTTATATTAATGAAAAGCGAGAACTACCAGTCCCGTCTGGTAGACCGTAGATGTTACATGCAATAGCTGTAAGTGGTTGTTTTGAGGATTTTTTCCTTCTTGTCTCAAGCAGCTATTGAAAGATTGTGCTTGGAAAACAACCAGCTGTTATTAGATTTAGCGTTTGGTTTTGTTCTATGGTGGGGCTTTCGTTCATTTGTTTTTAGGGGGTGCTCATGGTGCCTAGAATAACTTTCAACCTGCAGTTAAATACTTACCCCTCTGCTCATGAGCTTCAAAGTGGTTTTTGAAAACAGAGGCATTAAATGGTGCGCCCTTGCAGCGCTTCATCTGTAACTAAAAACTGAAACATTTTGTTTTCCCCGCACAGGCACAGCACGTGGGAACACACAGACCCATTTTTCCCCGGCTGCCATTCCCACAGCCACATCTCCTGCTTTCCCTCACTTTGCCTCTCGTTTTTCCCCCTTTTATGCAGTCCTGATGTTTTGAGAGACACAAAATAACAGAGTGGATGGTTTTACCGGAGTTCAGACGCTAAGCAGGAAATTCTCTGGCCCAGCCATTTGGCCCTGGGTTCAATCTCCTGTCCCAGGCAGATTTCTGTCTGGCAGTGGCCGTGCTCCTGCTCCTGCTCCCAGAGAAGGTCCCGTGGCACCTCTTGCTCCCAACCACTGTCCCAATGGAAATACCTGGAGCCAGGTGGGATCTGTGTGTCCCTCTGGTGTTAGCACACCTCTGCCTTTGCTGTGCTGCTGTGGCAGTGCTCCCTCTCTTTCCAGCTGGGCAGGGGTGCTCTGAGCTCCACTGGAGGAGGATGCCTCTGGAGCCCAGCCCCTTTATTAAAGATCTGATGAGCTCCGGTGACACCAGGCCACCAGGCTGAGAGGAACTCATGACCAGAGACAACCTCAATACTCCCATGAGACAAGCTGTTAGCACAAGTCCTCCCTCACAGCTCAGACACCAAATATCAATCAGCTGAATAGAGGGGGTGCAGCTTCCCACTCTCCCCTCGGCATCCAGCCGCCGCAGCGGGTGCAGTAGCCAAACATGCCAGGCAAACGCGGGGCTGCAGCACTGCCACAGATACCTGCACCCCAGAGAGAGAAGATGGTGGGAAAGGGCAGAAATCAGGCAGTTGCTGCTTACAGGCCGAGTATTAAACTGAAAATCAACCTCTCACTGCTAGCACTATTAGAGCAGCGTTCATGATCTCTGTGGGGGGCCATTTTCATCTCTTCTTTGATGTGAGAAAGGTGAAAGTGATGGTGCATTAGAAACAGGAATGAAAGAGGCAGGTTTGGAATCATTAAGTAAACTCCCTGTCTCTTAAAAATGAAATGTTCTTGAATTTATTCAGTTTCTTATCTCATCTGGACATATTAAAGTAAAGTATCTAGGAAGAGAAAGAACTCTTTTGTGCTTCAGCCTCACTTCACTTTCAGACACACACCTAGTATTTCAGTAGCCTTCAGGTTAGACCAACTGCAGTAGTTTAATTAACCATTACATCTTTTACAGGGTGTAATTGGTCTCACAGCTAGTTCATTAAAGCCACAGCAGAATCATTCTGACAGTCCAGCCATGAGCAAGTTCACACAGAGCATCAGCAGTTCAGCTCCCCGCACATAAAGCTGGCAAATGTTTTCTGAACAGAGGAGATGAAATGGTACCAGCCATCTAGTCCCTGTCAGGCGTGTACCTAGAAAAATATTCTAAAATATTCTAAAGAGAGATGACCAGGAGCAAAGAGACACTCTCCAACCTCATTACTCCCTATTCTGCACAACATATGTCAAGTGTTTGCACTAGGCAAACTGACATTTTAGCTTACCGTTGGTCTACCCCAGAAACCTGATATTTATAATGTAGTCATTCTATATCTGGCCCCTGGAGCAGCTGCAGTTAAAGGAAGATGAGTTATTAAAGAGAAACTCTCCATTTGGTGGCATTTTGTAGGTGGAAGTCTTTTGAGACACTCCTATTACCTGAAATAGTCACTAAATAGTTTTACTCGGCTGGGACTTTGGGGTAATCTGAAATATGAGGCTTTTCTCTCTGCCTTTCAAGCTTGAAATTCATAGACTTTTACCAAGGTGTAGGCTTCTGCATGGTCTCAGTATTCCCAGATGCAGGTTTCCAGAAGCACGTTCTGCCTATGACTCAAAAAATAACCCTTGTCCATCTCCCTACCACTCTCACCTTTTTCTTTGCTGTACTTTTAGCTTTTCTCCACCTGCCTGCACCTCTCCATCTTCTGACTTCTTTGTCCCATTTTTCCCTTTTAAACTCACTTATCATTAGGAGGAATTTCCAATTCTCTTCTCCAACAAGAACTAATTTTCAGGAATGAACTCCACTGGCCTTTGCAGTCAGTGGACCTGTTTTTGAATTACTTTTTCCTTAGCGCTGACAGGCAGAGCTTAAGGAAATTCACTTTCTTGAAGTATATCAGCAAGGTCTTCCAAGGCAAACACAAGCCCCTGCTGACTGCCCTCCAGGTACACACAAACTTATTTTGCCAATGCCCTCAGCCAAATGCAACTTGCATGGCCCTGGTGAGTAGCTGAGCCACTAAAGTACAAAGCCAGTTAAAAGAAAAAAAAAAGTGTTAAAGCCATGGTACTCAGCCTAGGAAGATCTATTTATCATTGTGTTAGCATGCCCAGGTTTTAGTGCATCTGGAGCCTGGTCAGAGTAAACAAATTTGCACTCAGAGTACTGTCAAAGGGAGCTCCTATCTGCCTGCAAACGACAACACAGGAAGAGGCTGAGGTTATTGGTAATAATCATGCTGAAGCTCAACAGGGGCCTGTGGGGAAGTCCAAAGCTTCATGGCATATTGATAGTTGATTTTTTTCTAACAGTATTTGTCTTCAGCAGTATCTCCAGCAGAAGAGGTTTATGTCCAGAGAAATTTCTGACCTTTTAACAAAGACTGCTTCATAGCTACACTCCTATCTTTTCTCCAAAAATAAAATAATTTTAAAAAAAAACAAAAAAAAACCCACTAGATTAATCCTGCTAAAAGAGAATAACCTGTCATCTTTAATATCACACAATACCTGCACTGAGATTTAAATCACTTCTAGGAACTTGGTCAGCTGTTTCTGTGCTAATGTGGCCCACCTCTGCACAGAGTTTCACAGCTGAAAACTTGGTAATGAGGTGACACCCTCATTACCAAGAACATAGTTTGGAAAAATATTTTTAAAATAGAAGGAGTTCCACACACATACTGTAAAAGATGCACAAAGAGCTCTGTTAACACTTTCAAGCACCTTGAATGTTTACATAATTTTGAGCGTATTTGGACCATTGTATCAATGAATCATACTGAATTATGTCACTCTAAACATAAAAGGCATGAAAATTATTTGGATAACTGAGTGCATGAATGAAAAAATGATTGCTGAATTGGATGCTGTACAGCTTATAGATAAGAATTTCACCTTTGTTGTGTAGGTTTTACAAACTCCATGAGCCTAACTGCCTCAGCACAAGGATTTCTTCTAAAAAAAAGGGGTATGTGCTCTACTCAAAGCTGAGAGCTCACACTGAGTTTTCATATACTCAGGAGTTTTGCTGATTCAAGTATCAACATGAGCTCTGAGCAGCAGCAGGCAAACTTTGGTCTCCAAGGTCTGGTTAAGACAGCATCCAGCATCAAAACATAAATCCTAGGAGAAGGAAAGCAAACAATAGTGCTGTTAACTCTATTGCTCCTTAAGCTCTCAGATATCAGTGAAATTCTTTGCCAGTCTTCTTTTAAATTAAGCGCTCAATCATTAGAATAAGTACTAGCCAACAAAGCTGTTTATTATAGTAATAATAGGGGGGCCTTTAATTGATAACAACATATTTTTAATTACTAATAAAACTCCATTAACACTTGAAACATAGATGGTGGGATGCTAAAATAAGCTTAAAGATTCATGAACCAAGTCTATCTCCAAGACAGACCACCCACACCCCTCTCATCTCTCACTTGCCATTGGGATGTGGGAGAAACAACAAATTTAAAGAAAGATTAACAGGATGCAGTGGGAATCAGTAGTCACTGAGTACACAGAGCTTCAAGTTATCTTTTGAAGCCAAAGGAAACTATTTTGAAAAGCCATTCTTCTACAATGAGTTGTAGCAGTAAGAAATAAAAAAGCATTGTATAATACATGGAATTATGAAAAAATCAATATAAGAGACTTTTCAGATTTGTCTGTCTGTGCATGAATGTAATACAAAGGTATAATGACTTGGATACACCTCAAAAGGTGGAGGGAACCTTGGGCTAATGTGAAGATAGATACTGGAAGAGGCCAGGAAGACTATTGGGCTATTAATCCAAAACCCATACCTCAAGTATAACTTTCTGAAAACAACATCTTTTACTCCTTAAGGAATTGTAACATTCATTAAGAAATACGATAATTCAGATTTTCTGTCATCATAAACCCTTCCATTCTCTCCTCAAAAGAAAAAAACATGAAATGGAATTGTTTCTAATCACTTCAATCAGTTGGTTACAGGTCACAGTTTCTTGATGAAAAATTGTTTTCAAGTACCAGTTACAAAAGCATGTCTCAAATATGATGTCTGTAATTTTATTATGATTAGAAGTGTTTGTATGCACAGCTGAAGAAGATGTATAAGGCATTGCTCACTGTGTAGCTAACACACTGTGAATGCCAGAGGAGGAGATCAATCCACTGTAAAGGCATGGGAACCAGGGAAATACACATTTATAAAGTGCAGACATTTGAGAAACATACTCCTAGACAGATCACTGAAAAATGTTGGCCAAGAACATGCAGAAATCACAGTTATCAAACAACACACCCATTGACAAAGTCACTGAATGGATGAAGCCAAGTAACATCAACCTAAAAATTAAGAATGAGAAGTTTTGCAGTGACAGGTAGCAGAGCGTGCCAGCTGAGTGAGCTGAAAGGCTGAGGCAAGTTCTCAGCGATGGAAGGCATATTTGTTTAGAAAGGGTGATGAACCAGTACAACCACACTGCCAAGAGCAGTGACACACACAGCAGTTGTTGCTGCCTTCCTGGGTGTCTTTCCCAGAGCTACACTTCAGCCAAACAGAAGCTACCAGGACCAACAAAGGGGTACCTGTGCAAAATGTAATGACCTGGATTTTACAGAAGGTCAGATGGAATTATCTAATGGTCTTCCCTGGTCTTAAATTCTCTGACTCACACAGAAAGAGGCTGACAGAGCACAGGAAATTTATTGCGCTGCATGAGTCTCCTTCTTGCACATGCAGTTCAGATCAGTGTACTTCACCTCAGAAGGAAAAATAAGAGTGTATTGCAGAGCACAAATTCAGCACCAGGGACTCGCTGCAAATGCTGGTGGCGGGACACTGAAGACTTGAGGCAAAGACTGTAGAATTTATTGAAACTACTGAAGATTTCCCTCCAAGAGGAACCTGTTGAAAAGCTTCCATTTGCTTAAGAAAATGAATAAAATGTAACTGAGAAACTTCTCTCCATAGATGGAGGACATCACTGGGAACTAACAGAGAGAAGATTATTTGTCAATAGTACTTTAGTGACACAGAAAACTTATACCGGGAAATATTCAGTAACTGTTCTGACTTCTCCACCATCATACCATCTTACTTGCACCCACAATATAGGGAGAAGATAACAGTATTTTTCTTCACAAATTATATATATTTAGCCTATTTTTTGGCAGTCAGCCACAGCTCAGACAAACCTAGTCTTCCCTCCTAGATGGACTATGCTTACTTTTTTTCTAAGACCAAGAATGTTATACAATATCAACACAACTCAATTATTTAGAAAGGCAGATCTGGAATACATGGTCCTTGTGAAAGCTCTAATTCACACTTAAAAAACATGTTCAGCAATTCAATTCAGTATTTTTTTTCTTATCTACCATCTTTCAAAGAATTTTTACCTATTTTTGGCATTAAAATATTAGCTTTTCCCATAAAATATTGCAAAAGAATAGCTACCCTTGCTATAAAGACAACAGCAGGTTCTCAGGACATTTAGACTCAACAAATATTACAGAGGGCCGTTGTGAGCTATGTATAGCTAGAAAAATCAAATTTCATCTGCCACTCTGTCAGGCTGCATTCCAAAATCATTTTATCACTGCAGTGAATACCATGATATTTATCTTTTCTTGCCAGGTTAATCTTGTGTTCCATAATTATCATGACTGCCGTAAACATATTCAGTTCTGTTTCTGCACTTGCAAGTGGTGCCAATTTGAGGGGAAGATGAGCTTAAAGGGAGTTGCTTTTATTTACTTTTGACTTAAAGGCAACAACAGAAATTAAGAAGTATACTGCATTGGAGATTTATTACTGGACATGTGATGATAGCGTTCCAGTTAATTTTTTTAGCCTCAAACTAAATTGCAATCATTACAAGGCTACCACATTTACACTGTTCCAGGCAGGAAATGGCTTGAGAGTACTATGAACATAGTTGGATGGCAGTATCTGTCTATCTGTCTGTGTTTGTCAATCTGTGGTGTGCACACACACATAAGTTTTGATGAACTTTCCAGAGCACTTCCTTGGGATTCCCCACACACATCCCATTTCCTTTGATTATATGACAAATCCTCAGGATGCAGCATGTTTCGTGAGTCTTCAGGCCTGGCAACTTCACCATTATCCTGTGCACCACAGCTAAACAGTTTGCAGTTCCAGATTTGGCTCATTTGGAGTTGGCATGGCTCTCTTCACTGCACACTGTAGTTGTGCCCTAAAGCAGTGGAAAACACGGTCAGCCGGGATCTTTCCTACTAGACTGCCATTCCTACTGCAGATTATTAGCACCATTCCTACAAGCATCTGCTCTCCTCCTGCTTTGAGTAGGAGAAGAAAAATAGCACCTTTGTCCCTGCTTTCAATGACAACCACCACGCAAAATGCAAGGCTCAGAAAAAGTGGAGAGACACAGAGAGAAAACAGGAAAAGAACATGACTCTGCCTAGGGACACTGAAGGCTTCTGTGTTCAAAAGGCCAATCAATACTAAAACCTTGAACAGTTCCTTGTCAAAAGCCAGAGTACAATGTGTGAAGCTCTAGCAAAAGATTGAAAAGTGTGGTTAGAGGGCTGAGCATATCCTTTGGTTCAGAGGATGCAAAAGTTGGAGCAAAAGCCAGACTGCAAACCCCCTAGGTTTTGATTGTATTTAACATGTATCTCTCAATGCATCACTTCAGAAAAACAAAGGTGAGGAGAATAGCTTTTACATAAACTCAGCAGAGATGAGCTGTATTTTGTGGTGTAAGTGCAACCCAAGCAAAAGCTGAACAAATTAGTAAGGGTATGGCTAGTTTGTATTCACAGGGTCAGCAAAGGCATATAGAGTAGGCACAAGAAGCAGAGTTTCCAGTCTTGCTTCTCTCCCTCTTTAGCTCAATATTCTAGAGGGAAACAAGAAGATAAAGAAACAGACAGAATATACCCATGATTACAAATCACCAGAGTCTTTCAGAGATAAGATTCTAACATAATATGAAATACAATTATCTCACAAGAGGGAATACATGTATATATACTTAAGTATTTATATATAAGTGTTCTCTTATTTTGTTTTCACCAGACTTCCAAAATCTCCATGTAAATCTTAACATCCCTGGAAGTGTTTGAGGCCAGGTTGAATTGGACTTTGAGCAATCTGATCTAGTGGAAGATGTCTCTGTCCATCGCAGAGCGATTGGAAATAGATGATCTTCAATGTCCACTCCAATCCGAAGTATTCTATGATTCTACCAAAAAAAAAAAAAAAAAAATAGAATTCTACTCTTCTAGCAAGTTTCGACAAGCTTCATAGGACTTCACAAGACAGTGGGGAGAATAAATTGGAGGCTGTAAATCCATGCTCTTATGAGGAGATTGAGACAGTCTGACTTGCAGAGTTCTGGGGCTACATCACAGGAAAAGCAAAATGTCCTTAAAAAGCATCACAGTTGAAGTGGATAAAGTCACCTTTGGCTTCTGCTGCAGAAGTGACAATATGGCAAAGTGAAGCAAAAGCCCAGTGCCACAAGCCTCATTAGCATAACTAACAGCAGATTAAGCTGAGAGAATATGACACAATGACCCATGGATTCCCCAGCTGTACTAAAAATAGCTACACAGAAGTAGACAAGATGTCCACCAAATGTGGAAAAAAACCCTCCAAAAAAGACGGTCTTAGGGAATCTAAATCCAAAGAAAACTTCTTTCTCTTTTTAAAAACTGCTCTTGGTGACTTGACAATTCAGAATCAAATAACTACCTCTATGTGTGAAAACATGCAGGACAGCTCAAAATAAAGCCACATGTTAGTGAAGGGCCAAAGAATGTGTTCAGATAGAGCTGTCTTTGCTGGAGAGAGTTCTCTGAGAGGGGTAATTCTAGCCAGGCTGCCAGCAACTCTAGTGAGGGCTGATGAGGAGGAGAAAGTGGTTCAGTATGTAATAGAAATTACACAAATCTGAACTCAATCCAAGAGCTAAGGAATGACTAATTTCCACAATTATATTAATAACAAAGTGGGTAGGCTGTGGAGGCTGGTCAATTTTACAGAGTAGTAAATGCTACCACAGCTATTGAGTGTGGCTGGGAGGTGACCAAGACCACATCCACTGCTTATTTTGCAGTTTAAGCTTATCTGACAGAACAGTCAATGTGGTACACACAGTTCAAAGTGGCAGCAACATACCTGTCCTGTTTGCTTTGCATGGTTTGAATATAATCTTGAACAGCTTCAGGTAGGATAACAGTGGCATGCCAAACCGGTTGATGTGATGCATGAAATAGGTATGTCACTTTAGCTTTTATCTGAGAGCTTCAACAGCCAAACAATTTATCTCTGGAGAACAATATGCATTAAATTTAACATGAGTATTAACTACTGGCACCTTCAATCTTCAATATCACCTACAGCCCTCATAAAATACAGCATATAAAACAAAAAAAGGAGTCAAAGTGCATGGAAGATGTAGCAAATATTAAAAAGTAAAAATAAGAGGTGAAAAGAAAATAACCTAAAAGACAAGAACATATCACTTTAAAAATGTTAAGTATTGATTAACAAAATGAAAACATAAGATATTTATAGAAAAATGAATAAAACTGATTTAATTTATATATTTTATAAAGAATATGGGACCATTAAATAAATATGTTAAACAAGCTCTAAAAAGAAAGCATTCATAAGGTTATGAATGGTTCTTCTTTTTGTAGGAACTGCTTTTCAGGTTCCCTGGATGAAGAACTGATAAAGGAAGAAACATACTTGACCTGTAATAATCAACATAAAATTAGTTCACAAAGAAAAGTCTAGGTATTCCACCACTAATGCCTAAAAATCTTTGAGACAGAAGATGTAGGAACTGAACTTAGTAGTTCTAACACTAACTTAGGTTATAGCTAAACTTGGGATGGGGGAGGGCTCTTCCCCTGTAAACCCCAATCTTTCCTGTGTTTCCCAACAGACCTGATCAGAGAGCAGAGATTCCCAGTGATGAACCTGGTGACCCTCAGACACTAAGCACGAGATGCAAGGCGGCTTCATACAGTGCTGTGACACTGTCAGCAATCACAGCAACGTGCTGCAGTGTGGCACAGCATTTCCCTGCCTGGGAACAGTTTCCTGTCAATATTCTTTCTCAGTCCAACTCCCCATATAAAATCATGCTGCTTTTCTTGACACTGTAAAGTCTGAATTACAAGGGCATTTTTCCCTGGAGGACATGTAATATTCAGTGTTCAGAAACAGAATAAAATACTTGAGTAAGTAAAAGGGAAACAATTAACTCTCTTAATTATTTTATTCAAGGTTTTTTGCTTTCTGCCTATCCACTCTCCTGAGGGGGAAAAGCTCAATCACTCTCATGCTGTTTACTTTCCAGGGTTAACAACATTTACTTTAATATTAAACTTTAGCCTTGATCTTAAATGACTTTAGATAGGTTACAAAGGAGCAAATATTTGAGGGCTCAAATCGTCATTTTTTGTCTTCTGAGCTCAATGCATGCACCATGAGAGAACCATGCTGCAAGTCACTTGAAATGCACGGGGAAAAAACAAACCTTTTCTAAATATACACAAAAATGTGTTCTTTGGTGTGTTCTTTAAACCCAAGTAACATTTCCCTCCTCCTGTACTCTTAAGGGAGTCGTTTTTCAACCAATGGTTACAGAAAGAAATAGAAGCTGTTTCATTTTAGGTGTGTCTACCACACCCTTATTTGTTCTGCCAGGAAAAAAAAAAATAAAACAAAAATCCTCCCTGTTTCATATCTATTGTGGCTTAATCAACAAGGTCCTTAAAGCCCTAATCTTTTCCTGAAATAGTAGTAGTATTAATATTAGTAATAAAAAATGTTCAATATTGCAACCTGGTAGGCAATAAAGTATCAAAAAACCCTGAAAGAACAAGCCAAAAATTAGGAAACTACAATAACGTAATTAATGAAATTAATCCTACTTCATGTATAGATGAGCTTTCTCTTGCTCAATTTCAAGTTCTGCAGTAACTCACCACATATCTTTCCACTGTTCTTGAGCAATGGAGCTCATTACTTACTACAAGGAATTGTACTATTCCAAACTACTTGCAAGCACTACCACCAGGACAAATTACTAACAGGTGCAAAGCAACATGACAGAATGTACAAAGAAACATCACAGATCTAATCTAAAAATGCGTCTGCAATGAAGATTAACACTGTACTCCAGTAATGGGTTGAGGTCATTTCATTTCTTTGGTGACAAGGAGAGAAAATACTACCAGACTTCCATAAATGCACTTGGACTAACCTCCAGAAGGAACAGATGAAGACGCGAACCTGACCCTTTCTAATCAGTTTGCTACCTCCTCCCCACGTCCATTTCTCTGAATCTAGGAGAGATATCCAAGAAAAGCCAGATTTCCACGAGTGTCTCCATTGAACCCAAACATCCACCTTGATGTTTAAGCCTGTTCTCTTAACTTACCCATAAAAAACCCAGAAATAACATCTACCTCACACATTTTGACAAGTGGGCCAAAACCATTGCTGAGCTGCTGTACAGTCCAAAAACCAACAGAAAAATAAAAATAAATAACAAAAGCTGTCTCTGCCCCAACAAAAGAACTGTGGCTCTTTACATTGTCCAAGTCGTTTACATTTTCTTTATGTTGAGCTAGGCCTTCAAAGGCCTACAACCTCAATAATTAAAATAAGGCTTTCCCCATTTTTAGTGAAATCTTGGAAGAGAAACTTCTCCAGTTTTCCATGCAGAAACAAGCTATCAGATTGTCAGCGTCTGAAGCTCAGAGGGTCAACAAACAAAGCTTTTTAATTCTATGTCACAGAGTTGAAATTAGTAATAAATAAAATAAGATGGCCCCCAGGCAATGCCCTTGCATACGTATATATATATAAATGTATTTCATTAGGGTTTTTTTTGTTTTAAAGTTTAAATAAGTTTCTCTTGAGATATTGTCAACACAAAGTTTCTGCTGGGCACTCCGAAGTGGCTCCTGAATATCTCTAGACTGATTCCATCCCACCTCCATTCACTCTGCAAGGGTACAACCTTCCTTTTACAGACAGCACTTTTACAGAGCAACTGCACTGGTTCAAACTTAGATCATGTTAGCAATGGTAGAAAAGGAGCCCAATACCCAGAAAAGAACCTTTTATAGCAGACAGCTTCCAACTTCCTGCAAAGGACATCCTGCTTTTCTCTCATCTGAAAGCAGTCCCATAAGACATTTCTTGACACCTTAGCTTGACGACACAATGGGTTTTTTCTTCACTGATTATCTCAGAATGATGAAACAATTAGAATGCTGTAATAGCATTTTCCCCCCCAAACTCAGCTAGGAACAATAGATATTATCTGTACAACCAGTGTGTTGTGAAGTGCCATAGACACCCATTTGAGTAGCACTTCTTTTAAGGACAAAAACACTTTTGTGATTACTTTTATGGCATATCTTTTTTTAATAAAGCTTTTTCCCTCTTTTTTTTACCCTTTTGAATTAATAGCCTGTCACAGCCACAGCACCATATCTCTTTCAGTTTTAAGTACTTAAAAGTGAGGAAACATCCTTAGAATTCGTTAAACTCAGGATTTGATTATATGTTATGAGCACAGCCAAGGAAAATTTTTGATACATGAAATCCTCTCTAGCAAACAAAAACATTAGCAATGCAAGGTGCTCTTGATGTTGCTCAAATGCAATTCCTCATGCCCCTAATCTTAGCTCAGGTGTACAACCTACAGCAGCTTTAAAATAGTAATACTGCCTTTTACACAATATATTTTCATTGTCTTTTCAGGGCAAGTTCTGGATAAACACCTAATTTTACAAACTTTCTTATTTTACCAAGTATCAGCTGTGGTCCACACCCACACATTCCAATACCAGTTATCCCTAAAAATGACCAACCTTGAGTCATTATGTCCTGTCAATTTGGAAAGTTCAGGTGGAATAATTCTGTTTAATCCACAGGGTGGGTTGACCTTGGTCAGCAGCCAGACACCCACCCAGGCTCAACAGGACAGGGGTAGAAAATAGAATGCAAAATATTGTGTCAACACACATAGAGTAACTTAGCAATTAAGTAATGGGTAAAACAGACTTATCTTGGGGAAAAATAATGTAAATTGTTGCCAATTAATTTAGAATGGGACAGCAAAAAGCAAAGGCAAAATTATTGAAATACCTGCTCCCCACGTCCCTTCTTTTCCTGGGCTCTTTACTCTCACCTCCTTCCCCACCACTCTGACTCTGCAGGACACAGGGTGATGGGCAATGGGGACTGTGCTCAGTCTGTAACAGTTCTTCTATTCTGCTCCATTTCTTCACACTTTTCCCCTGAGCCTGCTTGGATCCCCCCACAGGCTGCAGCCCTTCTGGAGCATCCCACTCCTCTGTGGGTTCTTCATAGACTGCAGCCCCCTTTAGGGCAGACCCACCTGCTCTGACATGGTGCCCTCCAGGGACTGCCTTGTGGATATTTGGACTTCCCCAAGAGCTGTGGGGGAATCTCTTTTCCAGCACTGGGAGCATCTCCTCCTGTCCTCCTCTAACCTTGGTCTTCCCTCTGCTGTTTCACATTGTTTTCCCCTCACCGGGTGTAGGGCAGTGCTTTCCCCTTCCTTAAACAGGCTTTTCCTGAGGCACCAGGAGCTTGGCTGTAGGCTCAACTGTGCTTTGGAGTGGATCCATGGGAGTTGGCTGGAAGCAGCTGTGTCAAGCAGAGGACAGCCCCTGGCCTTTTCTCCTAGAGGCCACCCCTGCAGTCCCTTCCCCTGGGGCCATCAACTTTGCCACTTCTTCCAAATACAGCCACCTAGGAAAGAGGCATCACCACTCCCAAAGCCTCTGTGCACTGTTCTCCCTCCAACCTCCATCCAGGGGAGTGCTGATGTGGGTGAGTCTCAATCTGAAGGTCATGAGTTGGATCCTCACACAGGGCACCACTTGACGCCGAGATTTTTGGGTGCCTTCATTGAAGACTAGAAGCTGGGTAGTTGTAAAAGAAGTCCTTTATTGCATCGTTAAATCAGTCCCATGAAGGCAAAGTTATTAAGAGTCTGTAGCAGTTTGCAGAAGCCTTCTAACATAAAGTTTCTAAGGCCCAAGCAGAAGCAGCAGCCACAGCAGCAGTAAAGGCCTCAGCAGTCTGTGTCCCGTGAGCATCTTCTCAGTAGCAGTCACAGAAACAGTGGCATCGATGTTTTCATGAGTCTTGTGTGTGTGCCCTCAAACTAGTGCATTTTTATTCTATTTTTAGCCAATTAGGTACTTACAGAATTTTTCTATAGTCTTGCTGGGTCGCTCCTAAGTTAAGACTGATGTGTGAAGGCAAACGCAAATTCTTACACAAATTCTACGTATATAATTCTATCTGTTCCATCTAGGAATGTTTAGCAAAGTTACATTATTTTTGGTATGACTTGAATTTAACTAACTTTGCAAAAAGCAATGTTACTGAACTATAAACTAGGTATTAGGTCTCTTACTTACTGATGCAGGCTCTTATTTGTTTAAGGCACTTAAAAATCCTCTATTTATTTAAAACAAAACTTGCATTTCTACCTCATGTCTGTGTGGATTTATGTATCTTAATTTCTCTGAAGTTTCTAATTCACTCCTCACATTTCTGGGCACTCCTGGGCCTGTGTAGATTTGGGCCAGGGGGATTTATACTCCAACAGCTTCCCAGTCCCATGCCTATGCTGGTGGCACAAAAAATGGCTTTTCCAGTCTCGTCAATGCAGCTCTGTCCAGCACTATCAATATGAGTTTATGTTCCCTTTAAACTAACTGGAGAGGACTGGGACCTAATAAAATCCCAGAAAACAAAATAAAACTGATGATTTCAGCACTGATACACCTCTCAGTAGTTTCACTGTGCTTTTTCTCAGTTTCAGTGTTTCTGTTAAGCACAGGCTGTGGAGGATTCCCAATGACATACCTACCTCTGGCTCACACACAAACTGCAATTCCTAATAAGGGTACCTCTGTTTCCATGGCATCTCAAAATCATCAATGGGTGGCTCGTCTCTGCACAATACAATTTTCATTCAGTGTAAAATCCTCATACTGTGAGTACCAAGAATGCCATAAAATGCAATCCCCTTTCTCTTTCGGGTATTTACAGCTTCACAGCTAGTCAAGGTTTGCAGTCATCATTCTGTGCCTGGTTTTCAGGATACAAAGCAGACATTAATTGCATATTGTTCCCTAGAGGAAAGTCACTTTTCTCTAGGATTCCTCACATGCCACATACACTGATGTCACAAAATAGATAATAAAGCATCCACATCCAATAATAATAAATTAATAAATGGTCTGCTCTCTAGGCTTAGGCAGATTTACAAAATTGTGTGCTACAACAACAGAGCTGCTTGGGCAGCTTCTTATTTGATGGGTCAGCCAGGTCACACAGAATATCATAGTAAAGATCATTTTCACTAAGGACTCGTTAAGGAAAAATTCATTTGCTTGTTGCCGGAATAACCTTAATTGGTTCTCTTCAGCAGTATACAACTTCCCTACTGTTATGGGGCCCTCATCATCTGCACTAACACTTTGTCTAAGACTGATGATCCAAAGTCACATTTAGGCCCACACAGTTCAACAAACTGTGCCTGTAAGAAAAGTGTGGGATTAGGTATTTTGCCAGACAATCAGGTATTATTACTTAAACCATTTTTATCTTGCTAAAGGAACTCATCAGGAAATAAAGTATAGATTCTCTGAAGGAAGCAAACCATATTTGATTTTTCACATCCTGAGAGCATTTGATGGTGCTGGTTTTACCTGGCATACAGAGCCAGGGTAAGTCAAGAATTTTCAATTTTTGCTTCTTCATTACATCCTTAAATTAGTAGACTGTCTCCTCATAACCCTCACTGCCTCAGGATTTGTTTGTTCTTGATTCAGGTAGCATCATAACTGATCACTTACCTAATCCTCATTATTTCTGAAGTTTTGAAAAATAACACAGCCTGGGAATAAATATAATTCATCAACATCTGTGACAAGCTTTTTGTTCTTGGCTTCTGCAGAAATATCTGAAGAGACACATGCATACAAAGATTTAATCACACTGGGCTGGGAATTTAATTCACTGTTTCTGAAATGTTTTGCTAAGTACCAAACTCATTCATAAGATAAAAATCCCTTGTACCTTTCAGTAGTCCAAAACAAGGCCACTAAGAAATGAGAATTCAGTGATTTTACTATTAGCTTGAGAGTTATCACAGACACTGAACCATAAACATCTTGAAGTTCTTAATAGCCTTAACTTCAATCTTCAGCCAGTGAATATTTCAATGGCACCAAAACTACCTCATCAAAGCACCCAGTTTAAAAAATTCTTTCCATTATGACTCAGAAGAATATAAATATAACATTTTCCATGCACATGAAGTTGTTTGATACCTTTGCTTACCTGCTTTGTTATCAAACCTGATTCAGTCACAATTCAGGGCCTGCAATCATTACTGAAGGTTGTTGTATCTCACTGTTTGCAGTCCTTACCAACAGTGACTGAAAACCAGCCTGGGATTGCACGGTAAAAAGTTGGGGTTTTTTGCTTGTTTGGTTGGTTTGGTTTTGTTTTGGCAAAACCCTTAATTTAAACATATAGATGGAATTTCAGCTTGCCCTTTGAAAAAGTGGTCTTTGTACCAAGGGATATTTGTTAAATACCATTTTGGACCATTAATATCAAGTTACAGAGGAATTCCCATTATAAATGATATTTTGTAGTAATGAGAAATAAAGATGTGTTAAATGTGAGCATAGTGTGGGAATATTTAAATTATTTTTGTTACAAAAAAAGATAAAATTACTTCTTCTCAGTATCTGTGCTTTATTTTTTGCAAAAGCAAGTGTGACCTGCATAATGGCTATAAAAAAATAACCAGCTAGTCATAAAAAGAAAGTCTACAGAAAGCAGCAGGTGATGGTTTTATTTAGTGTGGCTTGTAAGTTTCAGGGAAACAGATCAATATAAGTGATCAAAAGTGAATGCTAAAAAAAATTGATGCCACGAAGAAATTCCTCATGCTCTTTTTTCCTAATCATTAGAAGGAAACAAAAAGAGGTGAAGGTGAAACTAGATATAGATTAAGAAAATACAAGTTTGAAGTAGCTCAATTTTTGTTCAAATTTTGCATTAACTTCTTCTGATATTTGGCTTTACCCAGTTGTGGCAAATCTTGGGCAGGAGGGAATGGAGGGGAAGTGAAAAAAAAAGAACAAAATAAAGAAGAGTCTTGTCAGCATTGATCAAACCATATGTCCTTGACCATTTCAGTATCTTGAACTTCTGTATCATCAAGCAAGTCAGAGAACTGGTTTTGCCATGTGCAGGATCTTTAGGGAAATGTAAATGAAAGAAACACCATGTAAAGAACAGCGTCATAATGTAAAACACTAAGCTGGGTAACTTGAGGATACTAAGGAAAAAAACTGTGTGACTGATCTTGATTTACTTTTCAGATTTCCCTTTTTTTAAGACTAAGATCTATTCTAAAGATAACAAAAGCCAAAGAAACTGCAGTGCAGCAATAATTTCCTGATTTTTATAAACAGGTGCATCTTGCACCCTGATTCTGATGCACAGATGCTCAGACCATGAAGAAAAATTTAAAAAGATGCCAAGCAGAACTATTATTACTTCCCTTTTTCCATTGCTGGTAAAGCCCTGATTTCTCTTCTTTCCCATCTCCATTTCAGCTCTCCCTGTTTCCTGACTGCATCACTGGGCCTGTCATGTCCAGGACATTTCTGCAAGGAACAACTCCTCTGTTCACATCCTCAGCTCTGCAGTGAATGTCATGGACATTTTGCAGCTAGCAGCACAGAGCAGGAAAGATCCAACACCACTGGTACCTTGTAGTTAAAGAAATCATAGAATAGTTTGAATTGTAAGGGACCTTTTGAAGGTTATCTATTCCAACCTCAACTAGATCAAGTTCGTCACAGCCCTATCCAACTTGAATGTTTCCAAGGATGGGGCAAGCGCCACCTTTCTGGAAAACTTGTTCCCATGTTTTACGCTTCTCACTGCAAAAATCTTGTTTTTGTAATCTAAACTTTTCCTCCTTCAGCTTAAAACCATTCCCCCTTGTCCTATCATTTAGATAGCCTTGAAAAATGTCCCTCTTCAGCTTTCTTGTAAGTGCCCTTCAGCTCCTGGAAGGCTTCTATGTGGCCCCTCCAGAGCTTTCTCTTCTCCAGGCTAAACAGCCCAAATCCTCTCAGCCTGTCCTTGCAGGAGAGGTGCTCCAAACCTCTGAACATCTTCATGGCCCTTCTCTGGACCCATTCCAGCAGGTTCATGTCTATTTTATTTTGAGGGACCCACACATGGACCCAGTACTCCAGGTGGGATCTCACAAGGGCAGAATAGAGGGAGAGGTTAAAATACATGGCTTCAGGGATATGTAAGAATTGCCATGTGAGAAAAACAAACAAACAAAAAACCCCAACCAAAAAACCACAAAAAAACCAACCAACCAACCAAACAAACAAAAAACCTCAAACAAAACAGCAGCAAACCAACCCCAAAACCCCCTAACCTCTATAAGGGGAATAGAGAAAAGATACCCTTTAGCATTTATTATCAAATATGTCCCTCCCCAAATTGTTAGTAATCTTAATTCTGTTACACAATATGAATAACTAAATTAAAAACCCACAGAATGTGAAATCTGGATTTTGAAGGACAAAAAATATTTCCCTCTTTGCTAATAGACTTAATTTATTAATACACTTTGCTTAGATATAATATGTCTTTGTATAATGCATTGTGGTTGTACATAACCAGATGCTCAGTAATATCCCTTGGACAATTTGACTTCCATATGTGCCTTTCCTTATGCTTTTCTTGCAAGGCAATTACCATTCATTCATCAAATGACTGCCTCATGGAAAATCCAAAACCCTTCCATTCCTCACCTTATGTGTTATTTCCCCTTCTCCTGCCCTCCTCCTCATTCTAGCAGATTTTTAAAAGGACAGATTTGACTGATAGAGAGAAGGAATACATCTTTTTTCTTGGCTCAGCTTTCTCATGACCCTTGCCCGAGATGGTCAGATACTTCCCCACACTGTGGGTATTTCTCAACTAAAATTTCAACCTTCTTCAAGGAGGAACCACAAACTGAGTGAAGCAGCAGGTGACCAGCAGCAGAAAGCCAAGAGCTGCCACACTACACACATCTTCCTCTTGTCAGAAAGAAAATTCAGGACATGTCAGGATGAGCTCATTCAAAGTTAGTCCTGGGGTGCTGGTGTACAGAAAATGTACAGAAGCAGATATGGATGTACTGACACCACAACACATTTCAAAGGCTGTGTTTCTGGCTAAGACTATCCCTTAAAATAATTTTTTTAAAAATCATGGCCTAGTCTCAATGAAATATAGAATGATTTGCAAAACTAATAAACTTTGTCTCCATCATAGCTGATCTCCTCCCATGCTTCTGCTGTTGAGTACAAACTGCATAGCTCATAACAAAAAAGGTCTCTTAAGGTTGACAATACAGCACTGCTTCTTGCAAGGCTCCTCCAAAAAGCACTAGGTCCATCCACTATTTGATTTTGTATGAACAGGACCATTCTAACCCTCATGTAAGTACTAAAATTATAAGTTCCTATGAATAACATCCGAAAAGGTCAATCTCCAGTCTTCTAAACTCCGTTACTCCCAGAGTGTTAGGCAGCTGTCATTTCCCTCCTCCACAAGTTTTCCTCCACTTGAGCCTCTCCCTACCCTAATTCCATTTTACTCCTGTAAGAACAAGACATTGGCTGAACTTGCAAGTGCTTCACTTAACAGAGGCTGATGGGAACTGTCATTGTTCTGCCAGACTGCTCCAGCCCATCTCCTTAATCTCTGGTTTTGCCTGTCATCTCACACTTCTTATTTCCTGTTTTTTTTTCTCTTCAGTTCATGTAAGCAAGTATCAACATACACCCTGATTTTTAACTCTTCTTTGCTGAATTAATCTATGTACCACACCTGAGGTACATATCTGTAAATCTGAGTGGAAGTGAGTGTATTTTTCTTGTGTTGTCGCACTGCCTAAGACTACAGATTCCTTATCCTTGACTAGGATTAATATCCAGAACTATGTGAAGGAGCACATACAACCAGATTCCACCTCAGTCAGTAAATAACCTTTCACAGTTTTCCTAATTATGTCTGGCCAACATATAAGTGACAACCCTCCGTGCCCTTGCACACCTTCTAGAACACCCTCCCAAGAAGAGATTTGAAAACATACATCCCATATCTAAATATAAAGTGAAAGATGTCAGCTCTATAAATTACTTCAGGAAGACAGAACGGAAGGAAGATTTAAATGTAAGGATGAGAGAAAATCTGTGTGCATCAGGCAAAGGATGTACAGATACACAACTGGATATCTGCATGTATCTATAGTAGAAACATCTGCTGGTTCTTATTGCTGCCTCTCTCTTCTTTTTCTATTTCCGTTCATTTGCTTCCTAGCCTTCTTTATTGAATGTAGATGCTCTTTCCTTTTTTTTTTTTATTTTTATTTTTCATATTTGATTACAAGCTTCTAAGAAAATAAAAGGAAAGGAAAATGAATATATGGCTTCCTCTAATCTCACCAGATCTACACTATCATGACAAGTTTCAACTCAATTCTTAACAATTTAAATTTTTATTTTTAATAACAAGCATTATTTGCAGGGGTTTGCTCATCAGACAGGCCTGTATTACTGTAGATCTATTTTTAATCAACAGCTGGCTCCACCTAGTGTCCTATTAATTCATCAGTGAAAGAGAAAGCTAAAACCAAATACTAGAGAGAAAACAGAAACAAACTACAAAATCACTTGTCAGCTGGGTGATGGCCATAGACAGCACGAAGTTACAATTACTGGCGTCACAGGGAAAAGACCATTTAAAGTAACTACTGTGTGATGACTGCCAGCCAGCACTCTGGAGACATGAAGAGACTAAGCAGCTTCAGGAGTATAAATATAATACATGCAATATAAAACAATTTTACTGCTACCCTGAAAAGCAGAATGGGACTTCAGCTGTTTATAGGGGTTACTCTCTCTATGTTTTCACTGTGATCTACAATGACAAATTATTGTTACATTTAACTGAACCTCTATGAAATAGAATAATATTTCATTTTATTGTCACCAAAAGTACAGAACTATTTCTGGCTATTCATACGCCACACAGTCATCCACTCTGTTAATGAGTACATCTCCCCTCCCGGCAGTTACAAAATCATTTAAAATGCCTCTTGTAGATGATCAAAACAAGGAAATGCTTAAGCTAAATAACAGTAGCTATTAGTTTTACTGATCTTTACATTCAAACTTTCCAAAGGCTGGTTCACTGCTGTGTATCTAGAAACATCTATCTTTCTAAAACTGTTACAGCTTTACTCAGCAACATTTAGTCTTTAATAGCCTGATCCCTGTTGACAAGACAACACAGAGCACAGCCAACAAAGTAATTTAAGATAAAGTCAGAAAAGTGAACATCCAGTTTGACAAGAGATTGCTTGCTTATCACCTGTGAAAGAATGATATATCTAATGAGGAAGGGAGTTTACATAGAAGAAAGCATTTCATAAAGCAATATAATCCAAGTAATTTAACACAATCATTGCCTGTGAGCTATTAAGCAGTGTTTGAGTGGTTGTTGAACCTTTGAATAGGAAGAAAGAGAATGCATTTACAAAGCACTACTTCTACTTCTTTGGTCGAGGGCAATCCACTCTGATAGAGCTGACGTCTGTTTTAAACCTGTCCCTATCACCTGTTCGGAGCTGCTTAGCCATTTCACCCTAGTGGTGATAAAATATATTTCAATATGTACAATATAACTTAATGACTGTTCACTGTGACAGAGAGGGAGGATATATATGTTGTGGGGGGAGAGGACAGGAGGACAGGATCATGTAGTAAGACAATACCTAGACCAAAGAAGACACCTGTAAATTTTCTCAAACTCTCTCAAAATACTCAGTTAAAAGTTATGCTTGTGACCGACCCATCTGAAGTATTCACAGCTATACTCAATTATTATATGAAAATGTCACAGAGCAACACAGAACATGAATTTAATAAAAAGCACACAGAAATGCTCTGTGATGTTTCAAAAATAAGAGAATACTTAAGTTCTCAACAGTTAAGCAGTTACTGTCATTTCTCATTAACAGCTTTCAAAATCCTGTCTGAAACAAGTTGATACAGAGAAATTAAGAACAGTAATCAAGCGAGAAATGATAGACCAGCTGGGTAGGCATCAAGTTGGCAAAACGTGAATACAGTTCAATAGCTGAAACAGATGCTGGAGTTGTTGAGAAACCCTGCAGGAGATATTGATGGATTTTCTTTATATAATGCTGAACAACCGGATAAATGTCAAGAGCTAAAAACTGATGGGGAATAAAACCTGTCGTAAAAACTAACTGTAAAGCAGAGACATGCAATAATATCTTTCTTTATACCAGAGCATTCAGTACATGCATCTTCGTTTCCTTGGAATTCTTCAATATGTCAATATATCAATCAGAGCTTGCTAGTGAAACAGAGGAAGCTTTTCCCAGTCTTGTTTCACATTTGTTTGTTTCTATCTACCTGAGGCTTCAGAGACTTAGAAAATACTTTATTCTTCAGTCTCATCCTAACAGAACACTCTCTTTCAAGCAAGCAATTCCCCGAGCTTGGAGGCAAACAGGAAAGAAAGAGTAACACGAGCATAAATGAAACTGCAAAATCCATTTTGCACGAGGAATTTTGTTTCCAGAGTTTCAAGACCTCAGCAACAAATCCTCTGCCATCAGCGACAGCTCATTCTAGCATATGCTTTGTCATGGTCAGTTTCTAATTACATTCATAATGATGCAATAGCTTTGATAATCCTACCTTCCATGCCAGCTGCTTTTCTTGTCACTCCATCATGCCAATAAGTTGGCTGCCGTAACAAATCAAGATAGTGCAAAACAGCATCTTTCCCCTGCATCTGTCATCTTCCTGAAAGCATTCTATTACTGCCGACTGCTGGGAACCAGAAAGTCTATTTGAATTCCAGCAGCTCCCCTTTCGCATGATTCAAGTTAGGCTAGGTGGGCATGCCTAACATGATTCTCTCCATCATTTATTATGCAGCTGCTACACCGTCGGTGTGGTAACCACTCTGACTTTATCTGATACGTCAGTCTTGCAAACCTCTACCTCCGTGCAAGCCCACGAGCCACAGAAGCATCTTGCATTTAATGAGCATTCTCCCTGCCTAAAGAGAGTGCATCTGTAAATCTGTTTCAGATCCTGCTGCTTGTATTGTCCTCTAAGGCTGATGCAAATGTTTGAAGATCTTTTTTTTTTTTTAGTCTTGCCTTTTTTTCTCTTCAGAAAGCTCTTCATGCACGCTTGAATTATTCACGCTTCAGCTAAATGTTTGCTGATTTGTGTCCAACCAAACAGCACCTTCCTGTTGAAACTCTGCTCAAAAGCTACTTCTGAATAACAGTGCTGTGTGTTCAGGCTCTCAACTCTGTTTCATTTTGAACATGGCTTTTATAGTTACACCTCAACAAATACATTTAGTTCTTTTCATGCAATGAATGGCTGTCTAATGAGGGAGCTGTACATTTTTAAGCAATTTATCTAAGCCTATCTGTAGGTGACACTTGCTTTTTGTGCTTTATACATTTTAACTGTAAGTGGATAGCTCTGTTACAGCATCCTGATATTCTTAAAGTGGTAAGAACACAACCATAAGCTGCTTTTTGCCAGCCTGGGGAGGACACTTTCAAATGACAGAGTTTGCTTAACTGCTTCTGAGTATCGTGAATTAAAGGGATAGAGTTGTTTTGTTGTCTTTCTATTTATATTTTCTGTTGAGTGGGGGAAAAACACGCTTGCGTCAGTGATTTCAAAAGCATATTAATAGAAATTGACATCTACACATCAATCATCCTCCAATTCAAATTAGCTGCATCTCCTCCCACCACTTCTGCCTGCAGTTCAGAGTCAAGGCATTTCATCTTTAACGTGTCTGGTCGCTCATAAGCTAAATAAACAACCCCAACCCCACGGTGGAAAGTTTGAATACCTGTGAGAGAAAAAAGGGACAATTCAATAGAGGCAACAGCCTGGCTTAAGTGATAATTAAGGTAAGAGAGCAAGAACTATCATTGGAGTAATCCCTCCTTCCTCAACCTATGTATAATGGCAAAGGAGGAGAGAGGAAGGGGAAAAAAGGCAGAGTCCCCCAGAAAAGCTTTCCCTTGCGGCAGCTGCCAGCTCAGCATCACTCACCACTTCTTATATTCCTGCCTCAAAAGACTCATAGGGTTTTGCTAAAGCCTCACTTCTTTACTCAGATTATATGTGTTGAATTTCTCCATGGTTTGCAATCTCTCCCCACCCTGATAGTCCTTCCTCCCCCACAATTTTCTAATCTCAGTTAAGTTCCTCAAGACCTAATTAAGGTCTTGGCTCTGAAAAACAAGCCTGAAAACATGAGCTCAGGGGAGATCCAAGTCACAGAAAGAAAATGGTGAGGAGAAGAAGGGGATAGGGTAACCAAATAAACAAAAAACAAACCAAAGCAAAAAAAAAAAAAAAAAAAAAAAAAAAGAAAATCAAACAAAATCCAAACCAAAAAACCTAAACCCGAAAACTAATACGGAAAAATGATAAGAAGGTTTCCTATTTTGAAAAACAAGCAGAAATAAAACATCAGAACGTCTGATATCTTCCTCTAGGACTCCCACAGGGGTGTTACCAGTGGGTGCCCCCTGCACAGCACTCAGCAGAGACCCTGGGCTGAGGAGCAGGTTGCTGCTGGGTTGCTGAACGTGAGAGAGCTCCCAGCACTTCTGGGAGGGATCTGACTCCCTGCTCTCGCCCACATCCAAATGGCACAGCTGACACCTGAATGAGCTAACATAGCATGGCGCCGTTTCTATATGTGATACTGTATTTATTCCTAGCATGCTGCCAGAAAATGCCTTTTTAGAGATTTCATGTAAATAAAGTAGAATTACTACATCTGTTCCTCTGTCTGTAGCAGCACGTATCAACAAGCTAATTTTGCATTCAAGGCATCGGAGATAGTCCTATCATATAGTTGCAAAGTGCACAACTATGAAGCGCCTATCTGAAAACACTGTCAGCTCCTTTTTGTTCACAGTTCAATTCATTACTGAAGTGAAACAAACCAGGCAATGAATGAGGACTGACTCCGAAGTCACCAAGAATTCCAAGTACATAAAAGGATATGCTTAATATTTCACACTTCTAGCTGCATTACGACTTCTAAATCATAGACACAGCAAGAAGGAATTTACATGGTATTTCACAACATATGAGTTTGAGCACATAGATCATATAGCCTGTATTTGCAGGAAAGATCTAAAATACCAAAGAACTCAACACAGGCTTAGTTTCTAATTCAATAAATTTTAAGATGTGTAAGATTATAGATTAAAAAGATCCAGAAAAAAAACATTTCATATGTTAGTAAGACATATAATAATGAAAAGAGAAGGGGAGCATCTGGTATGGCAAAATATACTTTTTACCAGAATCCTATCCCACCCAGAAACCTCAGAATTACAAAAAGGAAGAGGGGGAAACGAGGCAATGATGGAAAGTATTTCCAGACAAATAAGCATGGCTTTACGAGGAGGACCCACTGTGGTTTATCATTCAGTATTACTGCCCTGAAACACAGCACACAGTGGATGAGATATAGTTGAGCCACACAGACATTCCCAGACAGATCAGGTCTATGGGGAGCAGCCGTTTTTGTTCTGGGGGAAAAAAAAACCACCAAAAAACTCAAAATATTTTAAATTACTTTTTTTGGAGGAGAAGGAAACTGAAATACACCAGTGTTTGTATCTTTTGTGTGCACTAGCTGTATAGAAAAACAGCCCAGAGACAAATGGAGAATCTGGGAGGAGAAACCAGTATCAGTCATTCTGTCCACATACTAATAGGCCAGATTAATAGCTGGCTTTTGTCTCTAGCTTTTTCTGCAAAAACAACAGCCGTGGTTTCTGCATATTGTAAGTGGATTCAACATCTGCATAGACATAATTATAGGAACCCACCCATATGGAATGAATTGCTTTAGAGAGAAAGCTCCATGGGTTGCACTCCCAGAATCTACAATAACACAAATACATAATTTTTCATCTTATACAGAACTGTCCTCAGTTCTTAAAAAAACAGAAATAAATGACAAGTGGAAAAACACTCACCAAGTGGTATTCTGCTTTTTTACAGTATTGAAAACTCAGTAGGCAAAGAAACTCCAGTGTGTTTGGGTGACAACTGTCTTCCTATTCCATCTACAGCTTATGGCAAAGATGTATCTATTTGTTTTAATTGTTTCACTGCTACTAGAGGGACTGATGGGTGCTTTCAGGGTGCTTGAGTTTGTTGTGGTGGTGTCTGCACATGTCAGTGACAACTAAGGTACCTTGTAGAGCCTCTTCTTGCTGCCATTTCTTTTTTCTTTTTGTTTTCGTGTTTGGAAGCACCAGTGACTCTGACTAAGCAAGAGTAAATAATGGATCACTGAAAAATAGGAAGCAAGCAGGTTGGCCTTGACCTTCAGCTCTACATGATGTTCTACATAATGCACTCTCTCCGGTATGCAGAAATGAATGCTGATTTTGCTTAGCAAAAATTGTTCATTTGTTTTGCTAATATATGTCCAGAAGAAAGTCAATTTCTCTTCCCTTTATCCCTGCCTCCCATTATACTTAGGTACTGCATGCCTCTCCCAATGAACAACTAATTCAATCGATCAATCATGCAAGAAAATACCTTAATGATATACTGTGCATGTTTAGATTAATAAATGCCTCCAATAAAAGCACTGGAAAGTTTGTTTGGATAACACAGACAAGAATTATTAATTATTTCCTAGTGTTAATCATTCTATATTAACTACTTTTCAATTATAGGATTTCAGATGTATGACTATAAGAGTAATCTGTCCATAAACAGTCACTTTCCAATATAGTTAGACACATCAGTACTTCCATTTTAATGGCAATATTTCAATCGTTTGGAGAGAATAACTTCTGACAATTCCAGCAAATGTAGCTTTGACTGCTCAAGATTTAAAAAAATTACTGCAGACAAGTGCATGAAAAACTGAAAATTAAAAATCCATAGAAGTTATGTCTCTATAAACCAAAAAGCCAGTGCCACCATCCTCTCCACATGGATGCTTGCAAGCTCTTTCCAATGGAAAGGTTCAGAGGCCTTGTCATCCAGACAGGATCACTGTGCTGGCCAGAGAGAAGTTTCAGATGTGTATGTCTCAAGTCATCCAGGTGTCTCACAGACACCCCAGGAGCTGAAACTTTGAGAGGTTTAAAATTTTTGCTCCCCTGCACCATAGCTTATCCAGTTATTTTTGTGCAGAATTCATCTTTGTTTCTTTAACGGAATCTCAGGCATATGAAATTCAGCTAAATTCAGGCATTTGTCATAAAATGAAAGCTCAAAACACACTGATCGCAAAATATTTAGGAGCACTCATGACCAACCTTTGGAAATAAGATTGATCCTGTTTATGGTAATTTTTTTTTTTCAAAATTTTATTGCAGACGTACTTATAACAGTAAAAATAAGCAGTGATTTCCTCAGCAAGAATAGGATTTCATATTACGGGACATAAAAAAGTTATTCACAAAAAATGCTACAGAAACAGTTCTCTGAGATGGCAGAGCATGGCACACAAAGTGGATATTCTACATCAATTTTGAATATTGCTGTGTGATATAGTCATCTGAACACTGCTGCAAATGTGGATAATATAATCTCTCACATGCAGTAACTATTGAGGATTTTTAATGACAACCTCTGCTTACGTCTACAGATAAGCCAACACAAAGTCTACATTTGGTTCTCACATAGCATATGTATTTCAGTGACACTGAATTTAAAATAGTATGTTCTAGCAAGAAAAAAATAAATGTAGTTAACTCATTCTCCAAATATTTAACACACATCAGGAAGCAGAAACATACCATTTCCCTATTTAACACTCAGAGAATTAATGACCTTGAACTCTTCAGCAAATGCTGCTTATCTTCCCCCTTGAGCAAGGCTTGTATGTTCTGCTAGCAAAAAACTGAACAGTGACATGAAGTTCATGCTAATTATATAAAACATGAATTTTGTTTTCTTACAGCTTATTTTAAATCAGACTGATATGAGCTATGCAGCTTTAACCTTCTTCCATTTGTACCTTGACTTCTTTGGAAAAATACATCGTTCAGCAGTACTGCGCTTGAAATCATTCTGACTAAAGCACCTAATTTGTTCATTCTTTCTACAGCTGCAGTCCATGCAAAAAATGATGTATAACAGATGCACAAGAATTTAAAAAAAAAAAATTCTAAATTAATTAAATTCAAAACAAAATCAAACTACCCAGATTCAACACACACCTTACAGCCTGCCCCTCTGTGCAGCCCCTGTGGGCGAGTACTCAGCTCGCTGTGGTTTTGACTTCATCAGTACTCTCATCTGGTCTAGCTCTCCGGCAAAGCATTCCATGTTTCTCTCAATTTTCACCAAATGCAGATGATTGTCACACAAGCTAAATTAGGGAACTAGTTCAATAGCAGTTGGTCAATAAATGTTTTGGAGATCGCATGCTTTGAAATGTGTTCTATTGGTTACTTTACTGCTGCTGCAGATATATTCTGCTTTAGTGGCATTTCCAATTCACTGTATTGGTTTTCTGATGGATCATTAACCAGCTGGCGATGTCCATAGGACAGCTATATGTAACAAAATTAATTAAAGCAAATTCTGCCATATTCCCAATTCCTGCAATAGCTCAAACTTACTTTTTCTTCGCTAATTTTTTCATAAATTAATTACTTATGTTGTTTGGGTGGCATTAATATTAAAACCAGACTTCTGAATGATATTGCTGATGAGACTGCAACTGCTAGTACAAGTCCAAAATCTCCAAAGATGGCGACTGAGAGTTCTTAACAAACAACACTTAAAAGTTTTGCTTTTCAGTTGAGAGTTCAAGTTAAAATCCCAGGCAACTCTGTGACAAATGCTCATTAAACACAAGTAACTGTTTCAGAAAAACCATAGTCATTCCCTCAAATAACAAACCAAACACTCCACACAGAGAAACTTATCCAAACCCTTTATCTGTTAAATGTTCCCAAAACCCTCAAAAATATAGGATGTAGAAAGCAAATTCCTTAATGCTCATTGAACAAGCCTGGCCACACAGTGTGGGGTTCCTGTTGTCTGGATTTCTGTGCACGTCAGCAGTTGACTTTGGAACACTTTCTCGCCTTCTGGAATAAAAATCATAATGAGAGCTCAGAATAATAAAATCTTCACATTTACTCTTCCTGCAATAGGAAATAAAGCTACACAGCAACATTAGAAGATGTTTTAATATATATTCTACATTAAAAAAAAAATAAAATCCATGGTGGTTGCCTCACACTTCACAGCAGACTTACTGCCTCAGAAAGGAGAGCTGTCCCTGAGGTGTCCAGGCCTCTTTCCACAATGCAAGTTAACAGTGGGGGCCACAAAGAAAAGCATCTTCTACATTTCCTACCCTCCCCTGTCAGCAGAAATAACATGCTCCACAGTTTCTACCCATCTTTGAATAATCTGTTTTAGCATTGGACGTTTAAGACTAGATGTCTACTATTTTGTTATAATATACGTAAAATGTAGAAGGACAAACTGGACTAAGCCAGCTTGGTTTCTCTAGAAATTATTGTATACCCAAAAAAGCACTTGTAGTCATGGGTTCAGGGGATTTGTGTGCGTGTGTGTGTTTGTTTTTATATGGGATTTGAGATAAAAATCTAAATGTGAAACAAAAGTTGAATTCACCATCCACAGCTGTTAGTGCTTAATAACCTTCTCAACTTCAGCACCGAGACCTTGAATGTTCATTTTTCAGTGAATGTCCTTTTTCATGAAAAGTTTTAAGTAGACACTGTGAATATTTTATTAATTATTTTAATCCCCAGAAGAGTCACAGAACAGTGAATTATTTGGGCTGCCCTACAGGCCCTTGTTAAAAGGGCACACAGGAGTAATTTAGCAGCCACTTCAGCAAGAACCTTTTTTTCACTCAGCAGATTCAGGGGAAGGTGCGACCCCTGAAGAATCAGTTCTCAGACAGACAGGAATTGGGGAGTCCCTGCCCCAGCCCTCCCAACCCGACGCCTGTGGTGGCCTGGAGCCACATGAGACCATGACCACTTCCCAAACAGGCAGGAATGACAGAGGAAGAAGTAACTCTCTGCATTGTGATAGGGTGATAGATGCATAACTCACAGATTAGTTGAATTAGTAAAACTGTGGCCTAATTAAACCCTCTCTCCTGCATCTTGTCAAACTTCCAGGGTATCTGGGACACTGAATGGCACCAGTGAGCAGGGTGGCAGCTGCCAAGGATCACTTTGCCTGCCAAGCTTCATTTTTAACACTGTTTTGCATAATATCTGAGTGCAATCAATTTTGTATTGTATCAGTACAATAGCTGAGATTTTGATTATATCAACAGAGTATATAAAATAGCTCAATTTTTAGTTAAAACAATTACAAAAGGTGAATTCTTAAACCAGGTATTGCATATGGAAACAAGGTGTTGTGGGAATACATGTTCTCTGAGCAGTTGATGTTTATTTTTTTAACAACTTATAATTCAGGGCATATTTACTAAGATTACAAAACATGGTATTACACTACTTGATTCACAGTATTTTACATTACTGAATCTTTTTATGCAAAAAATGCAGAATTTAACAACCTCATCACCAAAAAGTAATTATCTTGCAAATTTCCCAGAAAAATACGAGTTCAGTTGATACAAACAGAACACCAGTTCCAGTAAAAGTGACAGACACCTGCATCAACTCCCAGTTCAAAGGGGTGATGTGCAACATGTGCATGCTGCATGCAGCAGCAACCCCAGGTCATTTTGAAATTACTAAATCTGGCCCAAAACACAGAAAATTGTACAAAAAGACAAGTAAAATAATAGTATCCCGGCCAGCAAACACAGAGACTGCATAAAGAAAGGTTCACCACACACATGGCACCCTAGCTCCAGCATGCAATTCAAAAATCCAAGCATCAGCAGTGGCACCTGGGAAGTTTTGGTGCCTTCCTCTCATCCAGATCTCAGCAATTCCTGATATCTGTTCTTCAGAAAACAGCAAGTACTCAGATTTGCAATGAAATCAAACCTGTCCAGAATGCCAAGACCATCACTGCCATTGTGCTTGTCTGTTTGGGGTGGTTATGACAGAGGACTCGCTGTTAAATCTTTTTATTCTAATTCATGCCTTTTGCATGAATTAGAATAAATTGCCTTCATAATTTTAGCTTTAAACTCCATGCAATTCTTTTTCTTTGCACAGTTACCGAAAGACACTTTAGGTTCAATTAGGAAAAACTGTGGAAGAGAAAGATGTATCAACATCTTGGTACATACAGGTTTCCTGTCAAGGAATGTTAACTGTCCTTTCCCATAAGGTCCCACTCACATCTTCTCTCAACAGGAACAACAAAAGCTCAGGAGAGAATCTTCCTTGATGCAAGAATAACTTCTTCATAACCATTTCAGTCTTATCCCTGTATGACTTTAATATATGCACAGTTGGAGTAACAAGAGTTGTTGCCATCAATATATTCCTGAAACTGTCTCCGTGACTGTCAACACTTCCCAATTCAACAGACTTGAGTAAAAGCACCATTCTTATGCTTCTTCTCTGGCTGGCAAAATGGGGCTACATTAGCAGTGAGAAAAACATCCTTTTGAAAATCACCAAGAAGCTGCCGTATGAGCACTTCTGATAGTAACAGAACTCAGCTCTTGACTTCCAGGAACAGTTTTGGCCACTAGCCTAAATTGGCATCCACTCCAGACAGAAAACTGGGGAGAGGGGAAAGGGAAGGAATGCCATAAAGAAACTCCCTCTCCCATCTCAAGTAGAAAAAGGAGGTATGAGGTGCTCTGAGGCCTAAATCATGTGTGTAGTTTTACAGCCCAACCTTTGAGCAATACTGAATAATACCAAAGCTGCAGGTTCTCTCTACACCTGCACATATTTCTTGTATAATCTTTTCCAAAGGTGGTTGTCAAGCAGTGCTCTACATGTGCCTACTAAATCAGAATAAAAATAAATTTTAAAAAAATCACTTTGTTAGCATAGTATGGCAAAAACACAACCTGAGTAAAACCAAAGGTAGAAAAAGACTTATGAAAATGTAAGTCTTCAATGAAATAGCTTAGTTTTGTCACGGTGTATCACTTCATGGAAAGTACTGTTCAACTGAATGTATTATGAGAATACATCAGAAGTTCTCTTAATTTTTAAGCACACAGTGGATTGAGAGTGACTCATTTGCTGTGAGTATTGGAATACTTGATCTTTAAAATGTGTGATGTGAATGGGAAGATATGACAAGTTATAGTTTCTTTTTGCTCTACAGGGTAAGTGTAACACAGTCACTAGAACTTTACAAAAAGCCCTAAGGCTCCAAGTCTCTGTGTGAAAGGACTTGCAATTTATGGTGAAGCAATAGATAAAGAGAATCATGAAAACATTAAGGGACTTTTTTTTTCTTTTTTTTCTTTTCTGAGATACTTGTATGCTTTGCCTGCAGCATCATTCCAAAAAAAGTTAGGCAGCTGTAAGATTTATTGGCTGGGACCAGAGCTTAAATGCAATTTTCTCTCATCACATTCACACAAAGATATTGCATCTTCCTGTACCTTCCTGGCTAACAATGGCATATTTAATTGTTTCTGTGACAGGTTCTGGTTGGGGGTTTTGGGAACTCGCTGCTATTGCTGTGTCAAGTCATACCACAGCACTGCGTACAGTTCCACTCCCAGTGTGCATACTGAAGTGTGGGAACTTAAAATTTGTTTATAAGGAGCACTGATGTGAGCAAAATTTGATTGCCTGAATGTTTTCAGAAAGCAAAACAGAAGTTAGAGAGTGCCTAGAGCAACTGGGTTTAAAATCAAGGAAACAAATCTAAGAATTAGGAAAACTTCTATCTTGGGTAAAAATACCAGTTTTAAATTATTTTGAAACTAAACTCAGCAAATAGTATTAATTATGTCCTAGAATTAACTGAGGAATTGCAGTTTATTCAACTGTAGCTGGACTGGACCTGTAGCCATAGGACAAGGAGTAGTGTTTTTGAACTAAGAGAGGGAAAATTCAGACTAAATAAAGGAAGATTTTTTTTTTTTTTTTTTTTTTTTTTTTTTTTTTTAATATATAGGGGTGGTGAAACACTGGAATAGGTTACACAGAGATGTGGTGGGTGCCCCATTCCTGGAAACATTCAAGGTCACTTTGGATGGGCTCTGAGCAAACTGATTTAGTGGAAGTTGCTGCTCATTGCAAGGGGGATGGACTAGATAACCATTAAGGGTCCCTTCCAACCCAAATAATTCTATGGTTCTCCAATTATAATGTCAATTATTAATAATATACAATTATAATACTAAATAATTGCATACACACATATCTATTTCTCTACATACAAATTTAAAATGTCGACATTTATAAAATGGACACATTTCTCCCTCACCCTTTGCAGCCTTCAGCTTCACTACTGACTAAAGCAAGGTTCACAAGAAATGCTGGATGGACAGACCAAGATTCTAACTGGCTTCACTCCCTGGCAGCCCAAGACACAGAGTCCCACATTTCTGTTCTTAGCTGACAGTAATAATAATAAAAAAAGCACAAATCCAGATGTCTTTGTCAAAAGCTCTGGTAGCAGCCCCCTGACACTTGACTAAAGTTCAAATATTAGAGTAAACACAGCTAAGAACTACATCAGGTTGTCAGCCGATGCCAAAGCTACTGGATGTATTCAATAAATTGCCTGAAAGAGGACTGGAGAATTTCTTCAGAATAGAAGAGAAAGTGAAGTGCCAGAGAAATTTTACATAACAGGTTTAGTAAAATGTGCCTCTTCCTTCAAGCATTGTTCCAAGCTTCACCACAGAAGTTACAGATACCACATAGCATCCAAGAAATTAAGACTCTGCGTTATAACCCAGGCCAATCCCTATTTGTAATTTGTCCTGCTGATCAATACCCATGGCACCTGACCTTCTTACCTACATTTAGTGCCATCCACCTGGAGAGAACATGGGCTGATGACTGGCCAGGCAGATCCAATGACATTTATAGGTTTCTTCCTATTTGTCACATCTGAATGACAGCAATTATTTTTTTTAAAAACCCTCCACTATATCTCAAATAAAAAGTTGACTACCAGAAAATACATAATAGGAGGAAGTAATTTATGAATGTTATGTTTAATCCTTCATTCTTCCTAATAATTTACTGTCTTCCCTGACAAAATAAATCAAAGCAACATCTACAAATTCTGACACAACACCTCTGCAAGATGATATTAAATGTATTTTTTTTTATATGGAGTGGTGCTATGTCAATAACTGTCCCCTGAAATGGGTGTTCAGGAGATTATTTCCTTGATTGCTAATGAGATGACTATCTCCATATATTCTGATCTGAAAATACCTGTGAGTTATTATTACTGCGCTGCTGTTCATGCCTTGAAAACAGCCAGCCTGTGGCTGTTGTGCTGCACATCATCAGCAAACGAGTCCTGGGCTTTGCCTTTCTTTAGAAACCACAACTGAAAATTTGTTTGTTCCAGCCTTAATCTCCATCTTTCCTCCTCTCGTGCCAGAGGAGCACATTTTCAGTGAGAACACTGCACCCTACACAAAGCTGCCTCCTTAGCAATGCTAACGAATCTCTTGCCACCCAGCTCAAGGGTACCTGTCTTTTTCCCAGTGACACCTCAATGCTCTCAGTGCTCTGACTAGTCCTGATGAAAGGGAGGCTTAAATGAAGTATGGATTTTCCTTCAGAGGTTTTCTGAACAATAACTTCACGTATTAGTAAGAGTTTGGGTTTGAAATAGAAATCAGAGAAAGGCTCTGAAGTAAAGAGCTACACTACTTGTACTCCTGTTTTAAGGGCAGGAACACAGTATGGTTCTGTTTAACTCTGCAGGGGAAGAATGTTAAACAATAAAAATTTTTTTAAAAATATATTTTCATATTCATAAAGCAATAAAAGAATGAGTAATACACTTTCCATAACTCTGAGTAGCCAACATACGAAATGCACCTTCCCACTGGCCAGGCACTGGTGATTTTAAAGAGGAGAAGAAGAAAAAGGCTTGATGAAAGAGGATGATGTCATGTTGTGCTGTTTCTGATCTGGTTATCTGAGGAGTAATAATGACTCAAGGTGCACTCATAGCAATGCAGGCAGGAAAAAAAGATTTCGAGGGGTGAAAGGAGACAGACCTGGACTAGTTATGTTTTGTAGCTTCTCCTGGTTGGCACAACCATGGGGCTAATATATGTCCTTGCCATATGAAAACGCATCATTACAGGTGCTCCTTCAGCAGTTATGGAGCACTGTTTGGATAAATGAATGCAGCCACCTTCAAATCACCTACAGTGGAGAGATGCAAGCAAGGACCATTGATGGAATCATGCCCCAAACATTACCACAGGGAAAGCTCAGAACTTGCCTGAGATTAAGCAGTGAAAATTTACTAAAGAAAGGAAAAAAAAAAACCAAACCAAAAAAAAAACCCAACAAAACAAACCAGACAAAAAAAAATCAAAGACTTAAAAGGTCATAGCTGAAAAGAAAATCAGGTACTTTCTTTTTAGTAGATAACAGAAGAAATCAGAGCCAGTTTTCTGAAATGAGCTAGAAGCTAAATTTCTTAGAGAACATCCTGAAGGAATTAGGATTTCCCTTATTCAAAAAAGTTTCTTTTTCCCAGAAAAATGCCACAGGATCAAATTCTACTTCACAGCTGTGGCACTGGGAGGACAAAATGAAATGACCATGCGCTTTTAAAAGAAAACATCAAAGACATCTTTGTTTCACTGAAGCATTAATCACATAATAATGGATGCTTATTAGCCTGCAATTCCAGAGCCTAAAGTTTATTCCCATTTGTCATTTAAAACAAAATACTCCCTCACAAACTGCATAATAAATACACCAAAAATTATGGACTTTGAAACTAGAGTGAAGATTCATTGAAACATGAAATAACTCATCTGCCATGGGAAAAATTTAATTGAGATTTGGGAAAAGAACTTAGTAAGAAGTATTGCATTCAGAAAAAAACAGAGACAAATCAAGATTGATTAAGGGAAGATATTCCTAGAATTTATACTATCTCAATTTTTATATCTCTGAATGTTTTGGTGATCCGACATGCTCCCACCTTTACAAGAATAACAATTCAATTTTACCAGAAATAACCATAACCTTTTGTGCCTTTTTAAAATATTTATTTCCTGCGAAAAATAATACACTTAAAAGTACCAACATATTTTCAAAAAACAAAAACAAATAATCATTGACATCATTGATTTATCTTGATAGCTAAAACCATATCTGGAGCTTTTCTTCATGATTTAACTTTGTAATTTTTCATGTTTCAATGAGAATTTATAAAACTTCAAAATGAGAGAAGCACGCTGTGTAAAACTCAGATGTTAAAAGAAAGGGTATGTAGGAGCTTTTGAATTTTCAGCCTATGACTCTTGGTTTTTTTAAACAACAAATACAGGCAAAAAAAAAAAATCCAACACCAAAAAGAAAAATGTAAAACCAACAAAACCCAAACATTAGAAAAAGTAGAGGAAATAAAGAAAAATAAAGCTCTGACACAATTCTGGAACTAGTTTTGCTCCAGTCACTTCTGTGGAATATGAGCTCCTGATGTTGTCTGAGTCAGAAAAGTAAACAAAAGCCCCTTCCCCCCAAGGTGTTTACAGCTGAAAAATCCTGAACCTGACATTCTTAAACCCACTTCAAACTAATGGCAGGATATATAATTTTAGTCAGATGACAGTTATTACAACAGCATACTGACAAGATTCATGCCATCTATAAAATGGCAGCCTCCTTGTGGCATAAGCCTGAATAATTAGGTTAAAATACAACATACTGAAACACATCTCCTTTTTTTACCATTCAACAAAGACAATGGATCAAGTGAAAACTGGAAAAAAAGATAGTTTCATGCAGATGTTCAAATAAATAATAACACTTCATAAAATTGAGTGTGTAAAATAAAATACAGACTTTTAAAAGTGGTGTAAGTTTTTTGAACATTTTTTTCCTACAGCACAGGAAATATTTTCCTCTACAACAGCAACTGTTTTCTTCAAAATATATAATTACTCTGTCTTTAAGATTCATGATGTAAGTGAATAAATTTCACACTTTTTGAGTTTTTCTTTCTCCTTACTCCTGTATTTATTTTTAAAATTCTGTGATTACAGCTTACAGAAGAAAAAATCTTAAGAGAACTATCTAGCACATGAATCAGTGTCTTCTTTGCTACATTAGTCTTACACTAAGATGAAAATTATGTATGCTCCTTCTCATCCTGCTGGAGAAAGCCCAAATTTGGACCAATTTCAGAATTTAATAAACATAATGTAGATTAAGAAACATACAATGCTTTTTAGAATCATATCCCAGTAGTCATACTCTATTTGCAGAAGATATTTATTATTTTAATTTTTCTTAAACAAGGAATCAGAATTTAACTATAAAATTTACTCTACAGTACTACTAAAATTTTGACTTAGCAACCAAAACCAGATATTAGCCCAGGGGTCTTAAGTGTTCCTTCAAATTACAGTGAAATGCCTTTTATATCTGTTCCCTTACAGATATAGCAATCGCAAAGCTATAAACCTGCTGCAAACATAACCACGACACCAGAAGGCAAACTGATTGCATCTTATGAGACCCACACTTCCATCTAAATGTGTTTCAGTAGCAAAACTCACTTAGGCCTAAGTCCTGAATCTATTTTCCCTGTAATTTCTCAGCAGGAATCAGCATAAGCAATGCTTTGATGATCATATTTCTACAGGATTAGGTGCTACAGGCAGTACCTTTTTTGCCTCTGGACAAAATAAAATAAATTAACACATTTCTCAGAAAGGCAATTCCAAAGGACTGAAGTATGTCCTGTGCCTCTGTGGGGATCTATGCATTCCTAGCTTTTTCATACATATTAGGTTGCTGCATTTTTTAAACAAACAAAAAGGTAGAAGAGCTTCCCACAGTTTGAAGCAACATTTATCCCTTTGGGGTTTTTTTCAAGCATCTTTCTTTTACTACCATCCTTTCATGACAAATTATGCAGTTATTTTCACTGCCAAAAATAATTTTAAAAGCTCTTCTCATCCTCAAGAAGAAATCCCAAATAGGGGATGGCACATAGAGCCTCCACGCAGGAACTCCTTAATATCAAGCACTGTTCCATCAACAAATTCCTCTAAATCTGGAAAAGTTATTCTCTGCCTCATTCCAATCTGACTGGCTCCTTATAGCTCCTGTTGACTCAAATGGTGATTGCATCCTGTCAACTCAACCTTCAAACCAGTTTACTTTTCTCCCACAGGTTCCACCGCAGTAAAATCTGAGGTTGAATTAGCCCTTGAAGATCAGCAGCACTGAAGTGGTGACGTCTTCTCCAACACCAAGGAAAAGTACAGCTGTTGTTCCCTGGTTATGTCACATTTTCATCCTTCTGATTTGCACAGTAACACTAAAATGAACAAAGCTCTTTGGTCATGTGCAAAATAAAAACACAGACTCTCCCTCCCCACAGTGTGGGGGGCAGGAACCCTGCTCTGCCTGAGGAGGATCTCAGGCTGCCCCAAGGCTTGCACTGCGCTCACCAACCCGGCATCCCTGAGATTTACACACAGGCTTGAGGGACTCCTCTGATCTGAAAGAATAAATGCCCTCATAGAATTAAGTGATGGCATTTGACCCCTATTTTGGCACAATACCGAGAACTTCAAATTTTCGGAAAAATCAGAAATCAAAGAGTTAGAATTCAGTTTGCCGAGGGATATTTACCTTTCTGGAATTATTCAAAAGTGTATCTTAGAAATTTCATATTTTTTTTTTTCCCTTTAGATGCCCCCACATAAACTGAGAACAATCTTTTGATTAAATTACTGGGAAAATTTGTTCTGTCATGGCAGGAAGTCTCCAACACTAGACTTGATTTTCCATCTCATCGACTGTATTTAAACAGGCATATAACAAGTCGAGGAAACTCTGAGAGAATACAAGTCTTTTTTCTTCCCAGGGTACATGTAGCTACATATGAGTACTACCAAAATCATTTCACTGGGGTTACTTTGAAGCTTGTACAACTGTTTGTAACTTAGGCTAGACTCCTGTCCCCAGAGTGACTTTGAACATTAACAAGATTTGAGGGGCATTACACAGGTCCTATTTATCCTATTTTACAAAGTGTGAAAATAAATTATACTGAACTCCAAAATAAATGTAAGTTCTCAGTACTGATATCTGAGAAATCTCAATAGCATGGTACAACCAACATTCAACAAGCATCTACTTTCCACCTCACATAATTAGTACTGTATTTGGTTATTTGAAACTTCAAATTTTCAAGATAGAGAAATAACATATTAGTTTTTAACAAGTCCTATGTAGGAACAAAATATTAATCTAAATTCACATAATTTTTAATGTATTTTTTTGCTTTTCTTTGTATGATTAAAGGTAACCATTTTTTATGTTTTGGTGTATAACTAGTTGAAACATAATTTAATAAGATGCAATTCCATAGTTTAACTGCACAGCTTTAACACTGTATTTAAAATAGTTTCTGCAACTGAGAAACAAGTTAAAAAAGAAAACAATAAAAAAGCCTAACTTGTTATTGAAATTAATTTAAAATATGTTACTCTTCAGCTATATACCTCTGCATGGATTTGCTAAGAAATATGTAGCCATCACCAAAATCACTGCTAAACACAATGAGAATTAACCATACACATGGTTTATCCTGTTAGTCAAGGAATTTCCAAGTGACTTAGAAGTGACTGTAGAATTAGGGAGAATCTGTTATTTACAAAAAAAAATAAAATAAAAAAGCAAAAGTCCAACAAGCAAACAAAAAATCAAACTAAACCAGTGTCAACCAAAACAAACAGGGTAACTGTGCTGTGTTGTCTGTGGACTGAATGGATGGATGGGAAAACACAGTGAGAAAATAGACGGTATTACTTTTGGATGAAGCAGTTAAATGTAAAAAAGGAATTCCAGTCAAAACTGAGGCTAGTTCCAATAATAAAAAAATATTCTGAAATCACAAAGATTAGATATTTTCTCAGTATACCAATGCCCTCTACTTTGATTGGAAGCACAACGAAATTTGAGACACAAATCATCTGTTATTTTGTTTTCTCCCCATGGCTAGCACTGCACAGTTCCATCTTTTTACTGAGAGTGATACTCCTAAATAAAAAAAAAATACTGTTAGTATTGAGACAATTTTAAAAATAGCCCAATTTCTAAGTATACCACCACAAAGTCAGAAGGCCAGGTATGTATCTGACTTTTGATACTTGAACCTCTAAAGTAAATATAGTAAGACAGGAAATGCCTACAGCATAACTGAAATATCTAGTCAGAATTTATAGGAACTGTAAGTTAATTTAATGTCTTTTTCAGAAAAGTTGTTCAGGGATACAGAAAAACAAGTCTCAAGCTGACTTTTGACTTTAAAAAGTTCAGAGGTTTCATCTATCAGAAAAATATCAAAACTGAACAAGAATTATCTTACAAATTAAGAGACAAAGTTATATTCAGAATAATTTTCAAATTAAGCAAATAGCAGAACACTCCGGGTATTGTGAAGTATGACCCTAATATGCTGTTCAAAAAATCAAGTTTGTAAAATTTCAGGTTTATTTCCTTCTTCCAACCAGGCTTATCTGATGCAGCTTTTCTTCCATCTTGCTCTGATACTAATGTTTAATTCACATTCCTTTTTAATCTCCCTTTCAGATAATCCCTTGAACATTCATTATATGTCTGAAAGTTTTCCTTTGTATTTGGTTATGTTTAAGGTGTTCAAAACCACGCAGCTATTTGACTGAGTCTGAAGGAATTTATAGCTACAAAATGATGGAGCAAATTTTTCTGGTCACTTGGCTTAGTTACCACAGCAGCAAAGCAGCAAAAACAGACTGAGCCAAAACTCCTTGAAGCCAGCAGAGTTTACTCCCAAAGAATTCACATTTCCAGGGCATTAGGATAGCTGGTCTCAGGTTTCTGTAAGGGTTTTGTGTTGGTCATCTCACTAACAGGTCAGGGGGATTGACTCAGGCAGGTCCCCTGATTTCTCTAAGTGAGCAGGGAATAAATGGCTCAGGGATGGGCAAGAGATTTAAATGTATTGACTGTCAGGTAAGTGGTAGATTAGGCTGACACAGCTCAGTGTTAGTTAGCTTTGTAAGGTTCATCTCTGGCCAGTCACTGAAATAATTTCAAAAAATCACAAGTTTACTCCTGCAAAAAGCAGCAAATATCCCTTATTGCTATATAGCATCACTGTACCAATATCCTTAATGTATGTATCTATTTTACGTATTATTTTACCCCAATTACAGTTAATACTTCAGCAAAGAAAGGGCTGGGACATGTTCTTGTTTAAGGAACTACCCACACCTGCAAGGACCTTCCCATCACAGCTTCATTTCCATAAGAGCCTTTGATTAAGGGAACAATCTAATGCCTTCTGGAAATCCCAGCAAGCTGTATCCAATGGCAAACCCAATTTGATCTAAGCATGAATTCCCTTCACGAAGACTCTTCCCCAGTATACTGTACTTTAGCTTCTGTGTTCCCCTTTTCACTGTTTGCTATGGTTTCTCCACATTTGGCATTTATGCAAAGATCAAAACAGAAGCACTTGAGACTTCCTATCCCCCTGCTGCGAGGCCAGTATTTATTTGAGTACAACCCAATTCCTAGTCCAGTACATTTCTAATTCTAATTCTTCCTGATATGCTTATACATCAAACCAAAACCTTATGAAAACCATCACACACAGAAATAAAATCCCTGAAAAAGGATTGGCCATGAACAAATTCTTTGTGAGCTGTACTGACACTCATTGTATGAAAACACTGAGGTAGAAGTGAGGTAAATTCTTTGCTATGCTTATAGTGATTTTGGGATGATCAGGAAATCATTCAAACCCTGCCGTGTGCCATATTGCAGCATTTGTTTGCTCCATGTAGGCTTCTTGTCCTCCTCAGCCTATGAATAGCTTAAAACAGGGGACACCTTGCAAATAAGCCACACAGGTATTGTGTGAGCAAAATTTTCAGAAATGGATAATGATTTTGGATGTTCAAGCTTAGTGGCCTCAGGAAGAACTACTCTCCAGATGGCAGGCACTTTACTTCTTAAAGTCTTTAAACCATCTTAAACTGACTTCTGAGACACTCAAACTTACCATTTACTTTTCAAAATGTCAGCCTCTGTACTGCAGACAGCTTAATGCCACAAAAAAGAGCCTTTTTGCTTTCTAAAGCAGCTAAGATTAAAGTTATGTAATATAGCAGATAACCACAAGTACTTTGCGAACCAAAAGCTTTTGTAATGTTTCAATATATTGTGAATTTTGTTTGCCACTGACACAACACTGCAGTTCCTTTCATTCGGTTTTCTTCTGTTTCATACCTGAATCAATGGCATGAAAAATCTCAAATTCTGTTTTAATAGATTCCTGAGTATTTTGTCCATGTTGTGCCTGATAGAGTAGAAATAATCATCATCTAGATACAAAACCAGTTATTTTGCACTATTATCAATCCAGTATAAACAGATAATCAAATGAAATCAGATACAAGTTGAGAGAATAGTCCGTATGTAATAATTTACCAGTGGATGGCAGGCTGAGAATCAGTCTGAATTTCAGATGTTACACCAGAACTGGGATTCTTTCTTATAAAAGACATGGAAAAAAAACATGTACAAGAAAATGGAGGGGGTTTTTATTGTTTAAATTGTTTAAAAATATGGAAAAAATCAAGAGAAATCAAAATAAGTCAAGTCAAAAGCTGAACTGAACTTATCTAAAAAGCCAAGTAGAGTTAACAGATTTATACAGGAGTTGGTTTTGTCAGACAAATGACTATGCTATCCTTCATTCTGATCCTTGAGACAGTCTGCATATCATCTTACACTTGAAATACTCCACTCATGAAGATAACTGCTCCATGGACTAGATTCCACCAAATGATGAAGTAATTAGAGGCAAAGTACCTGGAGAAATTCAACAACTGAATTGCTCCTGGCCAAGCATGCATGACAGAAAGACCAAGGAGTTGTTTGGATTTAGAGGAAAAACACAACAAAACTCTTGCTGCTGGAAAAACAACTTGAGAGAGCCAAGCATGGAGATCCTTTCCAAGAGAGACTGGAAGTACCACCCATACTGGGAGCTCATTTCCAGTATTGCATGAGGAGGAAAGGGGAAAAGGATGCCAAGTTCACGTCAAACCAACGACGACAGATACTTAAGCTGAGATTCCCTAGGGTCCATCTAGGCTTAAAAGCTGAACAAAAGCATATTCCTGACAAGAAACTTGCACCTTGAAACTCTGAAAGCAACACTCTATTGTAATCAAGACACAGCACTCCTTTTAATCCTCCAGTCTATTAAATTCAATTATTGTGGTACATTGCACTCTTAAATAAAAAGAACACATACAGTCTGTTTTTATAGGAAATCATGTTACGGGATATGGTATTAATTATCTATACCAAAATGAAATAGGAAATGTAATCAAAAGATTATACACAGATCTGAAAAAGAACTAATTACAGTAAAACCTTGGTATTTTTGCTAGTAGTCTCAGTCAGGGAAAATGGATATTTATCATAGGTATAATCCTGGCAGGTTGTTCAGACAGAAGGCATTCACAAAAGAAACTGTGAAATAATTAATACACAAAGGACCTTTTTGATGATACATAAATAGACTTTACTTCAATGAGATGTTGCATCCAGATTGAGCAGTGGGATACCAGACCAATTTAACACAATCAGCAAAAACCTTAGAGCAGATACTAAATTACTGCTTTTAATGAGAGTATACAATACCTATGCTTGTACCTTCACTGGACAGGATACAGGACAAGCCCATTCCAACACAGCAGCACCAGTGTATTTTTTTCTTATGGGCTCACAAATGAAATCTAAAGACAATTTCATCTGCGTTATTAGTTATGAACAGTTTTCAGCAGTTGATACAAATGCCCATCCACATTTAACTCATGGCTCCAACAGTCATTGGCAAATAATTAAATGGAAGGGTCCGTTCTTTCTTTATCATCAACAAAGATATAGAATTCCCTCCAACAACGGAATCCTGCTATTCTCACCATTTTTCAAGATATACACCTCCACAGCAGCACACTAATGATTGCTTCATCAGCACAATTAAACCTTGTATATTGCTTTTGTCGTTCTCTCAGCCCTGTGTCTCTCTGGGTTGCATTCATCCCGATCAATACATGGTCCTCTGGTGTAACTCTGGTTTCTCTGTCTGTGCTTCCAAGGTCTCTGCTACAACTGCTCAGGCTGTAACACATTCTTACCCTACAGACCAGCAGTGGTTTCCTGCAACCATATGCACAGAAAACATACAACACGTTCTCAGCTATTGCTATCAGTATCTAATTACGGAAAACTTTCTCTTGTTGTGGTTCAAAGTGGAGATACTTTTTATACTCTAGACGTGATAAGATTGGGGCCACCCATCCCTTCTACCTGCTCTATAGGACAACTTAAGCCATTAGAAAAACCTTCTTAAATAGGGCACATGATGATTACCCAAGTCCATAAGGATTAAGAGGGCACTTCTATCCCTAATGGCAGCATAATTCCTGTGCAATAAAAGGAACATTCAAATAGAGGTCATACTTCCCTTCTCACTGAGTAGCTATGAGACACGGAAGTGAAAAAAGAGGCAGAAGCAGCTACCTGTGTGCCCTTGAACTGCAGGAAGAACCACAAGGTCCAAATTCTTGGCCCCAAAACTCTGCTCCTATCACTGCCTACCTGTGCCATCTGTGCACTTCAACTTTTGCCCCTCCCCAAATCACAGATGTCTCTGGAGCACTGCCAAGGAGGACCCCTTCTAGGGTTAGGACCAAAGGCTGAGGGGACTGCAAGCAAATGCTGCATTAGCAGAAGTGGGTTTGGTCCCCTCAAATTTACTTCCTATTCTAAATAATGTGCATCCTCACCATAAAGGTTTGCTTACAGTCTTCCTCTGGCACGGTACTACCTTCTGATCTTTGGTGATATTATTGGTAGTAGGAAACCAAACGGGACCTTGGGTGGCTCCACTAGTATTTAACAGTGTATTTATCTGATGACTGACTTGAGAATAAAATGCCAAAATGGGGGGGGGGGGGGGGGAAGTAAATCAGTATTTCTACATGTGCCAAGCAATTTGCTGCATAATTCTTCAAAAAGTCATAACAATACTGCTACATGGGTTATGTCCTCCCTGATTAAAAAAAAAAAAAATCCAAGAAACTAATAATAGACACTATGAGTAAAATCTCACCAAAACCTTGTTGGAGATGAGTTTTATTATCAGACACCAAATGCAGCAATTTGTATCTTCAGAGTTTTTTGTTATTCCTCCCCTGAGATCCCAGCACAAGCAGTGCTGATGGTCAAAGGAGGGATCCTGTAAATGGAGATAACACCTCAGCAATGCACCTCAGAGAGCTGCTGAGGGCGTGGCAACACCAACTAAGCACTTACAGCAAGGCAGCACAAACATTTGCTGCCTGTTATTTCTCCTTCCTCCTAGGTGACTTTCTTCAGAGCCACTCATTTGTTTTCGGGTTTTTTGGTTTTGTTTTTTTTTTGGGGGGGGGAGTGTTTTTCTGTTTTATTTTCATTCCATGAAGAAAACCATACTAAATGAAGATATACTGTTTAAAAAAAAAAGAAATTAAAGTGACGTGATCACTTTTTGTCTGTTGCTTGCCAGCCAGAATATTATAACAACTGTTTTGGGACCGTGTCTGATTTCATCACTCTGTACATCTTTTTGTGCAAAAGAAAACAACAGGCTTATTGAAGTAGTTAAAACTTTATATTCAATAAGCCAAGTACATCATTAAACAAAAAAAACCCCTAATATCTCCAGCAAAATGAAACAGAAAATGGCTGCATATAAGTAGTTCTATCCAGCTCTCAAAGTCACAGTGGTCTCATGTCAGGTTTTGTCAACTTGTTCTGATCCACAACAGACTCTCACATTTTTTACTCTCAAATGGAAAAAAATCAAGCAATTACACATGATAAAGCAGTTATAAGTCAGTTTACATCATAGATGTTTTCTGATATGTGTATTTTGGTTTTAAATGAGGAATGTAAAAAGGGAAGAGGATACTTCAGATTTCCCTGATTATCCCATTCATTTTCTTTGTACTTGAGTTCTAAATTAGGCAGCTGATAATATCCCTAATCATAACAATAAACTTTATCTCCAAACATAAACCATTCAAAAAGTATTTTAATATCTTCTAAAGAAGCTTTCTTGGACATTTTGTATTTTTTAAGCCATAAATTAAACATCAAAGTAAAAAGAGTTAATAAAATCAATTCATGCAGTCTTCATCAATTATTAATGAGAACCAAGTCGTATCAAAACCTTTTTGTTTTCTCTTCTCCCCTTCCCACTATAGGCTTTGATTCCACTTACCACTCATGACACAACTCCTTTTTGGAATGCATTTTGCTTTTTTGCTTTTATGTTTTTGCTTACACTCTACATAAGGACTTCCTGAAATTACAGCTAGGATAATGGCCTATGCAATCTTTAGTTTTCTTTTTCATCTTTCTTTTTCTCTCTTATTCCAACAAGTAACAGATTATAGTGACCACAAAATCAAGATGTTAAAAATAACTGGTCTCTGTAGTACATTTAAGTTAATATATACACATGTGCATACAAATTTTAAACCCATATCATGAACTTGCAGATAAATGACAGGGTTTCTATAATGTACTCACAGAAGAGATGTTTCAGCAGATAATATTTTTATAGCTGCTCTTGCATAATAATAACTATGACAAATATAACACTTCATTCAGTTATTACTTGCTGCACAGTAAAACACTGTTGCAGCCAAAAACTATTCTTGAGAAATGACAGAAACACCCTTCAAAATTCCATGCTCTGGTGTTTCCCTTGCCCTCCTGTTGGTTTTCTTAATTAATCTTTTTTAGCATGCATCTGCAGGAAAAAAAACAAAACAGAACAGATACAATCAAAGTAACAATTTGATCTGTATCTAAACCAGACAGAATTCTGACCAACAGGCACGGTAAGAATTAATGAGATGTTAAATCTTGTTTGGAGAATTAACATGAAATAATTATCTATGATATCCTTGATCTAGACAAATATTCACCAGCACTTTTTAGAGCAATAAAATAAAGCAAATCCTGAAAACTAGGTGTAGACATTTGTTCTCATAAATGCCATTAAATGTTCCTTACAAATTTCCTGTTATTGCCTAGCTACCTTTTCCTCTTATTTTTTGTTTTGTTTTGGGTTATTTGGGGGGTTTTTTTGGTGGGTTTTTTTTGGGTTTTTATTTTGGTTTTGTTTTGTTTTGAACTCACTTCCTGTTATTTTCTGGTTTCTGCTTAATTCAGTTGAGAAGGTATTGTATAGGAATCCAGAGAGAACCTTTAGGTTGAATCCCATGTGTTCAAACTTTTCCTGCCAACTCCAACAGAGTCAAGATATGACTTTTACCATCTCCATGTGGCTTCCTAATCACCATAATTTCCCTGAGCAAATTCAGACAACTGAGAGACCCTTCACTTTGTTTTCTTGGTGAGGTGAATACTGACCAGGCAGTCTGAATAAAGAAAAAGAAAATTGAAATTATCTCAACAGCTGTGTACCACTGTGTTGTTCTATTCTTTTAGCTTATAAAAAGAATCAACTCAAGATATTTATCCTGTAAGATAATTGAGCTCAAGGTCTTTTTGTCAATGGCTTTCTTTTTTGCTCAAGTTCCCAGAGCTAAGAGCTGTCCTGATATTTAGTGAGAGAGGATGTTGCTCTCAAATAAATAAGCACTTATTTGTAGATCCATTTATATTATTTTGGTACTATAAAATAGTCTTTTTATCTTTTATTTTTTAAATCCATCAAGATCCCATTTACACAAGAGTTTTCATCATGCTGTTATTTGCAGCGGTGCGAAATTATTAGTTTGTAAGACATCACCACAGTAATTTAAGAAAAAAAAAAAAGAACATATCCTTTCCATCCCTTCTCTCTTCAACCCAAAAAGCACACAGCCTTCTTCTGAAGCAAACTTGAAGTATTTGTGGATAAAGTGGACCCCACCATTGTCCAAAGGGAGAGGAATAACCTCTCCCCAGGCTGTTCTACCATCTGAATGTGGCATGTACCAAGGAGCACCACAGGGCTCATAAACCTTCTGCCACCTGCAAGTAGCAGGGGAAAAAAAGAAGATGTGCCAAAATAAAAAAATGACAGAATACCCTGCAGAGTCCAATTTTCTAGCAGAAGTAATATCTAATTTTATGCACCAAAATTCTAATAAATGTACTGGAGTATTTCCATATTATTCTGTAATTTGTATGTGGTTTGAGGTAGCTTTGTTGTTTCGGGGTTTTTTTGTTTGTTTGTTTTTTCTTGTTCGTTTGTTTAGTTTGGGTGTTTTTCTGAAAAGGAATAGCTATTAGGTGTGACTGTATCCTGCACAGCCTGTGTAGAATTATCATGTCAGCCCCAATCTCTGTCTCCACCAACTCCCATTATATTTTTTCAGGAAATGTTATCTATTCAGCAACTTGCTCCAGTTATCATAATACATTTAGCATTCAATGTAAAATGGGATATAATTAGATAATAACATACATGGTTCATTTCCCAGTGTGCATAAACCAGTATCTTATGTGTATGCAACTCTTGCTAATTAGGGCATTCACCTACCTCCATATTTCAGATGTAATAATTGCCACTTTGAATATTCTACATCTTGGCTTGTCCCATACCCATTTCAAATGTCTTCTTAGTGGCTACCCAAAAGCAGTTTTTGTACTTAATAGCACTATGTGCAGGATATAGAGCTGATGTCAGTGTATTTTTCTGCCATATACCTTTGGCAGCAGGATACTCTTGCAGCACTCATCCTCCTCGCCCTATGATACTTCTTAGCCCTTCTTACTTCCATCCAAATTTTACAAGTTTTACTCTCAAGGTAAATGACTCACTCCTGTGCAGTCAATTTTACACCAGGCATTTGTTTGTATTTCAAGCAGTGGTTCCTGTACACTTACATTACTGAGCATTTCTTTGGACATGCTAAATCAACTTTTCTTGACTCTGCTTGGATATAGTTTTGGGACAGGATTCAAATTCACGCCAGACTGTTTCAGCAGCAGCACCTCTGAATGCAACATTTACATTTCTTTCTCAAATATATCCTCTACATCACAAAGCATCACCTCAAATATGCAAATAAAAGCCACTTAAATAAAATAAAGAATAATCTGGAAAGTTGCATTGGCAAGCAAAGTAAAATATAAAAAAAATTAAAAATCACCAACATTTCGGCTATTGATTGACAATTTCTCTTTTTTTGCTAATATAGGAAAATACCTAAAGCAACACACAATTATGCTTGAAAATAATTCAATTTGAATTTCCAGAACCTGATTTCAGCACTCAAATAGTCTGCTGACATCACAGAGGAAGAGACCACCTTTTTCCAGAACCACTCTAACAAAAGGGATTCTCTTTCCTGGAAATCTAGGTGAACAATTCCAGCAAGAATCATGTATGGTGCCTTTGTTGGATGTGGGGTTTGGTTTTGGTTTTTTGTAGGGAGGACTAAAAATAATGTTTATTCTTCCTTATTTATTCACAGTGGTTAAGTAGCAAGATTTTTAAAGAACAAAACCAAATTACTGGCATATATATGTCATGTGATTTATACAGTAGCATCAATTAAACATGTTACAATTATATTTTCTCATTTGCAAGAGAAAAGGAATCAATATTAGCTTTGCTTTTTGTTTTCTAGATGAAAACAGTAGGATTTCACTTTGAATAATGTATGACTGCTTGGATTAAAACAAAGGAAAGTACACACATTCTTTTTTCTGTGTTCTATTATCCATTTGGTTTTTAAGGAAAACACATTGCACCTCACCCATCAAAGGCTGAAATTAATTATAAAAATATAATCTAAAATGTTGCTGCATTTATGCAACTTTCAAAGAAGACAACACCATAGATATTTATGTTACTATACAATTCGCTACAGGACTTGTACTGTATTTTACATATAAAGAAACGCCTTTCTAAGAACTTAATCTCTGAATATTGACTTTTTTTTTCCCTTCCTGTTTCATACACAGTTTGGCTTTCAGAAGAACTTTTCATTCCTCCTGAAGCAGTGGAAATTATAATTTTCTGATACAGAAATGTATTTTGGGGCATTCACACACAGTCTGTGGCTCTGATGTATATGTGCATGTTGGGAAAGTGGAGAGTTGAAAAAAAGCTTTGTGAATCCTCACACATTAAACATTTTCAGCATGATTGCATCCAATTATCAGCCATGAGAGGGAAAAAACTGTAAGACCCAGGAGCAGAAGGTTCCTATAAGACCCTGAAGGATTCATAAGCCATCTGTATTTTAAAGGACAGGTTTCTTGGAAAAGCATTAATTGACATGAAAAAGCATATAGAAATGATGCACATGAGCAAATACTGCAAATGGTACAATGGTGGATAATTGTAACAACCTCTTAAATGAAATGTTCTGCACATAAAGAGGCTCTAGGTAGCCCCTCTTCCTCTGTTCTCAGAGTTCTTCATTGTTTATTGCTGAAAGCTTGTGTCATGTATAGCAGTTTCATGTTTATGACACCCCAGATAAGCCACTGAATTTCAACAGATTCTTATGTCCAGCAATTTTAAAGAAATGTCATGTCACTCCTTATAAATGAGTGAAAATAATATTTTTCACATGCCCATAGGCACTTAGAAGTTTGCCTCTCTACCTTAAGAAATGCTGTGAGAAAAGGTGCCATCAACCATCCACCATGATAAAATTTTGATTTAAAAAAATTCTTCAATTAAGTGCACATTTAAAAAAAGGGTCCTGACAATGACAAACTGTACTGTTCATGAATGTAAATATTAAGTATACGCCTTTTTTAATAAAATCCAAATTATGCATGGCTTGAATCCTTTGTACCACAGATTTCAGCAGCCTCTGGCACACCTCCTAGAACTCTGAAACACTCTTACATATCCAGAAATGACTTCATGACAGGCAATAAAAGTTTTAGCTGTGCTCAAGAGCTTTGGTCCATCCAGTTTCCACTAAATCCAGCCAAGCCCTTTGAAGGACCACAGTCTAGCCTTGGGTATACGCCACAGCAACATTCACAACTTGTTCTTGCTGCTGTGGGACAAAAAGGCAGCCAAAGCTGCTGCCACAAGAAGAGCTCCTGAAGGGCCACTGAAACATTCTGGGCTTTCCCCAGGTGCTTATTTCTGTAGATCTGGAAGGAGCCAGACAAGTCCCACTCTGTTCTATGGCACCTGTGTTTTCCAGGAGGGACAAAGGACCATGCAGCCACTTCCACCTGCAGGGTGGCACCACAAGACTCACAGAGGACACCACCAGGGTCAGCCTGGACTTCAGCATGGGCTCCACGACGGTGACAGTGAGTCACAGCATGTCTTGGTTTGGGAAGACAGGTATCTGCCAGGGAAAGTTGGAGTTTCCCTCAGAATGGAGAATGTAAAATCCCACCCCCCTTCCAAATTATTATAATTTTGCAATTAAAGGCTTTTCAGGGAAAGGTTTGGGAATAGGAATAACAGTTCTTTACTATAAACATTAAGAATACAAATGTAGCAGTACAAAAAACAAGCAAACAAAACAAACAAACAAAATCCTAGAAACCCTGACAGAGTCAGAAATATAATCTGACACCCTGTTGGTCAGGGTGTTGGAAGCAGTCCAAGGTAAACCCCCCTGGAGTGGCAGATGTGGTTCTGTTGGAGTAGAGATGGCCCTGTAGAAAAAGGGTCCAGTAATGGGAAGATGGGTCCCGTCTTCCTTCAGGAATCCAGTGGAAAACCAGAGTACCTGGTGTTCCTGGGTCTCAGTTTTTATCTAGGTAGGAAGGGTTTGTCTCCCCTCACTGGGTGGAGCATCTCCCAATGGGATGATGTAACGTGTCATGTCATTGGTGAGCCTTAATGGCCTATTAACAAAAGATATCCCCCAGAGGGTGGAAAGACATAAGAACACTGCCCCACCTGATTTTAACAGCTGGCCCATGATCAGAAGGCACACACCCCCTCCCCCCTGGAGTTTTACAAGAGATAAAGAAAACACCTCCCCAACCAGTTTCAACAGATGGAACAGAATAAACTTTTTTTTTCTTACATAACCCAAGACACAGCAGCAGCATGTCACCACAGTCACCTACAGGCATGTGCACTCTCTGGCCAAATTCAGACTGGATGGCTGTCACTGCTCCCGGAAGCTCTACAAACCCACAGAACCACCGAGACACATTAGGGGATAATATTCTCTATTTCCTGAGGAGACGTTTACAGGTACACAGTAAATGTTACATGTTCCAGATTGCTCTTTCTTTTTGTTTCATTCTGAAGATGTTCAAGTTTCTCAAGGCTTCATTTACATTACTGAATTGCAGATTCAAGTTATCTCACTGGATTCAGTGAGTTACCCACAGCCTGATACATGCCTACCTATCCCAAAATGAGATGTGCATTAAATCATGCCCTTTTGCAAGACATATTTTATACTTTCACATAATTTGTACAACTTATTATCAGCCATACTGTCAGAGGCAACACAAAAACTGTTCAACTGAGAAAATAATTCATTTTCCCTTCATTCTGAGAGGGAGGAATACCAGGAAGAATATGAAAAAGATGATAAGCATGTGTTACTGATTTTAAATATTCAAGAAATTGATTCAAGAATTTTGAAATGTCATGGACATCAGGCTATGAAATTATTATTTTGATACTATACACAGTAAAATATAAAAGTGTGTTAATGCCATGCCGTATGACATTTCCCAAGCAATTGTTTCCCCATTTTCTATGTCAGCTGGGTAACTTTTTGTTAAATATCATTTACAGATTTTGCTTCTTTGGTGCATTTTTAAATGAGAAAGCTATTAGCTTTATTTCTCCAAGTCCATCATGCTCAAACACACTAAACATTTTGATTAAATACATGCTTTACTAAATTAAAAGCATTCTTAGAGAATAGCTTTTTATGTATTTTCTGAATTGTCTGAAAGTTTTCAGTCACTAATATAAAAAAGAAAATACAAGTAGAAGGTCATTTTTGAACACATACTGGACAACATTGAGAAATACTTCCACTCATTACAGTGACTGTGTTTCAGAATAGGTAAAAATGAACTGACAGGTTGAAAAAAGAACAGAACATTCTGATCTCCCTTGTAGTGTAAGGTGGAGCAGTGGCAGACTCTGAATCAACAGTCCTTTAAATGGACATGGCACAGCAGAAATACTAACAGTGCTACATCTCCATACCCCAGTGAAGACCATTCAATATCCACCCCCTCAGCAAAGCACCCCTTGGTCCAGGGTGATGTTTTGGGAGGTTGTGGGGTCCCAGGGGGCAACACCCACCACGGCACCCAGTCCTGCACTGCCACTGACATCCCTAGTCAGGGCCCAGCCCATAGAGCCCATTGTCCCCTTAGGTGACATTTAGAGGGGACCATGGATGGTTTCAAGCTTATTGGTTCCTGTTATATCTTTGTTTTTCAATCTGCAGCTTCTGGCTCCCAGGATGCTGTGATTTTTCAGTCCCATGATTTTCACAGAATCACAGAATGGGTCAGGTTAGAAGGGATCATGATTTGGTTCAACCTCCCTGCTCAAGCAGAGTCATCCCAGAGCACTCAGCACAGGATTGTGTCCAGACAGTCCTGGAATATCTCCACTGACGGAGGCTCCACGCCCTCTCTGGACAATCTCTTCAGTGCTCGGTCTCTGCACAGTGAAGAAATTCTTCCTCCTCTTCAGGTGGTCATCAGTTTCTGTCTGTTCTTCCTGTCCCATTGCTGGGCACCACGGAGCAGAGCCTGGTCCATGCCCTGAGCGCTCCCTGTAGACACTGACACACAGGGATGAGGCCCCTCTCAGCCTTCTCTTCTCCAGGCTGAACAGGCTCAGCTCCCTCAGCCTTTCCTCACTGAGATGCTCCAGTCCGTCCATCATCTTTGTCACCCTCCACTGGACCTGCCCCAGGAGCTCCATGTCTCTCCTGTCCTGAGGAACTGGACACAACACTCCAGATTTGGCCTTACCGGGGCCGAGTGGAGGCACAGGATCACTTCCCTCTGCCTGCTGGCAGTCCTCTCCCTAATGAACCCCAGGACCCCACTGGCCCTCTTGGCCACAAATGGCACTGCTGGGCAGCTAGTTACTCCCCAGACCTATGGTCCTTCTCCCCAGAGCTACTTTCCAGCAGCCTATTCTGGTGCTTGGGGTTGGTTGTTCTTCCCCATTTGCAGAAGTCCACAGCATTTGCCCTCAATGAGTTTCACACAGTTCTCTCTGCCCATGTCTCCAACCCACCAAGGTCTTTCTGAAGAGCTGAACAACTCTCTGGTGTAGCAGCCACCCCTCCCAGCTTCACGTTCTTTTGTCATGCTTGAGCTCCTGTGAGGCATTTCCTCAACACCTTGCTCTCCTATTTATGGATTTAATTTAGTAATAAAGGGGAAAAGAATCTTAGACTATGATAAGCTATTTACCAATAGAATATGCATGCATTTATTGTGCGGTTATGCAATTTATTATGGAAGTGATTAATATATTCAATATGCATTTCCTCCTAATGAGTGCTTCGCAATTGATTCATAGCACTATATCACAGTTTTCCTGCAAAATGCACAAGAAACAGTGGGGAAATTGACTATTGCAACTGAGCTCTGTAACATGCAATCAGTTAGAACTGCTTTGCCTTCCACTTAGGCAATAAGCAAACACTATATTGTGTAATAAGTCATGCCTGCTGTGTTGCTAGGCACTATACTAATGACTATGCTTAACATATGTGTAAATTATTACACCCTTACTCAGATCCTGTGGTGCCTCATTGCAATTTCTCATTTTTAAGTACAAGTGGAGAAAATAAAAATTAAAGGAATTTTTTTACACAAAAACATGGCCTTTGGTTAAAAAACTCCCATAAACAGCAAAAACCCCCTAAACCTAAAGTGCTGCCACTTTAAATAATTTTTGTAAAATGCATAGAATTCAGTAGAATAATAATTCAAGTACCTATTGGCAGGATTGGATAACAGCTGTCAGGTTGGGACTCCACTGTCCTAGACACAACTAATGCATATAAGCCCTTATAGTCCCTATCCTAACATATTAGGAAAAAATTTCTACATGGAAAGGGTGCTCAGAGACATTGGAACAGCTGCCTCGGGAAGTGGAGGAATCAGTATTCAAATGTGGCTCTTGGGTTTATGGTTTAGTGGCACACATGATGGTGGCTGTATTAAGGGTTGAACTCAATTTAGAAGGTCTTTTCCAACCTTAATGATTTTATAAATTTATATTGTCAGCCAAGACAGAATCCTAAGACAAAGCAAAATTAACCTCCTGTGATATCCTACCCTTGAGGGGAAGGGAGCACCCAAGGGTCATAAATGCTTGTGGTTAAAATAGCAAAAGTCAGAAGATCTGCAAAAACTCACAAAGTTTTAGTAGTAAATCACACCCTTGACATGGATATTGGTATGTTCATCCCTGACCATATAAGGGAACGGCAGCAGGTTTTCAATAAAAGGGTAAGATGAAGAGAGAAGGAAAGTAAAGAAAAATAAGAAAGGAAGAGAGATAGAGACATCACCAGTTCTTGTTCCAACAGTGGTACAGCCAATATCCAGGGTCCTGGGGTGCACAGCCAGGCTTGGTGGGGGTACCTCTTTATATATAGGCTTTCCCTGCCCTGAAGATAAGTTTCTTGCTTTCTATGCAAATTAGATATCATGTCCATTCTTCCAGACCTTTCTGGAGATGGATCAGAGGCTTTGGGTGTCTTGGGTTGCCCTGATCACCATACAGTCCATGCCCACTTCTTGACCTCATTCCTTCTCTTGTGTTGTACAGTGTTGTGCTCATCTCCAGGAACTAGAACAAGGATGTTTGTCCCAGAAAAGTGCTACCCAACCTCCACATCACCCCTTCTCCAGCCACATCTCACTCTTTCCAATACGTGGGGCATGTCAGTATCAACAATTCTTGTCTGTTGTTCCCAACAGTCCTTGGCTGGCTCCATGGCCATCCAGCTGTGTTTGAGACATGCACATTAACCCCTTATCTTTTGAGATTCCACACCCCCACACTTGCAATGAACACAGGAGCAAATATAAGGAGGCATGTCTATTGTTCAGCTGGAGCCATTCCCTCTTCCTGTTGTTTCACTTGCCCAGATTTTGCTAAAAGGAACTCTAGAGAGGTGGGAAACAGCAATAAAGTCTGACCAATGCTTTTTCGGGGTTATAACAGCCTGCTCCACTCCTCAGTATTCATTAATACTGCAGCTTGTCACTGAAAGCATTCCCTCTGTCTTTAACTTTTATCTCCTCCACAGTCTAATTAATAAAGTCCAGGGTAGAGTTTATTACTGTCTATAACTGTCTGGAGCAGTGAGACAGCCCTAGGGAGAGTTACTACAGAGGGAAGAAGCAGGGAAGACTTCACCATATCTTTTGAACAAAACAAACCCAAATCACATCCCCACTCCTCTCCTACCACACTTAATCTGTTCAGGCACTCAAAACAGGAACTGCCACATCAAAAAATCTACCTTGTCACTTCCATTAACTGGAGCTGTGATGCCAAATAAAGGTGTGTCAAGCACAATGAAAATGAGGCCTGAGAGGTTTGGTGCTTGGGAGATCAATGTGTGAATGCAAGACAATCAGAAAGAAATCTGCACTCCAATGAGAGAGAGCATCATGCATAATGCATCTGTTACCCTTCCCTAAGAGCAGATGAAATAGCTTACAAAATGCAAAGCTTTCTTCTTACATAACAGGTAAACCACTTATTTCCAGGAGCTTTCTTAGACTGATTTATTGACACAATACAGACTGCTATTGATATATTGCAAAAAACCATTAAGACAATCCATTTCTTTGAATCTTAACGTCAAGGTAGAATTCAATTCAGTTAAACACATGCTCATATATTGCCATTGTCTTGCTGCCATATGGAACCCTTTGAGAAACAGAGAAGAATGCAAGAGCAATAAAGCAAATTACTCCTACAGAGGAACAATAATGGAACAGTACACCTACTTTCTCAGGAAGTATCAAACAACGCAAGTGCTGTTTTCCATGATTTTGTCTCTCAAACATATCATATATTTTACTTCACCAATACATGTGTCGTACTATATGAGATAAATCAAAACAATTAAAAAAAAAATTCCAAATACCAACAACGAAAAAACCAAACAAACAAAAAACTGAAACTGTTCTCAAAAACCTCCAGGAAGTTCAAACAAAGAAGTTATGAAATAGCTTCAGCCAAATACTTGTCCTCAAGAGATAATGAGATACGGAGTTGATCAATGGATATCAAATACAGTGGATAAGGGTTAATAAGATATTTTTCGTCAGAGTTCAATAGTTTACTTCTGACAATAGAAAAACTTTTTTTTTTTCTGACAACAAAAAACCATATTTGTATTTACTGGAAGAGGTAAAGAAATTATCTTTTTTTGTCAAACATGCAGTAAAACACCAGGCACAGAATATTCTCCAGAATACAAAACTGCTGCAGTACACAAAAATTAGTTTCTGAGGAAAAGAAAACCACCACAATAAAAAAAAAAAGGGGGGGAATACCTATTATGAATCCAAACACAGGAGAACAGAGGAGCTATCCTGAAGATGGAGAGCACATGAATATAATATAGCAATGATCAACAGATTTCCTTTAGTGCAAGACCTCTAGGAAAGGGCAAAATAGCAGAAATTGGCTGATGAAAAAAGACATCTTCAGCAGGAGGCCTATATAAAATATAAACCAGCTTTCATTGTATTGAAAACTACGTATGACTAATGACAGTCATGAAAGATTTTCTCTGTGTGCTTTTTGATGTTCTGATCATGAAGTTTGTTTCCTACTTTGCAGTAAACTATCTGATTTTGAAAAGAGAGAGATGTTCCTAAATTTAGGTCCCTTTGGGCATTTATAACGACCACCTCTTAAAGCCAAGACGGGCGTCATAAACCACCCTTAAGTTTCAAGCTCAGATATGTGCTCAAAAGTCAAACCACTTTCTATTCTCATCAAGTGTTTTTTTAAGCTACAGGCCTATCTTTTACACAATAGAATATATCCTTTATTTTAATGGACTTCATTAGGAGTTAAGGGTCACCCACAATTTAAAGGTGAAGTGCCCATCACAGAGGAAGTGCCACACACATCCTTGCCTGCACAGCTCCCTCGAGTTGCACAACAGTTCCAAACGTGCCAGGCAGCTGCCCCAACTCCCCCATCTCCTCATGCTTCACACCTTGTAAGAGCCTCACTGCCCACTCTCAAGAGCACTCCAGCATATTTTTCCTGGAGTGTTTTTGTCACATGGCATGGACAAGCAAGCAGGAGAATCTTAATACATACTCTGCCATCAAGATCATCTAACACACACACAAAAAAAAAAAAAGGAACTATAGTGGGATATTGCTGACTTTTCTTTCCTAGATATTTCTCTTGAAAAATAGCAGAGTTGTGTCCTTCTGTTGTGTTGGGTGTTGTCACCCCACCAATCCCTGGCTATTTCTAAAAGTGTACATGTATTTGTCCTAATAGCTATGGAAAAAAGTCATTCCAATAAAGACTTTCTGCACAGGCAAGCTGTGTTTGTTTTGGTTTCTTTTTTTTTTTTTTTTTTTTTTTTTTTTTTTTTTTATTTTAATTTTTTGTTTATACAGAGCACTTTGAAAATATGCCCTTTGCATAGCAGACATTTTTTGGCTCTGGCGCCACAAAATTGGACATCAAGTTTTCAAATGGTATAAAATAAACTATTGCAAGTACACCAGCTCACAGAGTAGGGAACCTGCTAGAACATTACTCCCTAAGCATTTTGGAAGAGTTCTATGAAACTAAATATTCCTTGCCACAGAGTTTGCAAAAGGTAGAAGAGAGGCTCTAGTCTTCAACTCGAAAACATTAGGTAGATGAAGTTGAGGCTTTCTTAGGAAGAAATAAGAAACTCTGTTCAAATATTGTAACTGCAGTACCCTCAGGATGTATTTTGAAACACCTCCAGCACTGTAATTTCACTTGGCTAAAATAACTGAAGTTAAATAAAAAGCCCACGATAAATGCATTTTTTCCTACCTTGAATTTAAAAGGGTAAAATATTCAATGTGTTTGTAAAAACAATTCAAGACTCTTTCCCCACTTTCCTGTATGAGGAGGCATGATGTCACTCTTCAAAGAAAAACAAAATCCTACAAAACCAAAAAAACCCCAACTAAAACTTCTGATTCTGGGAAAGCATTGATGGAAACTTAGCTTTGTATCCTGCTGAAAACTGTGAGGAAGCTTAGAAGAAAGAGAAAAGCATGGAACATCACATAACCAGCACTCTTTTTGCGACAGCAGGGTATTTACATGAACAGAAACCAGTATCTTCCTATCTGGTTAGGAGAAAAAATAAAATTAAATAATTATTTTTCCCTAAAAATTTTGTAGAACTTTTCAGCCAAAACTGGTTATGAATTACAACTCTAAATCCAGAAGTCAACAGACATTAAAGTTCTCTAAGCACATTTTTATGGACAATGCAATTAAAAAAAAGAAAAGCTACAGTTTGAAACAGAATTACATTTCTTCTCTCCTCCACCCCACCTTGACAGCTCTAATTCTATATCCATAAAGTTTTAAAAGAAGTTTCCTACTACTTTTAGGAAGTCCCAAAGCTTGGGCCTTTGTAACAATTCCCTTATTTTAAGCTTACTTGGAAGATTCTTCTATTACCTTACTGACTAATAATCTTGAATGCAATATCTGAATCTAGCAAGTAGCAAAGGCAAATCCTCTAGAACTTTAAAACTCTCTGAACAAAATAAAAAATTCACCCCTGGTCATTCTTCAGATCTTTCCAATCCTTTGTCAAGTTTACTCCTGAATTTTACGCCAAAACTTTTTGTCACCTCAAATTCTAACACTGTCGCTGAAATCCTTTGTTCAGCATCTTAGCATCACGAGCTAGCAAAATTAATTATGTAACACATCAAAAAAGAAAAATAACAATCAATATAAAAATAGATACTGGAGTATCCATATTTTCCGTCAATGAATGCTAAATTCAAGAGATAAAGAAACTAAACAAAAATAAATATTGGCAACAGTTACAGCCTGTCATTTCAAAAATAAACCTCCAGTGGAGTGTGATAACTCCACTGTGGTATTAAAAAATATCATTTCTTCAGCAGTCTGAAAATAAGGTAAGACAGAAATAGCAGTTAATGAATAGAAATTAGATATGAAGATTGAAATAGGAACAGGTGCTGCAAAACAAAACCTTTTATTTTTTCTGGTAAAGTATCTGGTGACTGTAAAAATATGGTGACTCTTTCAGACACCAGCCCTCTGACCAAGTGCTGTGACACTTCCCAGCTTCAAGGCTGGATTTCCAAAAGGCACTGGTTGCCCCAGGATCAGCTGGGGGCCATGTAAGTCTGGACCAAGACTACTTTGGGACAAGCATAGCCAGGGGCTGGACAAGGGAAATGTGGGACTCCTATTCCTCATACACAATATTATTTCCTCACGCTTGAAAAGGAGGGGTGGTGTTCTCCAATCTTGACCAGTAAACCATATCAAGGTGCAGGTGGAAGGTTCTGCACCAAGATGTGCAAGAACTAACCCCCAGGGCTGCCCATGAGTTCCATAAAAAAGATGCTGCCCATACTAAATAATTTTTTATGACTACCTGTAGAGGATATAGGATGAAAATAAAAACCAGAGCAAGGTGGAAACTTACAAATCATTATTACTAATGATGGCCGTTGGTCTAAACCCACCTCCAAAATATTTTCTGTAAGAATCATGACAATGTTTCTTGGGGGAGCCCAAAGAGAATGATGGAGTGATCAGCTATGGTAATGTTTTAAGGGTGTTCCCCCTCAGGAGAGGGGTAAATACAGGCTTCTGGCACTTGACTGTGCCCAGGAAGATGCTGACAGATGCAAACAGGGTGGCATAAGGTTCAAGGTAGATCTAAAGAGACCTCTCAGAAAATATATTATCCAGCTTAGGTAAAGAAGGGAAGTAATTGAGTTATCAGAAGCACGGATGCACTCAGTGACAAGACAATGACATATGAGAAACTGTAAGATTTGGGTTTGTTTGACATTGATTTGGGGGGGGGGGTGCTGGTAGTTATTTTGGTTTTGTTTGTTTGCGGGGTTTTTTTGTTTAGTTTTGCTTGTTTGCTTTTTTTGGGTTTTTTTTGTTTAGTTTTGCTTGTTTGCTTTTTTTGGTTTTTTTGGGTGTGCATTTTTTTTTCATTAACACATTGCTAAATATTTACTTTGAGATGCCCTTTGATGTAAAGATCAAGATACATAAGAATGTGAGAACATAATCACAGGAAGACAGATAATTAGTAAATCACTGTAGATGAAAATTTTAAAAACAACAAAAAATATAGGTGAGTGAAAAGCAGGTTTTATAAAAGAACAATAGCTTTCACCTTTGCAAAAGCCCTGATCCTAAAAATGTCTTCTCAGGAGTATGTGCTTGCAAATATTCAGAGCTTTCTACCTGGTACATGTTTCTCCCCAAACTGTAACCAATGAGCTTTTAAAGCAATGCTAATTTTTCTTTATGTCATCTTATTCCTACTGACAGGTGGGAACAGCAACCAGAAACACTTCCTAAAATGTGTCCAATGTTAAGAAAAACAGCAAGTCAGACCCTAAAAGCCAACTGAAAAAATTAGGGAAAAAAAAAAAAAGTCCCTAAGATTTTAGGAGAGATATGAAAATTAAAGGAGTAAAAAGGATCATCACTATTTCATATATCTCTTTCAATTTTTAAGGGTTGTATTAAATCATCACTAGTATTCAAAATATTACAGCTAACAGATTTCTCTGTTCTTCTGCCATATCCAATTACCAAACAAAACCTACTGCTACAAAATGCAGTCTGTGCTGAAAACTACCACATCCCTATGGCATCAAAAGAAATTCCCCTTTCCTCTCTGACAGCTGCTGCTAAGTTAAATCTGTGCTCCTGTAGATCCTGAGTTATATACCATAATATCAAAGTCAACATTTTTCCTTATGAAGTCAGCAGCTGGAAAATCAATTTATCAATCAACTATTAAGCCCCTACTACTTTACATATGTATTTTGAGTAGATATTTAAGAGGTGAGGCAAAAACGTGCTTCTGCTAAATATTTCCCTGGACAGTTTATACTTCAAAGTGCATTTCATATTATAAGGAATACATAATCTGCTTACAGTTTTTTCAGAGGCAGAAACCTTCAAATCACTTCATGGAGATTTTTCACTCTACTTTACCCACATTTTAGGCCATCACAAGAAGGATGACATGAAACCTACCAAGCACCGCTGTCCTGAGCCAGCTGAATTCACAGCCACCTGCAATGCCAGCAATTAATTCCAGTGACATGAACTAAAGTGATTTTAATTGTCACACTGAAAGTGAATACAGGACTAAACGCCTGTGAAGCACATAGAACAAGCAGCTGGAGACTTCAATCAATGTTAATATGTTCTGTTAAAATCACAGAGGGAGAGTAATAAAGACAGTGCAGCACACAAAAGGTGCAGAGGACTAAATTAAAAGCACAAACTTGAGCACAAGAGAAATCTGACCAAGGTTACAAATACAGAATGAGACCTGGAAACCAACAACTAAGAAAAAGTATCAGAGATGTGACAAGCATGAGAAAGGAAAACACCTGTTTAGGTGTAAGATGTAGCTGCTGTACACCTTATTCTAATACACTTCATCTTGTTTTGTAAAGTTCACGGTGATTTAATGCATCCCCAACACTGTCACATTCTGCCTATCTGCTGATTTGCCCTACACTTTGTATTACAAACATGAAACATGTATAAATCATGTCCATCCATCATATTATCCAAACGGCTATTCCCTTCACTGTTCTGAGGAACTGCTAAGGAGAAATACCCAAAGCAATAAAAAGCCTTTCTAATATACCTGACACTTTGGTAGTTCAACATGATAATGAACAATAACTACCTCACAAGCAAGTCTCATACTCCTCCCATCTCTCTGGGTGATGGAAAATGTGCTCTGGCCACCAGTGGTTTCTGTCTGAGAGCCCCATCCACATTATTTGCCAGATTTCACCTGAAGACATTTTCATAATTTAATATTAAATTATTTATTTTCTTTCTAAAGCAGCACCTTCAGTGACCAGGATCTGTCAAAATTATGTGCAGACTTAACTGCATTAAGTCTGGAAAGCTTAATGCAATCACAATACATCCTTCATTAAAAAAAAGTCAGTCTGGAAAACTCAGGTGAATTAATGTTGAGGAGGCAGCTAGAGGGTTTAACTGTAAGGAACTTATAGCACTATCTGTATATTATTTTAACACAGAATTCAGTGTTTCATGTTTTCAAAATTTTAGTCAAAAAGTTTCCTAGAAAAAAAAATTCTGTAATTATGAACTGAAACTCCTTAAAAACATATTCTATTGTTTGGAAATCACTCACCCACATTAATGTCTGTAAAGAATCAGACTGCAGCTTTTATTTATGTCACACTCAGTAGTAGAGTCAATATTCAAAATAAACAAAAAAAAAAAAATAGAATTCAACCCCCCCTGAATTTTGCTATCATCATTCATTAGATCACTACTCATATTCTGAGAAGTTCTGTAGGCAGCTGGTTACTTCTCAAATGCTTTAACCACAATGATTAGACCCTGGGACTAGCTCAGTTGGTCAGAACATGGTGCTAATACTGCCAAGGTGGTGGGTTCAATCCCCCTAGGGGCCATCTGCTTAAGAGCTGGGCTTGATGATCCTTCTGGGTCCCTTCCAACCCAGACTATTCTGTAATTCTGGGGTAATAATTGATTCTTGACAACCTGGCAAAATGGTGATGTCCCACACAGATGGCAAGGGAATTCTCATTAAAAAATAGAAATAAAGCTAAAAAGCACAGTGGCACAGATACTCAGCTGCATCCATATATTATACCCAGTTATTACCCACCAGAGTGGGAAAATAAGCTAAGTAACACAAACACTTACTGCATTCCCAGTCAGCAGTCCCTCTGCTCTGTGATCAGTAACTCGGGCTATCCCTTTGTTCTGCCCATCCTTTCATTAAAAAGTCCATAAAATCAGTTCTAGAATGCTGGCCGGAAACATTTTTATTTTGCTTATGAGTCCCCTGCACAAGCAGACCCACCCTGCTGCAGCCTGCTCCTGATGGGAAGCTCCAGGACTGGATAAGGGGCAGCACAGAGCAGCAGGTCCTGGTCCTTAGGTTCATGTCCTGGAGGTCCCACCTGTGTTTAATGGGCAACCCCAGGAGCAACTTCTGCCATATTTCATTTCTACTGACTTCAATGAATTTTCAAAAAGGACCAAGTCTAGACTTAGTCTGCAGCTGCAGCTTAAGCCTCCAGTACTAAGATGGGAAAGATTACAAACAACCCCCTGCCCCATCTGTTGAAATGATACCACAAGCTCGAGGAGATTTTATTGCAGATCAAACCCAGAGATTTTCAGTTTATACCCACCTTACACAACAGATGTGCACTGAAATATGTATTTCTCAAAATCTCTCTAGAAACATCCAATCTCAAACCATCAGGAGGGGGAGAGAGTAGCAAGAGGGAACAGTTTATAAGGAGAACAGCACAGCCCTGCTGCATGGATTAAATTCAGGTTTATAGAATTCCCTGAATTATGTGAGGCAGCTGGAAAATGAAGCAACCTTAAGCACCACCCACTCAAACACCCTCTCCTTGCCTTGGGAGTTTCCATCAGGTTTAAGTCTGGCTGCACAGCCTACAACATGTTCTAAATAAATATTAGGACACTTTGATGAATGGAAAATAAATCTCTCCTGAACATGGTATAGTTGGAAGCATAGCTACTCACAAGATTTCATATTGGACAAAGTCTTACAAAATAAGTAATAGATAATAACAAGGAGAAAGAAATAGATTACCTAAAGGTCAGCTCTACACTTTTTACTTTCAGTAATTCATCCAATTCTCTTACGACCTTTTTAGTTAAATATAATCTGTTCAATGCTCTGAAAGTGTTTAATAAAGTTCTTTTGCATTATTATTATAATATGGTGTTGTTATTATTAACACAGGCAAGAAGTAAGGCAAATGACTGGGCAGTCAGGACAGATTATTTGTGCAGATAAACTTGAAATTCAGCAAAGATAAACTCAAGTGTGGCAATAAATTACAAACAGCCCAGAAAGAAGCAGAAGGAAGAGGCTGGAAAGCTTTGCCCTGCTAATGGAAACCTTAGTGATCCAGTTTGGGGACTGCTGCTGGGGCTGGCACTGGTGGCACAGGGGTCACTTCAGCACAGCCTTTGGCCATGAGAGGAGTGCACAACAGCAAGGCACACCTTCCCCAAGCCCTACTCCACTGCTTCTGCCATGAGGGATGAGGGCAGGAGCTGCAAAAGCAATGAGTCACTTACACTAGGCACACAAAACACATCACATGCCGCTGCATAAGGCAGAGGTGTGAGTAGTTATGAGAATGTATTTTTTTCAGGCTACCACCCACCCGGATTGTTTTAGAAGCAGCAACTCAGAGGCTGAAAAAAAAATACAATACAATTTGTGCCTCGTACTTTAAATGAGAACAGCTAGAAATGTACACACTGAGAAAGAATGCAATTCATTAATTATTACAAGTTAAATTACATTTATTTCTATTATGCCCAGCATCTTATTTTTTTATCATCATCATTTGGGGGGATATGGGGTGTGATTGGGTTGGGTTTTTTTTGTTCTTCTTCTTCCTTCAAAATTCTTCTCTTTCCATATCCTTACTGGAAAAAAAAAAAAGCTCCAACTTTTTACCAATATGCTAAATAATCTTTTTTCAAAGACTTGCAGTGTGCGTTTACAGTTGGACTTGATGATCTAAAAGGTTTTTCTGATCTCTTTTTTACTAGATTATGACCACTAATGGAGGACCAGTTTGAGGACCCTCAAACAACATTTTTTCTCTTAAAACATGAGACCTTTTGTTTTTCATGAAACAGAAAACATTGAGATTAACTTAATGTAAATCAATGCACAGATAGTACCAATAGTAGGGTTTTTTCCTGCAATATATTTAATTACTCTTTTAATACCCAATGCAACTTTACCTCCCCAAGTGGATTTACTTAAACTCACTTTATCACTTCTACTCCTCCATCACCTGAGAGAACATATATTCTTAGATAACCCTGATACCTGTGACTATGAATGTTTCAGAGTTCTTTTTTTCTTTCTGAAAAACATTAATCATCCCCATTTCTTGGGGAAAAAAAAAAGTTTTCTTTAAACCTCAAGAAATACTGCATTGAGAAAATTTAACTCTTGTACTTATCATTACATAAAAATTACATATTTTTCATAACATTTCTATATACAAATAGGTTTAATTACTACCATACCAGGAGACTGCTTAGATTCTTCACATTTTTAAATATTTTAGTCTAATTTCAGACACATATACAGATTAAAGTTATATTTTCAGAAAGTAAGTCCATATGAAAATACTTAGGTAAATGAAATAAAGTGCACCAGTTTAAATGCAAATTTTTGATCTAATCACCTCCACCTAACCTTATACATGTGCGTCCATTAAAAGGAAAACTTAGCTGAAAACTAAAATTCAGCCCAGAGAAACTGTATCAGCAGAAAAACAATTCTGGAGAACATAAATTTACAGCTAAACTTAATGACCTTTCTAGAAAGTATCAAGAAACCAACATAAAGAAACAAGCGATAGATTTCCTATTATTCTTGGTAGTTTAAGTCTTTAAATCAATTCTTCATTTAGTGTGCTATTTCTCCTCCAAAACACTACACAATGAAAATTAACCATTATAAAAACTGGTTTAATTAATTGACTTAAAAAAAAAAGGTCAGCCCCTATAGATTATCTGGCAGATAGGTATTAAGAGAAATACGTTACTTAAAACAATTAGTGAAAGGTTCAAAAGTTCATTCTTGCTTTGAAACAGGAAATCCAAATAATTTCCATCAAAACTGGATGGTTTATAAATCCATTTCTTAGTGATTTCCCATACAGACACTAACACTGCACCTCACCCTGGAAGGGGCTAAACTGAGCATGTTCCACCTCCACCATCTGTGCATTGGGAGGAGGAAAAACTCACCCCAAGCACCTCCCAGCCCCTGTCTGTCATAACCTCAGTCTCCACAAAGGAAACTGTGTTTGTAGAACCTCGAGGATTCCTCAGGACCAAGGGTGGTCCCTGGCACTCAGCCTCAGATGAGACTGAGCCCCCTCCTCTCTGTTGCCTAGGATACCATAGCTAGAATGAGAAACCATGCTGTTCTGACCCTTATTTCCACAGGATCCAGAATGAAGTAGGTGAGGAAAATGGGGTGGTAAACAGAAAATACGGCTGAAACATAACCTGGCCACAGCACAGGCTGGATGCTATTTTAATCAATCCTTTCTGTGCCTGCATAAGCACCCTTTCCCCAGCAGTGGAATCCAGCACCTGCAGGTTTCAATAAAGGTAGTGAAAAATGATACCATTCTGTTTGAGCAGGAAAGCAGATACACGTCCAGATTTTCAGATAAGAATATTCATACATGTACATCCATTATTGCATAGGGTTGCATTCAAGAGTCATTTAGAAAGTACACCAGCAGGATCAAGGGTATGATGATAATTCTCATTTTAAGAGTTCCACAAACACAGGAGGTGAAAGGTTTAGAAGTGCTTTTTCAAAAACAAAAGTCAGGAAAACTGATGCTATATAAAATACCACCAAGCCATTCAAGGATATTTAATACTTCAGGGGTCTGACCATTAGCTTCCATTTGAAAGTGAATGCTTTGAGGGTAATCACTTAGTCCACATTTTTAAATCCCACTGGGTATCTTCCCAAGTTCCTTGGAAAATTTTGGCCAAGCGTGCTTAAGGATCAGGAACTTTTGATTGAGCAAAATATTTCTGGCACCTTAAAGAAGCACTTCACTGCTGAGTGGAATCTACAACAGCATCTAGACTCTACTGCTCATTGATTCTTTAAGTGCGTCTGCATAGTTTTACAGTCTCAGTGGTATTGTTTTCCTTTTGATGCCCATGCATGCAAAATCAGGATCTTTAAAGATGATCCACCTAGACTAAAGTAAAAATTTTGTATTTTATGAATTCTATGTATCAAAGTATGGTGAACATACATAGATATACAACTATGCTTCTTTTCATATTTAGCACTGGTTAGTCAAGAAATACACAAGTTACATGAATAAAACAACAGCAGAAATAACCCTGTGCTGAAGAGATTACAAGCATGAATTCTGCATAGAAAACCACACACAAAATTTCCAGTGTAAGCCAATCTCCCAGTGATGACATTAAAATACAAAGTTACACTCAGACATGACACTGTGGGGGAGTAAAAATATAACAATAAATGCTTGTATGACTTTTGGGGAAAAAAGGCAAGAATGGGAGCATACTGAGCATTTGTCAAAACCCCTCTGGATAGCACACAATTAAAGCAAGTTCCTCCCACGTCTGAGCTGCCCATAGTTTGGTTTACAAAGCGCAGAACATGCAGACAAAGTGAACTTGACTCAACTGGACAAAATTAGATAAGGCATCTTCAAATGTTCTCTATTCTAATTAGGTGTGTGCAGTGCAGCCCAGAGCCAGCCAAAGAGAACCCCCTTGACATGGTGTCCCATGGCACAGACAGAAGGGGTCTCAGTACCCAAGGTCACAACCCACAGATCTGCTCCTCCTGGGCTGCCCTTAGTGCTCAGGTAGGCACTGCCAACATCCCCTGTGTCATGGCAATGGAAGAAGATAGCTTGCACATTTTAAGGGGAAATTTATTGTTAAAATCCCTTAAGCCTCATAAGCAATCTGTAAGAAGCTTTTTGAAAGAAAAAGAACTGCTTTCTCTATACCTCCCCAAAGAAAGTGCTGGCTTCAGCAGTCCAGTAACAGAACTGACTGCAGGTGCCTATCTTTCCTGCTAAAATTAAAAAGCTTTATGCTTACTCCTAAATCTATTATTTTTCATTGTAAACATTGTCTCTCTAATCCTGAATTGTTCTATCTCTCAGTATCCGAATAGCAGCTCACATTTTCTCTTCTACACACTTTTTCCTCAAGGTCCAGGATTTTCTTATCTGGTGGTTAAAACTGTTTAACCAATTTAACTACTTTTCATAGTAGCAGCACATCAATAAACAGGAGAATATTGTTTTTTGGGTTCCTACTGAGAAGATAAAACTCAGCAGTCTCCCAGTACAATAAAGATAAAACACACAATATCACTCAGGCCAGAATGCTGCAGAAGAAAGTTGTATTTCATGCCCTTCACAAACGCTGAGAAGTTACTGCCCAGGGTGGTACAGCCAGGAGTAGTCACCGTTAGCAAGGGCACAGCTGGAAAACCACACATCATCAGGAGGCAGTGACTGCTAGGAAGTCAGCAGTCAATGTGGAAAACCTTGAGCATCAAGGACTGCTGTAATCTGCCCCACAGATTATCACCATGGTCATCCAGATTACAGGCAAATGTGATCAGGGGAAGTGACAAAAAGGATTAGTACTTTAACCATAGTGGCAAGATGACGTAGCTCAGAATAGAGGTCTAAATAGAGGTGGGGAAGAACAAAAACTTACTTATACAACCCATAGAATCACTAATGAAAAAGAGTGAAGGGCAGAAAAGCAAAGGGCCAGGAAGTTGCTGGGTATATCCAATATCCAGTTGATGTTGATATCCAGCTCCCTTGAGAAGCTCAGGCAATTGTAGTAGCAGCCAGGAATTTCAGAAACAGCCATCTGAAACCAAGAAAGCCTATAAACTTACAGTGAATTTATAGCCGACTTCTGGACTAAGATGATTTCTTTTAACCATGCCTATGGAACTGTCTACCCAGTCAGTTATTTTAAGTTTGAGAGATAACTGTAAATACATTGCTAAGAGTAACACTGCCATAAATCCTGCCTGGTGCTGTATACCCAGGCATCCACCACCCAACTCTCTGGTAGGTAAATATCAGTCATACCCTACAGTTAGAGACAGCAGAAAGATGTGAGGAGAAGCTTTTTTCTGTGAGAACTTCTTCATTACGAGGTCCATGATGTCAATCAATGAAGAAGCCTCACTGATAGTGAAGTACAAACTGGTGTTTCCTAGAGGCTACCTTTCTCCACTGTAACCCAGAACTGAGACTGGCAAAATGAACTCCAGGGTGAACAAAAGGGAAGAAGATGAATGTGAGACTCACCAAGACAATGGGAAAATCTAAAATCGAAACCAGAAGAAAAACCTGGGTTTTTTTCTGTATTTTCTGTAATTTAATAAGAAGTGAAGGGGTTGAAGGGGTTGAAGTTTCAGAAAAGAGTATTTCTTTTTTACATACATACATCTTTAATTATATATATATATATATAAAATATGTAACCCTTTTATTTTCTTTACTTCATAGACAGCTCTCAAAATATGGAATGGGTTGGGTTTTTTCTTTTCAAGCTGAAATTTACTACCTTTCAGTTGTTATTGGCCACTAGATTGAGAACTTAAGAAATCAATACACTTTACTGAATGTATCGGAAAGAAGACATTCCATTCAAACAAACAGAAAGAGGATTAAATAAAATAAAGCATGCCTAATTAATAATAAATTTGTTTCAGGGTTTTATAATTTTTTTATGCAAAAATCAAAGCTGCAGAACGGAAATAATTTTCCAACATGCGAAATAATAATGAAAACAGCAAGGGGGAAAATAAGAAATAATTTACTTAATATTATTGTTTATCAAGCTAATAACACATCTCTCTGGGGCACAACAAATACAAGGTAATGTTTATATAACTCATGGAAGCTGAAAGGTGCTATTTGAAGTAGCAGGTATTAAAATACAGGTGTAGCTAATTCTTATTTTAATTTTCCATTTACATGGTAATTTTTTATCACTGTTGCATCCAAATACTCTCACAAAAATTGGAATTTGAAGCAAAAGAAAAATGCTTTCGTTCAAAAAAATGACTGTTGGCTATGCTCAGTTTGAATTGCCATACTGCTAAACTGACCTATTCCACAAGAAGATGCCAAAAAAGAAGCCAAGACATTTCTTGTCTTGTTTACACAGACTACAGCCATGCCCTGCATGTGTTCACTCTTCTCACTTTGGGTTTTCATTTTTTCTTCCGCATGTACATAAACTCCTGTGAAAGGGCTTGTTCCCTGAGGGGCTAAGAAAAATGGCAGCCTTTTCATAATAATCAGTAGCAGACTTTAGGGGGGACTGAGGGTGTGAAGGAAGCCAACAGTTCCAGCTGCAGGGAATATTTGTCCCAAAAAGCACATGCTCCTTCCACTTTCAGACACAGACCAGGGAAGTCTGCAGAATTCCTTGTCTTCCAAAAACACATTTATCAAGTCTCACATAAAAGCCCTCCTGTTAGTACATGAGACCCACAGATACATTTAGACAGTGACTGAATTGGGGAATATTTAATACCTTTGCACCTCATTTGTCATTTTTCAAACTATACCATCTTACACATGCTACTCCAGTGTCAGTATCCTCCTTGTTCTGCTCTCCCGGCTGCCCTGGTAACCAAGTTCTTAAGAATAATCCTTTAATTATTTCCTCCTCCCACCCAACAGTGCCTCCCTAGCTTTACACACCAGCAAACTATGGCAGAGTTTACCTACCAAGAAACGTTTCTAGACCAAAATATAACAAGCAAACAAATAAGACCCAAGATATGTCCCTCAACTAGTCCTCCCAAACAGCCTGTCTCTCATCTCAGGCTCCCACCACAATCTGCTGGAAATCCTCAGCTCAAGACATCATGCTAGTTTTGATATGAGATGCCTTTGGAAAACTTTTTTTACTTTATCAATTCATGTTCTGCTTATCCATTCTATTTTCTCTTTCCATCAGTGTTTGTTTCATAATGCTGTTGAGATGACAGCAAAAGGCCAGAGAAGGTTGTATCACTTCCCAGCTTTCCATACCTCCTTTGAGAAGAGAAGCCACACCTGCTAGCTCTGAGTGGTACTTTGTAGTAAAGCATTCCCCACCCCCAAGTAGGCATCTCTGTATAAGGATGCCTACTTCAGTTTACCTTTAGACATTTTAGGAAGTTTAACTAGAAAGTTCTGTGCCCTTCTCATTGTAATTGGCTCAGTGCCAAGAGAGAAGAGCCTCTTGGACCTTGTAACTGTTCTTCAAATCCCGTACCTCTCCCTATTGGCAGCAAACCAAATTGTCCATCCTAAAACATTAAGTATTTAGGAAGGAGCACAAAGGAACTAAGGGGCTTTTTGGAGTGTTTCTAGCAGGGTGTCAGAGGTTTTCTCAGACACCTGTCCGTGGCTTTTCTATTGTTTTCTGTAACGTTTGTTGGTTTTCATTTATTAAACCTTTTACTTTACAGAACACCTCTGAAGAGCAGTCTTGCCAAGATTATTTTAAGCCAATCTGCAAGGGCTGGACCCTCAGAGATTGATACATTTACAGGTGGCTCATAACACTCTAAGACCACCAAAGGAAATTGGGCAGACTGTGAAAGCAGGGCTGACGCAGAAATCAGTGTCACTCATTATAAATCAGACAGAAGCATTCAGAAGCAAGTAGTCACTCACATTACTCACCCAAACCAAATAAAATGAAAACTTGCCGTGGAACAGGATAACCTTTAGTTTAAGGACACAACCATAAATCACAAAATGAAGATTTCTTTTTAGAAAAATATTTCCAAATTTTCTGGCTCACCTTAGGCCTTTTCTTTGACAATCACTTGTGGACTGAGAGGAGAGGGTAGAGGATTCATTCATCCTTATTCTTAAAAATACAACCTTCTAATTTTTTGAAAGATCTTGGAATTACCCAGTCAGTGAAATATATTTCATTATTAAAACTGATTTGCCTCACATTGACCATGAGCGCCAAGGGGAATTTCAACTCCTGCCTTGCAAAATAAACCATCAAACACAGAAGTTGCTTTCCTTTTATTTACAACAGAGAAATACCAAGGCTTTTGAAAAGTACACTGTCTACCCATTTTAATTTTCATCACAGTTTCTAAAATTAAATTTTACAGTCTGAACACAGCAGTCCAGAACTGGGAAAAGGCAGGATATTAAATCTGCCAGGTCAGTCCAGGACCAACAGTAGCTCAGGAGCTCCATTCAGAAAACAAGGATTAGAAAACATATCACCACAGGAGAAATCTTAAGAAAGTAGAAACCAGGACATTCCCATGGTCCTAGTTTGGGAATACATGTATGGTTACAGGAAAAATTGCCCACAACCCAGCTAAAACATTTTTTTTTTCCTTTTCCCAGTAAGTCAGTTGACATAATCACAGTATTTCTGACCTGGCACATAATCAACAGTATGTGGATCAAAAACAAAACAAAACAAATTAAAAAATCAACCACAAACAAATAAACAAAACACAAAACCAAAAATAAAGAACAAAAAAGTTATTTTGCTTCTGTGCAAGCTAAGGTCTCCACAGAAGTTGAGTAAGCAGCAAAGCACATGGATGCCTAAAAGTGGCAGGTGGGATTTTCATTCTTTTGTTCCCAACAAGAGTTGGTCTGGTTAGCTTTCTGCAGAGAACAAGCCTGCAGAAATCACGGCAGTCTAGAAGAACTCTTGGGTCAAAAAGACATTGTTTGCATTAGGAGTAAAATAACTCAAAGTACAATCAAAACTACAAAGACAACTGCAGAAAGTACAAATATGTCACGTGGTTTAAGAAATGCGTTTTACCACAGAACCAAAATGGATAAAAGAGAGGATGTGTTATTCTCTGCCCTCTCTCTTTGAGGCTATAATAAAAGAGTCAAGTACAAAAAACCCATTGGGAAACTCTGCACACTCAAAATTATTCTACTTCAAGTCACAATGTGTACTACTGAGGTGCTTAGCTTGATAAAGGTGAAATCTTGTCTCTAAAACTCTCCATGTTCTTCAGACCCAATCTTATTTTAAAGTAATTGACTGAAACTTAATCTCTGGATTCAGTCATGTAGAAAATAAGTTTGGACTACTAAAATTAGCAGCAAGTCTTCCCAGAGCTTAATGTTTTAAAATATTTTAACAGAAGTTTTTGATATTGCATCTCAGTAGCCTTTCCAATGCTACTTTCTAACAAAAATTAAAATACATTCTTATCCATAGAAGAATAAGTAAAAAGTCCACATATTCTGATGCCCTGTGCCAGAAAACAGAGAATAATGCGTGCTTTTCCTTTCCTTTAGCCATAATACAACAAATGATATTCAATAGGCAGATTACTGTACCTGAAGGAGCTCATATGACACCAGAAAAAACCCCAATAATATTTAATAGTAATTTTTTTATTCTTACATAATAAAATAAAAATACACCTTAGAGTGTGGGTTTTTTCCTTAGAAAAGCTACTATCTTCAGCTGTTTGTAAACGAGTTATAAGATCAATCTAAAGATAATGTAAAAAGCCAATGTAAATTAAAAATTCAAAGCATTATAATTGAGTTTATAAGTTTATTACTCATCCTTGCTATCAGGAAAAAATAGGTGAAAAAATTACATGGTGGTTTAGTCCAGACAGACACCACTTCTCAAGTCTGAACAAGCTGGTGAACATTTCCTCTCTCCAAAAAACAAACAAAACAAAAACAACACTCCAGCTTCCCAACATATTTTTACCTATCTGTTAATTTAAAAGGAAAATATAAATGACACAATTTCTATGAAGGTACAATAAAATGAAGGTATTATCATAAGCAAAACAGAGGAAATGCTGGAGCTCTGGAAGGGGAACTCCACCCAAGTGAGGAGCAGGAGTCACCCCAAATGTGCCTGGGCTCACCGAGGAGCCTGAGCACAGCTCCTTGCCAGCCACACAGCTCCCCTTGGGGCGTGGTTCCATGGGGCAGAGACATTGCCCAGCACCTCTGAGAACAGACCTTGCCATCAGATTTTCCACAACCATGGGAAACCGAGCCCAAGTAAAAATTACAGGACCGAATCAATTACTTTTAAAACAATTCCACATCTTTGGAGAAGACCGGGACACAGCTTTAAGTCAAAAGACTGAAACAAATCAAGTTATTTGGCATAAACCACTGACCTGGAGAAAAACGATTATTTATGCTCTATTATAGGCTCCGCGATATTAAAATCTCTGGCATTATTACTTGTAACACCTGCACTCCCCACGGCAGGAGCTGCTCGCAGTCTCCAGCCTCCCCAACAGGTGGCATCTGGAATCCCACGGCACAATTCCATGGAGAAGTCGGGAGTAATCAAAAGCTTATTATGCAAAAGAGATTCATTTTAATTATTTTTACTGCATGCGTGCTGAAACTGCTCTGGCCAAACTGTCTAACCACACAGAGCAGATGACATAAATGGACACAGAATAGAAATGTACATCTCAGAGAGCCTTAAAGACATACAAGTGAATGAATCCATTACAGAAAAACAAATACACAAAATAATTATAGATTTAAAAAGGGTAATTGAACTACCAGGCAAGCAATAAGTAGCCAAAAACTGATTAAATACATTTGACGAGACAGTTTCAGACTGAAAAAAAAAAAAAAAAATTCATGTAGTAATTTTACTTTGCAATTTCGGACAGTCTCTTTTTTATTCCTCTACTAAATTCAAATGCATAATTTTCTTAAAGATTAATTTGAAAAAATAAAAAGTTTTTTAAAACACTTCCACCTTTTGTTTTTCCTCTGGTAAAGTAATACACTTTTTTTTTTTTTTGAGCCTGTGCCAATGGAGTATGGTAAACAAAGGTAACAATATCTATAAGCTTAATTTCATTTCACATTAAATTTTTATTGTGGTTCGCTTTATTACACAATTCTGCAAGCATGACCTGCTGTGAATGAATGAAAAGAAAAGAGATAAAGAAGAAAACAGTTCCAGGATTTGACGTATGCAGAGTCCTGTGGACATGTTACCTGGTACACCAGCACTCTCCAGAGTGAGATAACTCAGTGCTATCTCTGCAGCACAGAAAGCAAGCACACGTGTCCAGCAGCTTCCCCAAAGGCACACAACAAAGCAGGGAAAGACCAAACTAGAAACCACTGTATTCAATTTCCCAGCATTATGCACAAGCCTGGAGATTACAGTTTCTCTTCTCTGCATTTTCCCCTAAAATCTGTTAGAAATTCTGTATGTAATTCTTCTTATTCCATCTACTTATAATTTTTGAAAACTATACTACTAAGATTGAAGTCAATTACTAACCTTCAGCATTACAGAACCTCATGGATTTCAGTAGCTGTGGGTGTTTGAAAGCTTCAAGTTTGTTCATCTACACCTAGTTTTAAAAGAGTGGGAAAAACAAAGCTGGTTACAACCGTTTAGTAGAGCAAGATCACCAAAAGAGCAATTTAATTCCAGCTCCAGTGAGAGCAATACAGATGTGATGCTCTTTACTTTGCTGGGAGAGGTGATGAACAGCAAAGGAATGATTCCTCAGGCCGGCAGGTTTGTGAAGTATGCAGATGTTTGTATTCAACTAGCTTTGATTTCTAGATTATTTTGGAACTGGTACCACAAAAACACTCTGTGGGAATGGTAAGGCAGAACTGAAGAAGGAGCCAGCCAAGGGGACAGCCAGTCAGTGTTGATCACATTTTTACAGTTCATGACCATCCCAGAGAAGTCTATTACAAATTCCTTCTGGAGGAATTTCTAGCACCAGCAACATGAAATCTCTCACTACAGTGCTTCCAAACTCTTTATGTGTTTTGAACAACAACTGTGAAGAGAAAGAAACCACAGTCAAGCTATTTGGAATGCATTGCTCTACCAGCACCTTGCTGTGCCCATTCAGAAGAGACTTGAAATTTCTCAATCAGCATTTATATCAAGTAATCTCTGCATGTTTTGATAAAATATATGTAATTCTCATTCAAAGCAGGACATTATGAAGAGCACAACACATTTTTCTAGCATGGAGTTAAGCTAGTGACAAGCTAAGTTCTTCTGCTTATATCAAAAAATACTATAAAATATAATAACCCATTAAATAGAAATGGGTTATTAGTGCATACCAGAAAAAAAAAAAACCCTGGTATTTCCCCAAATACCACAGCCAGAACTCAAGCAATACAATCCAGGAGGAAAGAAAAATTAAAACTTTGTCCATATACAAGCAAAATTCCTAGTTTTCTTCATTAGTAACCACATCGTGGAGCTATTTTTATTTCCAAAGAGTAGAGTTCATTGAGTTACTGTTCTAATGCTATCACGTGTAAATAAAAACAGGGAGCAGCACTGAACAGTGATGAAACTGAAATATGATCTCATCATAAAACTGTCACACATTTGGAGCATAAGCCTGGGTGCAAAACATTTCATTTTCATTTTGTGGCTTTAAGGAAAAGCAGGCACCAAAGCACCTCAGGAGCAGCTGAATTCTGGGAGAGGGGTCCGTGTGCCACATGCCTGGAAGACCAGCATGGGAGGTTTTAGGCTGTTCCATAAAGAAAGGCAAGGAAGAAGAAGAAGATTTGTTGCCTTCTATGCTAAGGAGAACCTTCAGTGTATAGAAGTCGACTCTGGCAATTATGGGAAACAATTATTAAACACCTCTGGGTCAAGATCAAGGGATCACCTCCAAGGAAAAATTTAATATTGCAGATTGCTCAGAACTCCATTGGGAGAGACTCCATGGGATCTTTCACAAAGGCAAGAGGAGCTTATGAGTAATAGGAGTTTTTCAGGAATTCTCTTGTGGAAGCACAAAAACAGTTCATCCCCTTTAAAGGTAAGGGAAATAAGCAGAGCACCCCCTCAGTGTGAGCTTCAGAGCCTGCTCAAAACCAAAGAAGAATTGTTCCAGACATGGAAAAGCAGACAAATATCCACTGGGAACTAGAAGGGCATCTGCCAGTGCATGCAGAGATTAGAGGATCTAGGCAATTAGAGGCCGATCAGTCCTCAGAAAGTTATGGAACAATTTTCTCTTGGGGGCTATCACCAGTCAGTTGAAGCACATGATTGGAAAAGACAACATGGATTCACCAAGGGCAAACTGTGCTTGACAAATCTGATCACCTGACATTACAAAGCGACCTGCTCAGTGGATGTGGGGTGAGACATGGACATTGTCTGCCTGGACTTCCCCAAAGTTTTTGATGCAGTTCTCCACAGTCCCCTCCTAAAAAAGCTGATGTGTTATGGCCTGGCCAAGTATTCCATGTGGAGGGGGGGGAATTGGCTCACTGGTCACACCCAGAGGATGGTGACAAACAGCCCCTTTTCCAACTGGCAACCTGTCACTTCTGGATGTTGACCCATCTTGTCTAAACTGTATTTTGCCGAGAAAATCTGGACCAGATCATCCTTAAGATTCCTTCCAACCTGCTCTTCTATGACCAAAGCCATCTCTGTGGATGACCTCAGGTTCTGAGCAGGTGCCTGACAGAGGGCAGCAACAAAGAAATGATTCATTAGGCTTGGCATCATCTCTCAACAATAACATAATGAAAAAAGACAGTGGGTTACTCAATATCAAAACTACATTCCCTACAAATCTCTTTCTTTTATGTTCTTATTAGGGAGAAATCTTCCATTTATGGTAAATTATGAATTGTATGATCCATTAACTACCACACAGTTGTCTTTGCCAGTAAGACATTTTTGTTGTTAGCTGCTTATGGTGAATCTTACGTATTTGATGCAGGCAGTGAGAATTGAAAATTCACATCAAGTTCTGAATAAGAAATCTTTCAAACTATAATTTTTTTGACAGTCTTGTGACACAATCAAAATTTTAAACACATTTATTTATGCAAATTAACTCTGTGCTGTTAATCATAAAAATACTACTGAACAGAATGTTAAAATAAAGCAATAATTGAGTAAAATATTTCTAAATTCCTCAAAGACAATTTTGCTAAGTTGTATTCTCTGACGACATTTATAATGGAGCCAGATGGGAATTTTAGGTATTTGGAGGAAAGGTGTTTGCCATAATTCATATATTTTCCAGTCACTTCAACATTTCCAGCTTTGTTATGCCTCGCTGCCTGCAAAGTCAGTCAGCTTCTAACCCTCAAACATCACTTATTAAAGCTAAAGATTTATACGCTAAGAAGTTATTGTTTTATTTTTTTTCCCCACTGTGGAGTCCTCTTAATTGGTCTGATCCCATGCGTGTCTTTCCAACTCAGCTAGAATACATAACCAAAAACCACAGACTTCTACAGAGACAAAAAAAAAAAAAAAAAAAAAAAAAAAAAGGAAGATTTAAAGTGATTTTATTTTTTCCCCTTTAATTTCAAGCTGTCTTTAGAATTACACTTATTTTTTTCCAGGGCCTGATCCAAAGCTCAGTGAATTCAACGGAAAGACTGATCAGCTTCAATATCATGGGAGCAGGCTCATAACACACCATATGCCAAGTATGAAAGTATCCATCTGTCACTGATCCATATCTTGTTATTGTTATGTGCATTACAACAAGGGATTAGTTTTCTAAGAGATGAAGCTTGTAAAGGAGTTGCTGGAGGATTTTCTAAACCAAGGTTTCTGAACACGTAAGCACCCTGGAGTGCAGGCACACATCCCCAAGTCAGCACTGCTACCAAGAGTGCCTGATAGCATTTGCTGTTCACCTCCACAGCTGTGCAGAGAAAGAGCACTATAATCTACAGGCTCAGGCCTCTTTTGGCTTTTGGGCTGCCAATAAGTTTGTAACTGATGGATATTTCACTGCAAGCGAGAGCCAAGCAGAAATCTATGTGACCTTTGTGCACAGGGACAGAGGACTGCACAGCAGAGCAGTGTGACAACCATCAGGATCCCTTCACTGATATTCATCACTGATGTCATAGGGGCATCAACACCCTTTCACATTATATTGAACTATCTGCCCTTATTTTGCCTGAAAAAGCAGGAAACAGTTTTCCCTAGTCACAGAAGTGTGATGGCACAAGTCATTTTTAAAAGCATGCTGACAGAAGTATAAAGGCCCCCTGCAATTAAGGATCTTGCTTGTTTAATTAATTATCCTTTTCAACATTACCCTGCATCTTGGCAAACGCACATAGCCCTCAAAAAAAGAGAGCAGAAGGCGGGCACTAATTCAAAGATCACCGCGCCACCTCCTTTCTCTCTGAGATGAATCAGTTGCATTTGAGAACATGCCGAAAATTTTTTTTACTAACCCAATCACTTCTGCTCACGAAGTGAAATAAGCAGAAGCAACCCTGCTCTGAAACTGGTGGTCGTGATGAGTGGGCTCCTGTATTTAAGTGCTCACCCAAACCATGGTAAGTCCCAGAAATTAAGAAATTTTCCTGTTAGCGTCCTGCCCCAAAAACCCACGTTCTCTCACATCCTTCTCCCAGAAGAGCTCCCACAGCCAGCTGGCACCAATCTCATCCCTATAGCCTCCTCCTCCAGGTGCCACGGAGCTGCTAGCCAGCAGCCTGTGTGCACATCCCCATCCTCCTACCCAATACCTCCCAATAACCACCCGAGCCCCACTCCCACCCCTCAGTCCTTCACTCCCCACTGCACCAGCCCTTCTTTTACACTCCTTTTCCCCCCTCTTGCACTCCTGAATACACCCTGTTGTTACCCCAGTGGCACAACCCCACACATCCCCATTCACTGTTTATTCCCCCAGCTTAATCCTACCTAACCTTTGCTAAATTCCAGTTTCTGCTGCATGAACACCATGCACAAAACAAAACCAAAACACCTTTCCTGACACAGGCAGCCGTCATACTCGGGAGGACAGTTAAGAAAGTAGGTCTGATTAAAACAAACAGCCTACACAGTAACAGAGCTTGCCTGGGGATGCAACTTGTCACCACCTTAAAACAGTTTTCTGAGCTTGGTTCCAGTTACTTGAAGCACTGTTTCACCTTTGGCAAACTTTACCTGTCCAACTTACCTGGACCAGTGGGCATAGATTAATATTTGGAGTTATATCTTTTCCAAATCCAGGCAAATAAAATGGAAATGTTCTCATGATAAAATCTATTTCATACTGTAGCCCAACAGTCTTCTCAAACACTATCCTAATTATCTAACACAAGAGATTACAAATCAAAACAGCAACTTCAAGCTGCTTGTTTTGCAGTATATCAACATTAAAGTTTTTTAGCGCTTGGACAAAGAGCAGCAGTTTAGATGTAAGTTGTTAAGGACATTGGGATGTTTATGTCATTAGCATACAACCTTGCAACATGTAATACTTTAATACAGACAAAGAATATGGAAAAAGTATATTTTTCATTTTTTCCAACCATGGCAACTAACCAAACAAAATACCCTGGAACATTTTCATCAGTAATGCAGAGAGAAAATCTACACTATTACACACCTGTCCTGGTCATATTACAGATGGCAGATCAGCAGTGAAGAAGATACCTGAATGATTAAAGAGGAATTTATGCACTAAGCAGGCTACAGCGACACGTGATGAAGAGAGGTGCTAACCTTACAGAGCACAAAAAAAATTTAAAAGCCTGTTAGAGGATTTCACATTACTGCCTCACTTAAAAAAAAAAAAAAAAAAAAAGAATCCCCAGAGACACAGGATATTCTCAGTATATTTTCCTACTGTGCTGCTCATCCATATAAAAGAAACCACCTCCAGGCAAATCTGTCCCTAAAGAACTGGAAACTATATGTGCTTTTCCACTACAGGTTTTCCTGCTTGCCTCCTTCATCAGCCAGATTAAAGGACTTAAAACAAACATTACACACAACAACTCACTCTTCTCCCAATTTCTCAAAATTGAACAAAGATTTTTGTTGTTGTTAGGAAGATACAAAATTTTTCTCTGCCAGGCTGACATCTGAGCTCCTAGGAATTACAGTGACTAATTTCATTAGTCATTACAAAGGTGGGGTTCCCCCTCTTTGGTTCCCAGGGGAACCATGTGGCTTACAGGAAACCCGAACCAAGTTCTGTATTAATTTCTTGTCCTACAATTGAATTAATTCTTTCCTTGTTTTGTAGGTTTTAACAAGCTGACCACGTGTCACTGCTTCTCATCTAGAACAGGTATTACCACCCTTTCTCCTCCTTTTTCTTCAGAAAACTTCTGTCTTCCTTCTCACAGGAACATTCACTTGAAAGGAGTGTTACCTCTACAGTACAGAAAACGGAAGTGGAGCTGTCTGTGCACATGTGGGATGTCCTTACTGGAGACTACTCAAAAGGCCTAGGAAACTGAACACAAAGCTCAGGACCAGTTTGAATTCTACAATCTGGCTGCAGGTAAGGAGAACATTCTCTTTAAAAACACAGGAAAACTAAACAAGAACTGGCAAAAGAAACTAGAAAGCCTTTGTTTTGCTCATGTTTCCATAATTCCTACCCCGCCCCCCACAATTCAGAAAATCATTTTGAAGTCTATTGTTACTGAATAATTGACCTTACTGAAATTATGGACCCAATGGGTGAGGTTATTTCACCATACACATCTGTTACTGGCATCACTAGATTGGATCTCTGTTACTAGGTCAGAAACACAGATTTTATTACAGAATTGGTTTCCAGTACCTAATAATTTTAGCTGTCTTCCAATGGGCAACCTACGATCAGCGAGCTGCAAGGATACTTTGTTTTGATAGCACTGACTTTGTTTTTCAATGGTCCCACGGACATCGTCTCAGCAGCAGTGAGAGAAAATAAACAATTAGTGTTCGCTGGTGTTTCTCAGCAGGGCTGATGGAGAACAAATCCGAACATTTCGACTTGTCTATATAACATCATAAAAGTCATTGATATTTTGTTGCATGGAATCCTTTTTTTTTCCTTTTCTATTTTCAGAAGCATACTTTATCAGCACTGCATTTATTATTCATATTGAAGTCCTGGCTCAAAACTCACTGTGCTAGTCTTCTACAAAACACTGATGAAAGATGGTTCTGGATCGCAGAATTTACAGTCTACAATTCAGATGAAAGATGAATATAAAGAAGCCTGTACAGAGGAACATGACTGCTCAGAGTGCCAGAAACTGCCTCAGTGCAGTGATTGCCAAAGAGGTTAAACCAGTCCCCATGCTCATTTTGCCTCATTTTTAAGTGAGAACGTTGCTGAGTGCAAGGTTTTTCTTATGGAGAACACGTTCCTTAAAACTGCACCTGGGACACACCCATCTCAACAAAACTCCCCAAAATCAGTAGTTTAAGCTGCTAATTAGCCTTCTGAATGAAATTACTGCAGTCACTTCCCAGCTCGTTTAGATTAGAATTGGTGATAGAGGAGAAAAGGAAGTATAAGTGATAAGTGAGTTATACTACTTACATGACAAATTACCTAGAAATGCCAGGTGGTTTTTTGTGTGGTTTTTGTTTGTTTGTTTTTTTCCCCCTGAACCCCTGTCACTTAAAACTTCCCAACAGATCATTCTATATGAAATTATTCCTGGATGAATCCCGCTGTTGTGTGCTTCCTTTTGTTTGCTCTTTGTAGTTTCTGTTAGTTTTGGAGATGGAAACCAACACTGCTAATCTATGTCATTGTTTTTTAAAATTTCTATCTGGATCCAATAAAAAAATACTTGATTTTTATGAAGCGCATTTCTTTTTCATGCCCTCATGCTTTCTTCAGTGTTAGACAAAACTATGATAAATCTAAGGGTAGTAATTATGTTATTGAAATTATATATTAAGCCTCCAATGGTAGTCACCCTAGACAGAGACAGAAGAATAGAGACTTATGATTGTAGTAACCCTTTTCTTTACCTCCTTTATTTCCAAAGAAAGTCTCTACAATAGGTTATTCACCTTACTATTTAATTAAGCTATGAAATCAGTATTAAGCCACAGTTTGATTTTAGTACTATTCAGCTCTTTTATTCCTTCAACGATTTTAATTCAACATCTGGATGATCAGTCTGAATGGCTGGTACTGTACCAGAGCAGTTACTGTTCCAAGGCTTAAAAAGAAAAATGTGGGTGTGTGGATATGCACAAACTATCACTGGTCAGCTCCCTCTTGAAAATGAGCAAATTCTGCCAGGAAATAAATATCTCCCCCATTGACACACCAGTTCCTTCCTCATTTTTCAAGACAATTAAATTTCATAGGCATCTTTATTCCCCAAACACTTCTCCAAGAGAACAGAGACACCACATAATCTAGGGTTTTGTTATGAAACACACTGAATATTTAGTTCACTTTCTTGATTTTCTTCTCTTTCAGCAATAGCTTATCCCAATTTACCTGTCTGTCTCTCTGGGCAATCAAACGCCTAAAATTTATAGAAAAGGTCTACAGAGGAACTAGACATACAAGGCAGTGCAATTTGGTTACAAATGCGGACTTACAGTTACTAAAAGACCTCAGTGAAACACAAAATTCTTTATTTACCAGACCATTTCCAGAACACAAACCTCCACTTCTTCAATAGGGAAGCGGGAGGTATGCAGAGAGGAGGGCAAGGGGAAAAAAATTACCGTAAAACCAACAAAAAAAACCCCAAGAAACCAAAACACACAGTCCAAAGAAAAATCAAAGAAAAAAAACTCCTCACAAAACACACAAAGAAACACCAAAACTCGCTGTCTCAGACCAGTCTACTAAAAAGAGGCAGGTTTTTTAAGCTCAGTTTTCTCCTGAAACTTCATAAGACAACTGAACATGAAAACAGAAGGGAAAAAAAAAGATAAAAAAAACCAGACACTTTATTGCATCCTAAAGCTTTGCTTGAAGCAAGGTAAAGGTGATAATGAGAAACATCTTCATGGCTGTATTCTCAGGGAAACCACTCTTGAAAATGGCTTTTGGGAAAAGCAAGGTCTCCACTACTGTGTGCTTCTATACTGCTCAAAATAGGCTTTCTACAGTACCATTTCTTGTAATACTAGAATTTCTAACAGTATAATCAAATATATGCCACTAAAAATCAAACCTTTTGTAAATGATATGATGAAATCTTTAATACAAAATTGTAACTGGTTAAAACAGGAGCAACATTCACTTACACAAATATTTCTGCTTCTAGTTGGAAATTGTGGGAAGAATAAAAAAAAAACTCTAAAAAAATAACTAATAATAAAACTATTTAAAGTAAAGCACAAACCCACTACATGTTCTTTCTTGTAATGTGCTCTGTCTTCACTTCCCTGGAAGTAACAGCCCACGGCATCCAGAACATGTCTGAAGGGATAACTGAAGATTTCTGTCTCCTTTGAAACACAGATGTATAACCTGTGTACATTGTGAATATGCATAAGGCCACAGCCTAAGGTCTCCAAATTTTTTGGGTTCCTTTTCATTGGAAATAGGAAAACACAGTGTCAGTCTCGTATAAGGACAATTATTTGAGTTTATATTCTCAGTAGTTTTGGTAAGTAATTCCTAATTTCTTCTTCTTTCCTCTCACACAATGAACTTATTCAGACAAGTATATTTTCCATTGAGAATGTCAAGTTTAAAATATTCAAGACTATTTGGGAGAGGAAAACAGTAACATTTATTTCTCTTCCACAGCATACATTGCAAAAAAAAAAAAAAAAAAAAAAAAAAAAGGCTTGTGTTTGTTTCTTTCTATATGGAAACGCATCCACATTTCAACCAGATTTTTGCTAGTGAAAAACAAGTAAACCGTGGTGAGCTTAGAGAGAGGTTGAAAGAACTTAGTTGTTCTCCCTTTTCCCTTTTGCTGAATATCAGTTTGAGATGCTTATGTAAAGATGTCACTTTAACATTTAAAAGTTATCCTATCCCCCCTTCCAGTGGCAGAATCACATGTAAAGAACCACTCAGACATGGTTAACCAGAAGATTCTAAGAAACCTATACATACATCCATGCTTTTCTTGAGGAAGTTTGTGTTTTAATAAACTGAACACACAATAAGCCACTGATCACTCCTCTGTAAATCAGATACCTTGTTGCAGGCTCAGTTGCTTAGATACAGAGTAATCGGGTAAGTGAATAAATCAAATTATCAATAACATACACAATTGCTTCCTATTACTGAAACAGTCAACTGAGGTAATTTTTAGATTAGTTAGAAAAGAGACATTTAGAATTTACTGGACAATATGAGATGCCAAATAATTAAATGAACATTAGTAGACATTTTAAGATTTGGTCATTGCAGATACATGGGAAGCATCATTGTTCTCTTTACAACAATAATTGCAGGAACTACTCATGTAAAGTATCTCTCCAGTCATTCTGAAATAAACACTCAACTAAACGCTTCACAAATTGTTATTTCTGATACAAGGTAAAACCTTCTGAAATGAACCTACAATGTAACCATCTGAAACCACTCAGCCTGCATTGATTTTACTGCATTTGACAACAATGCAATACACTGAAAAGATGGGGAAAGTTCAGCTTACAGCAGAGACGATTAATAGGAGACAGACTAAAGGTGCACAAAATAACATATGGAAGAGAAAACGCAAATTAGGCACTTCTAATTGCTCTGCCTCCTAATGCAAGAGCAAAGGCCAATCAATGAATCTGAAAAGCAGACATTTTAAATTAATGAAGGAAATCTTCTTACACAAGCTATAATTAATCTTTGAAAATCACTTCCACAAAGTAGAAAACCACATGGCTTATTGAAAAAAAGATACAGCTAATGAGAACATCTATTTGTATTTAATAGGATGATAAATAAAATTAATCGATCATTGATTGTTTGGAGTCATAAGGGGGCCTAAAGGAAACCAGTTTTTAAGAAGAGCAACTTCTTCTGTCCTAATCAAATAAAAGAATTGTTATGTTCATCTTGGAGCTCTCTTAGAGCTTACTATTGACAGCTATTAGAGTATATAGGTAAGAACTCTAAGTTGATGCAACACTTTGGAGTTCACTGTCTTCCAGAAAGTATCTATGAAGTCATTAATGAAGTCATTAATCTCATTGACTGACTCTCCCTAGATCTCACTAGATAATTCTAGGGACTTAGCTGCAAGATCTGTAATGGCAATGACAGCTACTGTCCTTTTTGAGAGAATAGTGAACTCCAGAAATAAATGAGGATCTGTTTTTGTTTTTTTGTTTTTTGTTTTTTTTTTAACTTTCAGATTCTAGAGTTTCTGAAGCATACTCGTGATAATTTCCTGACATGCTGAGAATGAATCCAACAAGAGGAGACACTCTGTTGAACATGATAATTAAAAGCAAGGAAGAATATTTTGAGAATGTGAAAGCTGGGGTAGCCTTGGCTGCAGAAACCATGACATGGTGAAGTGCCTGTGAGAAGGCAAATAACCAGACTACAACCCTGGACTCGAGTAAAACAGACCCTGACTTGTCCAGGAACCTGCCTGGAATGAAGAGGGCTTCAGGAAAGCTAGTTGATTTTCAAGGATTACCTTTTTCTAAACTCAAGAGCCATCCATCCCAACAAACAGGAAACAAGCAAAAGGTAGCAAGAGATAGGTAAAGATTAGAAAGGAGCTCCTGACAAGAGCCAGGCATAAAAGACAAGTGTACAGAAGTGGAAGCAGGGGCAGATGACCCAGGAAAATGCAGGTTCTGCCCAAATATGCAAAGACAATGTTAGGGAAACCAACCCAGAGCTGAATCCAATAAGAGACAAAGGGCAACAAGAAAGGCTCTTGTTTGGTACAGCAAGCAGCAAATGGAGCACCGGGTTACATGTAGGTCTGGATGGGACAGATGATCCAGTGGCAAAGGACACAAAGAGAACACTGCTCAAGACCTTTTCCACTTGTGTCTTTCCTGGTAGTTGTGGCACACAGTAATCACAGGTCTCTGAGATAAGCTGGGAAGTTCAGAAAAAGGAAGACTCATTCTTGATGGAGGACAATCAAGTTAGGAAACCATTTAAACCAGATAGAGAGATACAAGTTCATAGGACTTGATGGGTGTCACTCCTGAGTGCTGAGGAAACAGGCGAATGTCATTGTAAGGCCACTCTGCATAGTCTTTGACAGGCCTTGCTGGCCAGAAAAGGTTTCTGAGAAAGAAATCATATGTTCCTAAATTCCACAATGGCAGGGAGGATGATAACTATAAGCTACTCAGTTTCATCTTGATTCCTGGGACAAACATGGAGTGATAATCCTGGAATCAATCACCAAACACATTTGAAAGACAGGGACAAGAAGGGGGTTGGATGCAGGCAGCTAATATTCATGAACAGAACATTATGCTTTAGCAACCTAATAGTCTTCTGTGGTGAAATGACTGGTTAACTGGATGAGAGGGCAACAGCAGATGTTTATCTTTATTTTGGCACAGCTTTCAACACTGCTAACACATTTAGAGATGACCTACTGAGGTACAGACCAGATAAATGAAATGAGGTCGATTGAAAACTGAGTTAAATGCCAGGCCTAAGGGTTGTGATCGGCAGCAAAATGTTCAGCTGAAACCCAGCATCAGTGGTGTATCCCAGGGGTTGATACTGGGGTAAAAACTATTAAATACTTTTGTTAGTGACCTGGATGAGAGGTCCCATAGCAAGTCTGTTATTGACATAAACAGTCAAGATATCAGGCATGTAAATACCTGGCAGAGGGAGTAAAGATGATAGAGACAGACTTCCCAGTGGTGCTCAGAAGCAAGACCAGAGGAGCAATAGGTACAAACAGAAACACAGAATATGCCACTTACTTTTTTTTTTTTTTTAATACAGTAAAGATAGTCTACCACTAAATTTAAGACATTGAAAACACAAGTGGATATGGCCCTGACTGCCCTGCTCTTGGCTGACTCTACTCTTTACAAAGACTTGGACCACAAGATCTGCAGAGGTGCCCTGTTGCTTCTGCCGGACTGTGGTTTCAAATTAATGGTAACAGAGCATCCAGGACCATTCACAATGCAGGAAGTCACCGTAGCTGAAAATATGGAAGAAAGTGACATCAAGGACTGCTGGTGAAGCCACAAATCAGAAATGAGTGCAGGTGTTTCCCCCCAAAGAAGGGGAGATACCCTTGAAGGCCCAGAACGCCCCTATGATTACATCAGGTACAAGCTTAGGTGACTTCACTAAAACTCTAAGTAACATATAAGGGCAATCAAAACAAATAAAACTTAAATTAATTCAGAAGAGTTGGCCTTTTTAAATCCACTCTGAGATGCAGATACCAGGGTATCTAGCTACCACAGACAAGTTGCACTGTGCGTTCACTTCAGGTCAGGACACATCAACCAAAACTCTCAAGGGCAATAGGAAAGATACTTTCATCTCTTGAGCTCTGCCAAAGACTAACTGTTACACAAAACAGTGTACAGCAAAAACCTCTTACTCTTCTGAGCATTTTCAGCTACCTCAGCCTAGGATGGAGGCCAGAGGAAATATTTCTCCCCTGTACCAGGGAGCACAGACCAAAGGGGCGCTCTCTCCCCCCCGGCTCAGCATGGCTCTGTCCTGCTCTTGTATACACCTGTGACGATCAGGAACAGCAGACCACAGAGACAATACAGCAGGAAAATCCTGCTAATTTGACACGTCCTCTAAAAACGAGGTAAAAGTGCCTTTAAGCTAAATAAATCATGTTTTGCTGATCTTATAAAGAGATGGCTTTAGCTTGAGGCACTGAAAGTATTTGCCCTCAAACGACTAAATACTTCTGCTTAAAATACAGGTCTTCCTCAAGTCTTTTCAGGAGTGATAGAAATATTAACAAAACACAGTCCTACTAGCAATTAAACTCTTGGAGGATTAAAAAGCATGTATTTATTTTTTTTTTTTTTTTTTACTCCACAAACTACAATAGCTACCTTTGGGGCTATGGTCTAATTAAGTATTTTTAAAAGCAATTTCCATTTCACTAGAGATTATGAAGCAAGTAGGTTTTATTCTTTTTACTTTGTTTTGACAGCTTACTCTAATACACTTCCTTACCTTAATACATTTTATCACAGCTCTATAATTAAGGAATAAAGAAAACACAGTAAGACTACTTCCTCTCTATTCATGTCACCACTAATCAAAATACCTATGTACATACACTTCATTATTTGCATAAATTTTGGGGTAAGCATGGTGATTTGGGGAATTCCCATGGCTTTGAATCTATAATTTACCTGGTCTTTCAAGGATATGCTAGGTAACTCCCAAGGGAGGTAGTTTTCTTACTAAACAAAGAGAAAACCATGTTTCCAAAATTGTCTCTGTTAGATATAAGGAAAGAAATGTGTGTAAAAAGCTTTTTCAGCACCTTCAGCCTTGGAAAGGTTTAATACTCATTTGGCTTAAGGCCAGCATGACAACAGATGTCTTAAAACAATGTTTAATTGATGAGGATACACAGGTGAATAAAAGCAGACAATTGGATCAATTTAAACACCCAGCTGAATTTTTATTACTTTAGCAGGCTGAACATTAATGCATCTCTAGTGTGAAGAGGTGAGAGTATGACTGATATATGACTCATAAACACAACAAACCCATTATATATAATTTTCCTTACCAACAGGAAAAAACTCCCCTGGGAGAGGAGGAAATTGCTTAACTCAGAGCTACAAAGATTTCAGATGTCCCCTGTCCCCCAGGCAGGCTAATCCACCAATAAAATCTCAGATTTCTTTTTCTGAAAACTGTTCTTGAGACCTTTGTATTTAAGCTGGTCCTCCAGCTTAAATTACCTGCCATCCAGTATTCTAGGCATAGAGAGCTGAGCAACATAAAAAAGATTTGCCAATACCCCACCAACTCTTCTGGTATTTAATTTCCCAGCCCTTCTGTAAAATACAATAGGCTTGGTAAAAGTGGATAAGCAAGCACTTTTCCAAGTTCTCATGTGGAAGTGATGCCTACATATTCAAGTCCATGGGGTACCTGGAAGAACTAAAGGAGTGGGTGCTGGGTTGGTATTTGATTCTAGCCAAACAAGAGAATCCCAACAGGTAATGCATTATAGAACAGAAGGTAGAATGCATACCTGGAAAGCTTTTTTCCTGTTTTGTATTTCTTCTCTCTACAGAGCTATTGATGTAAAACTAGATGGCAAAAAAAACCCTAAATAAAATGAAGAACAAACAAACAAAATGTACCTGCAAGCATTTCATCAACCTTTTCTGCAACCCCCAGAAACAGCTGTCTCATTTCATCACAGACAGCAACATCACTTCTATCCACCTCAGCTGAAACAAGGGAATTGACTGCACAGCTCAAATAGGAATAAGACCATGCTGAATGAAGATAAAAACCTTCACTGCTGGTAATACTACTGAACAGCTACAACTGCACCCAAAATTAACACATATCAATCACTTATAGCCTGAAGTAGAAAAACCATTTGATTTTTCCCATGTATTCTGCTTTCCTCTGCTTCTAGGCATGGAAGGAAAACAACTCAAAAATTATTGACTGACAAGGCAAGAAAAAACAGGATGCCACCATTCTTTTCATTCAATTCTCCCTTCTTGGCCAAAAAAGGTCATGATTATGAAGATGATGTCAAGCTGTGCACATCATACTGTTATAAAAGCAGGATGAAATTCCTTCATTTTCCAGGCAATGGCTACACACAACAGCAGCAGCAAGACTGTCAGACAAATAATGTGTTATGATATTAGACAACTAAAATTAAAGTATATTTGTCTTTCAACATCAGTGAAGTCAGTTTATAAACTTTTATTCTCAGAAGTAACTGAGATCTCTTTTGTTTCTGTTTATTTTCATTTCTTCCACCTAGATGAGATACAGTGTGTTAACATCCTTGGATAATGTAATTATTATCAATTGCTTTCAGAAAGCGACTGTGATTAAAATAATGGAAATTATCATGAAAGATCTTGAATGAGATAAAACTTTAATATTTCAAAAAGCATATTCAGGAGGGTGTAGCTATATTTTAACATGGTTTTAGAAAACAGAAAGAGTTGCTTCAATTAAGAAGATACAGGTATGGTTTTGAGCAATAAATTTTAAGGATTGCTGCTACCCCATCTCCCCAAGATAAACTGTTCAGAGTGGGAAAACTGAAAGGACCAGATTTAAAATATTGTAAAAAAATGTTTAATGTTTACAGGATAAAGGTCTAAGATAGAGAAGTAGCACTGTATTTCTTGAGTGAACCATTCAATGTGGGACAATACAGTAAACACAAGAATGATTTAAAAGACATCACCAGTAAATTCATGAGGTAAAGCAACATTTCTGTTGCCCCTTTCTTGAAATACAAAAGAAGCATTGTGTCCCACTCTCAGATCTGAGCTGTTTTAAGAAATGATGCTAACATGCTTCATTTGCACCTTACTAATGTATTTGATCACTCTATTTTCAAGATGACTTTGTCAGGAATGTTAGACTTTGATAGGGCAAATGAAAAACTTTTTATGAATACAATTTGTTATTTTCAACTATTTAGCCATTTTTATTGACCCCCCAATTTACTTTAAAGAAAAACCAGCAACTCAAACTCTAAAACAAATAATCTGACTATAGACATCAGAACAGTATTAATTAACCAGTTAATTTTTTTCTACAGAACACTGCTTGAATTAAATGCCCATGATTTTTTTTTTCCTAGGTGAACTTGGTGTTAACAGAGAGAAATCCTCCTCTCATATCACAGTAGGCTCGAGGTGTCCTAAGGACACGTGCTCCTGCCAAACAGGCGCTTTTACCAAATGACTGAAGCCTGATATGAAGAACCATCAGTTATCCTTATGGGACAACCACAAACAGACAGAACAGATAAAGAAACAACATATTTCTTAATTTACAATCTGTTATCATAATATGGATGCATTATGAGCAGGCAGTAGCTTTACAAGATGCCCTATTACTTATTCATTAGACCATTAGATCTTCACAAAAGCAATGCTCTGAAAGATGCTGCTCTATTTGCCATGTCATGCTCAATAGAAAGAAATAAATGTTAGTTTATGGGAAACCCAAAGAGTTAAGTTTGGGGGTTTTTTTTAGAAGATATTTAATTTCTTGTTTGACTACTGATTTTTCCATAAAATTCCAAAACAGTCCAAATTTATTTTTTTCCTTCGCTTTTACTCAGGCAGAGTGCCTTGTGCTAACAATACATTTAAAATGGTTCTCAGAAGTGAAACTTGAGCCCTAAACATGTCACAAGAAGAAAAAGACTTGGTGCCATCCTTTAGTAAATTATTGTCTCACCTCACAGAGAAATTTTGGAAAAGAAATTTACAGTTACTTTAAGCTTTTATTTGCTTCCAAAGAAACAGCATTTAGATGGTTTAGCTTAAAGAGCTGCCTCAAAATTGGATAAAGCCAGCCAAAGTGGATTATGGTCTTCATTGTCCTTTATGTGCAGAATTTACTTACTGACCAGAACAATCCCATCATTTATCTTCAAGACATTTCCTATGGATTTATCCCATTTTGGTGCAGCATTTTCTAGCTCCTTGTACTAAATTACTCCAATGAAGGGGTTTTGTGCTGGAGATTCCATTTTGTTTTCACAAATACACAAAAAATGGCTATGCTAGACTAATTGGTGACTAACAAAAGTACATGGTCCCTTCAGAACTTTTTTTGGATGTTTTACAAATATACAAATCAAAAGATACTGGTACAAACAACTATGTTAGTTTATGCCTAAAAAGAAATGAAACATTATTATTCCACTTTCAAGTTAAAAAACAGCAGTAACCAGGTTTGTAACTAATTTTTTTTATGTCCAGAGAAGCCATTTGCTTTTTATTTTTAAATATCGTAACATTTAGCATAGTGAAAAAATGAACGTTTCATTTCAGAGGTACAGGTTTTTCAGATCACATGCAACCAAAATGTTACTTGTACAAGACTATTGGTTTGTTTTACAGTAAAATGGGAAACTTTCATGTAAGAACCTCCATCAAAGTTATTGACTCCTTTAAACATTAGATTTATCTCTGTGAAATTGCTTGCAATAATTTGTACAGTTTAAGTAATATTTTGCAATCTATGCCTGGCAATTACATCTGAAGTAGTTTCTGTAATTAAAAAAAACAAACACAAAAAAAAAACAAAACAAACAAACAAACAAACAAAAAAACCCAAAACTAAAACCAACAACAACAAAACACCAAAGAAAGCCCCTCCCCGCCAGCTATCAGAGAGAAACTAAAGGCCAAACAGTTTGAGAAGAAAGAATCAGGAGTCCATTTATGCCACTATAGAAATTAGGTCATACTTTTATATTCTTGCATTAGTGCAACAGTAAGAGTATTATAAGCAGCAAAAAGAGGATAAGGTACTGCAGTGTATAACTTAAATAGTGTTTCCAAGTTTTACACATCAGATTTTCAAACCACTGGGTAAGGTCCATTACCAAGAACTCAAGTGCATTAAAAGTTTCTGTAAAATTCACTATACATTAGATGTCTTCAGAAAGAGAACATGGTCTGACAGTACTGCAGAAGAAATCAAGACTCCATTCACTCAAGGTGAAGATGCCAGACAAGTGCTTCTTTCCATCACACTGGTGTTCTCCAAGCTCAGCCTGATTAATTGCATCAGACTCTGAGCATGCCCAACATACTGAGAAAACTAGGATCCACACCCAAAAAAAGCCTTGCAGTTTCCTTCTTTTTAAAAGGCTGCTTCATACTGCTAGAAAACCTTCTTTAGGGAACCTCAGCTCCCCACCTCCCACAGGGACTCCAGCCTCTGACTCCCTCCTCTGTGGCAGCAATCACACCCTCAGAAAAGAGAAAAAAGTTTCATCTGGAGATGGAGGCAAGTAAGAAAAATAAATAAAAGTACAAATCAACAGGCAAGACAGGAGTATTAATACCACACCTGCTCTGAGTGAGGACCTGCTCCCTAGGACTGTGTACACTTTTGAGTATATGGGCCATGGGATTAAATTCCCTTCACTGTTCAGATATTCCAGAAGCAATCCTTATGCACTCTAGGTAACAAAACATGGCATCACACAAGGTGCAGCCATCTCCCTCTGTTTTCCACCTCACCTCAGGCTTTTGCAAGGTTTTCACGTGTATGTTTATTTTTAGCAAGAAGTAATTCAAGAGTAATGCAAGATTTCAAAAGACAATTATGGATTGAGAAAGCAGGCAGTATCACTAGACACAGTCAAGGAAATGGATCAAAATATCACTCCCCAGGTCCCTTTTCAGGATCACAACATTACTCAAGTGATGGTGCTTCACTATTCACCTTGAAAGACTGTAGCAAGTCAGCTGTAGAGTTTGCTTGGTTTTTAAAACAATGTATTTTGCTACTCAGTTTCACCTCATGCTTCTGGTTTCACTTTATTGAAACTCAAGTTATCCATTTAAAAAGTGAAATTAACCTCAAAAGCCAAACAATAAAAAAGCTTTTTTTTTTTTTTCTTTTTTTTTTCTTTTTTTTTTTTTTTTCTGGAAAAGGTAAGGAACTACAGGAACAAATATGAAAAATAGAAGTCATAAAGCAATCTAAATTAATGAACACAGAAAAGCACATCAGCAGAACAACCCCATGACCCTGTCACCCAAAGCTGCTGGTGAGGAACAAACCCAGAGCAGAAAAGCTCTCAGTTCATTAAGCCAGTGCTATAAAAACCACAGGTCTCATTAACATTAACCCCATAACTCCCACTCTTTTACAAGTGTCAGAGACAGATTGTACACAGACAGATTTCAATGCATGTTGCTTTATCAAACCAGTTACATTTCTAGTACTTTTTATTATTGGTACCTCTGAAAATAGATTCTTTTTTTTAGGTTAGACTATAGAAGTAAAAACTGGTCTCCAGACAAATAAAACAAGCTACTTTATGGAAAAATCAATTTCCCCTGAAATGAAACAGAGTATACATGGTGGCATTGGAGGCTTACACTTGAAGAACCCAGGAATAGTTTTCAAATCCTTTCAGAAGCTACATCTCATTTTCAAATCTATATACACTGTATTACTGACAAAATCTCTTACTTTCTATTTTCTTCCATTCATATATTCTCCCAGTCTGAGCCGGCCTGAAATTTTAAGTTCATACAGTAAGTCTTACTTCAATCTCCAGAATTTTATAACAAGAAATGTAATGTTTTGTCAAAAAAGGGGATTTTACACACAAAGAGAAGGATTTAAGGCATAAAAATTTCTTCCCTCACTTTCCAACAGCCAAACAAAACTAGCTGGATTTAAAAAAAAAAAAATCTGGTCTACTAGAAATAAAGTGGCATACTTGTAGTATACAATGAAACAGATTTGTAATACAATTGCTATTTTTGGGTACAAAGTCAGCTTTAATTAGAGTGCCCTAAATTTAGGGCCTTAAATTACAGACAGTTTTATGGTCCTCTTCCCAATAGATTTTCTAGCACTTATCTTTTTCAAATACTCTAATGTCCATGCCCTGTAATGTACATGGAAATTCAGCTGGCCTCTTTTTAAATCGTGATGAAATTGCCTCGTCAAGATAGAGAGAGCCCTCACCTCTTCTAAAGCAATTTAGTCACTAAATATGGCTTTTGAACCTTAATTCCTCCATTTTAAATTAAATCTTCTGAATTAACAGTGATCATGTCTTTGCAAACACTTCAGTAATGATAGTGCAGATGAGATGTTTCAATGAGATGAGACTTTCAATTCCGATGTTATCTTGAGCAGAGTCCCTGGACAAGAGAGTATTCATGGATACAAAGGTCCACCATCTCCCTCCCTACCTAAGTAAACTCTTAAAAGTTACATCTCACTTGCTTAATTAGTACAAAGCCTCATAAAAAGCCATATTACCACAGAAGAGGAAAAGTGGGAACTTGGAATTGAAAGCTGAGCTAGAGGCACACCAGACTGCAAAGCAGCATTTGCTCCTTAAAACCACCATGAATTTCTTAAATGCAGAACAAACTAATTTTGCAGGCAGATAAATAAGGTGGTTTACAAATATATTTTTGCAAATACAAAATATAATCAGAATTAATGAAGAGAACTGCAGCAATGGAAGAGAATCATAAAGAAGGCATTGCAATGCAGAGATTACCAGTGGCTCCAGCATGGTGACAGGTGCATTAAACTTAAGAAGAGACAGGCAGGAACATACTATCAATTTAAAAATAACTTTCCACGTGGAGAAAGAGTAGAATTTGGCATTTGACACTTTAAAGAACCACCCCTGGGAGGGGCTGTTAATATTTTTAAAGAATTAAGTCTGGACAGATACAAGGGCATTTCTCAGTGGAGAAAACTATTGAAGCGAATTCAGTTTAAAAGATTCAAAACATCAAATGCCAAAAGTAAAATATCTGGTGGTTAACTGCACAAGACCACAAATCCAGGTTTGTCTCAGCATTATTTTTTCTGCCAAAAAATCCAACAGGATTTTTTTCTAGTCCTTGAATGATAAATTGTGCAGTTCTATTTTTGCCAACCCCAATGATTCTACTCAAAGACGTTCTCCTAGAAAGAGTTACTATGTTGAAAGCACCAGCACCAGGTTGTAAATATATTGGAGACTTCATTTCCTACAGAAGTCTGTAGAGCAGTATTAAAACTGCTCTATAAAGACTGGCTCCACCCCTGAGCACAGACTGGGTTAAAGATAAAAACCACTTTTGTAGATCAGCTGTATTCACCACCCAGGGGTTCCCTTCTCTCTCCTCTCCTGTGACAGAAACTCTTCAGCCTATTTAACAAGGACACTACCAGTTTAAACCTCAGATACTCTGATGCATTAATTTCTCATCATGGCCATCTCTTACCACTTTGATCACAGCAGCCTGAACCTATCTAATATACAACTCTTTAGCGGGTCCCCGTCAAAGCTTCTTTCCCACCTATTTCCAAGATACTTGAAACACACACACACACAGGAGAAACAATTATTGGGAAATTGTGATATTTTAATTGATACCTTGAAATCCAACTTGGGTTTCCAGTAGCATCATCATCATCCTTTCTTGTAAAAATTTCCATTGTAAGACAGGTCAAAGCCTTACGAGGTAAAAAAGCCACCATATGCAGTGCATTCTTTCCTCTGAGAGAAAATAGGGCAATTCCTACCTCTCAATAGCTTTTTGCTTTCATTTTGTATTAAAAAAAATACAAAAATAAAATCTACATTACATAGAACCTGTTATCCAGCAGTTACAGGATTTGTGAGGACAAGTATTTGAGGATTGCACTCTGCAACAGATCTCTGATCCTAATGAGAGATCCCATGAATATCAGGCAGCAGATGTATCTCCTCCTGGAAAGTGCATGTTAACGGATTCACACTTTTTTTTTTTTTTCCCAATGCTACTTATTTTCCTCCCTTTGGATTGGCAGCTAAAGAAAACTCTCAAATAGTTGAAAAAATAGATTAATTTGAAATTTCAGGTAGTATTTACATACTTTCTCAAGTGGACACTTAAAAATATTTTGTTATCTCAAAGTCAGATAGCCTTCCTCAAAATCACATTTTAAAGAAAAGGCAGCTGGGAATTCAGCCCTGAACTAAAACTTTGTTGAACTGAACTTCATCATTTTGCCACAGTTATTGCACACACACACAATGATGAACAGTGATGTGCCCAACCCAGTTTAAATTCCCTAAACAGGCAGACTGAGCTCAGGAGAGGGAATATACAGACATTTGTCACTAAGGGTGAACTACAAAATAAACATGCTCAAATGGGAAGAAGCATAAAAAAGATTATAAAAAGTCATGTAACCAGGTAGCACTTATTTTTACATGGTGTCCTTTTGTGTGATGCTGAGCATTTCTTGAAGGTATCAGACAACTTAAACTTCCCTTAACATCACTTGAAAACAAGAACAATGACATCATGCTAGGAAAGGGAGGAATAAGAGTTTCTTCTCCCAGCAGATCATAAAAATGATGATCAAAAACTCTATTTTCCTAAATGTTTCTTGGAAACACTGCATTTCCAACTCTGGGGGTTTTTGGGTTTTTTGTTTGTTTTTTTTTTTTTTTTTTTCATCAAAATCCAACATTAGATAAAGAAATATGTCTCATTTACTTTTCTCAAGTCAGAATAAATGATTATGGGTATTTAACAACCCCAAATTTGCAAATATTAACACCTACCAAGACCCAAAGACCACATGGATCACAGATATGTTTCAATGTCTAATACTGAAGAAAACAAATTGACCTCAAATTCTAAAAGCAGAAAAATCACAATTGCTGAGTGCTTTCAAATAAATCATAACCTAAACCAAATTTTCTAGTATTAACATATTTCCTAATTTTCAGAGATGCTGTAGAAGAGACTTCAAAAAGAAGATAAAGATTGGAAAAAAATGTAAAATTACAGTTTAGAAATTACTCTGAAAGAGGTAATTAAAAGTTTTACACCCACATCATTTAACTAGGGGTTGGTTTATTGCTGTGGTCGATCAATGAAGACTGAAAAATACAATTAGGAAAGTAAATGGACTCAAATTCTCATAATAATGGAAAGAATAACACACATACTTAGCAATGTAACTGCAAGTTTTTCTACTATATCCTTTACTATGCAAAAAACATTAAGTTCTATTACAAAATTTGAAGGGGTAGATTTTTTTATTATTACTGTGAAAATAACTTGTTAAACATTTAAAACCCACTGAAAACACCCATATTTATCTAACTGGTTGCTTTTACCCTCCCCACATTTTATACAACACTGGTATAACTATTCCTGAGGACTTAAGGCAGTGCTGGAGCCGAAGAAAACACATTTCTGCTGGGAGAGACAGTGACTGGGAACGATAAAGCCAAAAGAAACCAGACTCTGCTGGGAAAATCTTCATGGTTTTCTGGCAAAGGATCACTGACTTTTTCATCTCATCTTTCACCAGCTTAATGAGACTGTCCAGGGTTGTTTTTTGCTGTTTATTTTTTTTTTTCTGTTTTTAAATTGACCAAGACTATAAATTAAACATAAGTTAACTGTGCACCAGCATAGAGAAGACTTGTATTAAGCATACAAGCAATATTATTTGAAGGGTATGCAAACAGTCAAGAATAAAAATGTGTCTTGCTGTTCTAGAACAAACACGTAATTTGACTACAAAATAGGTGGGGGAGTTTTTATATACAGTAAAAGAAAAAAAAAACCAAAACAACAACTTTAAGGAGCTTAATGTAGCATATTCCTAGTGTTAGCAGTGTTTTAAAAAAACAAAACAACAACAAAAATTTGCTTAGCTAAATTATTCTTCATTGGAAAGAACATCACACAATTAAGGTCTCCAATCCCTCTGTACTAAGAACTTCACAAACTCTTAGTAAGGAACATTGTTTACAGTTGAACGGGGCAAACCGTAAGACAAAAGAAGTCTAATACGTTCAATAATCAGCAGGGTTTCTTTGGCTTTTTGAGTGATTGTTTACAGATTGACAAATGCATGTATACACAGATACATAACTCATGAGATACATTTGGAGTAAAATTAAGATAGATATTTACATGTCAGAGAAAGTCAGAAGTAAGGGCTGAGAAAAAAAGTAAATATGCAAGTAGTGCAGCAAGCCAGCAACCTATCTAAAAGGTAAAGGACAACACCCTTGTGAAAAACGAACATGCTTGAGTGCAAAACGAAACAAGCATGGAAAGGCCCCAGGATAACATTGTATCTCCTCTTACTCAGAGCACTACTTTGTAGTGATGCAATTCTGTCTTACAGCTTCAGGTGAATCTAAGCATTTAAACCCTGCAAACACAGAGGCTCTATAGCCCAGAAAGAGACAGCCTCCAATACAACAGAGGTCCAGAGAAGAATGCAAAGAATCCCCATATCCCACAAACATTTCCAGAGACGCTACAGGGCATGCAGGCTTTGGCTTCTCCTTTGTCACCCACTTAGCTGCAGCTGCTACTGGCTTTTATTATAGCAAGGAGGCACAAGGTACACAGTGACAGAGTGGGTTTGCACTTTGATTTCTTGCTCCCCATCTCTGTATCTCTCAAGGTCAGAGAAGAAATGCCTGTTTGATTAAGGGCATGAAAGCTTTTGATTTCACAGTATTGGGTGATTAACTATATTTTCATCTGAAGAAATCCATTAAAGAACTACATAAGGTCTGCACTGTGGGCATCGGAACCCTAAGACTGCTGATACTGAGTAAGCTAAGCACATAGATTTTTTTTTCACACAGACATTAATCAAAGTATGAACTTCAGAGATGAGGAATACTAGGAGTTTGTCTATATTACCTTTTAAAGCGAAGAGTATATGCTTTTTCTCTTCTCTTCCTCATCCTTCATGTTTATAAGGGAATTACAAGTTTAAACAAAGTCTTATAAACCAAAAACATGAAGTTCAACAAGGGAAAGAGCTGGATTCTGCACCTGGGATGGGGCAACCCAGGATGCACAGACAGACTGGGCAATGAGAGGCTGGAAAGCAGCACCAGGGAAAGGGACCTGGGGGTTCTGGTGGATGGAAAGTTGAATCTGAGCCAGCAGTGCCCGGGCAGCCAGGAGGGCCAAGCGTGTCCTGGGGGCATCAGGCCCAGCGTGGCCAGCCGGGCAAGGGAGGGGATTGTCCCCTCTGCTCTGCTCTGGGGCGGCCCCACCTCCAGTGCTGGGGCAGATTTGAGTGCCATAATATTAAAAAAAAAAAAAAAAAAAAAAAAATCCCTAAGCTGTTAGAGAACATCCAAAGGAGGGCAGTGAGGATGTGGAGAAGGTCCTTGAGGTGAAGCCGTGTGAGGAGGGACTGAGGTCCCTTGGTCTGTTCAGCCTGGAGGAGACTGGGGGGAGACCTCACTGCAGTTACAGCTTCGCTGTGAGGGGACGGTCAGGGGCAGGCACTGATCTCTGCTCTGTGGTGACAGTGACAAGACCCAAGGGAATGCCCTGCAGTTGTGTCAGAGGAGGTTTAGGTTGGATATGAGAAAAAAAACTCTTCTCTCAGAGGATAACTGGGTTTCTAGTGCCCACAGTGGTACCAGGGAGCACTCTTCTGAGGACATAAAACACAGAGCCATTCACTAACTACTTCCCATTCCCACTGTACTTCCACACTTCCTTACTTATTCCCCACCCATCTTCCCCAGTACAACTTCTTATGTCTCTAAGCCCAGGAGCAAAAGCAGCAGAGCCATTTCTTCACCTTTTCTGTGTACAGTCCTGCCCACAAATGACTCTTATTCACATAAAAAAAATAAGAAGGTGTCCAAACATAAAAATACAAATGCAAGTTTCAGCTAGAGACTGGAGAAAAAAAATAAAATGAAAAAAAGAAAAAAAAAAGAGAGAAATGAAGATGATAGCAAGGATTTCACAGAAGGGCACAAAGTGAGAGAAGAGAGGCATAAACTTAACTAGAAATAGGGGAAAGAACAAACCTGTCTTGACTGCCACCCAGCTTGATGGCTACAGGAATAGCTGAGACACCTCTGCAAGGCACTTCCTTAGAAAGTAAATTGGGCTTAAATCCCAGAAATCCCATTGCTAAGATGAACAGATGGGGTAACTTTTAAACAACACCTGTAATATACTTGTGTTTGTATCCATAAATAAACTGAAACTAAACCAGAGGTAAAGAAAGATGTTGTATTTCAGCACAACACAGTGTGGGTAGAGAGTAAAGCCAAAAGAAATGTGAAGGTATAAAGCAAGACAGGAAGAGCAACAGAAAAGAAATTGAAATTGTTCAAAGATAAATTCAGCTATGCTTCTGGCAAGTAGCAATAAAGGCAGTAACACTGAGAAAAGACCAATGTAGGTAAACAGGAAAGTAGAGAAAATAATCAAGATGGTCATAGGCATAGCATAAAAATACTGAATATCCAATAAAAAACACACAAATATACACACAGAAAGAGGAGAAATACACATACAAAAGAGATTGAAAAATGACAGTTGGAAGGATAGATCACAAAAGTACACTTGTAAACCTGACACATTTTGAAGATAAATATTTTTCAAATTACTTTAACTACAGCAAGTTGGAAAAAAGGATATATGAAAGTAAGGCTTGAAAGTTGGAAAAATTAGCTTTGGCAGAAGAGGTAAAAACAGATATTTCCCCTCTCAAAAGGATGAAGACAAGGTGTGGGACTGCAGTCTGCCTGTATCTATCCAGTCAAGTTTTACTGGCATATGTAGATTGAGAACTATGAAATATTCCAGTACTACTCATTTTTACTGGCTTCCTTTCCACTTATTATATTGTGATTGCACAAACACACGCACCCCTTATTGAGTGTCAAGCTCCAAACATCAAAATATTGAACTGTATTTTTGACATTTACCAGAAGTATTTCTGGACTATTTCTGGAAAGGACAATATAATTAGGTCTGGACTTAATTTAATCCTGCCCAGATAATGATAATGTCATGGTAATGACCTTCAGTCATAGTTGTCAACTCTCCAGTGATATCAGTACTTTGTTATTTGTCATCGACCTACCTTCCCCCACTTTCACCTTGGGTGAAACAAGCTTTTCTGATGTGATTTATTGGCCTGGAGTGACAGAGCACAGAGAGATCGGATTGGTTTTTTATTGTATTAATTCATTTCTTATTTGGGATGAAATCTTTCTAACTTTCTTAACAAGCAGTCCTTCAGGTACCATCAAGAAATCAAAGCAGATTACATCAAGTCCTTAAATGCAATTCATGACTATTTTTTGTAAACCTCTACCAGATTACAAAAGCAAGGAACATACTGATTCCCCTCTAATAGATTGATGTCTGGTTTGGGTTTTAAAATCCAAAAGTCCTACATATCACTTGTTAAATAAACCCTATTTTCTTCAGAGGAAGTTGATGCTCACCAGGGCAATTCTCAAAAGCATCAGAACATGAGCAACACATTTGGAAGATTCATATGTGGCATACTCTCAGCATTAAGGAAGAACACTTATTTGGTGGCAAAAGACTTGTGAAAATGAAACATTTCAGGTCAATTTCTGAGAAGCAAACTGGGTAAATTCTGATTTCCTGCCAAGATAAAATATTCATTTCAGTATCTCTGCTTCTTGTCCATCTTTGCAGACTTTTGAGAACCTGGAGTGCATTTCTCTCCATGTTAAAATGTGCTTATAACAACATCCTTGAAGGATTTACAGTCTTAAGTGTTCCATTAACAGAATTTCTTAAGATTGAAAGAACACGAATTAGTATTTGTGAACTAATATTTGAAATTAGATTTCAAGTACTTCTGAAACATTCACTTTTTGTCCTCAGACAGCTTTGAAGCCTACTTGTCAAAGCATCCACTGAAGGTGGGTTGCAGACGCAAGCAACAGGCATTTAAATTTAATGTTTGTGAGATTTCCCATCTCTCTAAGATCTGTCTAGACACTCTGCCTACCTGCCTAACCCTGTTCTGCTGTCTGTTAATAGGCACAGCTTTCACTGCTGTCCAAGATAATTAGACAAGTGCACATCCAATCCTGTCCCAAGTAGCTGACAGATTTCCTTCGAGTTGACACCAATCGAGCACTTCTAAAAAGGCTTGCTTCTGTATGCCTCTGTGCTAAATGTTCATAACATGGAAGGGGCAAGTATTTTTGGACAGTTGTCTACACATAATAAACATCCTGGGTTTACTTTTGTTTTTCAGTCTGGCATCAAAAACTGAATCACAGAATAAGATGGGTCAGAAGGATCAGTGAGTCCCACTCCTAGCACGACAAGGAACCATTCCCAAGAGCCACGCTATGTGCCTAAAAGCATTGTCTGAACATTCTGGAGCTCTGTCAGGCTGGTGCTGTGACCACTGCCCTGGGGAGCCTGTTCCAGGCCTAAACACCCTCTGGGGGAAGAACCTTTTCCTAATATCCAACCTAAACCTGCCCTGACACAACTTCAGGCCATTTCCTTGGGTCCTGTCATTGTCATCACAGAGCAGAGATCAGTGCCTGTCCCTGCTCTTCCCTCACAGGGAAGTTGTAACTGCAGTGAGGTCTCCCCTCAGTCTCCTCCAGGCTGAACAGACCAAGGGACCTCAGACTCTCCTCAAGGCCCTTCTCCATCTTGGTTTCCTTTGGTCGCTTTCTAACAGTTTCATATCTTTCTTAAATTGTCATGACCAAAACTGGTTCTGGCTCACACAGAGTTAATTTTCTTCCTCTTATCTGGTACAGTGCTGTGTTTTGGGTATTTGGGACAAGAACACTGTTGGATAACCCACCAATGTTTTGGCTGTTGCTGAGCAATGCTTACGCTTTCAGAGAGTTTTATTCCTCTCCCTTTTAATATGACTATTATTATATTTTACATTATTTCAAAGAAAACTACACTATCTCCACCCACATATTATTTTTCTGATTGTTCTCTCCACCCCACCATGAGATGGATGTGGGAGTTGGTACTTTGTTGCCAGCTGGGGCTAAACTGGGACAGAAACAGACAATGTAGCTGCTGAGGAGGTTTCATTTCATTCTGCATCAACAGCTCCCTTCCCAAATCAAGTACAAAATGATGACAGCCTAACATCCAGATTTCTGAAGGAAACATGTTACTTAAAAAAAAACCCATTTTGGTCAAATGTGAAAGACTCACTGATAAGCTTTTTTTTGGCTTTCCAGCAAACTTCTTTACTCCTACTGCTCAATCAACTGAAGGCAAGGCACTACTCTTTTAATTACAAAAGTACAAATGAATCCTCCACCTGAGGAATCAGAGACTTGTTTAAGCCTTTGTGTCTTTCAAAAGAATCGAGCACATTTTTATTTGAGAAAAAATAAGCACATAAACAGCATTAAATCATCTCTGCAGCTTTTATCTTCAGTGTTTTATTTCTTAGATGTTTTAATGTTTTTAACTTTGTTGTCACAGTGCCTAAGCAGCTCAGACTATAAACTGAACTGAATTATTTGCCAATATGATCCCCTCTTGAGCTCACTGAGTTACCTGACTATGAGAAGCTGATAAAACAAGCTAGAAAGTTGGATTTTGTTCCAGTTTTTGAAGGATTTTCAAGCGGCAGCTCAGAAAGCAGGCAGAAACACAGTCAAATAAGCAGACCAATCTGCCTACAGACAACCTTGTGGTCACAGGCAGGTACCTGCTCAGATATTTGCAGACTCAACTGTCTAATTGGAAAATTGTTTCTTTTAAATCCCACCTGCTCCATCTTGAAACACAGTTTTAACACCTTGAATCTGACTTCATTTAAAAATAAAGATATGTTCTCAACTTAAATGGGAAACATAATGAATAAATAGATTTATTTAAGCAGCTGTTTACCAAAAAAAAAAAAAAAATGAAAACAGACAGGATTAGGTGATATTTTTCTTTTTTCTAATTTATCTTTTTCCCATATTCCACATTTCTCTAAGCAGATTATTTGGCTTAGAATCTCTCCAGATCCAACTACTCATCGTCACTTGAGACAGTACTAAGATAAAAAGTTGAAAAACAATAGTATCAGGTCCTCTGGTATTTCAATTCACACACCTCACAGACTCATTCACCCATTCTAGTCTTCTGAAAAGTTGCTCTTACTGTTCTGGTCATTCTACTATTAAAAAATAAAAAAAAAAAAAAAAAAAAAAAAAAAAAAAAAAAAAAAAAAAGAAAAGAAAAGAAAGAATATTACAGAAACCGTGACACTGCTATAGAACACAATCAAGCCAATACAAAGACTGAACAATCAGAGCTACTTAAAGTTGCTAGAAAGAATAGGTCCACTCCCTGGAAGACCACAAATTTGAAGCAGACTACACTGAGTTCTGATGGGAATAAAGAACAAGAGCAGCACTAGGGCAGAAACAGAGGCAAGTATAATCTGAGACACATTGAATTTTAAGGGGTTTTTTATTTTTCATAGTAAAGTTCAGAGAACTACTAGCTGTAAAAATAAAAAGAAGCCACACCATGCAAAATCCAAAAAACAGACACGAATACTTAACACTTACCTGGGAAAAAAACCCTGATTAACATTCAGTCAATGCAGATTAAATACAGGGAGTAGGGGAGATAGTTTTCAAAGATAGTGGGAAATGAGAAGCACATTCTTATTTTCCCCAGGATCATCCCAGAGAAAACCGAAATTATTGACTAAACCACAAAACTTAATTCTTTATCCCTATGGATGACCTAAGCTCCCACACACAGAGAAAACTCCTTCTGTCTCATTTCTTTAATTGGGAGAAGCCTAAAACTAAGCTAGGAAAAAAAAAAACCCACACTGCCAGGCATGGAAAGCTACAATTATTAGCAACTAAACGTCTGCTCCACCAACAAAAACACCCTTAGCTCTATTGTGCTTCCCAGCACCCTGTAATACAGAAAAATTAGGCTTGCTCCTGGCTATTACTGCTGAGAAACTGGGAACTGTGAAATAGCAGCAGAGAGAGAAGCAACTCTCCCTTCCCTGGTAACAACAGATGCAACGCCAACTCTTCTCCCAGCTCTATCCACCTCCCTTTCTTAGTCACTTATCATCCCAGCAGGAACAGACACTTTTGCCTAAATATCCCTGAAGTTTAGAGACATCTCAAAGGGTGGTAAGCAGGAGTCCCTACATTGTTAGATACTTATTTGTTATTGAATACCTATTATTACAAGATATCTAGAATAGAGACTCCACAAGGAAAAGGCCTTGTCAAGCCTCTAAAGGGGGGAAATGATGCCTTAAGCTTTAGCTTTCGTATTTTCAGATTCTGTGCTGCCTAGAGATGTAGTTCTGAGCCTCATATTAAGTGCTAGTGAGCTCTCTTCACAGAGTAGGCAGACAAAACCAATCTTTTTCCTGCTGAGGACCGAGGGCGACTTTCAGGCCAAAAGCACAAACAATGGTGGACTGAAGGAAGAAAAGAAGGATGAGATGTCACAACCTGAAGCTGTAATTGGACAATTAAACCCCAATAAGAAAATGGACCAAAACTTACAAAAATGTAAGACCTTGTGACAGGTCAGTCATTTTGTGACCATTCTCAGACTACCCTGGGTGTAGCCCTGGTCAGGCCCTGTCCTGCCCAAGGTGGATCCTGGAGGCCTTTCTATAAATACCTACTTTATTCTCTAGCCCTTTCCAGTCTCTGTTTCAGCCTTCCAAGGCATCACAGGGATCACAGAATCAGAAGCTATGGAAGTTACTGCTGTTGTTATGTTCCTGCTGCACTGATTTCTCATCTAATGATAGTTTAGCTAAGTAGGAACAAAAATCTTGGAGAAAGAAGCTGGATAAGATCAGGAACATGTGCCTCAGCCACCAGTGGCCTCCAGCTCTGCTCCCACTCTGATGGAACAGGTACCAGTAGGGTTTGGTACTGTGTTTGGCTACAATAAGCACGGGAGAGCATCAGCAGGCCAGCGACAGCACACAACAGGCAGTGTCACAATGTGCACAGTGTAGATGGTGATCATGGAAATAGGGCAAAGCCACGTTCCCTCTACTTCTGTAACCTCAGCTTAACACTGGCCATGACTGCCTCTAACACTCAGCCACTACAGGATCTTTACAGAGTTAAAAGAGAAACAGAACTCTTTGTCGAGCTTTTCTTGCTCTTTCACCCTCCCAATGCGTTAAGACATCTCAGAGGTGTCATCCAGCTCCTCTCTGGTCCAAAGAGGTATTTGGAAGTCTTCAGGTATGCTAAAAACAAATCCACACACAATCAAATAAAATACTACCAAAATATAAAAAAAATATAACTCTAGAATTGAAGAAGGAGCCCAGAAATTATTCCTACTTGTATCAACAGCTGGTCAAGTCATTACAGGGCAGCTGAGAGGTGTGCCAGCATCAATCTATCAATCTCCATTTTGCTATATCAATACAAGTTACAGGTCTTGTAACTTGGATTTCCTATGCCCAAGTTAAGGGTCACACTTAGGAAAACATCAGCCTAATAACTTCACTTATATTATGAGCTGCCTTCTGAAGGTCTACATCACCTGCAATTCTGTTTTGATCCCACAGAAAAAGATCAGCTAAGAAATTTCAAAATGCTTTGGGTGAGGACATTGACAAGCAGGGCTTCAGTGAGAGAGGGCCTCGAGTGCCCACGTGCCCAACAAAACAACTCCCAACTTGCCTTTCTCAGACCCAGGAAGGGAACACTGAGCACCCCAAAACACTAGAACAACCCACAACACCTGAGAGAAGTGGCACCCACAAGCATCCCAGTCTAAGACACGCACAGAGACAGCTGTCTTTTTTACCCAAGTAAAATCACTGTGCCTCAAGCACCTAGATTCAGAAATGCAAGCCATATCAAGAGTCTTGAAATAAAATTAACAGAATAACAGAAGTCTTTGCAAAACAAGAAATCAAAGTAAATTTGGAGAAGTAGCATGATGGGTTTGGGGGGGGTTCTCCTAAAATTCTTGTTGAGCATTTCAGCTGTAGCTTTTATAAAGGCCATGAACAGCAACTGAAAGGACAGCAGGAAAGCTGAAAAGCAAGACAAAAAGCATCACAGCCGAAGTGATCCTTGATCTACATCACTTCCCCAAGTTTCAAACAAGGTGTAGATCCTGTTTTAACAACAAAAGCAAGGCAAGCACCACACAGCTACCTGATTTCACATCGAGCAATGCAACTATGTGATGCACATTAAGTACTGCAAAATACTGCACTCAAGCTGTACAATCCTAACATAATGGGATTAGAGAGTACTTAATGGGGAGACACATCAATAATATATCTTTATAGATCTGGTGTTTCTTAGCATGGCTTCTTTTCAGACTGCTGATGTCTCATGTCTGCTGCAAGGGTTTATATGAGAGGTGAGTTTTGAAAGCAGCAGAGGGTGACATCTTCAGTGCTTTAAAAGGAGTCTTCATGTTTCAGGTGCTTTTCCCTGTAAAATATGTTCCTGCTTTATAATGTCTCAGAGCTGTAAATGTCCAAGCACTGACCAAACAGGGCAAACATAGTTTTAAGGATGAAAACTTCCACTTTCCAACCAATTATCCTTTCATTTCTTTGCTGCAGTTTGGGTACTCATCCCTGACTGAGAAATACATACAAGGGATGCTTTCTCTCTCTCTCTGCTGATCAAAGCTGTTTTCTTCTACATGAACCTGCCAAAACCTAGCAACACAGATACTGCAAATCAGTTCCCACTCTTGTGTAGGTGGGATCATACTCACAAACATCTAATTTCTAGGTGCCACAGGGAAACTATTTTGGACCAAACCACTGAAACAAAATGAAAAACATATAGTTACAGAACCAAGCTGGCTTCACGAGTGGCATAGGACTTACTATTTCTGCCTCAGGCTCATTCAACATTAAGCAAAACTCAGCTGGCAGGCAGTCAGATGGCACGGTTGAGGCATTAATTTACTAATAGAAAGGAACTCACTGCACAGTGCTTTCTTGAGGTTGCCTCTATGATAGCTGCACCAGAAAAAATGGGTTGCATTTGCATTACTTTTTAATGGTTCCTGTTCTTACATTTCCATTTTTTTTTTAATTTATTTTATCTACAGCAAAGGTATTACTGTGTAGAGAAAAGGACCCATTGATAGATATGTGCTATATTTCTGGTTCCCTTAGAGACTTTGCATGGCCTTTGGCAAGTCAATTTACCTTCTCATCTATAAGGCAAGGTAGTAATAGCACAGCAGCTCCCAAAGGTGTTCCATGTTGCCCTAACTTCTGAATAGAAAGTGCTTCATAAATACTAACATCAGCCAATGAAAATGTATAAAATACTGGAATTTAATGATGCTAGTGCATCTTATTGAAGGCCTGGAGGATGAACTAGCTTGACTCCTGCAGAAAGCCAGGCAGAGTCACCAGGGAGAAGCCAGGGAGCCCATTCCCACCCAGTGGATCTGAACAGGCTTCTGAGCCCCAAAGGGTGGGTGCGATGCCTCTCCTGCCCCTGAGACACAGGCACTAAAGAGGTGGGTGGTGGACAACACCCAGGATGAATGTGAGTTCTTTAGAGTGAAAGGAGGGATGACCATCTTCTAGGAGAGACAGCAGAGCCGGTGTTTTGCAGTTAACTGGATAAAACTGCCCTCTTGCTATGCTGGACTGAAGAACTGAGGCATTAAGGAGATTAACACAAGGCTGGGGGTATTTCTTTTCCTGCCCAGCTCTTCTCAGATTTCATTAACTGACCATGGAGTAAAACACAAAATTTGTCCTCCCAGCCTCCGCAGGATAATATGAAAAAAAAAAAGAAAGCTGAAGAATTACTGGTGTTTCAACAGAGATACTAAACCCTCAGTGGAGATGTGGTGGCTAGTGATGGATAATTGAGTAGAGCTTTTCACACTTTCCTTGAGACTGACAGCTTGAAGCAAAGGCTCACTCTCTCCTTCTCAGTGCTAGTAACCACATATGGCAAACAGAATTATATCCCATCTCTAAATCTAGATAAAACCATCATAGATAAACTCTGTACATTGCATTTAAATATTTTGCTGACAATAGATATTTAAATATTTATAAATATTCAGAATTTTTCATCCTTTCTGATTTTTCTTTTTGATTTTTTTTCTGACTACTGCAGATATTCAACACAGTCCAAAACAATCAAAATGATTATTTTACAAGAGGAAAAACATTCAAGATTTTAAAATAAGCAGGGGTGCTTCTGGCCTCATGCAAAGCATATAGAATAAACTCAATTTTCTGTCATTCTGCAAGGACAGTGCATGCTTACCAACATCATCGTATGCCATCTTGATAATGATCCTCATTGTCAGTGCCACAGACTTGAGGGCACAGTCTTTATTTCACACAGCTCAAATTGATAAGCAGCTACTTGTGAACAGTAAAACATTTCCCACAATATTAAATTAAGCAAGATTATCTCAATAGGAGTTGCAACGCAATGATACACATGCACACAGCAAGTCTCAGCTACTGTGCTTTGATCCAGTAAGATCATTTTCAAGCTCCTAAATGCCTGGATTTGTTTGCATTTGTATTGCAATTAGGTAACTCTTATAAGACCATGAAATGTAAAGCTGAAGAACAAATACAGCAAAACAAGGCTGACCATACCTGCAGCCCTACCAGTGCTGCTGAATCAGTTAAAACTGAATGCTTAATTAGCAACATCCATTAGAATATTCACTATGTTGCAAATAATCAGCTTAAATTCATTAAAATGAATCATACACTAGCTATTATTATGTATTTATTGCTCCAGTAAACCCCAAACACTCAAAAGTATTATGAATATATTCAAAATTAAGCTTGCAGCTCTTCTGGATTAAAAAGCAGAAAAACACTGAGTTGTTTCCAGTAGTAAAACAAATATTTGAAGCACAGAAGTTTAAAATTAAAAAAAAGTCTATTTTTAAAAGCTCTTTTCTGTTATCCCAATTTTATTTGACATTAATTCCATTTGTATTTGGCAGAAGGCTACACTATACCCACAGTCATTTCAGGGCAGAGAAAGCAGCAGGGAAAGGGATCATAAAAAAGGTGTGAACTCAAAACTGAGAAAAGATAAAAAACAAATCACAAGACTAAGAAGGGTAATGTTTTATTAGAGGCAGTGTAATTTGGGCAAGAGGCAGGGTTGGGAGGAGAGTAAGCAAGGACCTTTACAACACCCACTGCAGTTTCCTCTGTCACAGGGCTGCTGTGCTGCAAAACTGCCAGGGTTTGCTATTTGTTTCCTCGTGACATTTTCCTTTATGCTAACAAGTAGGCCAGCTATACAGTTGGCGGATATAAAAGTATTAACTGCAGTAGAGAACTCTATTTCACCCTTCTTACAGTCATTTTCCCCGTGGTTGAAATCAGACTCCAGAGGTGCAGTAATGAGCAACAGGGAGGGAGGGAGGGAGGGAGTACAAAACAGCTTTCACAGGAAGAATTCCATGGATAAGCCATTGCAAATTTCAGCTGGTTGTACACAGTGTCACATTTTACTGCTTCACATAAATTCTGCTCCTGATTATAACTGACTCAAAGGGAGTACAGGCTAGAGTGATATAAAGCCCTTTCTGAAAGAAAAGTCAACTGCAACACACCTCATGGAATTTGGAACAAAACAGCAGCTTTTAAAGGGACAGATAGACTCCAGATGGGATCGCAGTCCAGAGGGAAAACTCGATTTCATAGACTATATAGACCAGAAAGAGCTTTTGCAAACTCATTCAAAGAGAAGTTGTACAAAGGCTTAGGACAGAAGCAGTCTTCAGAGCTTTCTCAGTTTACCAATTCCCTCTAAGAATATTTTAAACTCTCCTCTTGCAATCCAGCACTGCCCATGCGAAAACCAGAAGCAGAGAGGAAGAACCCTGTAACTGTGGGCAGGAGAATCTCATGGATGCCTGAGACCACATGCTTCAAACCAGAAATCCATCACCTAGCAATGAAATTCAAGTGAAGAGCAGCCACAGGCAGGCAGACTGAGAGCAAGGGCTGTCACTCAGGGCAAGCTGCAGAATGGCAACAAGCTACCACATATAAAAGTGCACTATAGGTAGCATCAAAGAAGAGGGGGAGCAGGCAGGGTTCTGCAAGGAGAATTTACAGCACAGATAATAAATCAAAAGGAATGCCCCCATTAGTCTCCTGTAAGTCAGAGAGGTTCAGGAAAAGGGGCATTTGAGAAAGCAGGTTTACAAAAAGGCACAGAGGACATGAACCTTGAAAAAGCAGCTGCTTACCGAAATTTATAGCCTAGACAATTTCAGTAAGTTGTAAATTACATTCCTCATGAGAGACTCAATTGTGCACCTATGTATGCAAGGTTGAGAGTCACAATGCAAATACACTCCTGTGTACGTACACTAACTTATATGTGCCCCATTGAGTTTGAAGATTTAAAATACACTTCTGCAAAGCTTATGGGGTCTACAATGCCATTAAGTGCTCAGAAAGAACATGAAAGCCAGAAAATTACATATCTATTATTCAATCATTTTATAGACTAAATTTTCTCTTCCTTAGATAAGTACCTTCCAGTCCTCCTGCCATGTTAGAAAATATACACATCTGCTTTGAATAGATATTTAATGAAGTTATTCCTTGTAAAAGAGTAATCTGTTTATGTTTATATTGCATTGAATAATTAAACAGCTTGTTATGGAAAAGCACTTAAAAAATCTTTGTAAAGATGAATAGATTTTTCCATATCTTTTCTTCTTAACCTCTTCCAGCAAGAGCTATTAAACTTGAACTGCTTGCACTGCTCTACTGGAGTACATATTTTGAAAGGGAATGCAGATAGGTCGATAATGTAGCTGAAAACCACAAATCTGTAAAGCAGACCAAAGACTGGGAAGTTCTCCTTTTCCTATACAAGTAATCTTTATGCCTACACCAACTCCAGAGAACAGGTTACAGCTGGCCTTCAATCAAAATCTGAACCAAACTAAGAGGCTTGTGTGGAGGAAAGAGATCCATCTCAGCGCTGCCTGAAGTCAGGCTACCTGGGATTAGTGTACAACTGACTGGGGCCTAAATTAAACGACAACATGACATTAATCAGAAGTTGAAAAAAAAATAAACAAAAATTTGACCTACTATACAAAAGAGCAATCCTGGGATCCTTATCCATGTAGAGCCATACTGCATTTTCAGTCATTCCTTATGGATGCCGAAGCAGAATTTCACCTGAATTATTTGGATCTGCCTTTAATAGTTTCCATCAGAGAACAGAGAAGTACACAGTAAACTTGAGATTATCACTTCCAACATTGCTGAATTAAAGGGGGATTTTTGCTGGGTTTAAAAAGGTAGTTTGATCAAGTTTACCTCATTATGGCACTCAACTTACTAGATCAGTGCTACGAGGAGGCAGTTACCTTTTAAACAATTAACTTTTAATTGTTAACTGTTTTAATTGTTAAAACAGCTAAAACTTACTAGTAACTGTTCAAGTGTGATGGTAAATCCGAATACATTCACAAGCTCCAGTACATTCCCCAAGATGTACACTAAAGCTTTAAACACATAAGAAATCTGAAAGTCCAAGAGTCTTAGATATTGTTCTTTAAAGGAATGGGCTCCAAAACCTTCACTCAGAGAGTATTCACATTTTAATATTTACTCCATAGATCTCGACAAGAGAATATAACAGCAAAAAAGAGTCTTAAAAAGCCTTATCTTCTAACCATATTATTTCCAAGATTCAATTAAGATAAATACAATGGTTTTGATGCAGCATCCATGAAGTATCAGCCATTTATGATCTCAAAAAGGCCAGTTACTCCTCAGGAGGCCAGCCACCAGTGACCTACATTGTTTATCTCTAAACTGAAGAAATTCACTATGTTCCATAGAGTAATTTCACTCTGCAAAACTTACACTTCCATTTTTTATATGCCTGGGAAATTGTTAACAGAGGTCTATTAGTCTTTTTTGGTAAGAATGATCCTAGGAAGCAAGGGAGACCCTATTTCCAATGCTATGCAATTTTTTACATGATTTTCACCTATATTAAACTTCTCTCACTTCTAGACAGGAGTTTATTAACCTAAAACTAGCTGAATCAATTAATTACCATGTCTTTTCAAGTAGTTGGCCACAATCTGGAACAGGAATTATAGGATTAAGAATTGGTTTAAGATTTCTGCATCATATGTGGGTATATTTAGAAAACAGACAATACATTTAGCAACAGAAAGGAGACCTTACGCTTCAAAATTATAGACACAAACACAGGAAAATGACCAAAATTCTAATCCACAACATTTACCATGCAATATTCAAACAATGCATTGCTTGAATGCTAAACTCTTCCAAGGCTGCACTGAGTTCATCACACCTACTACTAATTGCTTATATAACCATTTAAGTAGGATTGGTATCATGATCTGCTGTCAAACCTGGCAGCTGGAGATGTGGTTCTACAAATAAAATACTCATTTACAAAGACTTCTTTAAGCCAAGGTAGTTTGTGTTCTTCAAATTTTTCTACAATTAAGTTACAGCTCCATATTCCTCTTTTGAATCTTGAGCCAGTTTAGCTGACATCCACTGCTGCAGTACCATCTGCACAATTTCCCCCTTTTTCTTCTGAAGGGTCATATTCAGGATCCTAGAAGCCAGTGTATTCTGTGTATGTTACAGAAAAATTCACGATGCTGCAATGCCCTAACTTGCGAATGTACTTTAGAATTTTTCACCATATTTTTCTAGTTATTTTTGGTCACTTGAATAAAATCCACTTCCATTCTCAGAAAGCATTCACTTTTTTTGCCCCTGTGAACTACAGGTTCCTCAACCCTGACTCTAATTTTTCATGTAGCATTGTTAAAATTATTAACATGCTGCCTGATGAAGGGGAAGTCCAGGACACTTCTGTGTAGCACTGGACAGGACACGGGCTTCTCCAAAACCATTCCTGGTATTCTTCAACCAAGATTTCTCCTTCCAACTCAATTCCCCTTGCCCCAAAAGTAGTTGCCACTACTAACATTTGCTAGGGTATTAAAACTATGTCACATTCAGAAGTCAACAAGTCCCTTTACTCTTGGAAGTATCAAAAACTGTACAAGGACTTTAAAAGTTGGTACCTCTCCTGCCAATCCACATCATTCAAGACAAGTCCCTGAGTGGAGAACTTAATGAACAGAACACAAAGAAACAGACACTGGTTGACCTTTATTTTTCAGCCCTTAGTGTATAAGGAATGTGAGATTTTTTTGAGACCCAAAAAACCCCAGGGATTCAGTAGAACTAAATTTTGATTGGCAGGGCTTGAAAGAGGAAAAAAGACCACAAAATCTCACCAGGATAATGGCTTGCCTTGCTGAAAGAACAGAATCTATTTTCCATACTTTTTCCATGTTTCAGGACATCTTGTCTCCTCTACAATTTTCTAGCGAGCTAGATAATATATTGTACCAGAAAATCCAACAGAACTGTTAATGCATCTCTGATTATAGGTACTGGTGGGGAAAAAAGCCACCAAAATACACACACACATTCCCAGGACATTATTCCAGGTGCTATATTTTCTGTCACAGAGAGGAAGAACAGACCACAGGACTCAGCCAGGGCCCATTAGCAGATGAGAGTCAACCTGAGAAGCAAAGCACAGATCCCCACACTCCTCTGACCACTGGGACTATCACAGTTCTCTGTTTGTCTGTGACACTCACAGCAAGAGGGAAATGCTGATAAAAAGTGGCCACACCCAGAAACAAAATTCTGGGGAAAAAAAAAAAAGGTTTTGGATCTTTTATGCTATGCCTTGGTCTCCATTGCAGTGTAGTGCACATCAGGGTTATACGGCTGTAATGAGATTTTCCCTTGTCTTGATTGTTGTACCGACTGGAATACAGAATCCATAGGGTAGGATGAATGTTTAAGCACACACACCTCCAAGGTACATTCCTAGGCTACAGCCTTCAGCCCTGCATGTCTTTTTATACACACATGCACAAGGGGTTTTTTTGCAAATAAAGTATGATCAAACTTAGGAAACAGTAATAATGCAGCCCTCCCACTCCAAGTGGATATACAACTTTTAACAGAAATCACTTCTTCCACGGTTAACAAAGTGGTCATGATTTTACAAAAGAAAGTAAGAAGCTTTCTCATGAACAGGAATATACATTTCTCACAATCTGATCCACAAACATGGTGTTGACATGGGGCAACCTGCATATTGTTTAAGAACTCCTTCCTTCAACTCCACCGTCATTTGGTTTGTTAAGATTGGGCAAAGGAAAAAAAAAAAACCTCAAGCTGAACTGATACTCTTGCCATCAGCATTATGATTGCAAATTTTGTTTTGAACCACAATTTCATTACAGCTGCATCATATTTCTGACAAAAGCACTTATCAAGGTAATGACATTATGAAGCCATATCTCAGAATTACCTGTTAAGCAAAGAAGCATGGTCCAGTTGTTCTATCAGGGAATTGATGCTCTATAAATCAAAATATCTTAATGTACCTTGGAAGACAGGTAAGCGTGATTGACTAACAAAAGGAAAAGTCTATTCTGTACTGGTTTATGTTGCTGTGGTTTGGGAGGACTTTTTAATTATTTAAACATCACTTAATTAGAGTTGGCTTTTTTGTGTTTTGAAGAGTAAAGAGATCATACAGTACTAATTAAGATACATTCTTATGAATGGATATTAAATATTGCAAGATATTCATTTTACCCTAAAAGAAAATTAAGCTCTCTTAAGACCCTACTTCAATTATTGCTTTGAAACAAATACCTGAATATATCAGGATTGCACTAAAGCACAAGTCACTGGATTATATTCTTTCAGGAAAAAAAAAGAATCCTAGATTTGCTGATCAGTGAAGTCAGTAAAAATATATTCATTTCACAGAAAGCTGAGGTTTGGAACCCAATTCCAAGCATCCCATGCAACACCATGTGTAGGAAATACTGTGTGCTATGAAACAACTCAAAGTTAACTCGAGCATATATTTTAGAAGTGATCCTATGGCATTGCCAAAAAACTTTCCTGAACTGAGACAGAAAAACAGCATTCAAGTAAGGCAAAAATCAGACATCAAATGCAAAATTCATCACTATATAAACTTCAGCTGGCTGATTATAAAACACCAGACATGTTTTGTATGCAAAAGGATACATTTCACACACCTGTATTTTCTACTGATTTTGATAATTGACCCAGAAGTCTCTTGGTTTGTGCTTGAATAGAATATCTTTGAACAAATATATGCATTGAAGAAACAGCTGAATTTAGCACTCAAGCACTTACGAACAGCAGTAAGTGGATAAACTTCCCACCAGGACAGGGAAAGAAACAGATCAAATCCCAGTCATAATTATATCAAGAAAAGTCAGCTTCCATTCCCTTTTAGTGTATTCAGGCTTATGTACTTTGCTCATCACTTCATTAAATAAGCTCCATATGCACTGAAGGTGCAATTTCTGCTTCACAACAACCCTCGAAAGGGATCTCCTAATTCCAGTCACACTCATGGCTGTATGAAAAGCCTACAAAATCACTTTCTACACAGGTAAACTCTTATTAAAAAAAAAAAAAAAAGAAAAAAAAAAAAAGCAGGTTTAATTCCAGTGCTGAGGGGTTTTTTTAGCTCTTTAAGTTCTGAAAACAAGAAATATGCCAAGTTGCTTTTTACTTTGACAAGCATTTTGTAAACTGCTGCAAGCAGCATTCTAATTTAATTACAAGAAAATACTTAATAAGGAATCTGAAGTGAAATCTAACTTTTCATTTCTTCCCCAGTTAGAATGCATATATATCATAGACAAATGAGAGACAGAGGAGAAGTAACTATTCCCCCATACAGTCACTATCAATTAATTTACATTTGAAGATACTATACCTTTTTCTTCACAACTTTTCTACCTTTCTAGGCAGGGGTACATAGAATATACCTACTCTAGTAATATTACAGTTATATCTTCAGAACTTTTTTTACGCTAATGCAGCACTCCAACAGTAGCACTATGCATCACACATTCACGGCGTTATTTACAGGGAATACATTTGTCTATTCTGAGTCTTCATCTCTCCTTTGTTAGCACTGCTCTTAGCAGGGAACCACAGCCAGAACATTTGTAACAAGCAAGCCAGCCTCTCCCTTTTCTACAAGGATCCCACTGACTAGAAAACCCCCACCACCCACTGCTCTCAGTCACTTGAGGACTACCACATCCCATATTCTCTTTTATGGTACAGGATTGTTCACATGGTACTCCACTTCCAGAAGTGTCAACAGCTTTCACCAGATTGTTTTGGGAACACTGTCTAGCAATTAGGACTAACATGTCAGGTTAGCCCAGCCTACAGTTCAGGCTGCTGATAGCTGCGTGTGTCTGTCTCTTATAAAGTCTGTGCTTGTGCTTAGGTTGCAACTTCTTCCAGGCATAATCAACTTTAGTAAGTTGCATCAAGTTCTACCAGGACCCTCAGGTCCATGAGATGGAGCTGTAAAAGCCAAGCTCTTGGGGACCCAGCAGGAGTACCTGCACCCTGAGGAAGGTGCCCCTACTGAAGCACCCTCTGAAGTCAGGTGAAAGCCTGCTTAGGAGATCAGGCTCAGTCAGGGTGTAACTGGGAGGTGAACCTGGATTTATTTGATCAGAGAATGACCATCCACATTTGAAATTAAATTCAGATCCATCTACCTCCTTTACAAGCAGATTAACAGCAGTTAACCAACACTGCAAAGTCAGAGCTGCAACATATCACACTACTATGGCCAGCTTTCCTCTCACAGTCTGGGAAGCAGAGAGGCTGTGGGGAAGCTTTTTGTTGTATTCTGGTGGTTGGGGGTTTTTTTTTGGTTTGTTACTTTTGATTTGTGCAGGTGGGTTCTTTGAGGTTGTTTTCAGCTTGGTATTTGGGTGTTTTTTTCTTTTTTTTTTCCCTTTTTTTTTCTTTTTTGTTTGCTTGGTTTGGTGTTTGGGATTTTTTTAACACTTAGAATTCACAGATTCTCTGCAGACTTTATTGATTCTTCTACTTTATTGAGTAGAAAGGTCCCTATAACTCCCTATCGTGGCATGTACCTGCAAGGGGATTCCAAGCTTAGCTAAATGTAAGCTTCTAGAGCCAGGACTGCAATTCTTGGTGAGCTTTACTTTTCTTACTTAAAGAACATTTGCTCATTCAGAAAAGAGTTATTTCAGTTTCAGATGGAATGAAGAATCCTTCTCTCTGCTATCTGTAAAAGAGTACTCATGAAAGACAAAGCACATGTTTTAAATATTAATACCTCTGCAGTTTGATTGATATTGCCTTATCTGTTTAGGATAGTAGATTGTATAACATTTTGGAACAAAAAGCATTAAAGTCATCTTTCAAAACAAAGTTAGAATTTCACAGTGTTTATTCAGATTGATACTTAAACATCCCCTTTATTATAATCTATGCAATGAATAATTTGCAAAATAGTTACAGGAAATTAATAGTTTAAAACTCGGAATTACTCAAACTTGCAGTAGCTACAAGAGATGAAAAGTATTGTTAATATTAATTAAGCAGAAATAATTGTTTTAAAGAGCCTAGCCACAAAAATGCAGTACCTAAATATTAGCTCTGGATCTTTTAAAACTACTCTAGATTTGCAGAAGGTTTAAACTCCTCCTGGTGAGCTCTTATATTTTGAATATGAATTAGTTGTTTGACTGCAGGAGTCATGTGTCTATGCACCATACCTTCTCTTCTTTCCCACAACAAAAGATTGAAATCCTGACATACCACTTTGCTAAGAACTTTCTAGCAGAATATTTTGCATAAGTCTAAATGAGTCATTCAGGGGATTTTTTTTTTTTTAAGAGATAATTTCTAAGGAGGGGAAAAAATCTACTGTAGCTGATTTTTTTTCCCAAAAGTATCCTGAGGGAGTTTATATTAAGAGTTTAAAGAATGAAACTGACTTTGGTATTCCATTCCCAGTTGCTAATTTATTATGTGGAGGAAGTCACATGAGCCTTGAAAGAAATCTAGATGAAAAGGGATCTGTCTCAGCTGCATGGGGTTTAATTGACTTAGTCTTGCAGGAAGAATGCATTAGTATTATCTATGCCTCTGTTTAACTATCAGCCAAATGGCAATCATCATGATGAATTTATTTTCTACTCTGCCATGCAAATCACTCCATTTGTGGACTCACTTCTCTGTTTAGCAGGACACCCGGTTGAAATCCACAGACCACAGTTCTAGACAAGGTCATTGAAATAATTCAGCAGAAAGGGAGAAGACTGCCTAAGGACCAGCACTTTTACCTTTCGGGTTACATTCAAACAAATACTTTTGTAAGGTTTTTTTTTCCCCGGGCGGAAGGGCAAGTTCAGCAATTTTTACTGGGGGCCACAATACCTAATCAGTACTCAGGATTTCTTTTATTTATTTCTAATGAACCAAATTCTCCCTTGACTGCTTTCAGAGAATGGACCTATATGAGCTCACCTCAACAGAAGCAGCCTCAGGTTACACCCAGCCTGCACAGCGCTAATCAAGCCAGCATGCAGATGCTGAAAAGATAGCAAATTTTGGTGCAGTGTCACCAGGCCTCAATCTGTAGCTCTTTCCTGTACTACTGATGATTTTATAGCTATGAAAAAACCACCCAGAATACAACCATCATCCCAGAGGACGGGGCATCTTCCAACACTACTGCTGCCATTATTGCTGTCACCAGCCAAAGAGGAAGGAAAAAATATGACCGAATTAACATAAATTTAGCAAGTCCAGTATGGATTGGGAAGCAGTCTAGAAAGTTTCTTCACACAGCAGAAGTTTCCTTCACCCATCTGTTGGGTGCAGGAACCCACAGGGAAAGAATCCCAAACAAGCAGCAAGCCCTCTGCAGTTTCACACATTTCCCACAGCACACTGATATTTCCAGCAAATTGGGGACCTGTGACACTTTTGCAGAGCTTCAAGATAATGAAATCATAATTGTTTAAATCCACAACAACCAGAAATCATTCTGAGAAGGCAGCCAGCATTCAGCTGAAGAATATTTTGCAAGTGCACATTGCCAATCCTTAGTTATTTCCCTCTAGTGTTCAGCAAAACATTACACTTGAGATAAAAGGGGAAAGATCACACAAAGCCTAATTGAATTAGCTTAATTATTGTGCGTGGGGAAAAAAAAACCACAGAAACAAAAGTGCTGTAGAGCAGACTTTGTTTTCCCAGCTGCTAGTATTTTTTCCGGAACATACGTGATTACTGTGATGCTAGATAACCAAGAGATAGGATGCCCCTACAGTCAGAAGCCACACCTGGGATTAAAGAAGTAGGTTTAGGTCATAGGCGTAGAATCACAGAAGTTTATACTTCACACTTTAAAGGCCATCTGCAAGGCTGAAGCCAGTTCCTGGGCATTGTTCATGACAGATGTGGGCTACCAAGAACAGAAATACTATTGCATTTAAATTTATTACACAACCTTTTTTATGCTAGTCCACTTCCACTGATAAAGTGGAAATGTCATATAAATCTGCTTGTAAACAGTCTGATAAATTCCAAACACCAAAATAGCAAGTTTTCCTTTACATTAGAGAAAATGAGAACAGCAGACTTCATCATAAAGTAAAAAGTTAACACAATAAAATCATAAATCATAGTTAAATGATAGCTTTGCTTCAGTGATTACTTGTTAATACATTACCATACAACTGAGCAGGAAGCTTATTTGGGACCATTGTGACTTAGTGAAAACTTCTGGATGAACTTTCTTTACAGGCCCTCCTCCCCTGTATGATTATCTCAAACTTTGGTAGAACACAGTGTTTGGGCAGAGGCGGATTTATGTTGCACGTTTTTATTTTTTTTCTCCTTGCATAACAAGGTGGAAATGACAATTCCTAAGCAGGGAAAACACCCTAAATAATTTGATTAGTGCACTTCCTCTTTGACAAGGACTTCATACACTGGCTGAACAAAAGTTAGAAGCAGCTTTTGAAAGCTGCAAATGGCATAAACTTGCTTTAGTTCATCTATATATTTCTTTACAATCCAACCATTCATCTAAACAATAAATTAGTTATACAGTGCATTATCTCACTAATAAACAGGTTGAAATTTCAAAACTAGGATCCAATCTATGGCTTCAATAGCCAAGCCAAAGTGCTCTTTAAAAGCAGTCCAGCAACCACTTCCAAGACTCTTTGTAGATACTACTATTTATGGTATCTGATTGCATCCTGCAGCATAATTCAATCACATTGTGTTCTTGATACCAATCACACAGGATAAGGACAACAAAAAACTAACCTTGACATTCAGTATAATATTTGCCAGGTAACACAAACAACACATCACTCAAAGAGTTGCAGATGTAAGAGGTGGGACTTTATTCAAAGTAATTGCAGAAATTCAACAACGGATGGGGCACCACAGAGAGACACTGATACCAAAGGAGACATTTTAGCTTTTTCAAGGAAGACACTTTTACTTCAAAATTACTTAATACCAAGACAGGGGGTTTCCCCCCTCACTGCTGATAACCACAAACAAGTCACCACTTCATTCAAGTCAGTGAATTGTTCTTAACTTAAAGAGAGAAAGAAAAAGTGTTGAATTAAATTCTGCCAATCAGAGATTCATATTGCAGGAGATCACTTTATGAAATGTGATCATGTTATGAAATAAGGTCACTAAATGAAAATCCATTACCTTTAACATCCAATGGATATACAGTAAATGACGAGATGTGAATGCTTACTCCCATGACAGAATCAGCTACAGTACACAACCAACACACTTGTACCCAACCAGCTAAAATGATAATTGTTTACAGATGCTGAAGGTCTAAAGCTAGTTTAAAGACACATACAATATTTCTTTAGATCCACATTTGAAATAGCAGAACTTCTTAGCATACAAAAATACTGTCGTCAAGGCAACAGTATACATAAGGCAGGCAATTAAAAAACACAGATATTTAAAGAGAAAGCTATTAAATTCAGTACCTTAGATAAACTGCTGCTTGGATGACCTTTTACCATTGAAATGAAAAAGAAATGCTTACTTTTGATCAGAGACTGCTTCTTAAGAGGATATAAGTTTTGAGACATTCTGGTAACACCTTTCAGAGTGATTTTCATCCCCCTCCAATTCTGCTCAGACTGAAATGACTAAGTAACAGAAGCTGCAAGTGATCAGCACTTCTGAACATACCAGATCCCATGCTTATCCACCTAACTACCCAAAAGTCAATTTTTCATCCTACAGAGTAAGCTATTTGCTCCACTACAATGAGTAGATTACACAGTGGATAGTTAGGTCCGCATTCTGATAAAAACAAATGCGGCCGGTCAAGTATAATAGAAATACCTCAAAATAAGAGAAAACCAGAACAAGATTAAAACTTAATTTCAGCAAGAGAAACATATGTAATCTAATTTTCTCTGGGAAAAAAATCCCAAAAGATTGATTTGAGTACAGTAGTTTAAAGCACATAATGAAGCCCTGAACTCAAGAAAAACTTTATTTCACTGATTAAATTATTTTGCCCATCTAAACTACATATTTAAAAATCCCGTTCTATACAGATGCTTTTGCATGCTGTGATTATAAACATTACAAAAAAATTTCTAGTTCATTCTGCTTATTAGATCCAGATAATCCATGTCCTGAAGTGGGATGAAGTACAGGAGAATATTACTACCACATCACTAGCAGCTTTTGTCCCACAATTGCTTTGCAAGCTACAAGTGTCCCACAAAACCATGGATGAACTGGCAAGGCCACAAATTAGTCTGAACAGTTTATACCCACATTTTAATTCTGTTTCATCAGCAGAGCGGTTTCTTTTTTCCTTTAAGCAGAATGACAATATATCCATCCAGGCCCAACTTTTGTATGTAAAATATTTATGTATAAATAAGATATTTATTTTGACACGTGCATTGTGACCCTATACTTTCCCGTTATGCAGCAGCTTCACTCAGCCCCCAAAGCCTTTTTGGACACGAGCCACAAATCCTCCCACATGCTGCACTTTAGGAATAGAGACAGCACGTCCAAGTCCCCCCTCCCTGCAAGCTCCAGTTGTGATTGATCAGAGCCAAGTCCCCACTTCAGCAGAGCAGAAGGCATTCCATCATTTCTGAAGGGGATCCAAGGCTTTGCAGCCGGGGCAGCAACGCCACACCAGCGTCCACCAGAGCAGGGATACACGCAGCAGAGCTCTCGCTTACCTGCTCGCCCAGCAGCGCTCCGGGAATGCCGTGTCACCGTGTCACCGCAGGCAGCAGCCAGTGCCCCGGGACACCGGGAACGCTGCGTGCCAGCCCCGGGCATGCCAGCATCCCCGGCATGTGAGCCCTGCTGTGCTCAGCAGAGCCCTGCTGCCACACGGGGATCCTCTCATCAGCAATCCCCTGGGATTCACGTTACAGACTTTACCATGCAGATACAGCTGTCAATTCATTTGTTTTCACAGAAGCAGCACTTAACATCCCCTTGCCATCACTGTGTGGAGGGCGACTTCAGCCAGAGCACACCCTGTGCTGTTCCCTGGGCGCTGAGCAACCCAGGGAACTCCCTCAGGTCTCTGGATGCTTGAGGGAGATGCGGGGAGAAGAACCCACTCAAATTATCCAGGCTGGGATACACACTAACAGCTCTGGTCACCTACAGTTTACACATCAATGAAACTCGGGGTGGGCAGAGGGAGCAAAGAAGAGGAAAAAAAAGGAGTACCACCATTATAAATCTATTTAACTGCTTTTATCACCACTACACGTTGTAGCTTTACCTTTTAATGGCAATTAACTACAAAAGAAAAGCAAGCATATATTCTGGAAACTCGGTTAATGCTGCTTAGTGCCAATTCCTAACTATTGCTTTGTTACGCTGTATATAAAGAACAAAATAGTTGTCTTCTAGTCAGAACTTCAAGTCATGCAACTTAACAGAAGGCAATGTGCGTGAGATAAAGTCCTCACTCAAACCCTAAGCCACACCAAATCATTCTTCTAAGCAGTCATCAAGTTAAAACAGCAGCTTACTCCAGATCTGCATAATTTTGCTCTGTAAGTTAAGAACAAATGAGGTCTTAAGCACTTTTCTGAAGGCTGCATATGAACTAAAGAAATTAGAGGGCTTTGTGTTGCTAATCATGACTACGGTTACTAAGTTTTGAAACAGTAATAAAATCTAAATCTTCATTAAATTTATGAGAAAGTATTTCTGGCATGTAGATTTCTTTTTACTGCATAAAACCACTCACTCTCAGCTTTGGGTTGCATTGACTTTTTTTTTTTAAGTGTTCTTTCAACACAGCAAGCATGCAAATGCATTTGAGACTTGATGGTGCTATTTAACTGTACAGCCAGGAAAGACATTCTGAGAAATGAAAACCACATGTTTTTCAGAGAAATTAAATCACAAAGATAAGGGGTTTTTAAGCTCTGCAACATCCATTTCTCAAGGCATGGTCTCCATGTGTTCAACAAACATGACATCAAGTACAATACATTAGAGAGCCACACTTACTAGAGTGGCATGCTTATTAGTGGTTTGAAAAGTGACAGTAGCTTGTAACATCCACATTTGCAGTTGTTTTACACTGTCTCTTTGCTAATACTATCTTACCAGCCCCCCGGAGCAATTTCAGCTCAAGACCTGGATGGATTCTGGTTTAACACCACTGTTTTAAGAATTGCCAGTGCCCCTGCACAGGGCAAAAGGAGTGCTCAGCCTCAGTCTCACACCAGGAAGGAACACGGTAGTCCATCAGGTCTGGGGAAGGCCCAATTTGGATGGCAAGTATTCAGTTGAAGAGAGAGAGGGACGCAAATGAATACCATTGTGGCCAGAAGGGACCGTGAGATAAATTACTTGACTGATGTTCTACAACAGGCTCTTACATGCTGAATCCAGTAACCTGCATTTGAATAAAGATAACCTTATAAAAAAAGTACTAAATGCTGGACCAAGCACCTCTAGATATGGAGGATCTATCCCCAGAAGTTAACCATCTTCTCTGTGCAAAGTATCAGATGTTTTAAATAAATTTATTAACTTTGACTTCTCCTTCCTTATTGCTCCCTCCCCTAGTAGGCATTCAGCATACAGGATTTTCTGGCCATGAATATATTCAAAGTAATAAAGTTACTTCTGCAACATCTCAAAAAGGGATTAAAACAAATTATTGGCTAAGCTCCATGGACATTCCCCTTGGATATCAGGTTTTGTGGATATTTTCCAACACATTTCTCAGAGTAGAATCAGCCATGCCATATACAAGAGTCAAAAATAAACTTTGCTACACCCATTTCCCTATGTCATCACATGAGGAGGACATGCTGAACAGAGCCCCTGCAGTGGCCACTAAATTCCTCCCTCCCTCTGGCAGCACAGCTTACTTACATTCCTCACCCCTAAGCTCTGCATATGTGCGAATCTTCTTCAAAGCTCAGGCACCTTAAGCCATGCTGTATGAGTAAGAAATGATAAATTACTGTCAGAGCTTGAAATCATCCCCACAGAGATGCAACAAGGAAAACCCAATTTTGTTACAATTCCCTGATGGTAACTTCTGCATGCAACTGTTTTGTGTACTTTAAACAATTTGGTATTTTACTGCTAGTGCTATTTTTGTGTGTGTTGTAACATACTGCAAGAAATCACTTGATCAATGAAATTTGTACATCAAGAATATTTGACAGAGTCTGCTTTCCTGTAAATTGAACTAACAAATTTTAAAATTTTGTCCTTACAGAAAGTGAATCCTCATTATTTTTTTTCAATTATTTTACTTTGAACTGACAGCAGGATGCCAAATTAATGCTACCTGCATCAGTCACTCATCTTAATCAAATACCAGTGCTATGAGCTTTTGAATATGACCTTAAATCTGCAAGTATAGAATATTTTGATATGGCAAATACAGCAACATATTCTACCCTATCTTTTCTCTGATTTCACGGGAAGACATGACCTGCACTGCCAAAGGCCAAAGTTCCTATCTAGGAGCTGTCAAAAAGCAGCAGAGCCTTGAAGCACGAAATTAATATAAACACAGTGGAAAACAAGTGGGATACAATCTCTTTTAAAGCCCATCCAGTACCTGCTGCCCTAAATATCTCCACGAGCTTGCTACACTATCTTCATGTTCAGTCACCAAGATCTTCCCTACTGTGTCCCAAAAATCTTTTCTAGAAGGTGCCTCCTGAGAACAATGTAGTTTCCTCACCATCACTACAGAGTTAAGGTGTGTTTATGATTATGCTGTGCCAGCATCTCATTTTTGAGAACCCTTCCTAAAACTTCTGACTCAAATTTATTCAAGAATGCATGTCCAAACAGAGAATCCCAACTCCAGAAATGCCTTACCTAGGTCGTAAGTTACAAAAAAACCCCAACCTAAAATGAACCCATCATGAGGTTTGTAAACACCATCTCACCAAGTTCTCAGTTTGCTTCTGTCAACAGCTGTGTTAATTTGTTGTTCATTACTGTTTTCCAATCCCATAGTCAGATTTTAAGCAATTTGAAGTTGGATAATAACAAAAGATAAGCAGAGTAAGAGATCACTGTAGGGTATACCACAAAAAAAAAGTATACCTGTGATGAATGTTACCATGGAAATTGAATTTCCTTATCTCTCCAGGCTTATAAACATCTGGGGCAATTGTATGATTCTTAAACTGATTCTGTTTCTTATTCAGCATAGATAATACACCAGGGAATTGTGCCCAATTAAGAAGCACAAATGTTTGTTCCATGTCTACTGTTAAACATCTAAATCCTAATACTACTTTATAGCAGGAAACTTGAAAAACATTTTAAAGCCATTTGAAATCTTACACTTATTATGATGCAACTAACATATTGCCGCTGAATTTGATCTGGAAGCAAACTTTCCAAGTGAACCAGAGTATAAGGGGTAATTAGGAAATGCATAGGTAACATTTCCTGTCTAGCTTCTCAGAGACCGTCTGTTCTCAATTATGAATTTTTAAAGTGGGAAATCAAACTGAACACTGAAAGTAATTACAAGCTATAGGGAAGAAAAAAAAAACAACAACAAAAAAACAAAGTAGGAAGAAAGCACTCAGCTCAGAGTTGTAAGCATCTAGCAGTAAAGTTACAGCCTTCAACTTCACTTCCTGAAAAGCACATGGACCAGAAGATATTTTTTTTTTTCAATCTTCAAGTTCTCTCACCTCCAATCAGCAACTGCTCAAATACTTCGATATACACTAACAGGAAAAGCCTTTAAATGAAGGGGGCTTTTCTCTGTGGCACTCAGTGTGCATCTAATATCCCCTAAACCGTAAGTGAGCTAAGTATGGAACAGGGAACACATGCTGCTATAAGGGGTAACACACCCAGCCTGACCAGGAATGACTATGGAGACAGCTCACCAGACACTTATTTCACACTCTCATGGTGCAGAAACCCAGTTAAAAGACATGACACAGAAGCCAAAAGAAGGTCTTTGAGGGGGAAAAAAATTAAACTGCCATCTAACTCTTCACCACTTCCTACACCCCACGGGCAATACCCATCCTTTTAAATGCCAAATTGAAGGAGAAGCAGGTACTATGAGAAGAAACAGTAGGATGATAACAATAGAAAAAAAAACAGATCTTCAGGAACTGTACCCCTGAGACTAAAGTGGAAAAGCACCAAATTCTGCTGCAAGAGTATCTTTACAGTACCAGAGTAAAAGCAACATTCACAAAACATATCACAGAAGTCGTAAGTTCTACTTACTACCACCCAAACACTTCAAGAGTAAAAACTCCATACCAGCCCTAATTACTCCATAATGCATCACAAGTGTTTTGCTGCTGTTTTTCACAAGTATAAGAGAGACCATTTTTAAAAAGTCATTTAACTGCCTAATGACATCAGTATTTTAAAGTTTATTTACTGGGCAAGTACACATAGCCTAGAGAAGAGTTAAATTAACTTGTAGCTCCACATGCACTTGCGCTGCAAATGAGTAAATGCTGAATGGTCTATAAATACCTTTACTACCACGGATTTGGTTTCTTTCCAGGACAAAAAAAAAAAAAAAAAAAAAAAAAAGCGCCCAGGCACCTGAAACTTTATCCTCTGGGGGAGCCTTACAGCTGTTTCCATTTACAGCTTTAACAACACAAGCGGCGCAAGCAAAGCCTAAGGCAGGGGACACCGGGGGTAGCCGCACGGCGACACTCATCTCTTGGGACACGGACACGAGCGTCGCGCCGCGATGCGCGATTCGCGCAGCGAGCCGGCGGGAGAACCCCTTCCTTCCACGCCGCACAGCCAAAGGAAAAGTTCGGCTAATGCAAAAAGTAATTTCGCCAAGCGCTGGCAAAGAGAACTCCCGAGCGCTGCATCGCGCTCCCCGCGCTGGGGCTGCGCAGGGACCCCCGCCCGCCCCGGGAGGAGGAGCGCGGAGCGGAGCGGTGCCTACCCGAGCGGCTGCGGATGACATCGCGGAACTCATCGGCGGCCCCTTCGCCGCCGGCAGCGGGGCAGAGGGGTCCCGGCTCAGCCATGCCCGAGGAGCTGCCGAGGAAGGCGGGGGAGCGAGGGTGGAGGGACCGAGCCGGGCCAGGTGTGGAGCGGCGCCGCCCGCCCTGAAATAGCGCCGGGGCGGCTCCGGCCCCCGCCCCCGCGGCGATGGAGAGGCGCAATGAGCGAGCCGTGCCCCCCCGGGCAGCAGAGAGGGGCCGGACGGGACGTAAAGGAGCCACCCTGTCCCTGGCAGCGGCGGGCTTCCAACTTTTCTGGGGGAGGATCTACTGAGGCGCACGTCGCTGCGGCCCCGAGCAGCCCTCGCTGCCCCGGCAGAGGGGTCAGGGCAGCCGGGGGTGCCCCGGAACGGGCCGTGCCCCGCAGCCCTGCAGAGCCCGAGCCAGCCCCGCGGGGTGGGAGCTCTGCCGCAGGGATCAAACGACAAACGCGCTTGGGTTTGTCTTCTGCTCCCCTCCTGTGTAGTTCATCCTCCGAGGGGCGAAGGTCCTGAATGCCTCGTCCAGTGGCACTGCTCCAAAGCCACCCGAGTGGCAGCTTGTTGGCACCTGCAGGCTGGTCAAATCGCTCATCCGTTTTCAGGAAAGCGGGACAGAGGAAAACATTTCCTCTTGTGTTTAATGCAGGAAAGGCGCATCTTTGTCCCCTCTCACTGCAGTCGAGGGACAGAACGCTTCTCGCTGGCACTGCTTCCTCGCAACCTTCCATTAAGTGTCAATTTGGATGGCTGCCTCCAGCCCACCATTATTCCTTTCCCCTCAATTTTCTCTCCATACCAACTTTCAGGACTTGCCTTTTATGCTGCTTCCCTCATCTCTCCAGGCCCCCAAGCAGATTGCATCACCTCATGGGGAAAGTAACCAGGCACAGGAAATAAATGTTCTTGGATGTATTTAAACACCAGCTCTCCTTACAAGAGAAGTCCAAGTTTTTAAAAACTGCACCTTAAAATACAGACAAGCAGAGAATCACCTTTTTTTTGCTAGTTTGTAGGACAACAGTGTAGTGTATTTAATACAAATGTAGCCTAGCTGCTTCTCAGCTTTAACACCAATTCATAGATAATTCATAAACTATATAGAGGGACAGGAAATTAAGGATCAGCTGCAGAAAGGATGTATGCCTTCACTTGTATTTGTGTAGATAAAGGACTTGGATCTCTTCTTGTATTCCAGAGTATACCAGAAGAAATGTACTCCTTTGAAGATAACAGAGCTAAACAGAATAGAACTAGGTAAGAAAATCAGGTCAGACACAAGGAACAATTAGAGGAAAACTTTTTACAGGCAGCAAAGCACGTGGTGGTAGATTCTGAGGAAAGTGGCTTGTTCCCATCTGACGCAGTGGGACACACCCTCCACACAGGGGGTGTCTCGTGGCTGGGTTCTGCCCTCCTGTTGTTCATAAAGAGCCTTAAGAGATTAAGTAGATGAGGAGTTTTTTCATAATCTGATAATTCCAAAAGTATTTTTAAGGTTTGTTTGTGATGAGCAGTGTTTATTACTTCAATAAAGTGAGTGGAAAAAGAATGAAGTATTGCCAGCCTTAAATACTAAAAAAGCAGTACTCAGAAAACGCATGAAATTGCCCTTAGATTAGTCAGGGGAGAGATATCATATTTCTTTGTCCGTATTCCCATTTTCAGTTCCCTCTGGTTGCCCCTGGTGTGTGCCAAGTCTCTCAAACTTCCAGTGATGCAATTTTGGCTCCCACCACGGGGGCTCTTGCTAGAAAACCTGTCTGAGATCAAATTGCGAGCTGGGTTATACCAGCTAGCGAGGAGAGCCTGTAGTTTCTCCTCCAGTGTTACAGCTCTGTTTAGTACCCGGTTATCGCCCACTGCCAAATTTTTCCCAAGCTATCAGCTAGATTCTCCCAGTCCCACGGCAATCCAAACATTCGGTAATTCGTGTCTGTCTCCTGATGTCTTGGTTTCTCAGCCTCTGCCTCTCCTTTTTAAACTGACTTGATTTTTGCATTCTGGTGCTTTGGGGAAGGTGGCAGTTCCCTCACGCCTTCCCCTCCCCCCTAACATGCATGGCATTACAGAATTTAAAATGGGATTCATGCACTTCTCAACAGCTGATCCAGAGCCTCCTATACATTCTGTTCTGTCTCCCATGTGGGGAAAGGGTATAGCTGCTTCCCTCTTCTTATTCCAGCTCTTCTTCTGCCTGTTCCTGGGGCCAAAATGTAGGGAAGATAGTTTAACCTCATTTTGGCCAAGTTGTGATCACTGTTCTTCCATAACAGCAATGTAGAAGGGAGGTAATCAGAATAGAGACAAAAACTTCATGGCTGACACTTGTGACTCCAGACTGCCTGTATCAGTAGCCAAAAATCTCATTACTGTGATTTGACAACAGGAGGAACACTGTTTTATAAGCATATTTGCTTATATTCAGCATTTAAGAACACATTCTTAAATGCTGACTCTGTTCTACCTTGTTATAGAGACCCAGCAAGTCTGTATGCAGATCTTCAATGCTAGAAGTCTCAACAGATTTGATTGACTTCATGAGCAGGCATGGTCCCTTAGTGTTCAGTACCTCACGTTTTGGGGTTAGGTAAAAATTCTGCTTCCCAGTTCTGCAAACACTACCTACATGTACATCTACACACACACATATATGTTTGCAGTGCCACTGTTGGTTGAGTTCAGAGAGTCTCCAGCAAGAATTCCCTGCTTTTCCTGCATTACAATTATTATCATTCTGCTTAAGGGTCTTGCTTCCCCACAAACAGGAATCCTGTTTGAGACAGATCTAGTCTCCTGGAAGCTAATCTAATCACAAAACTTTCTGAAGTATTTAAACTCCTGAAGTCCAAATCAAGGTAAGATACTAGAGCAACATATATTACATTCTTTTGATAAAGTTATTCCATCATGTTAATCCGGGGGGGAAAAAGAAAGGGTTTATATACCTCTTTCCCAGAACAATTCTTCTATTCATGAAGAGGGTTTTCTATCGAGGCCCCTAAGCATCACAGTAAATATCTTCATCCTGCAACAGCCAAATGGTGATGAGATTGGTTTGTGACACTAATCATGTAGAATCCCTGCGTCAAAAGTTCTCCCTGATTTCAGCAACAGTATGTGTGTGTTTTAAGCTCAGATGCGGAGGAGAACTCTTAGATCACACTGGTACCTGTAGCAATGTAAAACCTGCAGTCAGCATGGTCTGTGAATTTTGAAATGTGTCACTTTAAACCTCAGTGGAAACCACAATTCCCAAAACTTAGTAGCATATTGTATGCTTCAAAGAAGAAAAAAAACCCCCACAGAACAAGCAAGAAGAGTAATTGGCTAGTTTTGATAGTGAATATTTGACATGTAACTTTTAAAGTCATTCTCCGGGATGCATATAGGTGTGTGCATGTACTTACATGTGTATATGTATGGTCATGTAAAATGTACATTGTTTGTTGCTTAAGGATGAAGAGAATATGGTCAGAATGAATGATGCTAAACAAGAACTGGCAACTCTTGCTAGTTAATTCTTGTCCTAGAAAACAAGTTCCACTCAGTTTATAGTCACCATGGAAAATCTGAAATTATTTGATTAGATTTATAAAGCTGAGGCTGGTTAATTAAAATACTAGAGAGGCCTTCAGTTAGAAATTACATTTTAGGATGAACAATATATTTTAAAGGGTAAGTGACAATTATTAAAAGACCATTTCAGCAAATTATTGACTTAATAATAGACCCTCAAACATGACTCTCAAGCAGTCTGAGGTTGGATGTTCTGAGTGATAGATTATCTATCCTTAAAGGCATCTGTATGCTTTGATTCCATTTTCATATACTGATCTTTTTTTAGATGCATGTTTAAAGGCAGACTTGTTGCTAGTCATGTTGAGGCAGCTGCTTGTTGTCAACTACAAGCTGAAACAAGCATTTGCTTGTTCAAAATTAGACCTAATCCACAAATTTCATTATTATAAACAATCTAATAAATATTAAAATAGACCAAAAGATTACATGGGAAGTTTTCTCAACTTTCAGGTTGGTAATCCTATTCCTTGGCAATAAAGGTCTAAAACTTTAGGAGCAAATTTAACATTCTGGATCAAAATCTTTTTTTAAATCATACAAAACCATACATACCTTTTCCAGGAGGTCATGTTACATTTTGGCCTTGCCAGGCCATTTGTGATGCATCAGAAATATTTCTACAGCTTCATTGATCTAGGTAAGGCAGCTGTTTGTAAAAGTCTACCGAAACACCTTCCTTCCTGAAAAAAGAAGGGATTTACCCGAAAGACAATGAATGACCTATCCTATATAAAAACCAGTTTTCTTAGCTATGTAGGATTTTGATTCTCATATTATCTTTTAATTATTCTATAAATCAAAATGAGTAAACAGTCAGAAAAGTACATAAAAGCTTTCCTTGTGATAATTTATGCTTTAAAATTATGGCTTTGAAGCAAAAAGCAAGTATGACTGTGCTACAGACTTCATCTGCCCTAACTAATTTATGGCAACTCCCTCGGCTAACAAGAATCACATGGTGTAAATGGAAAACGAGCCTCTACTGGTATTGAAAATAAAGAGGTAATTTATTTCCATCTTTCAGTAGTGCTATTCAAAACTGCATATAGGCCTTTGTCACAGCTGATTAAAAAGCTTGGGTTTCATCTTAGAATTAGTTTTATAATCTATTCAAGCAAAACTGAAAGTCAGCATTCTAAATACACTGAAAAACCTGAAAGCTTATTTGCTGATAAGTACTTGCTAAATTGGTGACCTGCTTACCTCCTGGGAACACAGATACTGGTGAACGGCACAAAATCTTGTCATGAGCTTCCTCCCGTGTTTGTGATGGATCATGTTATGCCTTTTTTATGCCTTTTTTTTTTTTCTGCTACGATCTTTGTAAAATTGAAGATTTATTAGAAAGCTTTACATATAAAGCAGTGCTGTGAAATGTTTACTTTAGATTTGATTTTTGGCGTACTTAATGCTGGAGAAAAATGTATGTTGAATCTTTAATAAAAAGGCCTTTAAGTAACTGAAACTAAATAAAAATAAATGCCAAAAGGAATTATTTATTGCAGGATGATGTATCCTGTATTAAAGCCCTTCTATTAAAAAGTTACAAAATAACCTCTCAGTTACAGCACTCATAACCGTATTTACAAAGGCAATCAGCAGTGCCTCATGCATAGACTTAAGCACTCTGTGAAGTAATGCCTAATTACATTTTCATAGCTATCATTAGGCATCTTTTGGCTTATACTGTCATGTGCAGTAAATGCTTAAATGATTTGGTCTCTATCCTCAAAGATATTTCAACATCTAGTTCTCATTTCTAATTTATAAAAATGAGGGACCATTAGGGACTTTTTCCCAAAGCCAAAGTATTAAAAATTTTGTCTCTTGGAAGAGTATTTGAAATTTTGTCTGTGTTGGAAACTTGTGAACAAAACTAGATTGTCACAGTAATCTGGATCCAACACTTCTGTGCCTACAGCTTCAATAAAACAGTCTATTTATTTTTTTTTAAGTATTCTTCACCAAATCTTTATGCTATTTCTATTAGTTTCATAGCCCATTACAAATAATCTAGTGTAAATATATCTCCACTTGGACAAATCTGCCCATCACATCCAAGGAATATCCAGTCCATGAATTAAGTGGTTTAGTTCCAGAGAGACCTCATCATTACCCAAAATAAAATGTCTCCAAACTCAATGAAAGTTTTCCTCTCCCATATTGTATTCTTCTCAACATCATTGTAGTAGTTATTTAAAACAGCAAACTGTGCTTTTATTACTTTTTAATTTTATTTTCTCCTTTCGTGTGTGTGTTGTATAGAAGATTTGCACTTCCGGTAATAAATATTCCTGATTCCCCTAAAAGTTTCTGGAAAAAGTCTTATATGTTTGATCTGACTTTAAACATGCCCTTCATGGTTGTTTGGGCATGTCTGCTGGGGCTACTGTTTATAGAGGTAGAGTTAAAGAATAGATCACTATGTGTGTGGCGTGTGCATGGTTTTATGCATAAGTTATAGTTTGTTCTTTATGCCTAGAAGAATGCTTTTTCTTCAGTCAAAAAAAAAATAGCAGTTTCACTCTCCATTTTCCTAGTTTTGCATAGGTGTAAGTTCACTTGTTTAATTTTAGGAATGTGAGTAGAGGTAGAAAAAATATGCAGACAATTGTCCTGTAATTGACTTGATAATAAAGTTAGGCAACAAATATTTGAACACAAATAAAATTACGAAGTCTTGCTCTGAGTATCATGCACCTGAAGCAGAAATTCAGAGGTATTTATCAGAATGACCCAGCATTGTGTTAAGTAGAGAACCAGTGACTAAATAAATTGGTAAAAGGGTGCAAAAAACCAAGCCTGTGATCAAGTACTTCTGCTTCACCTTGCTGGTAAAATATCACTTAGTTTAATTTTGTAAGCACTACTGTCTAAGAAAGAAAATGTCATTCTAAAGAGGAAATGTTAAGGAACTGGAGGCTTTGGGAGTTAGGAAACTGTTGTTAAAGAAGCAAAAAGCTTGGAGCTGTGTTAATATTTTTGTGTAACTTGGATGTGCTGCAGCTTGAGAATGGGACAAAACACAAGTATGGTATTTTCTGAAATGGTTAAACCCTTGAAAAGCAGAGTAGAGAAGCTCTACTATTCTAATTGTTAAAACTATAATTACCAACTCCAGTTTGCATGAATTTACAGAGGTCTTTTTAATGTGAGGTTAATTAGCAAGGCTTTTCAAAGTCTTTTCACATCCCTGTACGAGTCTAGCAGAGCCCAGGAGCAGCAGATATTTTTTATCAGTACACTGTTGTTCACCTGTCTGTGTGGCATCAGTGTGCTGTCACAGTTCAGTTCCAGTCTGCACGTTCCCAAGTCACGCTGTGTTTGGAACTAATGGACTCTCACGTTGCCTCTCTGTCCTAGGGTGACTTTATGCTTGCATCCCCAGTCATCTGTTCTGTTTGTGCTGTATATTGAGTTCTGTGCCTTTATGACTGGTTCTGAGAGCAAAGCAGGGAGAAGTGTCGAGTTTGTTTTGAGAAAACGACCTGACTCCTACACATTCTGCTCCTGGACTGTGTCGGCTGAGGCACAGACTGACTGTGGGACAGAGATTTCCTTTATTTTAATTAGCCTTGGCTAGCTGAAGCAGAGATGCTCCCTGGACTGTTTTTTTTTTCTTCTCATTGGGACTGTTTAAACCTGTCCTGGACTGGAAAACCCAGAAGACCACCGGGAGCTGGCACCTGTGGCCCACCAGGGCTTGGACCTCGGCATTTCCTAGCCGGAGGAGCTGATAGGAGACTGAGCAGGCTGAGCTTACCCACAGGAAGGACTTTTGTCAATTTGCCATCTCACTGCAGAACAATGAGAGGTTTTATTGTTTCATATTGTTCATTCTGTATGCTTGTGGGCTTTTTTTTTTTTTTGTTAAATAAATAGTTTTTTTCCACTTTTTTCCAACGGAATTCTTTCCTGGACCAGCTGGGGGAGAGGCTGTTTGGGTTTGCTCTCCAGAGGAACCCCATTTGGAGGTTTCCTCCCAAGTTTACCCTAAACCAGACACTCTCCTAACAAATCCAAGGACCACCATGCACCTCTGGAGGCTAAATATCTGTCTCTTTTAAGACTAGACTTGGAGCAAGGCTCCACTGGAGTTTTTTGCCATCAAGTTCTTTTCTGTGGAGAAAGTCAGATTTCATCTTCCTGGACCGAATGCCAGGGATTATCCGCAGGTGTTAAATTCACGTTCAAAATATTTGCAAAAAACTCCTATTTTTGAATGACATTTTGTCAAGGGCTTTTTAATTACTGTCATGCTCAAGTGTATCTACAGATTGACCTGTCAGCTGTGAGGCAACTGCTCTGATGAATCATTGTGATTGTAGGGGAATTTCCACAAAAATGTTTCAAGTAATTGCACTTAGATTGAAGGGTTAATAACTAAAAAGGATTGGAGAAGTTAGAAAGAACAATTTGAATCTTTTCTCTCAACAGAAACAAAGGAAAAACACAGTAAGAGGTCATTCTTCTCTTGTGAAATTCTTCAATTACCTGCAGAGTTAAAAGGAAGCTTTTAGTCAGATCTGTTCATGATTAAAATATATTAGCAAGTCTGCACAACTTATATATGAGTTCAACAATGTTTTTTTCTGCTCTAAAAGGTGTAGACAGTGTTTTACTCTTTCAAATATTTGTGAAGAAGATGTGTGCCTAGCACATTGAATCCAAATTCTAATAGTTGAAATATTGGAGGAAGTCCAGTTAGAGATGTATCTCTGCAGAGCGCAGAGGTGTCTGCCAGCAAACCTAATATGCACAGTCAGAAAACACTTTATGGATGAATCACCCAGCATGGCCATGGCCCTTTAACAAACATTTCAGTATTAATTGGTTGAGTATTCTTACACGTATCAGGGTGCAGCAAGAGCAGGGCAGCTCCCCTGGGGCCAGGACAGTGGGGTCTCCCCATGGGAGTGGCAGGGCAAGGCTGGGCAACCCAGGTCACACTCACTGTCCCAGCTCAAAGCAGCTGGGAATTCCAGGGGGACCCAGTCCTGCGCACTGGGAACCTGCCTGGTTTTGTGGATGTCTGGGACTGGGATGTAAGCCACTGGGTGGGCACAGCTCTGTGGCACCCCTGGCTGGAAAGGGCAGGGCTGTGGGGAGTTGGAGGTTGGTCCTTCTGCTTGGGTGCTGGAGCTGGGGCTGGTGGCCCCGGTGGGGTGGCGTGGGGTCCTGTTGGATCTTTATTCCCAAATACCGGGACAGGACTCCCGGGAGACATTCCTCAAGCTTTATTGCAACATCAGTCTCAGTACAGGGTGAGAAACGAAAGATGGCAACTGCTCATGTCCTGCCAACAGCAGACAAAATTCTCTGTGTTACAAGGCCTTTTAAAAGTTTTCTGACCTATAGCAAATTATTAAGAGGTTACAGGCATCTGCATAAACCAATCATTAAAACTACACTTATGCCTTATATCTAACAATAGGTGCGTGTTTCATATTTCTTATTACTCAGGAACTTTTTATACTCTTCTATAAACAAAGCACAGAGCCTCATTATTAAACTTTTCTATTATCTTGCTCAACGTATTTTTCAACTTGTTTAAGCCTAACTCTACACAGCACAAAAACACAGTCTTATTGTTCCATGTCCTCATTCTTGTATCTTTTGGACTCTAGGCCTTACATCCACACTGCTATGAGAGTTTTCTGCTTTTTTTTATTTCCCACAGGTCCCCACTTGTCAGCAGGTGGAGGGGCCCTGGAGGGAGGCTGGGCAGGGGCAGACAGGGCTGGGGGTGTCACACAACCAGGCTGGGTGACAGCACCTGAGTGGCAGACCCTGTCAAAGGGGGTTTGTATTAAGATGACACCTGTGGTATTGTACAGTTACAGACGAAGTTGCAGAGAAAGTCTAACGTGGTCATCTCCCAGGAGAGACCAAAGGACAGGAATCAGCAAGACACCACCAGGATTGGCCTGTACCCAGCCTTTCTCTGCCCTCTCCCAGCTGCTGCAGTTGCAGTGTGGCTGTGGCCTGTCCAGGGAGCAGCTTGTCCAACATGATCTTGGAGCTAGCACCACAAACAAGGATCCCTGTTCCACCAGAAAGATTCAAGCTAAAGTCATGTAAGGCTGAGCTGCTGCCAGATGCATAATGCACATGCCAATGCAAGCAGATATTCAAACAAAGTGCGATGAGCAACTTGGGGAATGTATAACCAATCTTCCATCAAACATACATCAGTTTGCCTTTCAAACAGAAAGTAAAATAAAACAAAATAGCTTATTTCCATCCATTAATTGTCCCTCTACAACAAGGTAAACACAGAACATGTGTGTGTTCAGGAGGGATAAGAAGATCTCACAATACATATATATCCGCATATTCTTCATTCTTGCTATTTATTCTTGTTAGAAATTAGAAAGTGTTTATGGAGATGGAAGTTAAAATTACTCTGAATGTCTTGTTGTTCTCTATAGAAAAGACTGATACAAAAACACCATTGTGCCAAGTTAGTTCTTTGCAGGGTCTGCTGAAGAGCTAGGGACCAACAGCCCAAACAACAGTCACAGGCAGGTATTTTGTAATGAAGAATTGTTCCTTAATATGCAGATGTTTTCTGTTTACTCATTAATAAAATGAGTAAGAACATGGATGCTGTGTGTATAACCAGGAAGTAGTGGCAGACAAATATCACTTGGGCAGCATTCAGGAGTTTTACTTCCCTCCCAGGATGGTAATGCGGGTATGTTGGACATATTTATCTTTTATGTGTTCTGTAGTTCAGCCTGTCAGCTACAACTCATGTTTTTCATCATTATGGCTGCAAAAACAATACTCACCGTAGGAATGGTTGGTGAAAATAAAGGTATTAATACAAAGACATCACTCTTTCCAGTGTTAATTACACCATTAAGTATGGCCGGGCCAAGGAGAACAAAAAATCCAGCAGTCAATGCAACCTTTACAACAACTGCAAGAGTTCTCATATCCACTTGAAAGTACCATTCATTCAGTTCTTCATCTGATGCCCCTTGTGCTTTCACCTGTTATAATGCAACAATTTTATGTATTTCTGATGAGGGAAACAGCAGCTAGCTTCTCACTTTACAAACGTTTTTATGGATGGAGTCAGCATTACAGAATCCAACTGTATTTCCTGGACTATTTAAAAGAGTAGAGTGCTAATGGGAAGATTGGCTGGGAAAGAGTGTAAGCCATACTGAGCAGGGCTCAGAGTAACTCCATATTTATGAGGACACTATCTCTCTACTACATCTCTGCTCACTGCCACCCTGGCTCTGATTGTCCCTGAAATCAGCTCTGATATCGGTTAATTGTGTGATTTGATTTGCTCTAGCTTTTTTGAGAACAGTGTTCTCAAATAGTTTCATGCAGAAAAACCTACAGTTCATACTTACTACTAATACCCATCCTACGCATTCACTCAGTCCATGTTTATTAGTTGCTTTAAATTAAGGGAAGTGCCTAAAACAAGTATCTGAAAAAAACAAATCTTTGTAGGATACATCCCAGTGCAATGACAAAACAAAAAAGAAAAAGAGACAAAGAAACATAGAAATAATAATAAAAAAACCCTACCATGAATCTGCTCATACAGTACTTTATTGATTTATTGATGGTACAGTTTAAAATACTTATTAGATTTCATTAGATCCGTTAGATCCTAAAATTTTACCCTGAGCCCTTTTTGCTAAAAAGTGCAATTCTCTTATTTCATGGAATGGAAGATTTTAGATGTGTTGGTATGAAAGTACTGTAGTGGCATTACCAAAGTGTTTTTCTTAAGTACCATTCAGATATATTTCAAAGTGACAAAACACTGTAATAAAATATACCAAATAAAGCCTTTAGCAATACCATACCATATGAAATATTGGGATGAAAAGCGAAACTTTCAAATACAAAAGTAAAAAGAAATTGCTCTGAAACTCATAAGATACTAAAATCTCCTCCATCAAAGCATTTTCATTCACAAAAACCAATATTTTTGGTCATAAAATTGTTCTTTTGCCTTTTTTTTTCCTTGCTTCTTCATGTTTTGTTTTTTTAACCAGCCCTGGGGATTACTTGCATTTTTAAAAAAATGTAAAGGAAGTCCTACATGTGGGCCCAAAAGTAATACAGCTTTGTAGTTAATGTGTCTTTCCAAGGAATATATAAATAAAAGCATACAAATCTCTCTCTGTCTCTTTGTGCTCCATGCTTTCACAGGTTCACCCTTTGCTCATTTTCTGGCCCATATTTCCTCTATCCCAAGTTTATTCATAACCAAACAAATGGCAGTGACAGATGTCATCCCACAGATCACTTGACTTACCATGTTAGGATGGGCACCAGGCACCTTCCCCTCTGTGGCTCTCTCAAGTTGTTAAATGTGTGTCCAGGTCCATGAAATGAAAAGAATTATAATGAAAAGCAGATATTTCATAGGTCAAATTAGTTCAGTGTAGTCGTGCAAATTTGTCGCAAATAGTGGATCTCCCCAAACAGGAGGAAACTAAACAGGTTCTAAAATCTTTCTGCTGTTGTTATGCCCTTCCCTTTTCCCCCATCAAAGGAAGGACGAAAGCTATCTAGATACTGGAAACAAAAACTGCCGTAACAGATGTGATATTTTAATCAGAACTGTGTTACATTCTGCTGTTCCTCTGGACAGTCTTTGTTCATAAGAGTTGCAGCACTGAGTGGAATGCAGCTCCTGCTAGGATGGGGATGATTTGTGTTGATGGCTTTGCACAGGTTCAACGCAAAGCTGGGGCAGGATGGAAGCCTCAGCTCTCGAGTCACTTTGGCCTGGGCACAAGGGAGAGGCTGATCTGGTGTGAAGTGCTTTGCACAGTTTGTGTCTGACTGATGTCCATGCTTTGCCACCGAAGTCTAGGAAAACTGTCCTAACATGCATAAATAAGCAGTTTTATTTCAGCTTTAACAAAATAATTGTAACTGAATTATGATGATAGAGCAAAAAGACGATAATATAAATTTTTGAGAAATGCAGTGCATCGGCAATGTTTTTAACATATCAGCTTACATTTTTCTTGATTCTAAAACATTTTGCTCAATGGTTGAAATAATTAAGAAAAGACTTACTGTTTCCTGTCCTCCATGGCAGAATGAGAATTTTTGTTGCAAGGTATCTTTTTTTCATTATCAAAATAAGAGCAATGCAAACAACATTTGTATAAAATGACAATACTTCAATAATAGGTTTACCATTTTAAACATAAATTCATCCAGAAGGCAGAAATTCTATAAGAAGGAAGTCAATATTTCTCCATATGTAGATCTGCCTTAAAACTATCCATACTTTTCACAGGCCTGGAACAGTGCCTGCATTTTGTAATCAGATCCTTTAGAGCTGGTGCAGCCCCATAGCACATTGCCGCTTTCCAACTTTTAGTGAATTGACTGGAAAACTCACCAGGCAGAAAAGTTCAGGTTCTTCTCTGACTAATTTTGTACCTGTCACAGCCATGTAACATCAACAGCTGTAACAGGGTTATCGGAATACCTACATAAAATGCAGGCCCATTATTTTTATAATACAACTCTTAATTCTTACAGTCTGATTTTTTCTCCAGTCCTGTGGTGAATATTGAGTAGGTGGAATCAGCTGGCCAGTTGTAATCAATAGGGATGGAAAGGAAGACAGAACTGCACCAAAATGAAGCTTTTTAGGTCTTTTGCTATTTCTGGTTGACCTCATTAGAATTTCTGCCTTAGTCATTAAGGCTCTGCTTCAATGAAGCATGTAAGGCCATAGTTACAAGAAACACCCGTCTGAATGAATAAATTATATTATAGTTAAATACATGCTTTACTATTTTCCTGAATGGGTGTTTTAGCACTTTATTTTTCTAATTAAAAGAAAAAATGTCACCAAGGAAAACACAGTTATGTAATACCCCATTATTTTGCACAGCTCAAACAAAAAACTTAATCTTATCTAGTATGCTAAATAACTTGGAGAAGGTCTTAGTCATCTAGTCAACACACCTTAAAATTTGAGGGTAATGCTTATTACAGATGCATAAAGCTCATTACTAATGAATAAACATTCATTTTACATCACTTACTTTAAATTCATGTAATTCTTTATCCATTGTGCCTATTCATGTAAGGAATTTAAAGTTTAGCTGATTTAGAATTACCATTAGAAACAGAAAGGAGGAAAGGGAAGGGGGTGGGTAGACATTTTTGGTACTTAGTTCAAATACAACTTGAAAGACTTAATTTCTAGTTTAGAAGAATAGCATTTGCACTGGAATAAACTATGGCATGTTTAGTACTGTAGTGGATTTTAGAAAAAAACTTAGGAGGAAGAAATTAAGGTCTTTTCTGGTGAGATTTATTCTGTAGAAGTAATGAAGAGCATAATTACTGGGGACAAACAGGTGCATTTTTGCACTTCCTTTAAGGCTCAGAACTCATCCACGTTGGACAGCTACACTGTGGTATTGCTAACCTGAAGAAGAAAAGGACAGAGAGCTTGACTTCAGCATCTCACAAGTGAAAAATTAATAGTAATGCTAAGAACGTAGGAATGGTCTTAGTGGCTCAGAACTTGATACAACTTTGCAGTATCTTCCAGCAGCATGTCTCCAGCAATCACCAATAATCAATTTCTGGATGGGAGTCTTAAGAAACAGAGTAAACACAGCAATCTTAGTCCTTACACCAGTCCAAAAATGCCTGCCTTGTGAATATGCAAAGGTAGAGTTTATGTACTGGTTTTAATATTTTTAAGAAGTCTTTATCTTCCAGCAGGCTAGTCTCACTTGGAAGCTGTCAGCAGGGGTCTTCACAGCTTCCTGTGACAATGAACTCCTCTGTATATCCTCTTTAGTTTGTTTGCTTTGCAACTTCACAGCAGAGTTCCCATGGTTCTTGAATTATGAGGAACAACCATTAGTTCCCTCTCTACCTTCTCAGTTTCACTCATGATTTTATAGTTCTGTCAAAAGCTCCCCACAGTGTCTCTTCTCTGAGATGAGGAGTTCTTGTCTGTCTAATCCTTCCTCTGGGAGTTGCTCTGTAAATTTTTTTATCATTATTGCTCTTCCCCGTACTTCTTCTGTTATGTCCTTGCAGTGGCAGGGAGACGAATTTCCCAGAAATACCCAGGATTCATGTGCGTGAAGTGCCATTGCATTTTTCAGTTTTGTTCTATCGTTTGTTGCAATAACTCATAAACATCCCATTTTTTTTCCTGTTGACTGTTGTTGACTCCTGAACTAACATTTTCACAAGCCCTGTTACCAGACCTCTGAAATCTCTTTCCTAAGATACAACTGACAGTTTAGAACACCTCACTCTGAAGGTAAAATTACATTTTACATGGCTCTCATGCTTTATTCCCTTTTCCACTTTTAGTCACTTATCCTACTAAGTTTTTACAATCCTGGTAGTTCAGTATTGAGAGTTTATTGGAAGTTGTATTAACAACTTTTTCAGCTTGGAAAAGCTGTACCATCAACAAACTTTGCTGTTTCACTTTTCAGTCTTTCTCCAGATAATTTTTGTGTGCATGTAGCAATACTGGGCCCAATGTGAAACCAGGAGACTCCTAGAGTGGTTTTCCTGTATTGTCTAAACTGACTATTTATTCCTAGCCTTTCTTTCCAATTTTTGAGTATTCAGTTGCTCATGAGAGAATCTTGGAAAGAGGCAATAATTTGGTATCTCTGATGGGCTGTTGAAAGGTTTTTGAAGCACAAGTATACAATAGCAAATGATTATTGATTCTTTAAAGGATGAGCAAGACCAGATGTCTTTCTATAAAATTCACATTGATTTTTCTCAGGGATACCACATTTATCTATGTACTTTCTGACAGTCTTCTACATTATATACTCTACTAATTTGCCTGATCACTAGTCTCCAAATCTCCATGGGAACCTTTTCCAAATTTTAATGTAGTGGAGTTTTGATTTTTCCATTGCTACTCAGGCCATTTAAAGATGAAGGTGAGAAGCTGCTTTTAGTTGAATCCTATTTTTAAAATGTTCAAGACCCTTTAGAACTCTGACAACTCATTACTATGATGTTAGCTTTTCCTGCTTTTATCCTATGAGATGGATCCTCCAAATGGTTTCCCATAAAGATTCTATCATGTTCTCTTCAGACATCAAATGTGCAAAGAACTGATCTTACTTCACACAAGTTCTGTCACCAAGATACTCCTCAAGAAATAAGTACAATCCCTATTATAGCAAAGGAGAACAAAACTGAGAGGTGGAGGTCTGGCTTTATTAAAGGACTGATATCAGGACCATGTGCATAAATATCTTGTCACTCCTTCAGTGATTTAGCACTAGCAAATTTGATATGAATGTCCCATAACAGTTCAGCATATCTTGAGTCTGGATTGATGCAAACCCCCTCAATGGAGATGGAAACTGTTTTCTGACTCTGTTTTGATGTCTTGATCATTAGCATGTACTGCCTGATATCTGAGCTGTCTTTCAAGGGTCTTTTCACAGTAATTAAAAAACAAAATCAGGATTTACTTGAGGTTGCCCCAGATTAAAAGGAATATATTAAAAAGTACAAGATAAGAACAATCCTATTTTTTCAGAAATAGTTACAATCCAAAATCAGTCTATGCATAAATGAGCTTTAAAGCACAGTTTCACAGAATATCCTGACTCGGAAGGGACGCACAATGGTCACCCAAGTCCAGCTCCTGACCCTGCACTGCACAGCCCAAGAATCACATCATGTACCATAGAGCATTGTTCAAGTGTTCCTTGAGCTCTGTCAAGCTGGTGCTTTGACCACTGCCCTGGGGAGCCTGTTCCAGGCCTAAACACCCTCTGGGAGAAGAATCTTTTCCTGATATCCAACCTAAACCTCCCCTAACACAACTTCAGGCCATCCCCTTGGGTCCTGTCACTGTCATCACAGAGCAGAGATCAGTGCCTGCCCCTGCTCTTCCCTCACAGGGAAGTTGTAACCGCAGTGAGGTCTGCCCTCAGTCCCCTCGAGGCTGAGCAGACCAAGGCACCTCAGCCCCTCCTCACACGGCTTCCCCTCCCAGACCCTTCACCATTCCTGATTCCCTCCTTTGGACACTGTCATGGTGCTAAATGTCTTTTTTGTATTGTGGCACCCAAAACTGCACACAGCACTGCAAGTAAGCCTGCAGACTTCTAAACTCACATTGTAAATGAACACAGAGATGAAGGCAGTTTCAGACAATCTTTTTTTATAAATTCCTGGTGTCTGTGCCTTGTGCCTGTTCATATTTGCATACTGTGCCTTGTGCCTGTTCATATTTGCATGCTAACTAATGAACACACCCCTCATTTAATTTAATGCACCCTTGTCTGGTATAAACAGGCTGCAGCAATTCTGTAGCTGGCAAGCAAGGAAAAGAGGAGAGGCTAAACAGGATTAGCAGAATATCAAACCATCCTCTTTAATTACCTGCTACAATATGTTCATTTTTTTTCATTTCCAAGTAACTTTTTTTACCATTCACATCTGATTGATCACATAAGAACAGGGCTGGGAGCTAGAAAAGTCTATTCATTATCTTAAAGTTTGTTATAATGGGTTCTCATATTAATCAGATTTTTAAGAGGAAAGGTATGAGGTTTTCCACCACCATTCAGAAAACTAATGCTCAAGGGGAGGACCCAGGTAAATACCACTCACATCAGCAGGCCAACTAATCTAATTGATAATAGTCCTATTAATTTGGAATTGAATATTTACAACCTACAGCACTGGATCATCTTCATACCATTCTCATTATATCAAGTTCTCATTCATTTGGAAGGTCAACAAGTGCATAGTATTATTAACAAAATTAAATGAAAAGATGTAAATATGAAAGAGAGATTTATTATTAAGTGTTTACAGGAAAGAAATAAACATTTTAGTTCTACTATCATTTAACTAAGGCTTCATATGAGCACCTGAAGAAGTTACATGAATGCAAGATGATGATCCAGGAGTTGAAATTAAGGATTATTATTTCCTTCAAAAGTGGGGAAGTAGAATTATGAATTGTGGTACTTTTGTCAGCAGCAAAGGAGTCCCTGTGAGTGTTTCTAAATCACCATAGTTGCACAGTGCCTTTCTGAACAGTGTCTGGGCCACTGTGAACATCCTGGTTAGACTGTGGCATGGACAGCAAGATGCAAGCAATTTTCAGGGATGCCAAGTTATTAGTCTCTATAGGCTTAGACAAGGGAGAGTTTCTAGGACATTTTGCACAGCTAACCTCTCTAGATGTGCTCAGAGCAGAACTTCAGGCACTTAATAAATTTTACAGCTGAAAATTGAAGAGCTCTTGACCCTCTGCTACCCAAGCATTTCTTGCAGATTGCTGTCATGGACCCTGGTGTATAAATCCTTCCTGTGTTGCGCTTCAAGCATGGACCTAACATTTTTTCTTTGAAGTCATAGGTGATTCTCTACTATAGTTTATGTTTTATATAGCATGTTAATATAAAGGTTAAACAAGCCAGTTGTATCCAATATATAAAGAAAGAATGTAAATATGTTCTAATGCTCTGCTGTGCTGTTTCACAGAAGTAATGTCAGTTATGGGTGTGGTCCACAACATTTTTTCTTTCAGTGTGAGAAAACTTTTCTCCAAGGAAGCTCAGGTTAATTTATTTATTTATTAACTTGTTATTTGGCTTCATGCTTCTCATATGTTGTGTCCAGAGTAGTTTTTGTCACACATTTTCCAACAGCTGGGTATAATTTGGCACAGCTGGGTTTATCCTACCACTTACACAGCTTGGAATAATCTTGTCTGGGTTAGGGTAAAATGAGTCATAGCTTCCCCAAATCATTTGTCACTGGTTTAAAATTTAAGACAATTGGTCCTGATTGGTAGTTTCTGCTAAAAAAAAGATGTTTGATTTGAAGGAGCAAGACTGCTGTAGATAAAAACATGAGGGCCCATCTCAGAACCACTTTATTTGAAAAAATTAGGTCTACATTTTAGTATACGGTAATTTTCTCTCTACTCGCACAAAACAAAAAAAGTTCTCTACAGTAATACTGTAGGATATACTGTGTAACTGGTTCAGTGCTAGAGAATAAATATTGAAAGAGAAATAATATAATATTTTTACAGTAAAACCGTGATCTGGACAAAATACCCTCTTTGTCTTTATGAACAAAAGAGTACAGCAACAAAAATGTGTTGAAGAAAATAAATTAAACAAATACCCTCTGAATTTCTAGATTATACATATGAGTTTATATACCTTATGCAAGACTTTCTTGATTCCTCCCTACTGCAGCTTGGCTCTGGTGTCAGATTGGTGAATTTGGAGGGACAGGTTACCAAACTCTGCAAAGAGACCAAGTCCAGGTGAAGCAGTCAGAGAGAGACAGCCTGTGTTTAGGACTCATCAGCGCAGTGAGATGTCCATGGACTAAATTCCATTCCCTGCTGTTTCTTCAGAGAGGGAAGCAGGTTCTGAGCTTAAACCAAGCAGAAAGGAAGAACCTCCTGCACATTTTGCTGGCAAACTCCTGCTCTAGAGGAGGCACCACTTGTAATCAAATTTCTATTTCTCAGCCCAGAATTAATTTTGCTGCATTTTCTTCAATGGAATTTTTTTCAGTCTTCCTCCAAAATACAGATGGAATTTTGTCCTTCCCTTATGAATTAAGACAATTATTTTACATTAAAAATAAATAAATAAATATTAATTTTAACAGTTTTGGTAATGATATTATGATTCTATGATTTGTCATCAATTTCATTACCAAATTACAAGTAACACCTTCTAGAGTCCCTATCACCTACTCCAAGAGTTTACCCATATCTTTTCCATGATTGACCCTAAGAAAGCCCAATATGACTTTTAAATATATAATTCTGAAATTTCACTGTTCTAATACAACACTGATTTCAAGACAGTTTCTACTTTGCCCTGTGCTGTAGAATTCTGAGGAAGAGTATCACTGCTGTGCATTGCTCTGTTTTTACACACCAGTAAATTCTTCCCTAGATCATCATGTTTAGTTGCTTTAAAATAGAAACAAACAATGCCACTTAGCATAAGTTGGGTTAGGTAATAAATGAGCTGAGTGCTGAAATGAAGGTTCCTTATTTGATCAAGGAGCCTAAGGAAACTGGGATTCCATATTCATGAATCCATAATTTTTTTCCCATCTATATCGAGTCAGCAGCTGCACATCAAAAGCTGAATCATGTTTACCAAAGGGAAGGAAAGAATCTACTGATAAGTTGATACAAAAAATCCACATCTTTCCTTTGCTGTCTTGATTAAAAGGGGACCAGATTTTAAGCCTTTATCTTAAGGTATCTGGTAAATAATACTGGTTTAGATCATTCCACTGTGTAAAGTGTGATCAAAACTGTGCAAAAAGCAAAAGACAAATTCTGTGGTTTTTTAAAGTATAGGGATTTGGAATTTTTCCCCCCATTAAACTCGTGCTTCCCATCCTAAACTCCAGGATCTACATTCATACATGACCTCATAATCTATGTGAGGCTTGGGGCACACTTAAATGAACATTGGCAGGGGGACAGGGACCTCCCCCAGAAAGCCCCCAGGGCATCACAGGCCTAGCATTCGTTCCCTAATCAGTTTTATTCTGGAGCTATATTTGTAATGCCATTTAAACCTCTAGTTATTTATAATGGCCTTGGCCATGTGGGACCTATTAAAAAAATGATCCAGGCCTTCCTTAACGATGTGACTTTTTTCCAGAAAATATTACAATAATTTACCGTGGAGAAAAAACAAATTTTGTGCTCTGAAATCCTCACCAAATCACACACTCTTGCTCTCACACAAATCTCTGTTTTCATACAATACAAGATGTGTAAAAGAAAACTTTCAGAAATTTTCTTATGTATACACCTCTTGGGGCTGATATGGGCCGTTATTATGATTTATTTGCTGTTTGTTGTGCACTGGCAGATGTTTGAGTATTTGCAAACAAGACGGATGATGTTACCATTGTGTGACCTTGCAGCCTACTTACTAATGAGTTAACACAGGCAAGCAGGGACCCCAGAATAATGACGTGCTTGCAGACTTGGGCTGCTACAGAGTTATTTGTATTATTGCTTGAGGAGGCATAGGTGTTAATTATCCAATTAGTACCAATTAGTGACTCAGTTGAAGTGGAGGTGGTGCTGTAAAATTATCAAAATTTCTCTCAAAATTACTTCCTGGGGCAAGCTTCCACTTGAGAAGAAATTAGATTTTTCAGTGCTTTTCTAGCAGTAAGTCAAGAAACTACTGCTAAGCTATCTGACATGTTAACACAATTACACTCTATTTTAACCTATCTTCGTTTTTATCTTTGTCTTTGATTTAGTGGATTTACTTTTTCTGTAGGTTACAAATACAGCTCATCAGAACACAGCTCAGCATGCTTGCTGCTAGAAGGAAAGTAATCACTTCTTCTGCAACAGATCAGTAATGCTTGTGTAAACTAGATTTGAAATTAGTAATGGTGTGAAAGAAGTTCTAGTTGTGGTGGATGATAGGACAAGATAAAGATGAAATATTTTTATATGCCTTGTTATTAATTGATCCACATCTTATATTACAGTAGTCTCATGACTGTTTGTAAGGTCTCAGGCATGAGCCTAATGCAAAATATCAAAAAGTTACCCAGAAAATCTAACATGTTTAAAAGAATATTAAACAGTTCAAAATAGCTCTTTGAAGTGCAATTAGCTACTGAAACCATGGTCACTGTTTCAAACCTGCTACTTCTCTTTCAGTATGTTAAAAATTTAGGTAGGTTCAGATCCATTCAGATCTTTCTACAGCAATAGTTACCTGCCATTGCTCACAGAACAATGCAAGTTCAACATTTATTTGCAGACACATAGCCCACAGGAATTAATTATAATGCCAGTGAGCAATTGAGGTCAAAATGTGATCAATAGATAACAAAACTCCCCACCTTGTTGCACTGTAAGCGTATACCTGAGGCAGTTTTTTTTCTTTTTAAAGTTGACCGTATTTTCTTACATTGTGTATGAGCTGCAGGGATGGGAACAAAAACAGTTATGATTTGTTTTGGTATTTATTTGGGTTTTCTTTCCTAGTCTTAATATAACTGTATATGAACTCTTCATAAAACATTCCTTAAATAGTTTCTTTCTCCAAGAAACTGATTCTTCAGGTTACCATTTTGATGAAAGAACAGTTCATCAGGAGCCAGAGCACCAAGTTCTGTGGACGAAGGGCCAAGACTTTCATTTTGGAAGCTTGAGAATCTGTTGCTTGTTTATGCAATAATTGCCTCAATATAAAATTCATCTCTCAGCATCCTGTGCTGTCAATATAAAATAGATATTTAGAGATTCGGGGTTTTTTAGTAGTTTAATCAAATTAAACAGTTAAAGGTGCTGTTAGATGAAGGCAATGGCATACATAGTGAAGCACCTTAGTACATATAAACTTATGCATTTCTAGCTAATCAATTACATGGTGCTTTTGCCTTTTATCTCTGACTGTTAATGACTGCCATATTAAATAAAGCCTTAAATAGCTTGCTAGGATGCTCCCTGGTCTCTAGAAGGCAGACTGAGTGTCTGCCAGCTTCTTTGCTATAACATCTTAAGGTCTTTAACTGTCGGAGCAGCTGGATGATTGCATACAGCACTGGCACGCAGCCACTCTCCCCCCTAAACCCCAATTACAGCTGCTGTCGCAGCGCTAAGAAAACACAAGCTGCAGTTTTATTTTATGCAACTATCAATGACAGTCGTTTTTAAAAATGATATACCACTGTAGTTTTGCATACGGCTCAACAAACACCCTTCTGTTTGCAACTGGTTAATGATCTGCCAACAAGCCTCCCCAGTGCTTTTGCCATTTGATATTATTTGCCAGGCAGTTCACACAAATCCTCTTCAGACTGCAGGCTGGGTGCAGAAATTTCTTGCAGCAACCCATGTTTGAAATTTCAGCTACATTTATTGGTTAGAATTGAAAACAGAGGCCACGTGGCTATTTTTTTTTCATTTGTTTCTTGGTAGGAAAAGTACAGCCCTTGGAGGGAGAGGCATCTTTGGGAATGATTCAACCAACCCTTATTAGTGTGGGATGAATCACCCTCTGCCTATTGACTACAGAAGGAGCCTGAATGATTGACTAATCTAGGCACTTAAATTTTAAACTAAACTAAGGTGGTTCCCACTCTTAATATATACTTTTGACAGACAGTGATATACAAGTGTTAGGGTAGAGCTGTTAATGGACACACTATTATATAGCATACCACTGTAGTGAGTCTAAATATCACTGAGCTAATCCAAAATTGGACTAAAAACCCTAAACCAACAATGATTTTAAGTCCTGTCTTGATCAATAATAATATTAAAACCACATCTAAATACAATGAACTGTTAATATTTATATATTCCTTTGCTTTATCTTTATCTTTATTTTTATAAGCTCTACTTTCTTATCTGTTCTTGACACTGCATGAATCATATTCTAACCCAAGTTAACAAAGTTTTATTTAGCAGAAAAATTGCTACAGCCTGCAGTGCTATTCCTTATATATATATATATATATATATATATATATATATATATATATATATATATGACTGTGTATGTGTCTGTGCCCAAATCACTTCCTTCAGCACCTTGTGTTGGCAAACTTCGATATTAAAGGACCTTCATAATTATAAATCTGGTGTCCTTCTTTTGCCTAAGTAATTAAGCTTACCTCCTTCAAAAGAATCTTATTCAAATAAATCAGAGATTAGTTGTTAGAGAATACATTCTCTTTTTTGAACAAGTAGAAATGACTACTTATTCATGCAATTTAAAATCCTTCCCACTGCCTTTTTCGGGAGCATGTACATTCCTCTGTGACACACTGCTTATCAGAAGGTCTTGAAAATCTTCAGCTTCACTGCTTTCTAGTAGGGCATGAAAAACTGCTGCAGTATATATAACTTCTGCATTGTGCTGATGTAATGGGCTGCTCTAACTCAACATAGTCAGGATCAAGCAAGAGGTAGTGGAAGTTCAGCTCTCTAAAGTCACCAGTGTGACATCGCAGCTGATTGAGAGATTATTATCCTGGCTTGGGGCAAGAGAGAGTAGTAGCCATTTTGTGGGAATTCCAGTACCCCAGGATAACCTAAAATTACCTCCATAAATTTTTTGAGGACACAGAATATTTAAATATATATATCTTATGAAAGATTTTTCTTTAATGACTCATTGTATTACATTTTTTTTTTCTCACAAAGCGTTAGGGTAAGCAATAAAATATTTCTATAAATCAATCCATCTGTGCCTTGTACTTTATGGGCTAAGAATATGGCTATGGTTTCTGCTTTGTAATAATTGGTAAGTTTGATTCATTGAATTCTGCTTTTTGACATGCTGAAGAGAAATTGCTTAGATGGTCTGCTGTACTTGTTCAGGAAAAGTTCCTCTAACCGTTTCTAGAGCCAAACTGACCTTTATATTCTGTTTCTTTTTCCAGCTGTCTGGTGTGGTAATAACTCACATCTTTTATACCCTTTATAACCGTCTTTGTCTTTTGAGAAAGATACAGTTGCTTGCCTTTGATTTTTTTTTCATTCTTTTATTGAGAAATATTTGCTATGAATAAAGTAATGATTCAGTCTTTCAAGATTAGTTGTAAATCCCCACTATAACAACACATCTTCCTATAATTAACTCTGTGGCTAAACCTCCCCCTAAAAATATTTCAAAGGAATTTTCCATGCTTTGCGCATGATAAGTAACCAACCCTTTGGAAACAAAAAAGTTTAAACAAGTTTATATCATCTGATTTTGAACATGAATATAAGATACTTAAGTAATGACAGTGACAGGCAGAAAAGGAACATGAAAACTAAACTTTTTTTGTGTAAAGAGACTTAAGTGAAACATCTTCTACATTCAAAAAACAGTTTGAGTTACCAGTAAGGAAGAGGAAAACTCACATTTTTCATTCCATGAGGGAGTTTTCCTTTCACAAAGTTCTTAAATGCTAAACTAGAATGAAAAAAAAAAAAAATCAGTGTAAAACATTCCTATGGTAAAAACAGTAAATAAATATTTTGATAACAATAAAAATTTTAATTTAACTCACTATACATTCATTTAATTATATAATTCTATTTTATTTCCTATTATTAGTATAAAGAGAACTATATGATTACATATAACAAATAAAGAGCCTAATTTATTCCCTTAGATGATGACACTAGCAGATTCAGAGAGAGATCCATGCCAAAACACATTACTTTGTGTCTGTTTAGCATTCATTCTGCTTCTGTTCAGAACAGCATTTCCCAAACTATTATCTTATTGGATCAAAATGTGCAAGGAAATTCCACAAGAGCAACCTTCCCGATGGATTTCTGTTGCTTTTGCTTTCATTCACTCTAGGACCACAATCATGAGAAAAAGAAGGGGAAATTCAGACCTCCATCACCAGGTAAAAACAAGGACTTGAGAAAGGAAAGACAATATGAAAATATTATAGATGTTCTTCCAAACCTCAGGAGAGGGACTCATTTTGGACAAATGTTTCAAGAGTGGGTGTGGGATGCTGAGCTGGAATGCTTTCTGTTAACCATCTCTAATTTCATTTCCTACCTCGCATTGTGATCCAGGAAGTCTGTTCTCCAGCATGAGTCATTTTGTCACATTCCAGATCTGAAATGAATAAAGCTATTAACATTTATAGTATGCTGTAGTTTTGCCATATTTTGCAAATGTCTATTCTTTTTTCATCTGTTGTCATTGTCAGGAATAGCAGCTGACAATGTAAGTGTATATGCCCATTACCAGTGCAGAGAAAAGGAAAAGTGACCTTTAGTCATTTCGTTATAAGAGCTCATTCCATTTTAAAATTTGTTAAAATGTGATTTAATCAGAGCAGAGGCTCAGAAAGAGTGCTGTAATAATACAGACTGCTATGGTGAAGATGAGTTGCCTATGTTAACAGTGCCATTCCATAAAGTTTTATGAGTGATATTGACTTTATGGGGTTTTGCCTGAATCTGAGCATCAGAATCTTATGTGTTAGTTTGATCCAACTCATAGGAAAGCCTGCTCCAGGAAGGCATTGTGACTGGTGCAAGAAAAATAGGAACTAAGCTGTCCTAACCTTTCAGAAGAAGTTATCTTAGAAAGATTCATTCTAAGAAGTGGGAAACTGCATGAAAAGCCAAAGCCAAAGTCACTCATTTATGATTAACCTTCCCAAGTATATAAATTTATAAATACACGTATATTCAATGAGGTAAGTAACAGTAGTAATTAACTTTTAACAATATTATCATGATACTATGAATACCATTAGAAAGCTTGGTGCTTTGGAGATATCAGCTCAAGCATGCTCCTAAATCTGCATGACAGCTCCTGCCATAAGCCTCCCACTGCTGCACTAATAAAACCTCCAAACCACCCAACCAACCAAATAAAAAACCCCAAGGAAAAATAAAAAGAAAAACTGATAATTGAACAAAGTACAATTAGTTGTTTGTATCAACAGTTTTTGTTTATCAGATCTTCATATTTTAGCATTGGAGGCATGCATATGGCTGCTGGCAAAAATTATTTAGGTTGGTGTATTCATACCTGTCAACTGTTTCTGATTCATTTTTGAATCTATGTAAAGGTAGAAGATTACATCAGTGAATATACCTTAACTGGGTCCAAATGTCTTTATGCCTTCCATACCAAAGGGATCACAGACAGTACTTCTCTTTCCATAACAAAAGATAAACTTGCAACAATGCATTTCCTAGCCCGGCAGAATACTCCTTTATGGAAAGCATGAATTTCAAAAACAGGGCTGATTCAATATGTGCATCTTATTTTAAAAATCACATCATAAAAAGGGGAGTTGTTCTATGTGGTCAAATGCTAGTCAGGTCTCTGTTTTTATTCATGTATAAGGAAATTGCCTAAATTATGTGGAACCTGCTTTAGAGTCTCATTTCCATACTTTCGACCATAAGAATACCATTTTATCCAGGAAAGTGTCTGTGCCAAGAGAGATTAATGTACTTCCAGATGACAAGGGTAAAATGTACCTGATCTACACAAACATTGCACCTATATTATAGAGATACATATGGTAACAGCAAGTGCAAAGCAGCAGGGCTTCCGGAGTGCCCCATTATAAAAGAATGCTTCTTAGGACCTGAAAAAGATCAAGAAAAAATGAATGTTTATTGTTTAATGAGTGATTTTGTTTACAGAGTGAAAATGTCCTTTATTTATTTTAGTATCTTGATACTCTGCTAAGAGTGGTACAAAAAATTTCTGTACTTGCCATTTTTTAGGTATGTGTCTTAGATACTATCACCAATAAATGAATTTTAATGAAATATAGCAGTGTAGAAATGTAGCAGGATGCTCTGACTGGAATGGGGTAAAATAACTCAAACAAAGCTGAATTGCAAAGCTACCAGTGGTGGGTGGAGAAGGGGGCATCATGCTACTTTTGGTGTTGAATAATGCTGAAACCAGCCTGACTCATCAATCCCAAAATTAAACATCCTCATAGTGAGGTGGAGATCTAATTGACTTGGTAATGTATCCAACAAAGGAGCAAACAAGTGACACTACCAATAACTTATCTAAAGCTGCTGAGCTGACACAGCTGGTCTGGAGACATCTGACAGTCAATCACTTTATACTATAGAGGCTCAGCCACACTTTTTGATGGCAGGCTCTTCTAACATACTCATTTGTGGAGTGATGTGGAAATTCCTGCTTTGAGTGAGGATGTTCTTCAAGGTCACTCCTCAAGACAGTAAAAGAGATCTGCCCAGTGTCATTGGTATCTGTTAAGTAACATCAATCTCTACTTAATAATTATTTTTTCTAGCTTTGATATATTTTCATAATAAAATTGCTTCAGTTTTGGTTCATAATACACTACCAGTGGGTATACCTTATATATTGTATGGTACAGTGTTCTGATTAAGATCTGATTGTCTAATTATTATCATATTAAATCAATTAAATTTGCATAAATATAGCTGGTTTGACATGCATAATCAAGGGACAGAATTGTATACAGCCTCAATTTTTAATCCTTTGGACTCTAACAGTTGACAAAATCTGGAGTTGAGACTGGATCCAGATGCATCTAGACTCTCCTCTAAGGAGTTTAGAAAGCAAGGAGGTCTTTTCTGCATTTTGTGACACAGTGGGAGGACTTCCCAAAAAATTTGAAGCTCCCATTGTGCCTGCAAGAATATGTTAACTAAATTCCTTCCCACAGCTGTGAGTGGATATTAACTGCACACCTTTCCTCAACTTTGTGGAGCCGCTTACAGTCAGTGAGTTCAGCTGACAGAAGGTAATTGGTGCTGGTGTGCTGCCACTCCAAATTATGCCTGATAGTCAATCGCAGTGTCCTGAATGCTGCAAATAAAGGCACAAGTCACAGCAGCTGCTCTGACAGTGAGGGGATGTGCCTGGTCTCCCTCCAATGGACATCGTGCTGAATAACTTCATCATCCAAACTAACAGGGTGGGGTCTTTCCATCACTGCCAGCGTCTCTTAGCTGCTCTGTCTGTTCCCAGAAGTGTATCATAACCAGGGTGTTATTAAGATAGATTAATCTCTCACCATCTTTACCTTACTGCTATCAAACTGTAAGTGTTCCTAACTACTTTATTTCTTAGGCAGTCCTCTGAGGCCTGCTAGACAGAAAACTTCACAAAATGCAAAGCTAATAAGATGGATTGAATCCCTCCTGGGGATTTTTGCAATCTGACAAAATTCAGTAAATGGAGATGATGGATGATAAATACAAACCTAAAATAGGTGTGAAGAAGGAAAAAGGTGTATATTTATTTAGCAAAGATAGAAATGTTAATGAATTTTGCTGCTTGGAAGCATTATCTACCATGGGTGGTTAAGGCTTAGGCTTGCACAACTAAAAGTGATAAATGAGACCCAGCTACAAAATAATTGTTGGGTTATGAGTGTCCCTAGAATCCTTGCATGCATTTGACAGTTTTAAATCTATCTCAATTTCTTATTAAATAATATATCCATGTGAGAAGGAAGAGCATAAACCCACATGAAAGTCTTTGAATAAAAGCTATTTTTACTTGTTATCCGTGACAATGAACTCACTGCTTCCATAGAAGATGTAACTTAAACTCTACCATGACTGTTTCATTCAGACACAACTTTCCTTGATAAACCTAAACCTCAGATTTTCTGCACATGTAGGGTACAGTTTAGGTACCTAAAAATCTTTCAGTGGAAGTGTCAAAGAATTGTTTTCTTTGTAAGACCACAAGTGGAGTTATATTTCTATCACTCCCATATCTACTTCTACCAATCACCAAGTGAGCTTAACCAAATACCAGCTGGGGTTAACTAAATAGAATAGGGGAGTTGTAGAGATTTGGCAAGGCTGTGTTAGTTGATTTATGCCAATTAGTGCTGTAGTAATTGAATATTCATTAGATAGATCTGCTAGATATTGCTAGACTTTTGAAATCTGATTTTTCTCTAAAGGATCCATATATGCTATTGGAAGCATCCTAGCTTTTATTAAAAAAGCCCCCAATAAACCCCTGAAAAATTATGTCATTTCCTTACACTTTCTGACATTTATAAGGCAGTGGTATTTTAGCTTTCATGTGGTTTTGAAAAAGAAAGTTGAACTGCATCTTTTAACTCATGAAAGAATCTGGTTATTGATGACAATATTATTTATCTATTTTAAATATAAAGTTGTGGGGTTTTTTCCCAGTGCAGCCTGATCTAGTTTTAAAATAGTATGCCTTTTGATGTGTTCTCTTAAAAGTGCTTTTTAGTACTGCTAAAGCTGGAGAACCCCTCATCCCTGAGGTATTTATCTGGCAGGAAGCATAATGCCTGCTAATACCACCTGTGAGACTATGGTTTATAATTTTTATATGTGTTTGACTTAACATGTTAGAGCAGAAGAAGGATCCAAGTCAAGCTGAAAGACTGCATTACTGGTAAATATGAGCTGGAGAGCCAAGACAGCCTGGATCTCTTTACAAACATTATGCTCTTTCCTGGCTTTGAGATCCGATGGGGAATTCAGAGACATGGCATGAGTAGAAAGCTTTCTAAGATTCAAATGTGTGTGTCTTATCCTGCAGAGAGTGAACTCATTTGTAGTAAATGAAAGCCCATTGGCAGAGAAATGACATTAGTCTGTTTGCTGTGGAGTGCCACCTTGGCAAATAAAACCCCTCCACAGGACAGTTTCCTCCTAAGTCAACCCCATCACAGAATTCAGCCACTTACTCATCTCTCCCAATTACTAATGTTTAAGATTAATACTTGCATTTTTAGTGACAGCAGTTATGCTTTATATGAAGCTTTTTTGTACTGACATCTCTAGCCTCAGTCCATTATGTGAATAGAGTCAAATTTATGAATTCTTTGTTATTTAACAGCTGTGCTATGGTTCTCAAGCTCCTTCAAGTGAAGCCATATTCATTTGTCAACTGGGACTGAGTAAATTAAAATAGAAAATGCAAATAGTCAACAGCTGAGACAAGAGAAAGCTCAGTCTTTCCTGTGCCCTTCTCATGATGTGTACTATAGTCATATTTTGTTAAACTAAAAAACTGCTTCAACTTCACCTTTCTGTCTCCGTGACCTAGAGACAAATGGAGTCAGCATCTTGACATTTCCATATTTAAAATTCTTAGCACATATTGAAAAGAAACATTCTTCCTCCCTGGTTAATGAACAATGGGACACAAAATCAGAGAGACTGTAAGCATTATTTATGACTAACAGAAATAAGAGAAATGTATTTTTAAAAACACTAGGAAAACAGAATGCATTTTCTGTACATTTTTACGGTTGAATTTTGATCCAGTTTATCCAATCCTCTAAATAAATACATTGCTTTGGATCATTATCCACTTGGGAGAATGCCATAAAAATGTACCACTAGTTGACTTACAGAAAGGAAAATATTGCAAATTATAAATTGAGCACAGCTGGGCAATATCCTAGTGGGAGCAATTATTTTGGCATTATAAAATGCAGGAGATTACAAACCCTGAAATGAAGAAAAGCAATGACCTTTCTTCACCAGAAAAGCCATGTTCAGTGAGTCTTGCTGAGAGATGGGTGGTAACACAGATTGATATATCATGTTGCAAACACCATAATTAATGTGAATGACACTTTGGACTTCAGGGAATCAGGTAGTGTTAAAGGTGTTTTGTCCTGTAGAAGATGATAACTGAGAGTGAGGCTTTGAATGAATACTTTGCTCCAGGCATCACCTTTATAAGTACAATTTCCTCATCATACAGACTCTCACACACCTTTTTTATGCTTTCAATAACAGCCATCAGAGACTAGTAATGGTGCTGAGGGGATGTATCATGTTAGCCCAGAATCTTATAATCTGATACTTCACAATATGCATTTAAATGCTTTCCTATCTTTAGCAAACAAACAAACAAAAAAATCTGTTGTGAAACTTTTTTCTTCTTTATTTTGTAAATTACTAAGGAGGATGAAAAATAGTGTAATAAGTACTGTTCATGATGATTTAATGTTACTATTCTAGTTAAACTAGTGTTACTAAAAACCCACCATATCAAAAGTCAAGCATGACTGCATACAGCACTGTCATTTCCTTTCTGTAGTGTGTGCTTCCATTGATTAATAAAGTATCTCAGATTGCCTCCATAGATGTATTCCAGCAAAATGCAGTAGAGATGTGAGTACTTTGACTCTTTGTGTTGCTTCTCATTTTTTCAACAATCTCTACTGTGACATAGCTTGGATAAGAACTAATTCACTTCTAAGTGTATTACATAAAAATGAACATAGATTTATGGAAACTGTCACAAAAGTTCTAGTTTAATACTGGAGACGAAAACCTTAATCAAGAGTAAATATTACTCTATGGTTCATAGATATGGAAAAATCTCAAATATCTTGAATCTTAAGCAATATTTGGTACACAAAATGCAATCCTCCTAAGACCTGACAGATAATGAATTTGGGCCCTGGGTAATAGTCCAATCCACCTGCTTTTTGTCATTGCCTGGAAGGCTAAATGCCAAAATACAGTATTTCTGAATGCTCTTTGGATAGCAATTCTTATCAAGTATCACACGTTTGGAAACAGGAAATTAATTCCAGGCTAGAAATGCACTAGAAACCAGACATAGATATAATACTTCTACATCCTCACAGGTCATTGAGGAGCTAGCCATCATGGAGATGACACTGCTTAGGTGGGGAGTGTGTGTATATGTGTGTGTAATAATATAGTGAAATTAGCAAGCAATCAAGTGAAAGAGTTGTTTTATACCCCCTTTTCACACCAGGTTGTTTTGAAGCAAATGTTCCTGTAGCTCAGGAAGAGGTACTAAACCTCACCTCTTAGGTAGATCTACCTGGCAGTGTTCTTCAAACCATGTGGTCTGCAGAGTCCAGTAATGAGTCCTGAGATGAAACATGGAGTATGCAGTGAGTATACAGAGTATGTGGCTGGAACTGCTTTAAGATTTTAATATTTTCAAATATATAAATTCAGTGATACTGTATGCCACCTTTCTGAGAGTTTTTTGAATGCTGCTGCCACTAAAGTAGATTTTTTTAGTGGACATTTTTGGCAATTCTATGCCTTTAGTTCCACTCTCATTTCCAACCTTTCCTTGTCATGTCCTACTTAGACACAGCTCCCAGGCAGTAGATTGAAGCTGCTACTAGAAACTGCAAGCAGAGGAACCCGGGACAAAATGCAATTCCTGCATTCCATTCTCAAATAACTAGTTAACATTAGTATAAAAAATAAAGGAAAAAGAAATCACTGAGTTCTTAAACCCAGGGCAGGGTATTTGATGCTGAAGGGTGGGAAATCCATTACACAGCATGTCTAGACACTTTCAGCTAGTGAGTTTCTCTGTGAAGGACAGACTGAATTCCATATCCAGAGTCAGCAGCTTTCAAATTTTAGGTCCTGCTTCTTTGCCTTGTGTCCCATTAAACCTGTCATAAAAGTGTGTCATGGTTTAACATCACCATGAACTTGTCTTGCTGGGAGCCTGTCTAGCAACAAGGGGGTTTTGCTACAGTATTTCCTGAAACATGCAACTCAAATTTACATACAACAATTTAAAGGTATTTCCATTTCCTTCACCCCTGGCAGCTTTGGATCAGGCTGTCACAATTAATTGCTAAACAGCAAGAACAGTTATAAATTTGATCTAATGCATTCAAATCAAATCTGCTGTTATCTCAAACCCCTCAGGCCCCCCAAAAGGTTTAAACCAGCTCATAACTAAGCCCCACACAACCACTTGCTCACTCTCCCCTGGCTGGAAGGGGGCAGAGTAAGAAGTGTAAAAGTGAGGAGACTCATGGAAGTCATCACTCACAGGCAAAAGCCACACATGCAAGCAAAGAAAAGCAGGAAATCCATTCCCACTTGCCATGGGTGGGCAGGCAGGGCTCAGGCAAGCCCAGGACAGCCTGGCTCCATTAGGTGTAGCTGATTCGGGAAGACAAATTCTATCACTCCAAATGTTTCCCCTTTCCTCTTTCTTCCCCCAGCCCAATAAAAGCCTGGACTCTGCTAGCACTGCTCAATAGTAAATAAAACATCCCTGTTATATCAGCAGTGTTTTCAGCACAATCCAAAACAGCACCATAAAACTTCTTTGAAGAAAATTAACTCTGTCACTACCAAAACCACCTCAAAGACACAGCCTAAATATTTCCATGAAATGTGTCCTCCCATCTCTTCCTTCAGTGATCTTCAGTCAGTTCATAAGGGTGTTTATGGACCAAGTGCAATGTAGGGCAGAAGGTACTTCTGGAATAGAAAACTGCTCTTCCAAACCTTCAAAAAGGATTTCCCCATATCCTTTGGTTAGTTTTCCTTGGAAAAGAGATAAGTTTCCTAGTGTTAGCACACAGGCTGGCAAGGTTAGCCTGTACTACTGACCTTTTCCTCTTGCCCCAGGGAATTGAATTTATTCTCCTTCTGATGCCAAACACAGCACTGACAAGGCTGGAGTTGGGGAAGGAAGACTGGTAGAGGATTGGGAACAGGGAGAGAAAAGGACACGGTAGTTTGGACTAGTCTTTCCACATGTCTCCTGTTCACCACATGTCTCCTGTTCAGAGGAGTTGTGGTAAAATGACATCTTTGGAGGGGAATAAAACAACAAAAAAAGGAAGCTGGTTCCTCTGTGCTATGTTTTTTTTTATTTATTCATTCTCACTTTTTCTCCCTCCTTCCCCACAGGAAGGATGGAAGGGCAAAACAGCTGGACCATGTAATTACTTATGTCCTGTCTTTTGGAATGGCAGAATCATTCCCTTGCTCTCCAAGTAGATTTTGGGTTTTATGAGAGCCTTTGGCAATCACCAGCCCTGTCCCTGAGGCCCATAGCAAAATCTGCAAATGACTTTCAACTTGGGCTCCTGCAAAATTTTGAAGGTGCCTTCAGTCGCTCATCCTACACTTTATTGTAGGACTGGGGTAATATTGTGGAAGGATGAAGGAGGCAAATTATTTAATAGAAAACGGTGAATAAAAGATCAAAAACAAGTTCAACCCAGTTCAGGGGCAAGAAAAGAATTTCTAACTTACATGTACTGAATCTCTGTGAGCTACTCAGAGAATTTGTTTGGCTCTGCTGACAGTGTTTAGAAAGACTGGATTATACCCCATGTTTCCTAACAGTATAATGCCTAACATATATGTTATTTCACTTAAGCACACTCAATCCAACTAATTTTAATAGTAACTTTCATGAATTCTATGATTCTTATTCACATTTACACCAATGAACTGAAAGAAATTATGATAACAGAGACTATGTGTAAACTAGCTTGTGTGCTCCAGATGACTGGAGGCTTTAGAAGTGGTTTTAATTTCTCTCTTAATACTGTGGAAAAAAGAAATTATTGTTATCTGCCAAAAGATATGACATTGGTTAGTTAGCTGCCTGACCAAATGTACTGCAATCTTGATTCTTTTTAGTATCTCATCTGGTTCCTTCCTTCCTTCCTTCCTTCCTTCCTTCCTTCCTTCCTTCCTTCCTTCCTTCCTTCCTTCCTTCCTTCCTTCCTTCCTTCCTTCCTTCCTTCCTTCCTTCCTTCCTTCCTTCCTCCCTCCCTCCCCTCCCCTCCCCTCCCCTCCCCTCCCCTCCCCTCCCCTCCCCTCCCCTCCCCTCCCGTAAAGTTTGTAAAGAAGAAACTGAGAATAGAAGAATGATTTTTAAAATATTAATATTATTTTGATTTTTTGTATAATTCCTGTTTTTACCGTTAGTGCATACATAGACATACTTTTCTGGTAACTGCTTCTCTTAGCAAACTCTTCATTGCTGATTAGTCCATTCAATTTTCACTTCTGTGAACTGAGGGTGAATATGTGGAAGACATGGAATATGCTTTTGCTTTTTTTTTTTTTTTTTTTCCTTGATATGGAGACCAGCTGCAGTGCTGCTTCCTAATAATACACAGAGAGTCCTCTAAATCACCTACAGTAACCCAGCAAGTATCAAAAGCAGTAAATTTCCCACTCATCTTACATTATACTGTTTCCAGAAATTCTTTATTCTGGAAAGCTGAGACCAGATGGGATCTAATGGCACAACTGGCTACTGTAGAGCAGGGAAGTATTGAAATCCCAGCTCTGTGCTGAGTGAAATTGGTTACCCATAATCTGTTCATGCCAGGCACAGATGACACAAGGCAATGCTGCAGGAAGATATGAGCTGAGGGAAGGGAATCCCTGGAGTTGTATGTGCATCCTAATGAGCAGATGTGTGACTTGAGATTACCTTTGTCTGATGGGCAGGTGAGTATCAAAGGCAAAATTATCCTAATGCAGTCTTTGTTTTCTGAGAAGCTTTTGCTGCCTTTCAACACAGTGATGTGTCTGCTTGGATCTGAACCACAGTGAGGGGACATGGAGTTCCCTTGAGTAATCATGGGGAGGGTGTTATAGAGGCTGTAGTACTATGTGCACACTTCAGTTGGTTAGGTTCCAATTTGCTATTTAACATTAGCTGGGCTCTTTTTCCATTTTTCAACCCAGGTGACTGAATGGAGACCAGGAACCAAACAGAAGGAGCACCTTGAGGGAGGGGAAAAGAAAAAAAAAAAAAAAGAGAAGAGAGAAAGAGAAATTGCACTGATAATGATTGCAGAAATGAACCTGTATAGTAGGATCCTCAAGCAGCACATTTTCAAAGCTGTCAACGGCAATGAAAATAAGAGCAGAAATACTAGCAAAGAAAATGAGCAAATGCAAGAAAGAGCTAAGAAGGGAGACAGGCTGAAAGAGCATTTACGAAAAGAGTTTTATTGCTTGGTAAATTCATTATCTACTGGGAATGGGTGAGTATCAAAATAACTAATAAAATTGATGAGTTGGCTTTTTTTAAAAATACTGAGTTGAATTGCAATTACCAAGACACTATTACTTTACCTAATGTGAATAAACCATATTTCTTTCCCATTACCTCCACAGAAATCAGCAGGCATCTAAATCAAATAATAAAGAATAGGGATTCAAGGTTTTCATTTAGAGTGCTGTTAACATGTCAGTGCCATTTTGATTGGGTTTTTTTAATAAGTTACACTAGGAAAGAGAACCTATTCTAGATGTCACAGGTTTTCTTGTGCTCATACTAGGTGGACTACAATTCAAACTGGAGAAACTTGATCACAAATCTCACTGAATATATTCACTTTTCTGTACGTATGACTTATGTAAGTTCTGTCTTAGAAAAATCAAGTAATTGTGCAGAAGACTTGAAAAATTTATTCAGAAATATTCTGCACATTAGAGTTTTTTAAAATGAAAACTGCTGAGGGTATGTAGCACAAGACAATGGACTAAAAGCTACCAAAAAAAAAAAAATAAAAAAAAAAGATTGCCAGCAAAAGCCAAGCCAATACCAGGAAGAGGGAAAGAAAGCATATGTGTTTTCTTGCAGTCCTGAATCAGTCATATTAAAGCTACCATTACATGAAATCACTCAAATGGAACCTGCTTGTACATCCTCCTGATTTACCTAATTTCTGTTCCTAGCTGTAAACTCTCTGGTACTTGTTCTGTCTTTTCGTTTTGTGTTTGTACAGGGCTCAGCTCACAAACTGGGGAAATTCTGAGTGGGGACTCCTAAAAGATAGTGCAAAACATAACAAAAATTATTGGTGATCATAATTTATACTACTACTAGGCTTAGACATTGGAACACTTAGTGAAATAACCTGGTTGCATTTAAGAAGTACAGCAGACTCTTTTCTTTTAGACGTGATTTTTCAGAAAACCATCATCACTAATGAACAGTAGAGAAGATCAGGTTAGACAATATTATATGAGTAACTCTCCCCATTTGTCATCCTAGAAACTTCAAGTGGAAAAAACCCCACCAACCAAAACAGAACTTAACAACACTGTTGAAACATCTGTCACATAAGCATGGTACATGTAAGCATATACAAATTATTTCTATAGCCATGTCTCTACCATTTTATGCAATCAGTTTTGTGACCAGCTTTCAAGATGTCCTGAGAGTGCTTTACTAAATAGAAACTGGTGAATATGTGGACAGGGGTCCCTTAATTAGCAAAACCTGGAATAGTTAAAGTAGCCAAAGACCTTGCTTGTAAACTATGTAGAAAGATTACAATCCAGTAACTGCAGAACAGGGAATTTTAGAAGTAAAAAGCCCTGTGAAACCCAATATCTGAGACTGCTAAAATGTTATCTGCTGAGAGACAATGAAGCTATAATCAGGTGACACCATCTGAGAAATTAGGGTCTCCTGATCTTTATAGAGTAAATACAGACAGAATCGGCCCTAGGTTGTTTCAGGGACCAAGACAAAATCAATTTTTCAAGTAAAAGCTATTGTTTATTTTCTGTGTGTCAGGCTTCTGATTTCTGTTAGTAGATAAACCCTGTGGTCAGTAGCACTGGCCTGTGCATCACAGAAACACATTAAGAGTAACATAGGACCTTCTAGCCCTTCAATCTGGGCAGCAGGGAAGACTGAGATATATGTATCATATATATATATATACTATATATAAAGACAGACCAAAAATTAAAGAGAGATGGCTGATCCTTCTTATGACTAATGCTTTATAGCTCCTATTTCATATTTTTACTTGACCTGTGATCTTTCTTTTAAAGTTTCTATCTCTAGACCAAATAAAACCATAAGTCAGAAATTCCATGAATGACAGTATCTTAACTTTGGTTATATAAAAGCCCACCTATATGTCTAAGATCAGTTAAAATGGATTTTAAAATTCTATTTAATTTACTGAATTTCTAGATCATTTTGAAATACGTTTAACTGTCTCACCAGATTCACATGCACTGTGTATTTACAGCATGCAGATGATCCAGAGAAATCTTATAATGACTCATTTTTCTTGCTTTTTAACTAATTTTTGTTACTGGAACTTTCTTTCATTTTATTCACCACAATGCATGGATATCCTACATGCTTTAAAGTTTGAAAACTAATCATGCAGTTTCGCTATTTTATTTTTTCTTAGTGAAGTTGTTGTCTGTTTTCCTGTCCTTTCCCTACTTTCTTCCGAGGGCGAGAAAACCAGTCAGATTTTGAAACATGTTGTGAAAATTGGCAGAAAAATAAGAAAATCCAGATCAAAGACTAGCACACTCAAGGCTAAATATAGTTCCAAGCAGAGCAGAAGGCAGAAAGTTCCATCATCTCTGCTGATACAGTCTCTGTAGTGGAACTGCCCTTCCCAATCATGTAATTTCAAAAGACTCATGTTTGATTTTCAAATAAATTTCAGGGTTTTAATTGCTGCAGATATTCCTGGCATCTTCCAACGTTATCATTAGAGCATGAATACTTTTCTTTCATGCTGTAATCTAGCATAACTCTGTATTAGACTGATCCACAAACTACACATTTCACTTACTCTCCAGTATTTGTTGTAATCATGCAGGCATGAGCAGGGGAAGACTATCAAAATATTAACTATTTCTACTCTCTTCTTATTGTGGAATACAAAAGACTCAGAATTTCTTCTGATTTCTCGTACTTGCAACCCCTGTTTTTGAGCCTTTCTTTAGCGCAGTTCCTTCAGTGAAAAGAGCAGTTCCATTAGCATCACATTTTTGTGTGCCATGTTTCCCAAGACAATTCTGTGTTTAACACCTGCTTAGTAGCCCACACTTCTGGTTTTTCATTTGTCACTATCGACACTAATATGTGCTCTCTCCTTTTCCTGGGCACATATTCTTGCAAAACTTCTAAATCTTAATATAGCAGAGACTCACATCTGGTAGGAACTGGCTGATGCATCCAGCTACAAAGCTAACAGAGAGATTGTATAAATGTCTTTCCTTGGGAATTACAAGATATTTTCTACATCTTGTATTTCCCAAGGAATGTATTCCCAAGATGTATAAGTAAATATAAATATACGTTGTCCTCAGGTTGAGATTGTTTTCATTTTTTATGTACCAAAGGTAAAACCAGCCAGAATATACACATACACTGCCTTGCCTTACTTGGGCAGTCCAATCCTATTTCATTTCTTACCCCATCACATGGATCCTCCAGATCTTGCTACCAGTCAAAGGACCTCCAAGAAGCAGCAGCAGGGTTTCACAGCTCAGATACTGTGCCCACCTTGTGGTAACGGCCAGCTAGACAGGCTGGTTGCTGAGAAACTGATTATTCCTTGAAAAGACAGTGGATAATCTTAGATTTGAGCCATTATATTATTCTTAGACTAATTTTTCAAACGAAGCAGAGGCCACAGTTGTCTTTTCATTCCCTGACAGTGGCCTGCATAGTCCATCTCCAGAGCAGTGGTGTAGGAACCCAGCTCTCTCAGTAAATCGTATTAGTCAACTGCTATTAACATAAAGCTGGATTTCACTCCTGTGCTTATAAGGTTTCCCCCTGCTGTGCTCTGATTGCTTCAGCTTTTTGGTATAACTCAGCATGACCTGCCAGATGGCTTACTCACAAAGGGAATTCTCTTTCAGATAGCTTCTGGAATTTTCCCAATGCCAACCTCTCTTTGTTCTGGATATTTCTGGGCCCTTCCAGTTCACCTCCTTTAAATGCAAAAAACCTGGCTGCTAATGCACATCTCTTCTTCATTCCCCACAAAAACCAAAAATGCAACATTTTACAGCATTCAGGTTATTTAAATAAATAGTACAATTGTCCCTTTACAGTCAGTCACTAGGAGTTTCTTTTAAAAGAATCACCCACAATCTCAAAACACGAAAAAAAAGTTCAGGTAATTTGCACTGAATTCCATGAGGAGTTATGTACATTAATGTAGAGCGATTTATGTTAACAATTGGGGGCTGAGAAAATTTTGTTTAACCCTAAATCTGCTTCTTTGGTGACAATCAAACCATTTTTTTCTAGCAAACTTTAATAAATACTTTGACTACACAATGTAGGCTGGCTTTTCCTTGGAACTCACATCCCTCTAAAGACTCTTTTACATTTACTTCTCTTTGAAAAACCCCAGTGTTCTTTATGTTTTGTAGGTGTTCTTTGATGATTGAAAAGGAACAACTCTAGTTTCCTGTGAATAGTTTTTTGGGCCACAGGGCATATTAACTTTGTACACTGCCATCTATTTGGAAAGCACTTGTTGTGCAATGTAGGTTTCAGTCTCAAAATAAGGATTTTGCAAGTTTATTTTTCTCTTTTTCGTCTTTCTTATGTAATTGCTTAGGGCAGTTTCTGTGTGCTGATGTAAATCACAACTTTATTGTTTATTTTGAAAAGCCTTTGGTCTGAACACTGTTTTTCTAGTATTCCCAAACTTTCCTGTTTCTTGGGTTTCCATTCAAAGTTACGCTCCTTCTTTATATTATTGAAACTAAATCAGGCTGGTCATAAACTTTGGAAAAAAACAAAAACAGTTCTTCTGCGGGCTCTTCTGGCCCACCAGATGAAGTAAAAGAAGTTTCCTTTTCTGCTGGAAGGCCAAGAATACTAGATTTAGTTTTAGGTTGTGGGAATAACTCATCTGAATGTGGTAGTCTGATGTTGTAACCACACTGAGCAAACATCACAACTAGTAAAGATATTAAGAGGGAACAGCACCTCAAAAATGTCTAAAAGAGACTTGGAGTCCACTTCTTCTTTGATAAGCCTGTAAATGTGATGAACACCAAAAAATTCTTGTAACATTTCTAATTTTTCAATGGATATTTTCCATTTTCTCTTTCAAATTGCTCCTTTGCAATACATGTTTCATAAAATTCACATTTGATTTTGTAAGGTACTTATTCTTTCTAGGAGAGAAAGGATACATCATTAAATGATTGGGAAATGAGAAGGATTGAAAAGTTAATTAACACTTAGATTAAAGTTCTGCAGATCAACAGCACTGTCTGAATTGTCTCCATTTTAAGAAATATCAATAATAATAATTTCTCTCTAACCACACATCTAGCAACAAAAAATTGAAGTGGAAATTATTCTTTCAAGAAAAGCAGTAATAATAATGTCTGCCAGTCATAAATGAGGCTTAAGCTCACAAAAGAGTGAGCTCTTAATCTTTAACTGTTATGAGGCTACTATGAGATTTCCCATAACATTATTAACATATATTAATAATTTTCTTTTTGTATTATCAAATCATCACTCTACCTGATGGAACTCACCTTTCCAAAACAAACACTCATTTCTTATTCTCCTTACTAAAAGCAAAGTGAACACCAACCCCCAAATTAAATTAGACTTCAGGGATTAAAAATTATGCCTTTGGATATTCCATTTGAAAATGGTTGCTTCTTTGTCATCATTTTCCTTAGCTGCCAAGGGCACTAGCAGATGTCATAGCAAAGACTTACAAATATAGACTGGTTTTACCTGCATGCTGCACAGTCCTCTGCACCCCTGTTCTGCCTGTTGGGAACTTCAGCTTCCATCCATTGGGCCTTGTTTCAAAAATATGGCTGGAGCACCCCCTGGAAGTTCTCCACAAGTCCTATGAGGCTTTCTTTGTTTCAGGGAGTCTACTGGGAGCACAAACCTTTTGCTCAAGGAGCCAGGAATGGTGTCAGTGGAGTAAAAGACTCTATTTTCTGATTATTCTCTTACAGAACTACTTGAAAAGGTGTGATTCATCCCTGGAATATCATAGAACCACAGAATCAGAGAATGTTTTTTATTGGAAGGAGCTTGAAAGACACTCTAGTGCCAACTCATCTGCCCATGGTCAGGGACAGCTTTCACTAGATCAGGTTGCTCAAAACCCCAGCCAAGCTGTCCTGAATCCCTCCAGGGATGGGGACCCACCACTTCTTTGGACAAGCAGCTCCAGTATTTCACCACCCTCAAAGCAAAGAATTTCTTCCTAATATTCAATTTGAACTATTCTCTTGTGGTTTAAAGTTATTAAACCCCCTTGTCTTATCACCACCTTCCCTTTAAAATGTCCCTTCTTCTCTTGTAGTCCTCTTTAACTACTGGGAAGGACTTTAAATTTCCCTCAGAGCCTTCTGTTCTCCATCCTGTCTCCATAGGAGAAGTATTCCATCCCTTTGATCATTTTTGTACTCCTCCCATGGACCTACTTCAATAAGTCATCTAGACTTTAATGCAATTTTTAGTCTGTATATCAGACTTCAACAGGAAAACTGACAAATTTTTAAGCATCTAAGCAACCACAAGACAGAAAAAAACAAACAAAAAAAAACCCCCAAAAAACAAACCAGCAAAAAAAACCCAGAAAAAAACCCCACAAAATACCCCCAAAAACCTGTCTGCTAAATTCAGAACGTGTTTTTCTTGTTCTAGATTCTTCAACTCAGAAATGTTTTGTTTTGTTTCCAGAATAAATTAGAACAACTGAGAGCAGTAAATATACATAGAAAAAACACAATTAGGAAAATATTTGGGAGACAGAGTAACAGAATCATTTACTCTTCTTTGTACCTGAAATGTACAATGTAAAGACATGTTCACTTGCCCATACATACAACTGTTCTTACTGAGGTACAAGCAATGTAAACAAATGCCCAAATGCATATATACACAAAAGTAATTTAAATTTGCAGTATTGATGAAAAGACTTTTTTCTTCTGTTTAGTTTTTAAAATTCTGTTTCTCATCTGTACGGCCTTGTGCCTTTAAATATAGGAAGAAGCGTCAATAAGACTTGGCGTAGGGGAGGGTTTGAATTAAAAAGGGGCACACAAAAATGATTCTGTCTGTATAAGTTTGGAAAACACATTCACTCCTGATCTAAAGAGACACCAGAGATTAAAATGTGATCCATCACAGAAACACAGAAATAAATTATACATATGGCTGCTCTCAGTGTGAATATCCATATTTACATGCACAAAAGAACAGTCATCTGCTAATAAGAGTACTTGTCACTTGTCATTAATCTATCCCAAAAGCATGTACACTCCTACCATGAGGAGTGAAGCTTTTCTTGTAAATTTGGGAACTAATAATACATGAGCAGGTTCAGCCCAGAATCAGACATGAACCTGTTCTGCCTGAGTTCCCAGCCCAGCAGAAGCCAGGTGAGCGAGTTTTCTGCAGCCTCAACTTTGAAGCAAGATATTCTGCTTCTCAAACTTCACAAGCTACAAAACTTAACCTCGACTCCAGGCTTTTTTGAAAGATATCCAAGGTGACCTCCTGTCCTGAAGTAAAAGGCTTAGGAAGTGCTGTCAGGTTGCCCAGTCTAGACATGATGCCAACACCTCCTCTTTGGATCTGTCTCTCTGAATCTGATTTGACACAGGAGACCTTTTTTGAGTTTAGTATGCCAAAGAAAGTACATTAAATGATAGCACCAGCTTTGCCATATGTCTTTGAAAAGTACCTAGGATTATGTTTGTTCTTCTAAATGGCAGCATGACAGCTCTCAGTGGGAATGCTGGGCTAATTCATCAATTGTATCCTCCAGTTAAGTTATAACCTGTTGCAGCAGCCCTCTTGTTAGAGGGTAGAAATGAGCCAAAACACAGACTGCTTGTTTATCACAGCGTGAAAAGGGTCCTGGTTTATTCCTCTTAACAGCTCAGCCATCTTGACTCCAACTATTCACTGACTCTGGCTGCAGCAAGCTCCTACTGTAGGTTTCCATTGCAACCTCTGACTGCTGGTTACTCCCTGCTAAGCTCTGCATACATTAATTTGCAGACCAACTGCAGGCTTTTACCTGGCTAGAGTGTGACTGCAGGTTCCAACACCAGGCTCTAACTGCTGACTGAGACTGACCTCACAGCAGTGATTCTCTCTCCCCACAATCCTTCTCCTTCATGATCCCACTCACCAGCTAGCCAACTCCCTTTTATCACACTTGTCTTTACTGGCTATAGCTGTGACTCATCAGGGGTGAGGCTGAATTGGGTAATTAACATAGCTGTTTTTTATCAGGGGCAAGGTGATGTGTATTCTGTTCCCCTACAATGACTAACTAGAAAACTAGAAGAGACTGTCTGGACATTAATAATCCAGTCCAACCTTGATTTTATGCTATTATTCTCGTGTGCCAGATATTCCGGATAACTTCATTTCATTTTCTAGCCCTCCTCTACACTGACATTGCTTTCTCATTTTGCATCACTAGAATGTGTTTTTCATAAACAATTATTTTTTGCCTTTATCAATCAAAAGATTAACCGTGGGCAGACCAATAGCTGCTGCTTAAAGAATTTCATTAGTGACCAGGTTCCAAACAAAACAGTTCTTTTTACTACAACCTTCAGTGCACTCTAGGTCATTAACTCTGTATCAAATGCATTTCTCTCCACAAATTATTGTTAACCTTCCCTTGTAACTAATAAGAAGCATTTTCTCCCTGATTTGGAAATGCTTATAGATGCTGCTGTGTCTGGATAAAACTGTCACAAGTTTAAAAAATGTATTTACATGCCCAGTAATACGAGAGGGTGGTGGTGGTGATGTTGGTGTTAGGATTATATATACACAACGTCAGGAAAAATTCAAAATAAACTCTTCCACTCTATCTGAAAGTGTGAGGAGTAAGACTCGTACCAAAGAGCACCCTAAAAATTACACTATTCAATTTTTTTTTTACAATATCTCATACTTTTTTTTTTACCTATACAGTCACAAATTAGACAAGATAAAGAAAACTTTTTTGAAAAAAATGAATAATTCAGTATTTTTCTGTATCTATTATTCAGACAGGACATGGCATAGCCTGATTCCTTGCAAAAATTTACAAATTGTTATTATTGTTCTTACAATATATACAAAATTGTCACTGAAAAAATGAAAGGCTTAATTATAGCAGGAGCAAGGGCTAATAAAGTTTCACCCTGTAGATCTGTTGTTGTACTTTACCTTTATATTTCAGGCTCTCCAACAGTTTTTTCTTGTGTTTTAATGAAAATCGGGAGTTCAATCTTTAAGGAAAAAGTAATATATTAATCTATTAGGCTAGCAAGCCTTACTAAAATCTAAATTTGTGTCTCTGTTGAATAGTTGATCTATGAACACAATATTTTACCAGTCCAGGAGAAAAAAAATATCGACTGGTCCCTCTGACCATTGATTTGTGTAGCATGTAAAAACAAATATTTTGTTCTGGTGAAATCCATCTTAGACTAGCTCCTGGCTTTCTTTTTTTTTTTTTTTTAAATAAATGTAACTTCCTTTCTCTTCCTATTTAATCTTTTCTTCAACTCACTTAATTGACCTTTTCTATAAATTGGTCATCTTTCACAGTACTTCAGCATAAATTATTATACCTCTTTCTTCCCACTATATATCCGGAAAATAAAACACTAATGGAGAACTCACTACAGTTTTCTAATTAAGACTGAATCAAGGATTTAGCTTCATTGTTATGTATGAAGAAGGCAGCATGTGTGTTGCTGAGTGCAGAATAAATTTTCTGATGATTTGTATGTAAATCCGTTAATTAGTTTATGAGGAAAAATAATTTTAAAAAGAGCCTTTAAGAAATTTAACACCTGCTTTACCACCCTGCCCCCACAGCTTTCCTCACCCCCAGGCCCTTGCCCATGGAACCCCTGTGTCAAAACTGGTCCCAAACAGAGGGTGCTGAGCCCCAGGACACCCCAGCCCTGGCAGGATTTCCTCCTGCGTCTTCAAAAGAGGCTGCAGGTTTTGTTAGTACATGGTTGGTTTTGATCACTATGTTCTTCAGCCTCTGTGGATGGGTGGGAGCTGCACAAAACCAGCTAATCAATAGTTATCTGGGTGAAGAAAAAACAAATAACAGGAAAGTTTTGAAAAAAGTGTCTCAAGTTATTTACTGCTACACAATATTGACAAAGACCCACTGGGAAGCTAAATCTGCCAATCAAACTAATTGGATTTAGCAGGAAATGATGGATTGAAGATGTATGAAAATAACCATCAGTGTGACTGAAAAATGAAATGCCAAATAAATTTACAATAGCAGCGGTATCTAGTATATCAGCCTCCTGTCTGCCTAACCTGTGGCAGATAGAATAAATCATAAAATTTGGGCTCTCCTGCCAAGATAGAAACATTAATCACAGTCTGCAGGTCCTGTTTTGAATAAATGTAAATTCTGACATAATTTTTGGCAAAACCCGCAAAATTGTGTACGCCAGAATTAGGTTTGTAACCAATATTTGTTCTTGTCATAGAAAAGATATTACATAAAATTATGTTAAAGTGCGGTGTCAATCAAATTATCCATTTTTTTAATATCTCTGAATTTTTTTTCTGCTGCTTCTTTACCATGCTGTTGCATATTTTAATGTGTTCAGAGCAAAGGAATATCTTAGTATCATTATGAAGCTAATTTTATTATAAAATTTTAATGATAAATTTTAATGTGGCAACCATCACACATTTTTCTGTTGAGTTCCTTGCAGAGATTCATTAGAGCAGCCCTAATTATTACGCATTCTTTTCATTTTCTTTAGAAATTTGCAATGAGAAACGTAATTGTTTCTTTCAGGGAAAAACTATAGTTCAACAGGGTTTGAAGACTTAGTCTAAAACAGCACTTTTGGTTCATTCTCTTTCTATCCAGGCCGGTAGGCCCTGGTTCCTTAGCAGCATTTTGGGATCAGTGTCAGTATTGCAACTCATTTTTTCCTGAGTTTAGAGCACAATGTGATTTTTCAGCATGCTTTCAGTCTTAAGACTGATCTAGCTTTTGGTTACTGTTTGGGGGGTTTGGATTTTTTTGGGTTTTTTTGGGGTTTTTTTCCATCAGCATACTTCGATTTCTGTACAGCACAAGAAGACTTTTAGTGTTTGACTTCATTGACCCAGTGCAAATAAACAGTTCAAACGAGAAGTACAGATATATATTTGCTAGCTTTGGAAGTCCCAGTTTCCATTAAGTTAATACTCCTTTTACTTTTCAAGACCTTCTGTATTCCACTACAAAAGAAACTTCCCAAATGGCTGGCAGAACACTAAGCTGTTCACTGAACTATCATACCACAAAATGTTTCTGGATAAAAACAGCAGTCTTAAAACTGTCTTTCATAGATCTGCTGAGAACTCATGTTGATTTTCAGAAAAAAAAAAGAATTTTTTTTTTAATTGTAGCATCCTCATTGGCAACTCAAGGCTTTGAAACATTTCTATTAAGTCTTTGAAAAAATATTATCCTTGATAATTTAGTCAGGTAGATATTGTGCATATATTGCATCTAAATCATGTTTTCACTCAGAAAAAAAAACTATTAAGAATCTTCTGTACTATCATTTACTCAAGGTTAGTACTCGAGGGATGGCACATAGCAGGTGTGTACTGCAACAATTATATGTATAGGTGCATGCTGCATATGTTGAGCTATGTACCGCATATATCTGTAGTATCATAAACATGTAGTCTGTATCTATACATACAGTATATGATGTATGTGGAGTGAATAAACATTACATGTGCAGTATGTATACATTAGTGAGTTTTTTCAGGCATTGGAATAGGCTGCCCAGAGAAGTGGTGGAATCCTCATCCCTGGAACTGTGGATGTGACTTTGGGGGTAGGTAGGGTTTAGTGGTGAACATGTTGGTGCTGGGTTAATGGTTGGACTTGATGATCTTAGAGTTTTTTAAAGCTTGAATGACTCTATGATTTAGTGTCTACATGTGGTATTTAGTAATCCACAATACACATACTGTAAGCATTCATACACATTCTGCTTGAATAACTCTTCCTGTTTCCTTCTCTTCCTGAAAGTAAGAAGAGATGGAAACAACCAAAATGAATCTAAGCAAACCAACAACAAACACACCAACATTAACCCATACCCACTGTCAGGAACAATCAAGTAACTCCACTGAGGACTTTTGTGCTTATATTTAGACTTTCAAAGCAACAACTCTGTAAATGGTGACACTGTGAATGTTACCATATCTTTAGTGAAACACACAGGTTATAATGTGTGCATAGGATTTGAATGCTGTGATTTGTGTAATTGCCATTGATCATATCACCAAAATTATAATAAATTAAATGTTAGAGAAGGGGAAAACATTCACAACATTGCTCTTGAATTTACTTACTGTATCAATCCTCTGGCACTCTGATGACAGCAGAATGGTCAGCTGTGATTGCCTGTGTAAGACCTACAGTTCTCTTAATGGATATAAAAGCAACAATAACAGTAATGAATGCTTCAAGAAAATAATTCTAGTCCATGGACTAGGTTGTCACCCAAATTACTGCCAGGTCAGCTGCTGTTCTGTAAGGTGGCAAGAGAGTCAAACACTAGTGGCAGCCAAAAAGGATCAGCTATTCTTGCACTTGTCTCTGCTCTTTTCCACATGCTTGAAAGAATTTAAGAACATATTCTACTCCTCTTGAAATGAGTGCATCTAAATTTTTCCTGTCATGCATCAGAATTTTTTTCCTCTACTTGAATGGTCAGATTTTGGAACTGCAATAAGATCAGAGAGACACTAAACCACAAGCAAATGTGCTTTATATTTAGTGGGACAGATGGTCTCAATTACCATATCTTGTTTCTTGTGCCCTATATTTTCCACTTACCCCGTTAGACCTTTCATATATTTCTAATGAGAAAATTGGGTAGATTTAAAATTTTATTTTAAGGATTTTTTTTTGAAAGCCTTGGTTTAATAGATGAAATAAAATTATTTTTCTAGGAAGAAAGCCAATATGAGACAAAGACATTTTCCCAGAAGAGAAATGGAAAATATTTCTGTGTAACAATTCAGTATGTTACTGTGCCGTGGTTTAACCTCAGCTGGCAACTAAGTCAGACCCAGCTACTTACTCATCCTCCCCCAGGGGGATGAGAAAGAGAATTTAAAGAATGAAAAAAAATGCATGAGTTGAAATAAAGACAGTTTAGTAGGGGAAAAAAACCAAAAAAACCCAAAAAAAACCCCAAAAAAACCCCCAAAAAACAAAAAAAAACCAAAACAAAACAAAAAAAAAAAAAAAAAAACAAAAAAAAAAACCAAAAAAAAAAAAGCCATATATGCCAGCAAAACAAAGCAAAGAATTCATGCCCCACTTCCCATGGACAGGCATCTCCAGGAGAACAAGGCTCCATTATGGACAATGGTGACTTGGGAAGACAAATGCCATGACTCTAAATATTCCCCTCTTCCTCCTTCTCCCCCCAGCTCTATATGCTGGTCATGGCCCCATGTGCTCTGGAATATCCCTGTGGCCAGCTGGGAACACCTCTCCCAGCTGGGAACCCTCCCAGCTTCACAAGCCTGCTCACTGCTCAGATGGGGTGAGAAGCAGAAAAGGCTTTGACTCTCTGCAAGTCAATATCTAAACCAGCAATAACAAAAATATCTCTGTATTATAAACACCATTTTCAGCTCAAATCGAAAACACAGTCCCATAAATCTGTTTTGGAGAAAATTAACTCTCTCCCAACCAAAACCTGTAAATGCTGTTATTGAAGAAAATTTGGTCTTGGGTTAAACCAATTTTTCACTCTATAGTCAAATATCTGAAGATTTTGAATAGAGCAGAGTCAGTTCCAGGTAAGAAAATTAATTTTCTCTCTAGACACTTTAAATTTCCATAGCAATTGAGAAGCTCTAATTGATTGCAGAACAATAGCTTCACTAATGGCTTCCGGAAGGGCATTTCCAAGCTTTCTTTGTGTGCGTGTGTGTTTGTATTCTGTACAGCACTGGTTTTCCAAAAGCATTTTCACTGAGTCTAAGCCACAAAAAATTACATTAGCATTGCATTTGTTAGCATTAGATGGTATGCCACCATTACAAGAGGTCAGAATAATAACACCAGAGCCTGGAAATGATGCTGGTCTGCCTTGGTGGAAGTGGAAGCCAGTTGTGATTTGCAAGTGCATCTGTGGTATCACAGTTCTTCCTGTTCTAAATCTTTTGACATTGGCTCACTTAGGAAAAAAAAAACTTGTATATTCATCTACATATTGTGTTTAATATGGAAATAAAATTTTGTGTGTTCATATAAATATTGTGATTAATATGGAATTATAATTTTCAAGTAAAAAGGAATTTAAAAGGTGATGTAGTTATGGGAGTCTACCATTGGAAAAGTTTATGCAAAAGTAATTAAATACCTGTTTAAAACAAAATCATAGATTAACTTGAGAAACAAATATATTCCTGACTTTGAAATCCTTTTTAGCCTCATTTATTTTATTTGCTGAAAACTATTTTAAATTCTTGGCTACTACAATTCTTTCTTTTAAATACAATATATGTAAAATAACAAAACCTACTTGTGTTTTGGTTTTTTTTAATTGAGGCAAATTTTGTGGCTTACCACCATTTTTTTACTTTTGAGTTTTGGTTTTCAATCCTGAACAACGATGCATCAAGCTTCATCAAAGGGAGCACATAGTTCTACTTGTTAATTTACCAACAGGAAAAACGTACTAGCAGCATGAAAGGGATCTCTTACTGAATAAGTAAATGTTCCAGAAATCTTTAATTACAGGAACTCGTACCAAATATTCATAAAAATATTTACAAGGTTCTGTTAATAATCACATCTCTTTGGTGGTTGTTTGGTTTTTTGTGTTTTTATTCAAGTCTCTTCTGAAATTCTCTATATTTTTTCTATTTATATCATTAGGGTTGAATGCTGCTGTATTTCCTAGTGTGCCAGATGGTTGGAGAAATGAAGATACAATCACCTCTCCTGAAATTTACATAAAAATGAATGTACTGACATCAAATTAAAATCCAAGGGAATGACCTCACAATGACCTTGATGAATGTGGAAAAAGGAGAGAGAGGAGGAAACAATCGCAGCAAACTGATGTAAGAGGAACTGTAAAAAGTCTCCTACTGTTTGAGTATGTCAATTCAAGAAGTTTTCTATTTTTATTTTCAGCTTTTTGTTGCTTGAGGAGATACAGAACAGAGCCTGAGATCTGACTATGCATTTACTCTGCAGATATAACCCTTCAATTAAAATATTAAGGAAACAGGTATTCTCTTTCTCTTCCTTCAGTTTGTTATTAAGCTGTAGTTCTGACCTTTCCCAAATTCATTGTAATACAGGTTTCACAGAACCTGACTTTCTTTTGAATTATTTGCATTAGGATATTTTTGAAGGACACAAGGCACCTACCTGGAGATGTGCTCTGTTATAGTTTAGTAGCATTCAATATTTAATAGCTTCTGCTTTTCAGAAGTTTTCTTCAGAGGATAAAGATGAGAGTTCAGGGAATGAAAGAGAATATAGAAACTCCCAGTTTCAAGCCACATTGAAAAATCTGCTAACTATAATTACCACCAGTCATTGCTGAGAATTTGAGCACTCTTCGTGAAATGATCCAAATAGTAACTAAAGGCCATATGAAGGAATACTTATTATTACCACTGATATTACATATTTAAACATAAAAAGTATGGTCCGTTGTGTACAACTCAAAGAAAATTTTTGAGTCTAGAAAACATACTTTGCAGCAAACCAATTTTTTTTCCCCAATTCTTTGCATTTTATTGATGACCAAACACAGTCATGTCTTCAGATTGGTTGTCTGAATTGAGAGGACCAGAACTCCTTTTGGATCTGATGGGTATCTGCTTGTGGCACCTAAAACCTGAATCTAAAGTAGATCTTGGCTTAACCAATATTTTCCTAAAAAGAAAAATCCCTTCTGTCTTTTCTTTTACTATTAGAGGAGCTGCGGAGATATAAACTAAAGGTGGTTTGCTAAAGGTTATGTTGCTTCTGCCGTGCTGTATTTTGCACATGAATAAAATGAGAAGGCTGCAGTTTCCAGTCAATCAATGTTTGAGGAAAAAGCAACACTTTAAAAAGTTCAGCTTAACAGTTGCAAGCTTTCACTTGAAATATGGCATTTTTTGTGCCACCTCGTTGAAAGTTCATAGCAACTGTTGAAGACAGTAAGAAAATTACTGGTAATTTTAAATCCTCAGCTTCATTTGACAGCTCCATACTTTAGGATTCAATTTTTTTTTTCTTTTTTTTTCTTTTTTTTCCCTTCTGTAGACAGTGCATTCTCTGTGAATTCACTAGTTCTAGACCTGACACTTATTCATTGCATTGCTCTCCTTCAATTATGTACTTGGCAATTGCTCATACTCAGCCTTGGAAATGGGAGAGACATTGTGTGAGTACAAATAAATGTAAGCTAGCAAATTAAGGTTATCTTTTATGGCTTTTAAAGTACACGTAATAGAATCTTTATCTTCCCACTGGACAGTCAACATCTCATTTGGAGCAAGAAACTCCCCAAAATGCTGCATTTCCCATTTGAAGCATCATTGAAGGGAAGCAGAGATGGGCCATAACTATTATCTCATCAGTGTCTCATCAGCTTTAAATTTGGCTCTCAGAGAGGGCCGCTATATATATTTCAGAATAATGCCAAATGCCAAGAATGCTAAAGGGAACTATTTTTAATGCACTCATAGTTCTTTTGCCTTCTGTGAGGCTGGTTTATGCCCACAAACATGATATGTTTTGATTTTGGTTTGGGTTATTTTTTTTTCAAATGTAAGGTTGTTAACTACTAAAAATGATTATGTGCTTGTAAAATAAATGTCCAATAAACATTTTTCATATGAAAAAAACTCACATAATCTATAATATTCTGTGAGAATTAATAGACATAATATACTAGAGGATTACTTTTTATTATTTCTATTAATATTTTCTTCAGTCTCATTAAATCTTCCTTACTTTTTCCCTCAGAAAGCAAAAAGTACAATAAAATGAACATGAAGAATCTTTAATGCTAACAGCCATAATATATTCTAATCAACATCTTCAGGAACACATCTGTCCAAGTTTGAGATGCTGAACAAAGTTGTTTATGGGAGCTTTTTAAGGCTGAATGGGAAAAAAATTAGAATTCCAGGAGAAGTCTGTCATGAGGATTATCAACCTGGCAACTGATATGAAGAGTACATATCACTGAAAAATAAGCAAAATACCTGCAAAATAAGAAAGGAAATTTTCCAAAGCATAATTATGTTGAGTCTTCAGCTCACCTTTCTACTCTGCTTACCTGGTAAAATTAGCTCATGGTTTTCTTGTCAGTGATCTCTGTGTCAGTGGCTGAGATATGGAAGAGCTGTAACTTATTCAAAATACTCAGACAATTTGTGGTTTTAACCAAAATTGTTTTATTGTTTTATTTTTATTTCCTCCCTGGGAACAGTTTTCCAGTCCAGCTTGGGGCCCAGGTACTATCATGCCCTGTTTTTTTTTTTCAGGAACCAGGACCAATAAGGTGAAAAGCCTTCCTTAGCAGTCTGCTCAGGAGTTGGAAAGTTTCTATGCATGGAAAAGAGAACAGACAGCTGGGAAAGGCAGCATTTTCCCAAAAGTCCCTGGAGGATATGTGTTAGACAGCAGTGGCAGCTGCATGGGTCAGAGCTGTAACTACTGATAAGAAGAGTCTTTTTCTCTGCCTAAAGCACCATCAGCTTTCTTTCATCACCAGTGACTTAGGAACAGAAGGGTAGGGCTGGATTTCTAGATGTTGCCTGACAGCATCTTCTGAAGTTCTATGAAGCTAAAGAAATGCTTTTCACTCTTTTGTATGGGATTTTCTTGGCAGATAAAAGTAGTCCTCGGGTTCAGTGGTGTTAACAGCATAGAGGATGATTTAATCAACGGGCATCTGTTAGGGATGAATGAATCCTAAATATATCACTGGCGTCACAACTGGAGATCCTCTCGTAAGCAATCAGGGAAGATATAGAGCCATAGTGCATCTGATAATATTCTGGGAAGGAAAACTGAATTTTAGGTACTCAAACTACAATTTAGGCTGTCATACTTTTTTTCCAGACTAGCATTAAAGGATTTACTTTTTCTTGTTCTTTTTTCCAACCAATTTTCTTTCTTTTATTTACTTTTCCAGACTTTTTCCTTTAAGGGGAATTTTTTTCAAGTCTTCATTTAGACAGCAATTTGTTTTGCTAGCTTTGGTTAATCCAAAATTAGTAAATGGACATTTCAGGAGGAGTAAATAGACTTCTTACAAGGAGTCTCACAGGTAAGACAAGGAGTACAAGTTAATCCTGGGGAGGTTCAGATTAGACACAAGAGAACAGTTTTTCTCAATGAGAACAATCAGTCATTGGAATAGTCTGCCTAGGGAAGTGGCAGATTCCCCAGTGTTGAACAGTTTTAAGATTCAGCTGTACAAGTTGCTGCATCATCTTGTCTAGACAACGCTTTTGCCAGGAAAGGTTGGAGCAGATGATCCCTGATGTACCTTCCAAGCTGGCCTTCTACGGCATTTTACCCAAGATTTTCACAGTTCCTTTTCCTCTGAATTTTTTTTTTTACAGGTTAGAATTAGTTTACCAGTCTGTTGCTATCTTTTAGCTAAGCTGCTTGAATATGATTTCACTGAGTTACTGAAGGTCAATTTCATTGTTGCCAAATTTATCTTTAAAACAAATAATGTTTTTGAAAGTACTTGATTTATTTATTTAATTGACCATGAGTTCTTTACTTCCTTTCCTGCCCAAAGTCTTTACCACGTGAAACTTTTTCTTCTGGGAGTTATTTCACAGTATATAAGAAGAAAAAAGTTAAGCAGTCAAACTCTATTTGACATATAAGCTGAAGTGCTAAATCCTCTGCTATCAGCTGTAAGCAGTTAGGCTCACAAGTAAGTCAGGAGCAGAGTTAAATGGGATTCCAGCCAAAAAAAAATGGAATTACTTATGGAAGTAGTTACTCTGATACAGGAATGGGGGTCAAATGCTGGGCTGTAATGAAGAGTATTAGTATAAACTACTGACTGGATGAAAAGTTTTCAGAAGGGATTTATGCTCTGTGAAAGGACATTTGTACATTTCCCTGTCTGGAATGATGTGTATGAGACATCTTTCATAAAAGTAAAAGTGGAAGGATGTGATCTCCGTTTCTTTTGATCATTCTTTAAAGAATACTGAAATACGCAGACAAATGAGACAGTTTATTACTCTTGAAAATATATGATGCTTATCTGTGTGCTTAAAAAAAAGAAAAAAGAAAACTGCGTATTACACTTGCAGGTACAATCAAGAACAGTGTGAAAACCATGCTGAGAAACATCAATTGTCGTCCATCATTGAGTTGCCTGTATCCTTGACAAAATTTAGGACAGCCACACATAAAAAGAAAATCCAGATTAACATCTGGAACATAATTTTTCAGGTTTTCTATCACCCTTTTATATTGAGATGTATATTTATTTTGAGACATTCCCAAAGGAATAGTCCTTTTACCTTGAGCTGGAACTGTGATTCTGCCTACTTCTGTCTTTTCCCATCTCTGGTTCAAACTATGACCCTGTTTTCACACTGCTTTGAAATTTTCCCTAATAATTATTCTGCTCTTCCTCTGCCTCTTAACATAAGACATATTTTCTTGTTAAAAAAACCAAACAAAATAAACAAAAACAAAAAACCCCAACATATTATGCAATTAACTGCTCTTTCTGGCTCTTCACCCCCCTTTCCATTACTAAATGTGTTGAACACCTTGCCAGTTTGCTTTTCTGAACTTGCTGGTCTGGATGCTTTGCAAGTCTGCTTATCACAAACTTTGCCTTCCTGCTCACGATAACTTTATTCTCCTAAAGGCCATTAATCATCTTTTCTGTGTTTGATGTCCTTGCATATTCCTTTGGCATATCCAAATCACCTCTAACTGTGGGCATGGAAAATATGATCATGCACTCATTTGCTGCTCTTTGGTAGCTGCAATTGTAATTTAAGGATATAATTTTTAGCAGTTCCTCAGAATTCTATCTTCACTCTGGTATGTCACGATACTATCCGTGGTAACCCAAATTTGATCTTCAAGGCAGAAATTTGTCTTCAAGACAAAAAAAAAAAATCTACAAGACACCATTTTTTGGGGAAAAAGCATCTACTTTATTTTGGTTTCCTTGAAAGACTTCATCCTTTGAAGTCATATGTTTAGAAAGATTCTTCTGAATTTTGAAGGAAAAAAAGATCCACCTTTAGACAAAGGCTGATTGACAGAGAATCTTGAGCAGGATTTCTTTATTTAGTCTAGTTGGTATAGAGCTAATTTTTTTCATAATACAGCATACACATGGTGCGGTATTTTAGATCTGTGACCAAAGCTGTGCTGATAACACAGGGATGTTTTAGCTGTTGGTGAATAACTCTTGAGTAGTGTCAAGGTCTTTTCTATTTCTCACACTGCCCTGCATGAGAGTAAACTTGGGGCACAGTGGAGTCTGGGCGGGGACACAGCTGGGAAAGCTGATCCCAGCTGGCCAAAGGGATGTCCCAGACCATGTGGTGTCATGTCAGGGCTGGGTGGAGGGAAGTGTAGTTTTCCCAAATGTAGTGTTCCCAGGAGACTGGCATTGGTCTGGGTGTGAAGTGGTGAGCCACTGGCTTTGCATCACTTGGCGTTTTGGGTTTAGTTAGTCGGTTGTTTGGTTTGGGGATTTTTTGAAGTTTCTTTGTGGGGGGGCGGGGGGGGGCATGTTTTGTTTTTCTTTATGGTTTGTTTTTGTGGTTTTTTTTTTTTTTTTTTTTTTTGTTTTTTTTTGGTTTTCATTTTTTTAATGTGTAAAATAATCAGAATCAGAATTATTAGATTAGAAGAGACCTCTGAGATCATTAAGTCCAACCCAACCCTAACCTCAACTAAACCATGGCACCAAGTGCCACACCTAGTCTTTTCATAAACACATCCAGAGATGGTGAATCCAGCACCTCCCCAGGCAGATCATAACAATACTTTATTACCCTTTCTGTAAAAAACTTTTTCTGGAAATAAAACAATTCAAAAATTTGTACTGCTAAAGAGGATAGTATTATAAAAATATAATAAGGAGTTAAAAAAATTAGGTAAAGAGTGAATATTGAAAGCCATTTCAAAACACATTTTTTACTACAGCTTGAATCAGCCTTTCTCTTGCCTAGCAGACCTTATAAATCTCTTTCTCTTATATTTCTCCTTCCTTATGGGTGCACTCCCTGAAAAAAAAGCAAAAAAATTCCAAGTAAACAGACTCGGTCATTCATCTGGGGGAGGTTTGGTGAGGTGTTACAATATTCAGCATACATGGCACATATTTTCACAGATGCCCATCCAAATAACTTATATTGAAGGTCATCAGATACAAAGTCTTAGAAAAATGTTTTTTGAATGGCAAAACTGTATTTCTCAACATATTTCTTAATTTTAAGATATTAGAAATGGAAAATTCTAAGCAAACCTTTTTTCACATCCTTGACTATGATGACATAGCCAACTTCAATTTTTCATGGAATCAAAATGTTCATTTTTAAGATAAAAAGATAACAGCCTTATTTTAAAATTTAAATTAAGTTCTATTTTTATGATTTTCAATTAAGCTTTACACCCCTATATATTTTTTCCTGTGTACATAATATTTTTAGATTATAATTAAGTTCAGGAATAGTCATGTTCACTAATTAAAACCTCTTCATGTTAGGTGACATCGCTTATATTACAGAATTTTATGTCAAATGGAAAATGTTAGCAAATGCTTCATTACAGAATTTGCACTTCTGCTGTTGGGGTTAAACACAACCAAATTCTGCTGAGTCCTGAGTTTTTATGGACAGAATGCAGCAGCTTTTCTGATGTCCTTGTATCACTTTCTGTCATTTCTCAAGTACATTAAAAGCTAACATAAAATAAGAGAGTGGTTCTTGCTTGTTCTTATTTTACCTTCAATCTGTATTTGAATTCATTAGGGTACTGTTTGATCAGTTGCTGTGCATTTTACAATAGCAACATCTGGGATTCTTTGATCTTGCCAAATTGTTTGTATTCTTTATAGCACTCGTTAAAGAAGTAATTAAAAAAAACAGAAGCAGACCTTACAACCCTTAAAAAAAAAGTAATCCATGAACAATAATAGAAGAAATTGTGCATAATATCCTACCCTGATAAGGCTTTTAACAAGATTTTTCACCTCTCTTTTATGAAGAAAGGTAGCTCTGCTTTCCTTATTTTATTAATCGTGTCCTGGCCATGTCCAAAAGGCCCATCGTTGATTCCAGCTCAACATTTGGAGAGACTCTGTGCTGTGAAAAGGATTGTTCTCATTCTCATGAGCCAGGTGCCTCCATTCAGAATAATTACTCTATTTGGAAATCCTGTTTCACCTGGAAGAGGCCAGTCCTAGAAAACGTGGAAGAAGTATCAGGCTGAAAACTTGTGAACAGCAGAGCAGTAGCTTCAGTTTCAAGGTGCTGATTGGGTTATGAGTGTGTCTTAAGATGCAGGGTCAGCAGATTTGTCACTTGTTAGTCCTGTTCATTCTCTGAATTCCTAAGGCACAGAGGATAGATCTTCCCTTACTGATACCAGGGACATAATCTGTAGTCAAGAACAACATACTGAGTTAGAGACATCTCAAATTTTAGAGACAAGGCAGACTTCCTTCAAAATATGCTCCATGTAGAGGATATGTAGTTATTCATATTACTTACACGTTCTGAAAATTCAGAGAAGTAATTTCTGCCATCATACTTTGACAATTCCCTGTCTACTCATTATACATGCATAACTACCATCCCAGTTGTGTTTTCATTTGCTCTGGCTAAACACTGTCTGTTACAGTTTTATTCCCCTCTTCTGCAGTCATGGACTTTACAGCTAAGAGGGAAATTAGCAGCAGCTACAAGATCATTTAGAAACTATGTGGAAGCCATATTTATTTCTTAACTTAGTATCAGAATTCTTTTTCTCAATCCTCTTTCTTTATTTTGATATCAATTTGAAATTCTCATTCCTCTTAAACAGTTTAATCTTGGCTTTGCATCCTATGGAAAAAAAAATCTTCTCCTGAGTAATCTTCCCAAGACTTTGTATAGACTGCTTTCCATCTTGTTTTCATTCTATTACGTTATAGTCTACAAGCTTAAGTTATAGTGCTATCGGAAATGATTGGAACTGAGAAAAACATTGAAAGCTCTTTCTTTAAAATAATAATAAAAAAAAGGATGATACTCATCAGCAGTCAAATTTTAGTATTTTTTTTTAAAGACAACTCTCAAAGCTTGCATGACTGCAAATTTTAATTATAATAAAATGTGGTACTTTTATCTGGTACTTTTATGTGTCTCCTGAAACAAAAGTTGCTTCAAATTTTATACAGTATCAAAGCATGTCTGAGCAATTCCAGTAACATATTTGGGAAAGAAATACGAGAATTATAAAGAAAATCACAGTTACTGTGCATCACCAACATTTAGGTGGCAGTCTGTGACACTAAAAACTGTCTGAGCATCTAGGAGGCTGCAAAAGAAAAAACTATTAATGACTGCAAAGGGCAAAGGAAGCAGTGTGTGAAAGCTGTGAAGAAGCTTGCTGCCATATAGCAGAGTGTACTAGACTCTGCTGATGATTATTCTACCTCATTATTTCTAGAGGGCCCCTTCTAAGATTATTCTTATAGTGCAGCAGGCTTTATGCACACAGGAAAACAGAACAGCTTAAATACCTTCTCATTTAAACTGATAGCAAAAGCAACAAATGTGATAATCTTGCCAAGTTCACAAAGCAGGCTAGGGCAGTGAGCAGATCCTCTCCTTTTTGCTTTACAGCTGCCTTATTCTCTCTAGGCACAACATATAATTTGTTTGACATGCTTTTGGAGTTGGGGCAGGATTTTTGTCTTTTTTTTTTTTTCCTCCTTTCTTGTTTGTACACCTATGTCATCACCAGCAGTTTTGTTGGAAGAAACATTGTCATTTCCTGATCTTTTGAGTCATAGTAAAAGACGGCCTGTGAGAAGGAATCCGTTGACTTTATTCTTCCTTATTATAAAATGGATGAAAGGAAGAAACATTGGAAGCCATGTTTAAATCCAGAGCAACATCACAAAAGATCCTAGGAAGTTTCCATTAAGAAGAAAACATCTTCTATTCTAGCACATCTCCAGCAAACACAAGCAGATCTGTCTTCAGCCATAGAGTTAATCTAAGCCAGAAGTTTCCCAACCACTGTCTTTTGAACAGTCATGGTACCCTTGAAGACAGCACAAAGCAGTCCTGATAGAACTGGTAGAAACCTCACCCACCCCTGGGATTTCCATGCGTTGCTTTTAGTATGTGTCATGGAGTAACTCCATGTTTGGAAATAACTGTCCTTCTGTTTGAAGAAGACCTGTGTAGATGAATGCTACAGCAGCAGGACCTGCATTTCCAGCTGAGAAGGCACGAACTGGGCTAAATGCTCAAATACCCTGAGGCTAGGGGTTGCAAGGTAGCCTTTGGTGAGTGAGGTACAGGTATTCCACATAATTTTCTGAGATCCCAGAGTAGGAAAGTTTAGACATGGATGGGCAATGATAATGGGCCTGACCTGGGCAAATGCAGGGCAGAAATCAGCAGTGACCCGAACATGCATTTATCCCTGCCAAAAGCCAGCCCTCAAACCCTGCAATCTCACCACTCCTTCAAATGGGAAAAGCTAAAGCACTGTCATTTCTCCAGTAATACTCCACACAGGGAATGAAAAGTTCTGAAAGCCATTTTCTGATTAGCTTGGATGGTATGGGTTTCACATTTGCAGATGACCCATGTGAATGACATGAAAATGCCATGATGGAGTTTTGGGTCGTTCCTTTTTACCAGATGTAATAAATACTTCATGTAAATACACACACAATTTCTCTCATTCATTCAAATGAGTCCTTTTAAAAACATTTAAACACAGATTACCATTACAGTCCTCATCATTTATATTTGGTGATATAGCAAGTATGAGTAAAGCAACTGTAACATCAAGTAGTTTTGATAAAACTGTTTGTAAAAGACCATTTATATTAATTTTTTTTTTTTTTTTTTTTTTTTTTGTAACAACACAGTTTTTCAGTTCTTGCCAGTTTTAATTTGGCAGCTTTTTTTATTTGTTGGTTGTTGGTTTGAGAGGTTGGTTTGGGGCTTTTTTTGTATTTTGGAATCAAGATATTAAAGATTGGTTCTAAAAGCATATCTTTTTGGACTGAGGCATGCCAGCCAGAGAAAATTACAAACCACTTTCATGTTGCAGCATATTTTGGATGTGACAATGTCAGAAGTGTCAGCACATTCAGCATTGATAATAATAAGCAAGTGTAATAAAAGTTAATTTTTTCTGCCTAGACATGTCCATTGTTCAGAGCCTTGCATCCACTTGTTAAAAGCACTACAACATTTCTGAAACCTGTAATTCCTGAGCTGCCATGTGCCAAAAAAATAATTTCTTGGTAAAGTAGCTAGCCTATCTTGCATCATACATGCTGTACTTGAAATTAAATCTACCTTTTCATAATTTTCCCTCATTCATCACTTCTTGTCCTGATGATAACATTTAGCTCTTCCTGCACCTCTGTTGATCCATCCTTTTTCAACCTCTTCCAAAATGCCAGAATGGCATCCCAGCACCCTGCTGTTTTCTGGTTCTTTGAAATCAGCAGTGACAAAAATGAAACCTACTTCAAGAGTGGCAAGAACTGAAAAGTAATTACTTGTGCACAGAATTAAATTAAATATTATTTTTCATTTCAGAAGTTTAATTTCATGCTTTTTGCTGCCATTTTTTTCGATTCACTGGTGAATGACTATAGATTATTTTTTCACTAGTCAGCTACCTTTAATTTTAGATAGATGTTGATTGGTTAAAAGGGGAGTTAATGAAAAACTTCTTTAGGAATAAAACTCTACCATGACACAATAGTTGATAACACTAACTGAAAGTCTCTTCATAGCCAATGCAGCTCATCTGTGCAATCAGGCTGTAGCAGTCCATAGTAACTCAGTTTGTCTTTCACAATACCCAAATTATATATGATGGCAAAGCACATTCATTATCAATCAAGGGTGAAGAAATAAAGGCTGAGGCACAGGAAGCCAGGTTCCTGAGCCATGTCAGGAAGACAATTTAATTAAGAATGGAACATAAATTAAGATCAAGACACCTAAAAGATGAAAATTCAGCTCAGGCTAAGAGCAGCAGACTGATGTTTCTTGCTATACTTTAATACCCTGTTCTCCCTTGGTGGCTGCTCTCATTATTGGAGTACAGATGGTGAAAACACATACTGTTCAAATTTACTATGCTCATTCGCAAGGATGTTAGTTAAGAAAATAGTGTTACTCTAAACATTATAGCTCCCTTTATGCTCCTTTTATTTTTTTTTCACTTTTCAACACTAAAATAAATAAACCTGCATATGCAGTTACCAAAATGTTCCGTGTGCTTTCTAGTGATGGAAAGTACATGATGGCTGGATTGCAGACACTGCAGTCCATTACAGAACAAGATAATTAAAATTACAAACTTTAAAAACACATGTAATTTCCCAATGATTCTTAATGTCCTCTCTTGAGTCATTACAGTAATTGTGTAAATATGTTATTATAGAGTTATGAGAGGTGATCTTTACTCAATCATCTCAAATTACTCTTCAGTAAGTCAAGTTTGCTGTCACAAGGTTTGTTTACTGAAAATGCTCGGTCACTCACTGATTTCACAGATAAAAAACAGCTACAAGACATTTGTGGTCCAAGTTAACAGTAGAAGTGCAATATTTTTTTATTAATCATTTAGGAGATGGATAAGTGCTATATTAATAAATATTGCAGATGCTGTTAAATCATAGACCTAAAAAGACAACCTGAAGTAGTAAAACACAGCTATATTTTACTTTTATACAAGAAACCAGAAAAGCATTGGATGCAAAGTAAAATTACAATCCAAAACAACAATGACCAAAGGAACTGAAATCAGGGTCTTTAGTTTAACATACCATGGACACTTAACACACCATGGACAGATATTCTTATGTGCTCATCATCACCAGAAACCACTATTTGTATTTAGATATAGACTAAAAATAATTGGAGGCACATGAATTTGAAATCCTCATTATAATAATCTTTTGTTAAGTCTGTATTTTACTGGGTACCAGACAAGTGTTCAACTCACATTACCTTATGCTGAACTTACTGCCTTATTGCCTGCCTGGTTTGTGGGGTTGTCTGCGTGCATGCACATTCCTATGTCATAATCCCTTTCTTCTGGTACTTATGTCTCAGTTTCATCTCCTGTAAACTGATAAGCTATTAATTGGAAAGTGTTAACTTAATTTTTATTTCAATCATAGTCTTTCTATTTCTACACTAAATACCAGCAGGTGTTTGACACCAATTCAACTATTTCCTCTCCCTTCAGAATTTTCACCATTTTCCCTCCCAAAACTGAATAAGATTCTGAGATTTTTTTTCTCAGAAATCACCTACCCTTCTTTTTAGTTGTTCTTATCATGCGATGTCTGATTGACATGTCTGCTACCTTATTTTTTGCAGTGTTTTACAATTTATAAATACTTCATAGAGGTTTGCTGATTGAAATGATGAAAGTTCAAAAGACAAAGGTAATAGGCCCTCATTTCTCATTCAACCCTATCAGTCAACCCTTGCTATCAGTGTAAGAACACTGAAATCCTGTCCTGGGCACAAAGCTAACATGTTGCAGAAAACTGATGTTTTAAATCTCATTCTGATTTAGGATCAGCTTATCTATTCCATTCTTTCTGCAGACAGTCTCTCAACACAAGGGTGGGTGGTCCATCTAGTCCACTACTGTGCCCCCAACAGTTGGAAGTAAGAGCAGGTAGTCTAGGAGGGGCACAGAACAGAATAGACCTGTGCCACACTTTTCTTGAGAACTCTTCCAGCTTGCAGGTCAGAGACAAGCCAACCCTGCTTCTTTGTGCTGATGAGCACCTCACTTCTGAGATTTTTTTCAAAGTAGTCTTTAGTATGGAAATCTTTCTGACATGCAAAATATCCTGGAAAAGTTGTTCAACAGTTTACCTGTTCACAACCTGGGGACTTCTTTTGTCCTTAATGGACCTCCAGTGTAATTCAGTTTGATTTTTCAATTTCAGCAGTATAAAACCAGTTTGTAATACACAGCAATCGTATGTCTGCCTTTCTCCTTGTCAGCCATGTTTCATGAATCCCCTTCATATTCCCTAAAAATAATTATTCTCCAAATTACAATGGAATTGTGATTCACCTGGGCTACATGGCAAACCAGCTCAGTATTGGCCGATGTATGTAAATCAATCAGTTTCAGCAGAAGTGCTGACTCACGGACATTATACATCATATTATGTCAACAGTATCAGGACCATATTTTTCATTGCTTCCCACATCCTCCTGTAATGGGCACTCTCTTCACTTGGAAAAACAAAAAATATGGGCTGCCAAATTATATTTGCAACTCTTACAATTGATTATGGAGAACTCCACAGATTCTCCTTCAGCTCACCATGCTTTGTAGACAGACTTCAGCTTTATCACTCAAATAACCCTGAAGACTGGTGGTTTTGATACATTGAAGTTTTGCTCTGTATTATCTGTGACTTGTGTCCTTCCTTTCTCAGTCTCATGAGCAGCAGCTGAGAGAAAAGAGATCACTGAAGCCCTTTAATTGCAGAGCCGGAACTGCTCTGCTTTCATGCTCCCAAAATAGCAAAGCTTACATAAAAAAATTAGCAGCATGAAAATGCAGAATATTGGGAACAAATAGAATGACAAAGATTCAGTGAAGGTAAACAAAAACTTCATTTAGACAACTTTTGATGAAGACAATTCTGTAGTTAACAAGAGAAACAATCCCTCTCTTCATGGTAATGTTTTCCCCAAATCAAGCCTTTCGGGAACAAGCCATCTTCTTTAAAACCATGGATTATTGTTCCTTGCATTGTACTAGTGCTGCTCATTGTACCAAAATAAAACATAGCTCCCATGGAAACCCAGAGCATCACAAGTCTTTGCTAAGTCACACCTCAGCAATGACTGACTTAAGAGAACCCCAGCAACAACAGCAACAGAAAAGCCTTAAACTAAAGTGTCCTCTTTTATTTTTCTGCTCAGGTCAAAGTAACTTAAACCCTCACGTGGTTCAGTGTAACACAAGATCACATCAAACTAATGGAAATCAGGTAGGTTCTTAAACTAATGTCAGTGAGCAGAAGTGAAATAAATGAAAGTTGGGTATAGTTTTTATAAAATGAATTATGTACTAGATGAATTTTCCTTCTAATCTATGCTAAACTAACAAAATTTAACTTTGGCATATTTGAAGAGTAGATCAAAACGAAGGACTTAGGAGTAGAGGTATTTTACCCCAATGATTAACTTTTGAGCATCTGCCTTGGCATAGTACCGGTAGGGACTACTCTGCTGTAATCATTACTGTTGTAAAAGAACAAGTGGGGCTCCTGGACACTGTGGTAATTAGAAATCCTATGGCACTTATTAAAAGTGTAAGAGCATTAACATCAGAGCTCTATTCAAATTCCCATTTTGGTGATTATCGTTAGCTCAGTTTTGACCTTTTCCTGTTCCAGCTGGCTGTCAAGTTTCTCATTTAACCTCCTAAAGACTAGCGGGTTCATTACTGATGCCATCCTGTCACTGGTCAGGTGCTGCACGTGAGAACATGCAAAAAATGCTGGAAGTTTTTAGTAGGAAGGCTGGGTCAGTATTTTCAGTCTTCACTTTTTAGCAGCTTGCTTTGGGATTCTCCTCTGAAAAGGTACTGATTTAACACTGAGAGCATGGCTGCTGGCTCACAGCCCCTAAACCCAGCAGCACTGCTCCCTGTCCCTGTGAAAGACATGGGAAATGAAGACATCGAGTTCAGTCTTGGTTGTTTATTATATCTTATCAATTTACAGGCTCATGTACCGTGAGCTTAACTAGCAAGCTAGGGAAACAAGGTAAAATGGAGAGGTTCTAACTCTCCCCAAGGTCTTTTAAGCAACAATCACCCAATACTAAGGTGATATTTATATTATTTATGTTGTTGACCTAATGATGACCACCCAAGGCCCACAATGCAGACCTTTTTCACCCAGTTACAGAAAACCACCCAAACCCATGAAGAAGATGCATGAAGAAGGTGAAGAAGGACTTGGACAACACCCAAAATCCCCCACCTTGACTCATATGTATTACTACACACTAAAATCTTAACTCTAAGTTTCTAGCATACCAACATTCCTGCAGCACAGCGTGGCAGCCTCCCTTATCCCTGTGTGTAGCTGTGGAGGGGCAGGCAGTGCTCAACCATTCCCCAGTGCCTGAGGCCGTGGCTCCCTGCATCCCATGACGCTCAGAGCCGCCATCTGATATCAGACAAATCCACGGCATCTGATTCAGCTGCACCCCTCCACATCGGCTGTGTGCTGTCCCCAGAAGGTTATCTGGCACCTCCCTGCCACTGCTACAGCACTGAATCCACCACTGGGTGTGTTTGGTAGTATCAGTTACGTTTTACAGGCACAAAGAAAACATCCCAGACATCCCAGCAGATAAGAGCCCTTCATCAGCTGAGTGAGAATAAACTCCAGGCCTTTCCTGGGCATTGAATGCAGCTGGCAGTGACTGTCACTCTCTGGTCAGAGGATGAGGATTCTGGTCCTGGAATTGACTTGTACAAGCAACCATGAGCTGCTAAAGGTGGGATCAGCCATTATAATTCAAAGGAGTCAGGCCACAAAGAAAATTTACTGCTGATGTTTTACATGTAAACACACAAAACATAATACACAGTCTGTAAGATATCATCATTCTCACTATAGAAAATGCACCTAGCTGCATTTTCAGGTTTTGGGTATTGCAGACTTCTGTCATCACCTCAAGAAGAGTTTCTGTATTTTGTTGAAATGGAAGAACCTGAAGGCACTTTCCCTCATACAGAGAATTGCAATACTGGGTGTACTGCTAGGGGAGAGCCTTCAAGTTACTGCATCTCTACTTCAAGCTGAGAGAGCCAAACTACATCTGACTCATTGCAGATGATGAGGAAAAAAAACTTTAATGCCGTATCTCAGTTTCTTCAGAGAGACGCATCTGCTTCAGAGAATCAGTTAAAAATTGAGGCTTATCCAGTGAGAAAACAATTCTGTTTTCCCCCCAAGGGAGCAAGAAGCTCATCTATCTTTTCTCTCAAGATGCTGTTGTTTTTTTCAAGGAGTCTCCTTCATTCTTCAGCATCTGCTCTGTTCCTGCCTGTGGAAGAAATTTCCTGGGATTTACAGGAAGATGTGTATTGTAAGTCCAAACACATATGTTATTCCATACACATTTCCCCACAAGCTGCTGGTTTTCATTCTTAGGTTATTAAATATTATTCCAGACCAAATAGGAAAATATCAAAGGTGTGAAGGACACATTAGCTAATTAAAGAGCTAAAATAACATTAGCTTGATTCTGTCCGGATTACCTTTGAGACCATCATCCAATATGATCTTTCTACCCTCTTGTGAAGGTTTTGCTGAAAGGAAAAATTCTAGGCGTCTTCATGTGTTTCGATTTGTACATAATATTTTTTTTCCTGTAAGAAATACTTTATCAAACATGAGTAATTAGGTTTAATGGAGAAAAAAGTGTATGAAGTGTAATAGTCTGTAATACAGAGGAGAAAAGTTCGTATATCTCACATGCACTCTATGCTTCAAGCAAACTGTGAGCACCCTCTGTTCAGCTTACCTGGAAGGTGCAATTCCACTTCTGACCAGACCTCACACTAACAAGCAACCTGGCCACAGGCAGGGAACCATTCAAGTGTATTCTTGTGACAGAAATCTTCCTATTTAAGGAGCAATAGGAACCTGTGGTCTCCCTGAATGATGACTGGGGAAGGAGCACACAGAACTTACCTGTCTGATCAGAGCTTAAGCCTGGATGATGCTTTTAAAGGATCAACAGGACACAGGGGAGGGCTGCCTGCATCATAGAATAGAATCATTCAGGTTGGAAAAGATCCAAACATTAAGTGTGTCCCTATGTGCCAGATCTACAGGTCTCTTAAATACCTCCAGGGATGGTGATTCCACCATTTCCCTGGGCAGTCTGTTCCAATGTTTGACAACCCTTTCAGAGAAGAAATTTCTCCAATCATCCAATCTAACCCTTCTCTGGCACAACTTGAGGCCATGTCCTGTTTTCTTATCACTTGTTACCTGGGAGAAGAGACTGACCCCCAGCTTGCCACAGCCTCTTTACAAGTAGAGATAGAGAGCAGTGAGGTCCCCTCTGAGCCTCTTTTTCTCTGGAGGATAAACACCCCCAGCTCCCTCAGCTGTTCCTCATCAGACCTGTGCTAGAGACCCTTCCCCAGCTCTGCTACCCTTCTCTGGACTCTCTCAAGCCCCTCAATGCCTTTCTTGTAGTGAAGTGCCCAAAACTGGACACAGCACTCGAGGTGTGGCCTCACCAGTGCCAGGGTGATGATCCCTGCCCTGGTCCTGCTGGCCACACTGCTGCTGATAAGGCCAGGATGCCACTGGCCTTGACCCCTGGGTCCTGTCAGCTCATGTTCAGCAGTCAGATGACCAACACCTGTCTTAGAACCATATCATAGATATTGGAGGATTTTGTTTTTATTCCATCTGGATGACCCAGAGAAATAAGACCTGTATTCCTCTCATCATTTGCTGAACCTTTAACTTGGGTGTTACAGGATAAAGGAGAGGGCAATATTACTGATCAGTTTGGAAGTAGCACAGCTTGAAGGCTGCATGATTTAAACAAAAAATATTTTTCTGCAAATGCAGAATGACTCATAACCTCAGTGAATGTCCTGTGTCACACAGTACAATACCAGCCCACTATGGGGCAAACAGGGCACCACCAAGGGAAGGAGGAAGGAGTTTATCCTTTTATTGTCTGGACGTTATTTGGTTTTAAGCAGTTAGATTGCACAGCTCTGGCTATACTTTGTACCCCACAGCACTGGGTGATGAATACCAGGGATATATGAGCTACATGCTATTCTTTAATTTCTTTAACTGAAGAAAAATGACACTAACTTGTTTTGGGAACTGCAATTTAGCTGAATTATATATATTTATAGAATTAGCTATTGTATTATTTAAACACAGACACCTGTAGATGCATTAGTGAGTGAAGATTAAATGTATAAAGGAATAATCTATTTTACAGCACTGCACCTCTCTGCAGTAGACTTTTGGATACTGCTTTGGTAATTAAAAACTTTATGAGCAGTTCATTGTAGGATAGTAAAAATGTGTTAAAATCCATTAGCACAGATTGAATATATTCATGAAATGCTTCTTTAGTACAATAATGACATTCAATTCACTTTTTTCCCCCTCTCTTTTTAGTAAGAAATTATTCCATTGGAAAGACAGAATAGATAGAGTAAATTGTGAATAAAACGCAGCATAAATGAAAACAGTTATTTTAAACCAAGTCATGCAAGCTTTTTATTTATGCAGCAACTTTCATCTAATAAAAAAGTCTGTGCCATTCTTAACTCTTAGGGAAAAATCCCAGCAACATAGCAGATGAGAGCGAGATAAGCTTGCTCTCCCACAGAAGTTACTGGGAAGCAGCTATTGTGAATCCTACTACTACTAAAAAATTGTCATATTGGGAAATAAGGAATCTACACAATAGAATTCGATGACTTCTTTTTATGCCGTTCATTTCTTTCATTGCTTATTCCATGTGCATTTTACAAATCTGCTTCTTTTTCTCTTGCCCATGAACAGGCCAGAACAGACAGATAAAAAATTGCTCCCAAGAGAGCGATTCTAAAAGTGAAATATGGTGGTTCCTAGCAGCAACACAGAAATACACACCTGGAAAGGAGAGAAGGCCACTGTAATGCAGACATTGTTATTTGCACTCTGGAAAATTTCCTCAGATTTTAGTAAGTAGCCACAGTCCTTTTAGAATCAGTGTCAGTTGCTGCATACATCAGAACCAAAAGATAGACAAAAATTAAGACATGAAAGACAATTCCAATATCATAAATGTGAACTGCTTTGTTTTCTCCAGAACTCAGGATCACGTGTAGAATTTAAGCTGAAAAATTCCTTTGAAAATCTCTCCCAGTGACTTGTAATGTCATATTTGTTTTTCATTATATATTACATACACATAAATATGAAAATTAGAAGCTCAAAGGTCAACTAATATATCATGGCAATTTGGTATCAGATATTTTAAACCGAATGAGCACATACCAACCCTACTATAAATATGCTATTATTAAGGTCAAGTATAATTGATATGGAAGCCAGGTGAAAAAGGAATAGTTTCCTTCCCCTCTACTGAGGGCATAACTAGCTTTTCCTTTTAAAATAACACTAGTACACTATGTAATTTTATTTTTCTCCCTAGACTCCTCTCTGTCTCCAAATTAGTTTTGAGGGATTCCACAGTTTTACATTGATTTGTGTAGGCCTACATTAATGTGTAGCCTTACTTCCCAGTGTTTCTGGAGGGTTTCTTCTCTCTCAGTGATGATGTCTTTCATAATTGAAGCAGATCATCTCTGTCTGGATTAATTTTGTGCTGCCTGGCAGAGCTGCTGGATCAGTCCCTCTGCAGACAATACACAAAGTTACAGCTGTTAAATGTGGCTAAACCTATGTGGGGGTTGCCTACCTCAGGTCTAGCTGTCCTGTGTCTTTCTTTCAGTGATGCCAAATATATTATTTATTGTCTGGCAACATTCAGCATTCACAGCTCTTATTTACTCATGGATTGTACCTGATTCCTGGAGAATGTATGCCATATGCTTATTATAGAGGAAAAAACTTTAAAATAGAATTGTAAGTGAAGAATAAAATTATATTATTGCATCTACAAGTGGCCCCCCTTGTGGATAAGTTTAGTTTTTTGATTATGGGCACTGTTTCCCAGTACCAGGTGTTGGAAGGTGAGAGGCCACCTCCAGTTTTGGGAGCTCAGCTGGGGCTGTCCTGAGAAGGGATGACCCTGGAGGGGTTCAGACACAACCCCACAGCACTGCCATGTGAGAAACCTCCTCTTTGCTTCAGATGACAGAAACTGTCCCCCATTCCCTTATCCTGCCCCTTGCACTGGCCAGTGACAAGCAGGTCCTTGTTTGGAGATTAACAGATGTGCACTGTCAGCACCAACAGACCAGGTATTTGTCCACATCCTACACGACAGACTTTGCCATCTCCTTAGAGCAATAGACTGACTGAGCAATCTAAAATTCCGGTGCACTATGAGAGCCTCTGAAACAGTGCAGGCATTAAACAGAAAGAAGATTTAAAGCCAGAGGTTCCCAGGTGCTCACTGGTGTTTGGTAGAGATCTTCAAATTAACATGGATAAGAATTGTTAACAAGATGAACACTTTGGACAAATTCCCACAAGTGATACAGCTGCATTAATAATCATAAGGAAACTGTTGTGCACAGGAACATAGAATTAATTTTCATTTTAGGTTCCAGAACAGAGTGTAGCTATGTACTACATAACTATTTCTGTACATTGCTATTCTGTTTCTGGTTAGCATCTTGGAGAATAACCCAGGAGACAGAACATACAGTTTTTTACATTTCCTCACAACTCAGAAATCTTCCTTGTGTGAATTTGTACAATGTATTCTCCACATGATGAAATTGGCATCTATTAAGTAAATACTAATTTAAAATATTTTGGGGAGGAAAAAAAAGTTCAATTCTTCCCTGTATTGTATCTTCATCTAAGTCAAGCAGTTGCATAGAAAAATAAATAGGGTTGAACATCAGTTGAACTGCTTACAGTCACATTTTCTGTGTCAGAAGCAAAGATTTAATTAAATTAACTCACTTTTCTAAAGGAAATAAACAGTAGGTGTCATATTTCCTAGTCCAATATATATGAAGCCAAAAGTAAGATGCCCCTGGGTTTTGCTTCAAGTGACTCACAAAACTTTATTTGTTGCCCAAAACAGAATAAATATGCAAATCACTTTTTTACGTGGGATAAAATCATACCTACTGACAATTTAAAAGGCAGAATCAGCCCACTGAATTCTGAATTCTCAACAGGAATACTGAGATATCTCAGAACAGATAAAATGAAATTTGCTGTAAGAGAGTTGTCAAAAGTGAGCAGTGCTGTGCAGCACTGTGAATTAGCTTTTCATGATTAAAAATATGCATTATAGATCTCCCTTTTTTGGATAGCAGAGTAGCAGTCCATCCATGAATCAATATTTGTTATTCATGAGAATTTGCTAAATACACAGGCCAAGCAATTCATTAGTTCCTTAAATTCATTGTGTTCATTCTTTCCTATTAGCATTTTTTGGTTGTCCAAAAGCTTCTTTCTTTCTTTCTTTCTTTCTTTCTTTCTTTCTTTCTTTCTTTCTTTCTTTCTTTCTTTCTTTCTTTCTTTCTTTCTTTCTTTCTTTCTTTCTTTCTTTCTTTCTTTCTTTCTTTCTTTCTTTCTTTCTTTCTTTCTTTCTTTCTTTCTTTCTTTCTTTCTTTCTTTCTTTTCTTTCTTTCTTTCTTTTTTTCTTTCTCTCTTTCTCTCTTTCTCTCTTTCTCTCTTTCTCTCTTTCTCTCTTTCTCTCTTTCTCTCTTTCTTTCTCTCTTTCTCTCTTTCTCTCTCTCTTTCTCTCTTTCTCTCTTTCTCTCTTTTCTTTCTTTCTCTCTTTCTTTCTTTCTTTCTTTCTCTCTCTCTCTCTCTCTATCTCTCTATCTCTCTCTATCTCTCTATCTCTCTCTCTCTCTCTCTTTCTCTCTTTCTCTCTTTCTATCTCTCTCTCTCTTTCTCTCTCTCTTTCTTTCTTTTTTTCTTTCTTGATGATACATTTGTCAAAGAGATAACTCATGCAGTCCTAGTAGGAGCCTCGGGTGGCTAAACATCAGACTAAAATTGAATTTAGAAAGATTACGTCTTGGTTTTCCGCCTGTTGACAGAGAACATTGGGGAAGTGTGGAATAATTTTAAAGGTTTTGAAAGTTAACCAAGGAGAAAAGTGAATCTATTTTTTATTTTTTTGTCATTTTATATTTTCCATTATAAACTTTTTATGGGTTAAAACTTTTTGTTTATTTTCTAAGGGAAGAAAACCAATGGTCAAACATATTGCAACCTAATATATAATCAACAAAATTTTAATGTGCTATTTAATTCAAAGAAATATTGAATATGGTTATATATTTGATTCACTTTGCTAGTTTAATTTTGCCTCACTAATAGCTACATCATATTTTAATTTATTTTAGCATTAATTAGAAATTATTTCTTGCCTGCCCATTACATTTAGAATACATTTTCAAGATATTCTAATTTCCTCAAATAAAAATTGCTTCTTTTAGAAGTCCTTTCCTTTTGCATTGTGTCTGACCCTGATGCTTACCATAATTTCTCAGCATAAGTTGATAACTTGTTCCTTTACAAAAGCAGTCAGTCATGTGGATAATGGCAATGAAAGGTACTGTAGTAGGTAACTGTCGTTAAGTATTCCAAAAAGTTTTCATTAAAATATGTTTATTTTATTGTTTGTACAAAAGAAAAGCACACAAGGATCAGTAAAACACTAAATATATTTAATTTACCACTGGAAAAGTGTGCTACAGAAGAGCAAATTTTGCAGTGGTAACCTATCTTTTACCCACACTTTCTTCCAGGTTTCAACAATGATTATTATTAATAATAATAAATTATTAAAAATTAATTTAAGATGCCTAAAGAAATTAACATCGTTAAGAATGGACAGAAATTTTAGAGATTAAGAGTCACTGGATTTCTACGCTTAGGCCTTTTTCCTGGTAGAACCATTGAAAGCTGACTTAGTAAATGTTAATTTAGAAACATTCTTCTGTGAAAGAGAAACTACCGCTTCTTTTGAAAACATCCATAAGATATAAGAATACAAATTTTTATATCTAATGAGAACATGCAATGCCACAGATGTAAACCACTGCTCAGTATGTTTTCCTGTTGTATAATCCACAAAGTTGTACCTTAACTGAGGAGGAAAGGAAAAAGTCAAGAATAGAAGAGAAGGTGTGGAGCATTGTAGGAATACATCCTGGCTCTGTAAGACATCTTTTACAGACGGGACTCAATTAATTAGGACCTTCAAGAAATGTCTTACTGGTCTTGATAACCAAACTACACAGGACTAATATCTGCAACTAAAATTTTTGATAAGGAAATAAAGTGTTGAACAGTGTTGATAAAGCTGTTCAGCAGCTGAGACCAGAAGTCTCTGATAATGCAAGGGAAAACTCCCAGGACTCCCATATCCCTGTACATGGCTTAATCTCCTGTACAAGGCTTGAAAAGTCATGAAACTTCACATGTTACAAGCAGCTTTGTTTTTCTTTCCTTTTTTTTTTTTTTTTTCATTTTTCTTCAACCTATGTGTTTATTAAGTTATAAAATTTACATGTGGTTTGTGTAGACCTGCATCTTTGGACAGACAAAAGATTAATTCCTACTGTTTCATTTGGGAAAGGACTTCACTGTCTTCCCATCCAGCCAAGCTGAGGCCCAGTCAAACATTAAAATGAAAAACATTTGCAAAGCTCATATTTACCATCTTTTCAGAAAATCTGATACTTGCCATGTCTCTCATATTTTTTCTTTTCTGAAATGGATTTTCAAGAGTGTTAGACACCTAAGCACAGTAACATTTTTGAAGCAGTTGTAAAGCCCAGTGACCTTTCCCAGCATACCACACAGAAACTTGGTGAGATGCATGGGAGAATTCCTTTTTTCTCCCTCCCGCTTCTTTTTGTGTTTCTAAAGCAAATCTTCCATGAGGTTATTGTGAATATTTAAGTGTATGAAGTACCATAGTCACACCTGCTATGAAATGGGAACAAGTATGGTCTGCAGTTATTACACTGCCAAATTAGTTCTGCCACGCACAGCATAAGGGACAAGTATGAGCTCCATGTTCTGCAGTAAGAAGTGCTGGAGCAGGCTAAGCTTACCAAAATAAAAATAACATTTTAGGCTGTAGAACTAGCTGTTGTTTTAGGAAATATCAAAACAGCACAGACAGCAGCAAAAATGGCCTGTTAATCTCCAACTCTAATCTTAGCAGACACTTTTAAAATATGTCTTTAGCACTTGCCCCCTCAGTAGGCATGGCTATTCTGCTGTGTAACTCCCAAAGTCATGGCACTGCTTTCTACTGACATAATTAATGTGCTGCAGCAATGGTAAGAAATGTTTCCTAGAAGTTAAAAGAATGCATTTTGCAAGAAGTGACGGAGATTTTCTTCTTAAATGCTTTTATTAAATCCATCACTGAGGTAGGACAAATACAAGTATAGTTGGTTCAGTGCAATGGGCCAAACTTTATCTGGTTGTCACAAGTGGGTTTTCCTTTTTTTTTTTTTTTCAGAAAAGAAACCCTTTAATGCCAGGCCGGCTTTCTTACAGCAGCTGTTTTCCCTAGAGGAAGTTCTGAATAAGTGAACCTGGTGTGGTTAAGATGTGCCTGCTGCCGGCACTTCAGGAAAACGACAAGTCACTGGGGTACACTTCAGCTGAGCTCCCTCTTATCTGTCCAAGACATATTCAGTGGTGTATGTGTTTCCTGGTGTTCCTTATGCTCACAACTCCTTTCTTAAAAAAACATAAAAGAACATGGGGTTTTTTCATACTTTCGCTGATTTTGTGTGTCTTAGATATCTGATTTTGGCTGTTGTTTCATTTCAGCCCTTCAGCACTCTGCACATCCAGATTTGTCCTGGTGTCTTCTGTCACTGTATTTAGTTCCAGACCATTGTACTTCCAGAGATCCTGTGAGTCCTCAGTCTTTTCAGCTGTGGGACCCTGTATCTCCTTCCTTTTGGTGATGAGTTGTGTCACCTGTCCTCATAATTTCTTGAAGTAATGCCAGGACACCAATAGCATAGCAGTAGTAGTAGCAAGTTATTTTTCGTCATGAAAAGATACAGAGATATAGGGAGGAGGACAACAAGACAGAAAATGGAGAAATTATTGTTGAAAATTCAGGCTTGGAAATGAGTTGAAATGAATAATTAAGTTGAATATTTGAAAATCTACTTAAACTGCTCATAAATGTGTCAAATCTCTCATGACCAATTTGGAAAAAAAAAGTTTATGATCTCACTGACCTTATGCCACTGGTGAAATTTGTTTCAAGCATGGTTTGGACCCCTGAAAATACCCTACAAACATCCCTGAACTATTAGGAAACAAAACTGTCCCACAGTGTTTAATTTTTTTAGCCTCTCTATAGCAAACCTTGAGTAAATAGAAATAAATAAAAACAACAAAGTCAAATCTCATTGCAGCAAGTAAATTTCTCTACGCTTCTTCTGTACAAAGTGGTGAAACTTTATCCTTTCATCTTGCAGAAATTACTTGCTAGAACACATTCTTTGATGAGAGCAGAGGATCATTTGGGAAATAAAACCCCCTCTGCTTCTCATAAATTTTGCAAATTGCTTTCAAAAAGAAAAAAAATCAAATTATTAAAACACAGACTTTGAAAACTAATGGCGTATGAGTCACATTTGCAGGTTCCTTTTTTAAAGCAAACATTGATTTACTCATTACAAGCAGTAAATGATGCAAACGTGTCTACATATCACTGTAAGTTATCTAAGATAAAAATCCTTTCATTTTTTTCTGTACTATGACATAGTAGATTCAAGATAATGCTAACCAAGCCTATGCCACTCTAATAACAGAAACTGAACATTGGACAAGGATATTCTTGCAGTGTAAAATATTCCTGAAATAAGGAACATTCATATTATGGATGAATTATTCCTTCCTCCAAGCATCCAGTTAAGCAGCTGTGTGGAAGCCTTGAATCAATTTTTGTAACAAAGGCGAGGACACAGAAAAAGGGATTTGAAGAAAGTAGTCAATAAGAGGTAAGAAGCAACCTTGAAGTGACATGAAAAGCCAAAAGGATGTTAGAACTTCAAAACAAAACCAGATGTCCTCTTCAATCTGTAAGTGAAAAGGATATTTGATCCTTTGCACATCCTTGAAGTGCCGTGGCTGAGAGTAATGCTCTGCACTGTAATGCTTCGTTAGTTCAGAGTGCTGTGTAAACATTAGGTAATGAAATCTCACGGTATCTCTGCATTATCTACGTGTTTTCTTGTCCAAGGACACACGCCAAGAGATATACAGCACTGGAACTCTTATTTTCTAGCCCATGACCATTTCTTTCACCTTACAGTGGTTTTTAGCCTACCTCAAGTACATATCAAGAATGCCTGAACTGTCTAACCACAGGTGGTAGAAATAAATGCTTTTATTGAAAGTATTATACAATATTTAAAACTATTTTTGCAATAATATGGGAGAGTTTGATCCCTCACAAAAAAAACATTATTTTCTTTCTTCACAACAACACATGCAAAACCAGAAATGCAGGCTGACAAATCAGATGCATTGTTTCTGTGATGTAGTTGACGTGCAAATATTCTGCAGGATTCTGCAGAACAATGTGCTTCACTCTACTTCTCAGAGAAAACTTCACGCAGTTAAAGTCTGAATATATCAGCCTAAGTAGATTTGATCACACAGAGTATGAACTCAGGTGTGAAACTGGATAGACAAATGCTGAAAATCAAAGTTTCAAACTCTGCAAGGAAGCAGCTCAGAATACAGCCCAGTTCTGCAAAGTTTCCGTGTATAGTTCAGTGAACTTGGTTTTTCTAGCAAGCTTAAAGCCAGGGAAGTGGGCCTGAATGATAAGTTCTCTTGCAGAACTTAGGTAGCTCAGTGTGTTAAGGCATGGCTAATCCTGAGAAAGACTACAAAAATTATTTTTCTCTTTCTTAATCCCTATTATATGAATATTTCTGATGTTCAAATATTACTATATTGAAGAGAACTGCTGTGTTTGCTGTATTTGTCATATAATGATATCTTTTGACTTAGATACACATGGCCTCAGGCTTTATTAGGCAAATCTATAGGTATTTGTGGGCTGTGAGGGTGTAGGTTAATTCCTCGTGTTAAAACATGGCAGCATCAGCTTTGTCCCATCTCATCTGAGTTTCTTTCATGGAGAAGGTTTTCTATAATGATGATCCTCATGATTATGTGGTGAGTCACCAGGTAGTCACCATTCTTGTGGCCACTTGCTGGAGGCAAAAGGTCACATCCTCACTCCAGAGAAACCCTCACAATGCCTTGTCCCTTCAGTGTCATTCCAGGGCAGAAACAGAATAAATGCCAGCCCTGTATGTGAGGTTGTGCATACAAGTGCATGAAAGAGAAAGAGACACATATATTGATATACATAAATATATAGACACACATACACACAAACAATAATTCAATGTTAACAGATAGTCTGCAATTGAGTGAAGTACTCTGCAGCATGCTAGATTCAAAAATCCAGCTTTTAAAAACTGGAGAGAGAGGCTCTTGTGGGATTTTCTGAGAGAAACATCATTAAAGACTAATAGGAAGTTAGACCTCAAGACCTCAAAGAGAAAAGAAATTGGAATTTCAGCATCAAGAATAGTCAAGAGAGGAGAAAGTAGATTAAAAAAATAGAAGAAATATAAAACATTCAGCCTTTTCTCAGTACTTATCTAAGCTACTGCATACAAAGCATGTGGAATGTAGGTCAGAATTCCCCAACATTTTGCTATTGTCTTGTTAGTACTTTTTTGCTACTTTCTTTGTTTCATTTTCCTTGCATTTCATCTGAATTTTCCAGGTAGGACTCTTAGGAGATACCATTGAGTGTTGTGGTGGGTTGACCAAAACCTCTCTCACTCCTCTCTGCAGCTGGACAGGGAGAGAAAATACTCTAAAAGACTTGTGGTTTGAGACAAGGACAAGGAGAGATCACTCACCAGTTACCATCACAGGCAAAACAGGTACAACTCAGGGAAATTAATTTAATGTATTACCAATCAAATCAGACCAGGCTTATAAGAATAAAATAATATCTTCTCCACACTATTCTCCCTGGACTCAAGTTCAGTCCTGAATTCTCTACCTCTTCCCCCTCAGCAAAGTGCAAGCAAATGGGAAATGGGGGCTGCAGTCAGTTCATCACACATGGTCTCTGCTACTCCTTACTCCTCAGAGGGAGGACTCCTCACACTCTTCCTCTGCTCCGGCATGGGGTTCCCCCCCCCCCAGGAGAGAGTCCTCCACCAACCTCTCCAACTTGATTCCTTCCCATGGGCTGCAGGTCTTCATAAACTGTTCCAGCATGGGTTCCTCCCATGAAGGTGAAGTCCTTCAAGAATAATTTGCTCCAGAGTGGGTCACCCCTGCAGGGTGACAAATCCTGCCAGCAAACTTGCTCCAGCATTGACTTCCCGTGGGGTCAGAGCATCCTTCAGGCTCCCACCTGCTCCTGGTGGATCTCTGCTCCCCCAGAGGCAGCAGGGGCACAGCTGCCTCACCCTGGTCTGCACCAAGAGCTGCAGGGGAATCCCAGCTCTGGCACCTGAGCACCTCCTGCCCCTCCTTCTGCACTCACCTGGGGCTCTTCAGGGCTGTTACTCCCTCATATTCTCCTCTCTTCTTCTGCAATTGAGCAGGTTTTTTTTCCCCCTTTTTAAATAAATTACCCCACAGTTGCTCCCACCCTCACTGATGGGTTTGGGCTTGGCCAGCATCAGCTCTGTCTTGGAGCTGGCTGGCAGTGGCTTTGTTGGACACAGGGGAAGCTTCTGGCAACTTCTTAGAGGATCCACTTCAGTAGCACTCCTGCTATGAAAAATTTATAGTGCAAACCCAACACACATATAGATAAAAGTTATCAGTGACATTTCCTATGAAAACAGGCATTTTCTAAAGAAATATACTCATAAGTATATAATATTTATAGTATATACTGACATAATTATACTTCTATAAATATATAATAATTATTCCTTATATATTTAAAGTACATATAATATTTAGAATAAAATATAATTATTCATCGTATAGATAAAAATATTTATAAATCTTGAAAATCCATTTTTGGGAGCTGTAAAACAAGCATGCAATACTGAAAGAAAACATTAATTAAACCTTTTAATGCAGTAAAATGAGGACCAAACGTAAAGTTGAAGCAAATCTGCATCTCCACTTTCAGAAGAGTTTTACTGACTGATAACATTTGAGGGCCTGCATCATGAACTCTATGTCATGAGACCACCACAACTTTCAGAGCTTTGCCCCTGACTGAAGGTTTGAACTATCCTTAAAATAAAAATTTTTTTTGGCAAAGTTTACATATGAATAGGACTTCTGTTAGCTTCCTGAGGTGGCCTTTTAGGGTTTTTGCAAAGCTGGCCATATTTACCATGTCCTTTGAACCATGTACCCCTCTGAACTGCTGCACACATTCTGCAGAATGCAAATAACTTCTGCTAGTTACCATGGGGACATGAGCAAGGACCATGAGATGCATAGCAACAATGCTCCTATTTTTGCCATTTTTGCTTCATGATAAGGAAAGGGGAACTACAACATATCCTAGAGGCTTTCCTTTCTGTTTATCTTTTTTTTTTTATTATTCTTCACATGCAGACACACACAAAACACTTGCCCCATTTTAGCTAACATACAATAGATACAGGTTGGACATTTAAAGCTAGCTCGAAGTCAGATTATTTTCAGCTCCCTAAAAGAATAACAGGAAATTATTACAAGAACTATTATATTTTCAAATAGAAACTTCTTCAACAATCTTGAAGCAGTATAACTGAATTATGATGTGTTTTTACAAAAGAAACTCTCTAAAATTTGAAGGAATCAAATATGCATACACACATGCATATCTTGAGAGAGAAGTCTAGTTTTTAAAAGAACAAGAGCTAGACTACAATGAAGTTATATAACTTGGACAAACACCAGTGAAAGGATCATGGGTTGCTGTTTTGATTTTGGGCTCTTTTTAGAAAAGATATAACACTGTGGTATTTAAAATGAATAAATAAATAAAAGGTAGCTGTTAGCAGATACTTAATATTTTAAGAGAGAACTTACCAGCTGTGCTCCCCAGATTCTGCTTCTCACTCTTGTCCTCCCCCCTTTATTAAACTTACTCTTGTCCCTGTGAGGTCCTTCCTAGATCAGTAGAAATGCATTTAAGCATTGCTAAAATGACAGTTTTCTGGGTGGATAAGTAATTGAGTAACAAGACAGAAATCAATGTTGCTTAGTCATATGCTATTTCTTCATTCTTTTATATAATTAGTATGAAAATTTTGATTTTATCAGATATCATTTTAATAGGTAGATCCAATTATGTTCTCAAAGGATAAAGATGATGAAGACTTGAGCTCTGCTGGTGTGACAATTCAAGCTGTCAGGCTGCCATAGCTTGCTTGGCTCGTGGTTCCTCCTCCGCTGAATCCTCAGATGAACAAATGCTCTGTCACTGCTCTATTTTGGTGCCACTTTTCAGCTGGGAACATTTTATAAAAACATTTCATTCTCCAAGGACTGTATTGTTCTAGAAGTCTTGCAGACACAAAAGCAATAAATAACTAATTAGGTCACCAAGAAGGCATGGCAACTTGTAACTGCCTACATGACGACATCGATGTAGAAATTCCATGACTTGTGATTTCTAGGGCGGAAGGAGATGGTTTAGCAAAAAAGACAATTCTCTCACTCTGCTTAGAGTATTGAACAGGAGAGACAGCAGGCACCTGAGGCACAGACTCACAATTTCCTGTGAAGGAGTGCTTTGGTTCTGGATATAATCCCCACAATACAGCCCTTTGGGCATCATCCTCTCTTATGTAGGATGGGGCAGGGCTTCTGTCCTGCCAGACAAGTACCCCAAGGCAAGAGACTCAGGCTTGCAAAGATGTAGTGTGTAAGGGGCTAAATCATGTAGATAAATCATGTCAGAGTGATTCTGAATTTTTTCTTCTCATAATGTGTGATTAATACACAGCACCAGGACGATACTGTGGTAGTCCTGCTGCAGAAGCTGTTTCTGGTAATTTATAGGGCCCATCAAGAGCTATGGACATTGACTAGGCCCAGAAGGAATCACAGCTTTGTAGCTGTCTGTGCCAAATTTTAGGATTAAATTAATCTTCCACTACAATCTTACACCACTCATCCCTGTCCCTCCCTTCCCACCTTCAGCAGCCATCCAGGAGGTCCCTTGCCATCAAGGAGCTGATGGAAATTTCCAAGGCCAACCAAAGAAGACATCAGCTGTGCAGCTCCCAGGAATCCAGAGGCTTTCAACACCTCAAATACAGTTTTCCAATTAAAAAGCTTTCCTTCCCCATGCTCTTGGTCTTCATCTCAATGTCCTTCTAAGTGGGAGATTTAACTCTGGAAATGGAATCTGGATGAAAATCTGCAGTTATCAAGGGGGATAGGGTCAAACAGCAAATGGAACAGTGGAAGTTAATCTGATACTGCTGGACAATGCAGGTTGATTGCAATTATATGAATACCAGTAAACTATGCACACATGGCAGATTTTCCACCTATTTATTTAAATAAGAGCTGCATTTGTGATATCCCATAGAGGATCATAAATATTCAAGGACCTAAATTTTCATTAGTACACTAGCAAGTAAATTTTCAAAGTGATGCATAGGGATTTAACTGCATGAGTCCCATTAATGTCACTACTTTGAAAATTTACTTCCCATGAACTTCTAGAGGATGGGGAAAAAAGTGAAAAAAGACTCTCATAATTTTAAGAAGTAGACAGGAAAAATCTTGTCATCACTTTGGCATTCTGGTACTTTAATTGGTAAAGAATAATTTAAATCATATATTCAAAAGTAAGCTCCATTTTCCGCACAGACACAGATGGTGATATTCCATCATGAGTTTCCGCTGCACATTATTAGACAATGCACTAACAGGCCTTCTACTTTGCTGTAAATATTAAGAGTAGGCCAATTCTGCGTGACTTCTGGGAGTAGTTTAATGGGAATTCTTGCTCATGAAATTAGCAATCAGACTCTGTATTTGGGATCTGAAATTTATGACTCTGGAGTGGGCTTATTTTTTAATCTTTTGAGGGCTCAGTTCCCCTTGGGCAGTTATTAAGTTACATTAATGTAACTAGAAAATTCTGTCTTTCTCACATGAAAAAATATTATTATTTTATGGGTGGCAGAATTTTAATTCAATAAAGAGTAACATTTTTTGTCATGCATAGAATTACCCATCTGCTTTCTCTTTCTCTGAAAAAATATATTTAAAACAAACTTTATATATATGTTGCATTTTTCTATTACATCTATAATAGAACCTATGAGTGCAATCAGAGTATAGCTAAACATGTATTGTTTTCCTCAAAGAATGCATCAGAGATTGTGGAAATTCATGCATCACTGTTAATTTTGTAGTTCATGTGGGAGAAACAAGGAAAAGCATGGGAGAGGCCCTTACTTGGAGGTTATAAACTTTCAGACCCAAGAGGCTGAGAGGGGAATGTGCTCTCCAACACTTTGTGTGGGCATCACTAGAGAAAAGACCCGATGTGAGTGAACATTCTAGGTCTGATTTAAGTGCATGGACACGTGTGAGACTTCAAATTCACAGCTGTTGGTCGGGTTGAGCATGGGTCCTTGTTGATAGAAAGAGCAAATGTAGAGGATGCAGACACCTCCAAGAGGTGTTTCTTTGCACCAGTCTCTGCTGCAGAGGAGTGGATTGCCTGTCAATGAGGATGATGAGCTGTAATGACTGAGCTACCATAAGGAAAGATGCAGAAAGAAACTGATAATTCAAAAGCTTCAAGTCAGCAGGCCTAAAGGATAGGCATCACAGAATTCTAAATCTTGACAGGGCAGTGCAGCTAACAAACTGCACAGGCTTTAATTAAAAATGTCTACTCTATCAGTAACTTAGAGGGTGGCAAAATTAATATCTCTAATTAAAAAGGCTTCATAAGTGATCCAAAAAGTTACAGATGAATAAACATTACATCTATATCAGGAAAGTAAAACAATAAACACCTGAAAGACCAGGATGTGATAAAGCTTAGCCTGCTGAGTTTTCTGAAGAGTCTCACTGATATGCTAAAATTCAGTGAGTGTCTCCAAAGCAATAGATAGCAGGCAGTTTATTCAGTCCTCTGACAAGGTCCTGCACAGGAAATTAGTAAGGAAAGTAAATATTTGTGAGCTAAAGTATTTCTGTGGATCAAAACCCTCTGAGAGACAGAAAACAAAGACTAGAATTGAACTGTCACTTTTTGCTGGGGAAAAACACAGAGTGCCTCAAGATCACATCTGAGATCAAGGTTTTCTGGCATAGTATCAAAGTAAGCAGGTTGCAGAAGTTATTTAGGGTATGGAAGTGCAGAGTGGACTGCAAGGAACTTCAGGGAGACCAGATGCTGAGCTCACAGAAGCTTTCATTAGGTACAATGCATTTCAAGCACAGAAAATATTCACCTGGGAAAGAAAACAATGTAGATTCTTCCTCTACTTCAAACAGTATTAAATAATTTTCCTACTGCTCCAGGGAGGAAGAATGCAAATGCATGGAAAATGAGAGATGGCATATTATAAACAACTAAATGGAAATATCTGTTCAGACTGTTTTCAGTAGACTGTGGAACTCTTTGGTGCTGCAAATCATCAAGGCTGAGAATTTAGAGACTCTGACTTACATTTTACCAAAACAAGAAATTAATGCTCTTACAGAAGCATAATGACTAATTCTAGGAAAAGGGAAGCAAAGGGATGAAAGGGATTTAACATTGTGTTGCCTTGAATTTGTCTTTAAACTAGAAAATCTGCCAGTGGTTGGGTTTTTACATTCTTAACAGTGGTAACTAGTTCTGCAAACAGACTTGTTTCTTGATCCAAAAATATTTTCTGCAATCAAAATTTTTTTCAGCTTCTCTTCTGGTTCCTCAAATTCATATGTTCAAATTGTAGAATAGTGAGGGGCAAAGTCAAAAGAGTTCAGAGAGTTAAGAGAGTGGTTAATATTTTTTTGGTTTTTTCACTATCTAAGTGAAGGACATTCAGCACTTGTCATCACCAATGCAGCCACAACTGGGAAACAGCAAGTGGGGAGTGAAAGGAAGATTAATTTTAAACTTGATTGCTGAAGCAATAGAAATATTACCAAAGGATTAACATAAAATATTGTAAAGGCAGGAACCAGTGTATAGTAAAAGCAGGGATGTTTAAACATTGGACTATGAAAACTGCAAATTCTGATGGGGAAGGACCCAAGACTTGGAATGATGTATAATTAAAATGTCCCCAAGATAATGATAAATAGTTATATTGTTTGGGAGAAGAAGGTGAGTCTGAGAATGGATAGAAATACCGCGAGAGAAACCAAGTCCTTAATAGTTTGTACTCAGATGTGTCTTTGGAACCTTGATTTATTTCATTTTCATGTGCCTGCTTGACACACAAAAGTCTCCTTTTCCTCCCTCTTCCTTCTGTCTGGAGGTTGTGACAAGTGTGGAAGGTGCATCAGTTAGAGAATAAAGCGAGCTACAAACCTGTGCCTGTACTCCCTCACTGAGTGACTAGCACATTTCAGGAACCCAAACCTGGGGAAGATAGGAAAAATCAAAAGAAATTTTAAATGTATGCAGAGAGAATCAGAACTGACCGAGACAAGCAAAGGAAAACTTCCTAACATTAATCTACACAGCAAAGAAGATTATTTTTCCAGTTTAGTTTTAAGTGCAAAATCTTTCATACACCTCCAGAGAGACTCTTTACTTGCAGAAAAGTAATATAAAGATTGTAATACGTCAAATCAAAATGTCATTCCCCTCCCCCTTATTTAGATTCATCTCTCTCCCTCTCTTTGTCTGCCTCCCTCTGCATGCTCCAAGTTTAATCTGCAGTTTGACTTCAAATGCAATAATTCACTAGCTCCAGGCAGGTGTTTAAAGGACTATGTATAATTGTAATTTTGAAGAGATTAATACCTTATATTGATCCCCTATATCTTCATCTGTCTTGACAGCATGTAGTAATTTTTAAGAAAAGGAAAAGTGATTTGTTTTCAAAAGGGTCCTGGTTTATTGCCTATTCATGCACTTGTTAGAACTCCTGTATTCTCCTAAAATCAGTGTAGTAGAGCATGCAGAGTGAATATGTGCTTAGATTTATTGGTTACAGTTGAGAGCATATGGGAAAAGCTATAGTCTAGAATGAAAGCCTGCAGAAGTGTCTGTTGATTGGAAAGGACAGGTTTTCTCTATTAGGAATAGCCCTTGCTGGGCACATGCAGTTTTAGTCCCAGTTCAATGGCCACATTTTACAGGCAATGTGGATGTGCTCTATGCCCTAAACTGAGATGGTGTTTCTTAATTGTTTTGAATATATTGCATGTCCTAACAGAAGTGAACTATATTTTTGTCTGGTAAACAGCTTTAATCTCTGAGGTAATTTATGTGGCCATTAGATTAGTGGGGTTTTTTTCTTTCTTTCTTTCTAAACACTTTAATTGGAAATGCAACGCTAATATGACAAACAGGCTTCATAAGATACTTCAGGGTGTAAAGAAAGAGATTAACTAAGAAATGAGGGACACCAGCAGATTCGTGTATGTGTTTGGTTTAATTATGCCCAGAAAGTAGACTCCAAAGTGTGAAAGTAGGAACGCTACAAACTACTAAGGGAAGAATTTTCCAACAGACTTGCCTCAATTCTGTGACACGCCAACTACTTGCAACCCCTGTTCGTTTAAATGACAACTTATGTGGCTCCATGCAGTGTATCTAAGACTTTATCGCATTAAAAAAAAATAAGGTTCTTTTGTTACATATCATATATCTGCAGTATTTTTTTAGAATTACATATCTCAGACTTCAGTGAAGAAAGACACTTTTAAAAGCAGAATCATGGTCAATTGGAAGTTTGATATGGATGATTCAAGAGTTGAGAATTTAGGAATATTTAGTAGATCTAGGCATACAAATAAAGGTGGTCATCACTTAAATAGTCTGCTAAATCTTTATAGAGATGCAAGAGAATATCCATTATTTGAAGCAAAAAAAAAAAAAAATTAAGCATAATAAGGAAAATATTCAGATTGCTGTAATATCAAGAAGCAAACAGCTCCCATGAAAATGACAATATACAATCTTGCACTGCATTCAAAATTCTCTCAGCCACTCCATAAATAGCTTTCTCTATGTGCATTTAAAGTGAGTTTTTGGAGCTCTATTGCACTGATTGTTAATACCAACCCCTTGACTATGTGTTTTGTGCTAAATGAATCCACCCTTTAGTTATGATATGGAGGCAATATGATTTTGGTCTACAATTTATGCATAGAATACCTATGCATTATACTGCTAGCTCAAGTGGTATTCAGAAAATAACATAATTTGAAATATCTTTGTGTTTGTAAATTTAAATTAAAAGCTTGTGAAGTTTTCCAGTCAACATATTTGCAGAAAGATAGTAAAAAAGTATACGTATTGTTGGCCGGCACAGGCTGCGTCTGCAGTAGCATTTTGGACTGTTTTGCAGAGCAATTCAGGCACAAGAAAACTCGATTTCTTTCAGGTGAAATTGGGCAGGAAACCCTGATTCAGGTGCAGGTTCAATGCTCTACAAACCCTAATGGGCTTTAACCAGTCATGTGGGCTCAGGACATTTCCAAGCCACATTCATGATGAGGGCACACAATTCTGCAGGCCAGGCTAAATGTAACCTAAAGTAAAAGGTGCAAATTGCATATAATATTGGAGCTCCAGCAGCAACTGCTTTGATCTGGTCTATGCTCCTGCTGAGCTTCCCACTTGCTAATGTAGGCAGAGCCTTATGTGTGCTTTCAGATCATCCGTGGTGTCCCTGTTAAGGCCAGAAGCATAGATCAGATGAAAATAACAGACTCAGGATTAATCAAAACCCTTCATAGTTTTAGTCACCTTTTTTTTTTTCATTAAAACTTTATGGTAGCAAGGCCAGGTATAATTAATGAAAAAGCCTTTTCTCAGCCAGGATTATTCTGAGGTAAAAGCCTGATTAGTTTCCACTCATTCTTTGACTCATTTCTTGTTCATTATATAGAGTTAACATCAAAAAATTAACTGTTATTCCTTTCCATTGAAAAACTGAACTACTGAGACGAGAAAGCATAGATTATCCAGACCAGAAAATTTACATTCAATGAAGAGTTTTATTACCAAAAGAAAGGAAGGAATGTGATTTTAAGAAAGTATTAATATGAATTTTGCTATTGTTCCCATATTGCAAGTTTAAATGAGAATGACAAAACTGGGTACAGAAACTTTTCAATGCAACAGTGAATCAGAAACCTTTTCCATACAAGCCAATGGGTACTCCAAAAATAAGAGAAAAATAAAGATGTCCTGAGGCAGTAAATTAGATTTTTCTGCATGCTCCTTTTATTTAAAGAACTTTTCCAGTGTCTGTACATGAGTCTTTTAAATGTTAAAGTATTGCAAACCCCATTACAAACATTATTGTGCATGTTTTCAAAAGACAAATGCCTGGATGATGATAGTCTGACTTTTTATTTCTAATTTCACTTCATGTGTGACTTGGTGAGATGATATGAACTGGGGAACTAAATTTCACCAATGCTATTAGTTACTAGCTCAGATGTAAGAATATATTTCTTGCTTCTGCTCACAAATAATTCATATGGGCTGTAATCTAGCATGACACCCCAGCTTAGTTGATGACTGTGCTATTAATCAAAAGCAAGAGTTGACAATTTTTCAATCTTTAGCAAATAAAAGTTTTGCCATCCTGTTAGAACCAGTGATCCCACTGTGAGATTTTAAAAGATATCTTCAATTATTGTATTCTGTAAATCTTGGTCACATAAACACAATCTTTTTTTTTTTTTTTTTTTTTTTTTTTTTTTTTTTTTTTTTTTTTTTTTTAGTTTCTACTCTCCATCTCTCATTCACACCTTTTTTCAGGTCATTCACACCTTTTTTCAGGTCTGTGTGCTGTGTGTAGAATACCACAAATACTTTTGCAGCACAATTACAGGTTTTACTTCCTAGTCCTCTCCATCTTAGATGCACCCACCTCAGATGTTTCCACCTCAGCCTCTGGCATCCAGAATCAAAGTTTCCCAGCTGGCCCTGTGTCTCTGGGGTTTATTCTGCCTTCCTGTAAATTCATAGCTGCACATTGCATTCCTCCATTGATTTATATTCATCTTCTGTATTTCTGCAGGAGCCATCATGTCAACTCTCCCTTCCTTTCCCAGGCACTGTACCCCATCTGTCTTTCATTTCAGAAGTTTCACACTGCTAGGAAAGCATTTATGGCTATTTTTGGCCAGCTTCCCACTATGCTTTTAGGGGACTTGTTTGTTTAGTAAAAGAAAAAAAAAATTATCCTAAGTGCTAAAATCATACAGAAGTGACAGAAATTTCAGAAATAGAAAATAATCTTTTCCTTGTTATTGTACAGAAAACAAATTGCAAAACCTGAGGCCTGTGTTTTATATCTCGGAGTTCCAAGAATTTGAAAGCAACCTTGGAATGGTTTACAAACTGCTGAAACCTACAAAGCAGCTGAAGGAGGAGACTGCACAGTTATGTTGAGAGGTTTAGAGCTGAATTAAGGTGCATTGCAAAAAAACCTGGTGGATAAAATTTTTCCTTCCTTGGGCGTTATCAGATCTAGGTTTGTTGGATTAATGTTTGTGCTTCTTTTCAAGACTCTGTCTCAAAAACAAACAAACAACAACAACAATGATAATAAAAAAAAGGTAGATGAAAGCTTTATGAGTTTTCTCTAATGAAATAGGAGGTGTTAGTTATTTTATTAGCTCTCAACTTCGCACAATAAATATTAAGGTGACAGGCTATCCAGAAGCAGTGGGATTTAGTGTAAACAGTAGGAAAATGAGTCAGAAAACCTTAATTCTCCTCCTAGTCACTATTTTTGGTGAACTTTTCTTTCCTTCTCCTTGTTTCGAGCATTTTGTAAATGCTGGTAATACTAATAATAGGCAGGAAGGGTAGCAAGATTCCAGAAATACAGTGGGAGGAAAAAAATGTTTTACTTTCCTCAATACAGGTGGAAAAAATAATCTGATTGAATTTCAAGATTCCCAAGAGAAAGAGCAGGAAAAATATTCCTACAAACCTTTGAAATAAATACTACAAAAACACACAGTACATGTTTAAGCCATATTTAAGGGTATTCGATACATATTTTTAGATGGACTTTAATATAAAAATATTTTATTTATTTTTTAAATTAAAGTAACCTAATCTCATAGTTATGTTCAAGGAAATGGGCCATATTTATTAACTAGGAAGCCATAGCTGCATAAGAGCCACTCCAGATTAAAGTCACACTTTTCACCGGACTTTTCCTTCTCAAAACTCTGCCTTTCTTTTGCATCTTTGCCTATGCAGGCCACAGGCCGCAGGGGTAATTATTCAAAGTGCAATGTGCCTCCCTTATTTAGAAATCATTCATGTTCTAAACCTTTAGGGGGATGCACTGAAGCTTAATTTATGTCACAGCAGCCAACATATTGTCAACTCTGCTGTCAGGACCACCTGCAAACAAATTGATAGCTCATTTTCTAGACCAGGCTTCTAAGGTAAGCCTCAGGTTTCTAGGGTCTTTTTTTCATCATTTTAAGAAGCTAATTTTCTCTGTTTTTCTTAAATGACTTGGTCACAGACACAATACACGAGTTAAAAGTTATGTGCCTGATTGTAATTCTGATGTTTTGACAGCTAGCATATGTGATATCCATTAAGATATCAGAGTGACTGGCAAACTGTGTAGGAACACAAACACTTTAGCAAAGGCCAGTTCAACAAAAGACTTTTATTTGTAGCTGGGAATACGCAGTGCCTCTTCAAGTAGTTCCCGGGATCTCTGGAATTCCCTGAGTCCTGCATTTGAGGGAAAGTCGCAACCAAAGCAGATGGTTTGTGCATGGAAGTGAAAGACATAGAATATTTTATCTATCACTCAATCAAATGATGAAAAAGGATAAAAAGGAAAAAGAAAAGAGTGTTTGTCACCTTGCTGGAACAGAATGGGTTTGCAAATTCTCAATCAAGCAGCAAACAGAAAAAATGGAAAGGCTTTCTGCATCTTCTCCCAATTCTCACTCTATTTAAGATACTCTAGGTCACTATTCTAATAGGGCAGCCATTTTTTACTAATTCTTATGTGTGAAGAAAGAGCATATGGCACTGGAGGTGATAAGCTGAATTTTTTCATCTTTAGACCAAGTGAAGATTGGTCAATTGAAAAGGAAAGAGACCAACCAACAACAGATAGCTGAGAAAGTATCTCTAAAGCAGGAGCTGTTAGGCCATGACCTCAGCAGGCAAGAACAAATCCATAGGAGGGTGAACACAAAATGCCATGACCTGCATGCCCAGAACATAAATCACAGCCATACTAGACCTTGCTTGAAGCCAGTGAGCTACGGTCAGTTGAGTCAAATTGTTTTCTTTGCTCTGTAAGAGCTAGCAATGGAGCAAAACTAAAGGAGGATGAAGCTATGAGAGTTGGACTTTCTGAAATTAAATTTCTGAGGCCATTTGTTTATTTATTTACAGGAATTTATCGGAGTGGTTTTGATTGTGATTGCTTTTCTTCTGTTTTAAAGTGACCAGTATTCATTTCCCATGTCAAGGTGAGAAAATGACCTTGCCATCTTACAGGTTTGTGGGACTGACACTGTTAGAAAAGCCCTCTGATTGTTAGGAAGAATTTTCTTGGGGATTTTTTTGTTTCGTTTTTGTTTTTTTTTTTTTTTTTTTTTTTTTTTTTTTTTTTTGTTTTTTGTTTTTGTTTTTTTTTTTTTTTTTTTTTTTTTTTACTTCTGCCAATCAGTGAAGCAAAAGTTACAGACAAAAAAGTCCCTCTGAAATTTTGGAAGCTGCAAAGTTTTCACAATTGCTTGGAAAGAAGTGAGAACAGACTAAAGCAGAATAAAGAAGTTTTCTTATATATTAGTCAGCAAAGAATTACCTGTCTCTAGGGCTCCCAGCTTTCTGGTACTGCTACAGTTTTATAGTTCCAGTGAGACAGCAAATATGACAACATGGTAAAAATGGCTTTGTTGAAGCAGTCTGTGCATGAGAGAGATTCTCTGCCTGCATTCAGGAGACCCGAGAGATGCTCTCAGCTGTGAGCACCTGGAGGTTTCCTCTCAACTTTCATCTCTAAATCAGGGGGATCCTGCTGCAGTTTTGTCAATCCTGGTGTTCCTGCAGGGTCTGCCTGCTGCCTTCAGGCAGCCTGGCTCCCAGCTGAGGTTTGCTGATCACATCTAAGGGAGATATGAATGTGCTGGCTGAGTGATATGTGTGGCTGGGCCTTCTCAAGCCTGTGGGGAAAGCGCTGAACATGCAGGTACCTGCATGGAGATTTTCAAACAGGAGCAAAAGAGACAGTCCTCATTTCCACAGGATCAGGAAACAAAATGCAAAGCAGATGAGATTCTTTCTTTCTGAGTTTGCTGTAGGAAGGGCGGAGGAAAGAAAGGTGTTGAAGAACATCATGGGGCACAGGGCCACATGTCAGGACAAAACAGTGGCTCTGTGCGGGGACTCCATTGCAAGGCTCAGCCCTGAATTGCTGCAGCCACAAAGCTGGCCAAGCCACACTGTCTGAATGTCAAGCCACGATCTGCTCTTCTTCCTGCCTGTCAGCTGAGGGATTCTCAGCCATCTGGCTTGACTGTCTCAGTCTGTGGTGACTGCCTGTCCTAAAGGCATTATGGAGATGGCAACTAATTTATGCATATATGATTTTGCTTTAAACAATCTAATGCTGACACTGATAGCAGAGGAGAAGTGACGGCAGTGGCGGCTTTTGCTAGATTGGATTTACTTTAACAGACACAACTTGCTGCCATATGTCTGTCAGACCTGACAGACCCCCAGCTGAAGGCTCATTGGACACAGACTTTTTACTGCCCATTGCCTTCAAAAAAATGAGCCTTTGGAATTTTTATAAGCATTTAATCTTTCTGGAAAACACCACAACAAAAAAAGAGAAAAAGAATAATAAATTAAAATGTATGTAGGAAATGTAATAATGAAATGTACACACTACTTTAATCTAGTTGTTGCTTAATCATTCTGCCATAATTACTACTGAGAAATAAGACTATAATCCCACCAGGTGAGTCACTAAAAGCTCAATTCCGTAGTAAATCACTTTGGAAGATGATGTCTGAAAAAAGCTTAGCATTCCCCGAATTCTGAAATGTATATGCCAGCCATCACTTAAATAGCATCTGGGATTTATTTTGAATAGAAGCAGCCAGAGACTTATACTGGCAAGAACAGCTGAAGAAACATTTTAGACCTTGACCTTCAACACTGATAAGGAGACAAAGCTGTTTTCTATAGTATTTACTCTGAATGCTGTTTGTCTTTCTGCTTAGCTGCTACCTCCAGCTATTCCTTCTGTTTTCTCATATCAACCCTAACACATTTTCCCCATTAATCTCTTCATATTCTTTTCTCCTGAATAACCTCTTTTTCCTTGTTTTGTTTTGTCTGTTTCTTTTTATGCTGTTTTTTCCTTCTTCCCATCTGAGTTGAAGAATACTGTATTCACCCTGCCAGTTGCACAGTAACACTCTGCATGCATATTGCAGTTCATACTATCCTTAGAGCATAAGTTTTTGGGAACTTCAACTATCTTCCTATATTTCTCTGTATTATATAGGGCTGGAATTAGGGTTTACTGTATCAGGGATAATAATTGCATAATAATAGCATTTTCAGACACCAGTAAAATAAAACTAATTTTCAGAAGCTCTAATTCATTTAACTAGGTATTACTATTGCCTATGCAAAACTAAGAAGTAGAATAACAGAGACTAAATGGCAGCTTTAAGTAAGGCCTTTTTATATTTATCTATGGCAAAGGGACATTTTATCCTGTGTATTGATATATGAAATCATTATGTACTTTAAAATAATTTGTCATTCCAGTAATTGTCATTCCATTCGTTCTTCACCTTAACTCATCTGGCTAGCTGACCCACTGGCTAATGAACCTGTCATCAGTGTAGATATGGGGACTTTCATAGTTCTCATTGCTTTGCCATAGTTTCTTATAAGCCTCTAGATAATTATACTCTAATTTTTTTTTTTCTTTTCTGTGGGTCAAATTGTAGTTCTCCTGAAGACAACAACAAAACACACTGATTTGTCACAGTGATCACTGAGGCACAGGTATTTTTCAGACTCTTCAGAAATGGCGTCTAGGCCTCTGTTCTGTTGCCTAACATCTCTGCTGGGGGTTGACTTTAACCCAAGCAGCAACTGGAGCTTCAGCTAACGCAGGTGCTTCTTTGCACTCCAGGATCTCCATGTCCATCAGCTTGGGTGTCCCTGCATGGGGGGCATGGATCAGCTGCAGGAGCAAGGATGAAGGCTTAGAGTAAGAACAGGAGCACTGCTCAGGGCACATGCACGTAAAGCTTTGTTAAACCGGGCCTTACTCCCTAACAGAATTTAGGAATGTGCTACAATTGTCCATCCTGCCCACTTGTGCTGAGAGCATTGGGCTCTGCCAGCGCCAGGCTGAGGGACTGTCCTAGGGTGACCTTATGATGCTTGTATTCCCAATTGTATGTTCTGTGTGTGCTGTATATTGAGTTCTGTGCCTTCAAGACTGGTTCTGAGACCGAAGCAGGGAAAGAAGTGCTCAGTTTGTTTTGAGAAAACAGCGCTCACTGCTCTGCATTCCTTCTCGTGACGGTGTTAAGCTGAGGCACAGACAGCAGAGGGACAGAAATCTTTTATTTTTTTTGCTTTTCGCTAGTTTAGCTAGCTGAGGCAGAGAAGCTTCCTGGACTGTTTTTTTTCCTTTTTCTTGGGACTGTTTAAACCTGCTCTGGACTGAAGGGCCCAGAGGAGCACTGGGGAGCTCACACCTGCAGCCCACCGGGGCCTGGACTGATAAGAGACTGAGAGAGAGCCGAGCTACACCCATGGCAAGGACTTTCTCAATTTACCATCTTACCCTAGGACGAAAGGGTTTATTGTTTCATATTATTCATTCTTTATGCTTGTGGGCACTTTGTTGAATAAATAATTTTTTCCACTTTTCTCCAAGGAAGTTCTTTTCCCAGACCAGCTGTGGGGAAGGCCCATTTGGGTTTGCTTCCCGGAGGGATCCCATTCAGAGGTTTCCTCCCAGATTTGCCCTAAACCAGGACAGGGACCTAGAGCATGGCTCTGTGGCCACTGTAGACTGATGGGGCCTCTCAGTCCCAATCCCACAGGGACTGTAGCTGTGGACAGTTTCCAAAGTCATTTGAGATTTGCCACAGCCAAAACATGCTGGAGGGGGCAGTAGCCTAGGCTGGCCCCAGGGGCCGGCAGGAACCCCTGGGGGCAGAGTCTGGTGTCGGAGGAGGTGTCCCTGTGCTGGCACCCAGCTCTCCATGGCACAGGCTGCGTGTGCAGCCACGCCAGCCTGGCACCCCAGCTGGGATCTGCAGGCTCACCCGCACCCATGTGCCAGGGACAGCTGCCAAGTCTGACCTCTAAAGTGTCATTAGGAGACTGTGCAGTGACAAATAATGACAAAAAGCCTTTGTCTTGTATAAATTAGAGAATCACCTGAGAATGTGGTTTTGAAACCATTGCATGCACTAAAAGAAAGGAATAGCACTGGGGCACTTTTATTGAAGCACAAAATATTTCAATGTACTGTTTTACAGTCTCTGAATAATTTAGGAATGCAAACTCGATAGAACTTGCCTTATTATTCCAATACTTTGTCAAGGTTATCTTCATTACACACTGGTTTACCACATACAGAAAAGCTGTAGGTTTGATTGAAAAAAAGCTATTATAGCAGCTAGAAGCTCCTTGAATTATATGTGCCCATAAAAACCATTTGCAGTAGGTTTTACTGCATTTTTCTTGCATTTAAACTCTCTGTCAATTTTGGATATCTCAGAAGTCAAATACTGTTTTAAGATGCACTGAGTATGGCAAGGAAAAAAGTCAGCATTATGCTATTAAAAAAGTTTTTAAATTTGAGGAAATGGTGATCTAGAAAACTAGCCTTAGCACCAAGCAATTGACAAGGATACACTCAATACCAATGCGTGCACATATAGGTCAGCTGCACAGAGTTTAAAGGCTTGGCACATTACATAATTAAAAAAAACCTGTTTCTCAGTTGACCCCTCAGTGTGCAAGAAAATGCCCTTCAGTACAGTGCTTGAAAACTTCTAGGAGATTGTGCCTTCTTTAATGCTTAAGAGGTTATTGACTAATAAGTGATTCATAAATCCATTTCTGGTGCTGACTCGTGGAGGGATATGTGGACTGATCATGGCCTTGCATATATTTTCCAGTTGCAGAACTATCAGCTCACCCGCGTCACCACCCACCTCAATAAACACCATCACAAGTAGAACACATTGCCCTCTGAGGTTTCTCCTTCTGGAGAGACAGCCTGGAAAAGAAAATAGCTCCCACTGTACACCAAAGGGACAAAAGAAAGTGATCTAGGGAAAGTGATGTAGGGAACTAAGGAGCCACGGGGTGTATGTTCAAGGTGTGTATGGAAGGTAGGTACATGAGTGAGAGGCTTACAAACTGCTGAGACTGTTATTGCCAATAGTTCCTATTCACCAGACACTTGAAAAAATCCATCATTTCTTTGATTCAATTTTCTCTATTCACAGCAACAAGGGAAAAGTACAAATTTTTCCCGAGTTTTGACAATCCCATTTCATAAACAGGGAAGCTTTGTGCTGTGACAGTACAAGCTGCATGTATTTCAAGCCTCATGTTCAATTTTCTCAAAAAAAAAGGTTTCTTATGCTTTTCCAAATAATAGCAGATAAAACTGTGAATGTATGTATACCTGCACATGTAAACACAAAGAATTTTTCCAAGTTTTTTGCACATGCAAAAGGAATGTTACAAGCAAGAAAGGCTGGCTTAAAGGAACTGACATTGCTTACTGAGGAAAAAATATAAGGAAAAAAAAAGAAGAAAACACTCTGACTTACATGCCTATAGAGCAATTACAGGAAAATGCTTGTACTTTAGCTACCAGCCTCCCCAAGCCTTACTCACTAACAGCAATTTAGAAATTTATGATGTTATTATTATAACGGTTGTTCATCCTGCATACTTCAGTAACCTACAGTGCATTATTATGGGTATCCATAAATACAATTCTGTCTTTTGTGTATGCAACATCTCCCCCCTCCCTTGCATTGCAAATTCCATTTCAAATAGTGCAAATTCAGAGGTGCTTAAACTTCTGCAAAACATAGGAATTTAGCAGATTTCCAGTGCAGTAAAAAAATAAAAGTCAACAGCATACCACCAATCTGTTCAAAACCAGCCAGCCAAGAAAACATGTATACTTCCCAGGCTATTACATATGCACAGAACTTTTGCCTAGCACTGCCTTCCTAGCTTCCCATCTATCTTTCATCTTCACACCACCCAAAATTGTATCTGAAAATGGTAATGCAAATAATGCTGAGAATGCATCACACTGCAAAAGGTTAAATGGTTTGGGAACCTACATACTTTTCTTCCCAAACATGAACAGTTTGCAGACCCACTTTTCCAGGTAGGGGAACCCAAGGCATCAGACCAGTGAAGAGCAGAAAAAACCAAATATTTGCTCAAATATTTCATATCATTGCCCTGGTGTGAAACCCACCAAAGAAACCTTCTACCTGACACACTAAGCCAGTTCCTCTCAAATAAGTATCTGTTCATTGGTGAGATACAGGGCAAAGAAAATTGTGGGCTGGAGCAATTAGACATTTAGGATCATGCAATATCTGTTGGATGCTTAGGGGAGAGAAGGTAGGATGATAAAGGGAGAGATCAGATCAGGAAGGAGCAAGTATAAAAAAATATGAGGAAGGAAAATCAAAGTGTGTATTCCCATGTAAGCAGGCAGCTGAGCAGTTTATTTGGCAGAACATTATGTTTGATGGCTACAGTCTGTTCTATTTTCTTATTAAATCCTAATTCTAACTCAGTACTGGATGAGCATGCCTCCATTCAGGGCAGGGGCAGGTGCAGACTGCCACAGACCTTGACTTGGGGCAGGACATGAGCATCTTGGGGTGGGGGCACAGTCAAAGGCTGCTGCAACCACCCACGGTGTGTGGGTGTGAGCAGCTGGAGAGCTTCAGGTCAGAGCAGCAGGCAAGTGGGAAACAGAAGAGCTGTGAAAGGGGTTTTTCCTTCCCTGAGGATGGGTGTCAGGGTCAGGAGTGGCTGGAGCTGGGATCTCGGAAGAAACGAGCAACCTCAGCTTTGCTGCAGGGAGAGAAGATCTCCTGGGTCCCACAGCCCACCCCGTTCAGCCAGCTCAGACAGAGTTAAGCTGTTTGATCAGTCACTATGGTCCTGTTAGAGACGGGGTTGTATCAGGTGTAACTGCTCAGCTGTGCTGGCTGCAGTGACTGGACATTGTCACTCTGCTCCTACTTTCTTGTAAAGCATCAATGGGTTTAGGAAGACTGTCCAGACAGCCAGCAGTGCTGTGTATCTTGCCCGCAGTCCTGTGACAAGTCTTTCAGACCCATAACACAGATGTTGAAGAGGGATGTTAAACACACAACAGCCAAAGAACTATGTGATAACTGCGATGGAATTAACTGCATGTCATTACTGCAGTGCTAAGGAAGAGCAGACCTGCTGGCGAGAGGAAGCAATCAAAACAGGAATGCAAGTCTAATAATTTCTGTCTTTTCTTAACTGGCTTCAAGCTCTAATAAACCTCTTCAGCTTTTCTTCTATGAAAAAAAAAAGAACATTTTTCCAGTAGCCATATGATTTCAGTTTCAGAAGTACAGTTTATCCAGAGATTTATTTTTCTTCATTCAAAGTGAGTTAAAGATACATCTAACAGAAGACTCTCAAAATGTAAAATCAAGAGATATATTTTTATAAAATCTACAGAGCAGAAGACAAAATGCACACACACACATGCGCATTAGATAGGTAGGTAGATATATATATGGGTGTATATATATATATATATATGAGATGTTAAATCTTCTTAGTACACCAATCATAAGACTTTCACACCAATCAATTCATTACTTCAATTTCCAATAAAGCAGCTTGGGACAACAAATGAAATTTGCTGAGCAACCAGAAGGCCAACAATTTTTGACAGTGATAGTCCAAAGGGAAGGAAGCAAGTTTCAGAGATGATCTTACATCCTTGAAAAAGTATTTTCAAATTTGATTAGATACCAATTAGGGTGAGTGCCTGTGTCAATCCCAATCATTATTGTGAACTGCAGAAATACTGCTGAACTTGGAAGAATCCAGGTTCCAAAGCAATTTAAAATGCTCTGGAGAACCATTGCACATCTGGATAAACTATAGAACAATTCTATTTCCATTAAGTATTAATGGGTCTTATCAGTCACATCTAATAAAGGAAAAGCTGATTATTGTCTTACATTACATGATACTCCTTGAGCACAGTGTAAGAGAAGAGTTAGCATCCTAGCAATTTCTCTGCCTTCATTTAAATTCATGTAAAATGGATGCCAAGCTGAGGAAAGGATTTCTCAAACAGCTAAACTCTGACAGACTGGTAAATGTGACTGACAGGAAGCACTGCTTCTGGGCCTGTCTGCAAGAGCAAATGGCTCCTTTGGAGGGACACCCAGAGCTAAGCACAAGTGCAAGACTGAAGGTGAGACTGGAAACTGCTGTTCTGAAACCAGAAGGAAAGGCAGAATTTTGTGCTGGAGGAAGCAGAAAGGATTGATTAAGTACTCCTAGGGACTTACAGAATGAAGTGCTTCTCATATGTGGTCCCTCATGCAACCCCTCCCTGTCCATAAAACATCATTTATAAGCTGAAAACCCTACTCTGCCTGCTGCTACTGCTCTGTGTGAGGGAAAGAGCAAAAACAGAAGGCTTCGTGCAGAATGAAAGGCCATCCACAGCTGGTACCATGTGAGCACTCAGTTCCATTTTTCTGCCCAAGACAAATGAAAGCAGCTAGATGCATAGATCTACTCTCTGCATTCAGGGGCGAGCAGATGCTAAGAGTGGTTTTACTCATCTGTGTTTCTAAGCACCTAACAGAGCTTTCCATAGATCAGGACCTCATTGCACTAAACCATTGCACAGTCATAGGACAAAGAGACTGTCTTCTTCCCCAAGAGATAATAGATAGATAAAGCAGACAGAGTCTACAAGTCCCTCTGTCAAAATGAGTTGGATAATATTAGTTAAAATAAGAAGGTGTGGTCTGAGAAACATCACAGATTTCTGATGACCCTGGACTGGAAATCTCTTGTCTATCCACACTGTAACCATCAACCTCCAAGCTGGCCTATCGACACTTTGAATGCATCAGTGATCATCAAGGACAGACACCAACATTAAAATTCTTCACTATAATAATTTTCTTCTATTATTTAAAAAGGTCATCCAAGCAAAATTGGACCAGTATTAAATGAATATATTCATACAATTTATTAATCAATGTAATAAGTTTACAACCTAATCTGTTCCAAATATAATCATACCAAAATAAACATAATTAAAACCACCCAAGCTGACACATGTCAGGACAAAGTACGTATTAGTAGATAACTACTGCTGACTGTGAATCATATAATATCGGAAATGAAACTTTTTGTTAAGATTAAGAGGTGTCATGCCTACTTCTGATGTTAATCTAGATTATATTAATCTTTCATTTTAATGATCTGAGCCAACAAACAGACACAGTAACAGGCATCTGTTCACAGAAGCAGTGCAGTTTAATTTTGTTGTTTTTTTTTCTACACCCTGCTGTACATTTGTGAAAGAAAACAAACAAAAAAAAAAAAAAGACAGAAAAAAAAAGGTAAATTTTAAATACCACAAGGCTAACTAAGCACTTCTTATTATGCCTTCCAGGAAGACCTGTCTTTCTTTTCCACCCAAAGCCTGATCTTGCCGATTATGTTTCTGAAATAAGCCAGGAGGGATAACCCAGCACAAGACTGAGAGGTAAGTATCCAATACTCAAATTCTATTTCTGTCTCCCTGCTAAAGGGAAATCCACATTTCATTTGTTAAGAAAACAGTCTCCTTGAAAGTAAATTAGATGTCAATTTTTCAATTAATATAAAGCAAGAAAGCACACTTGCAATTTCTCCTTTTCTGCAGCAGCAGTCCCGAGCCAGCTGACGGCTCATCCCTGGAATGTCCCTTGTAAGGCGCTGGGTGATCCAGCCAGGTCAAGTTTAGAGCTCCTGAAAGCCAACACAAGCTAGGAAGGAGCCAAACAGCCTAGGCCCAAACCATATCTGGCCCTCACATCCACATGACCCCTTGACGGCTTCTCTCTTCCTGGAACATTCTGAGAATGCCCAAACTGAAGCCTGGGAGGTGTTGCAGGTGTCAGAGCTGAGTCTGCACCACACTGTGCCCCTCTATAAAACAGCGCTGCCAGGTGAGACCACAGGTTACAGCAAAGGTCACACTGGCACAGCCTCTGGGGCATCCTGAGCCTTGGATGGTCACTGCACACAGCACCCTGCAGCTGTAGGGCAGTCTGCACTGCTTCTGGGAGAAAGCCGTGGTCCTGCTGCTCCAGAAGAAAGCAGAGAGTGTCAGAACTTACTTTCACCAAGCACTGCTGAACCTGCCATGCTTGGGAAGAAACGCAGAGCTGGTCGGTGGTACCAACAACTCAGCACTGCTCTCCCTCTGACAGCTTCTCCAAATTCTCATGTCAGATTGGCCACTAAGCCTCACTTCACACCCAGAGCTCATTTTTCAGCTCATTCGCCAAGACCCTAAAAGCTGGACAATGAACTCATAATGAAATCATGCCTTTAATATTGATAAAACAAAAACATAATTAGGACACTACTGAGAATGTTGTATGTGGAAACTCCTGTATTTGTTTTTCTGCAGAGACTAGAATGTCAGAAGCCATCAGCTAATACTAGGTAGCAGGAAGGGATTGAATATTGAGCTCAAAATAATTCTTGATACACAATACAACGCTTGATAATACTGCTGATATTTAGCAACGCTGTGAGAATTCATTTGAACATGGAGATTTAGTAATTGAAGATGCACCTTACAGACATTTGTAAAATAACAGTTCAATATGTATATTACTTGTTTTATATACTGGTTCTGCCTTTAGAAAGTTCAATAAAACTAATTTTAACATTTTTTTCATTTCTGACCCAGCTGTGACTCTGAGTTGTCACTTTGCACAGATTCTGGACATAGTCTTTTGTTTTCAATCATTCCCACTTCCAAAGCTTATATAGTAGAAGTCCCATTCTTGTCTTTAATTCTCACTTGTGTAAAGAATGGACATAAATATTTAACAATTCTTGTGGATCACTGAGACATTTAAAAAAAAACCCTCTGAATCCTATTTTTTTTTCTTTCTATGTATTTTTCTTCCTATCTATTTATCAATTCTTGTTCACTCTAGCAAACTTAGGAAGCATTTGCTTAAGTCCTAGTAGTGTCCACATCAAGCACTTCTTAACATCTAAAATTGCTGGTTTTGACAACCTCAATTTTATTAGGTCTGCCTTGCCAACAAAACACTGCTAACCTAGAGAAGATTTGCTTCCCATATTCTACTTCAAGCCAGTGAAAAAAGAAACTGTTTTCAAGTTGTGAAAGTACATTGCCATGCTCTTCTCTGCTTCCCAATTTATCATAAAGATACACTAAATGTTATGATTCATATGGTGAAATGGAATGTATTTAAGTTTAAATGAAAACTACAGCAGTGACTAGCTACCAGCAGAACAGAAATAAGAGAGAATTTGAGTTTCTTTTTCTATTTCTGTTTCTCTTTTTCTTTCCTTGATCAGGTCTAACCACATTTTTCTTGCACCTACAAGTCTCTCAGATAGATAGATGATACTTAATGGCCTGCCTTGAGACATGATTTTTAATCCTCAGAGGGAGAGATGAGAAAATCCTCAAATAAAAAAAACTCCAAAGTTGATTTATAGATTATATCTCTCTTCATAACCCTGATAGAGGAGGAAATACATTTTTGGACTGTAAAGAATTTAAATGAGCATAACTTTATGATGGATTCTAAACTAAACATGAATGAGTGAGATGAAAACGCTTTTAGAAAACCAGTGCATTCTTATTCTCACCCGGACTGGTAGATCAAAGGAGGCAGCTTTAGTTATCCTAATACAAGGCTATAACATCTGAAAAAAAGCTGCAGTGTAACCACAGACAATAAATTAAAAAATTTGAAAGAATAATTAAATTGTAATTCCTGCCTAGAGGGTCAAGTGAGTAGCTTCAGTTTTAAATCAAACGTGCTAAAAATCAGTCATCTAACTTGAGTTATTAAAAAAAGTTAAGCAAACAAGGAAGTGAAACTACTTTGTAAATAGTTTAAAAGATAATTCAAAGCCAATGATAACACACTCTTTTTCTTTTGTTTACTTTTTTTTCAAATTGAGAAGAATGTTTAAAATCTTTGAAAAAGATCTTCTCATTGAAGCAGTTCAGTGATTTATAAACTAAAGGAAATATTTTTGGGGCATTTTATAACATCGTAGTTAACTGTGAAAAGGTAAACAGAATATGTTAAAAACTGTTTTTACAAAAGTCTGGAATAAAGCTGGAATAAAAGCATTTCAGCATTTCTAAAATGAGCCATTAGATGGATGTCCACCTCTGAACAGCCCTACCAACAACCCTACCAACAGCTCCTCCTCCTCAATACCCAAATGATTCTTCTTGGCTTTTGATATCATATGGAAAAAATACAGAGAAAACAACATGGAAGAGTAAAAACGAGCTAGAAGAAGGCTGAAATGCACCTTTACACACCCATGGCATGGTCTCTACCAAACAGCAGGCACATGCTGAGCCAGAGCCACGCATAAATAGCTCATCTGCCATCCTGGAGCTCAGGTACTAAAACCTTCTGTCCATTTCAAAAGGAAGAGATTGAAGCACACATCCCTCCCTTCTGGATTGGCAAAGTGAGCCATGAGCACTGCAAATTTACAGAAAGTTATAAATATATAACTTATATATATGTGTTATACCCACAGTTCCTCAGCTGTGGAGCAATACTCATTCTACTTCCCCAAGTTCTGCCAGTTCCAGCCAACAAATTCATCCAGCTACAATTTTTAGGTAAAATAGCACTGATGGACATATTCATAATGCCAATTAAAGCTCATCTTATTCTTCTAGGTTGAGAATAATTTGCATTCAGTTTTAGCTTTGGAAAGTAAAAATAATGATGTAGATAATTTCTCCCTATTCATTAAGGACAGTGGATATTTTTATCCTGTTGGACATTTCTGCAGCATTTAGAAACACTATTTCAGGATGACCTAGTGTTATCTGACACAGAGAAAAAAATCCATGCATAATGTATCAGAATGTTTTTTCAGGAACATACAAAAGAAGCAGTGACAGCCAGTTGTACCTCCAGAGCTGTAGCCTTGCTGAATGGGGTGTAAAACGAGATCCTGTGGAGAGGGGAAGGACTGGTGACATTGTGTGAGCCTAGTCAGATAAAAAGCATTACAGTAAACATCTGCTGGGTATTATATAGCTCTGCCAATGCACCTTCGTGTAAAATCATCCCACTGTTACCAGGACCTGTTTCTTTATATGATGGGTTCATAAATGAAAACCAGGTTGCTGAGGGTGGAAACAAGGATAAAGGCTATAGCTCAAGGGAAACTTTAAAGAAGCCATAGTCTTTCTTGTTTGAAAATATGTGCCACTTGTAGTCAAGGTTCTTGCTGCTCTAAAAACTCTGTAAGGGTCACATTAATACCAAATGCTGGTATGGTTACAAAGCACCATGCTATCCTAACAAACATATCTGGCTTTATTCATCATTTCAGTATCACTTTCCAGTGATAAACTTGCCTATGAGTTCATTAGGAAATTGCACGAACAGGAATATATAAACCTGACCTAATTATCTTATTAACTAACATTTGCCAGTCTTTAAATATAAAGGAGTTTAGCAGATACCTGAAGGTCCAAGTTGAATAATGCCTTTAATAACTTTATACTGTCGCAGCTGAACTTTTTATTACTAAATAATATGCCAGGGTTTATCATAAGGTAGAGAGAGGAGTCCAAAACTGCCAATCAATTCCTGCAGGAGTGGTAAAATAAAAGAAATAGTGAGTAAAGGTTTTTGATATTGTTCAACACATATAGTGTGAGCCTCTAGTGCAGTGAAAAGCACCTACTTACCAAAACAACACATTCTTTACATACTCTGAGGGGACAAGAGAAATAGAATGATGAAAATACAAGCAGTGTGTGGGAAATCTGTAAACACATTACTTTATGCACCCCTGGCAAGCACAGTGTAAGAAAGACTGTTATGTATTTGAGCAGAATAAGAATTTAGCTAAGTATTTGCAGCAGGAAAGTAGAAAGTTTTGGTTTAATACAGATTTGTTGCTAATACAACTAGGATTGTCATGCAGGGTTTTTGCTAATAGAATCACAAAATCACAGGATCAATGAGGCAGGAAAAGACCTCCCAGATCACTGAGTCCAACCTTTGATTGAGCACCATGTTGTGAGTGCCACGTCCATCCTTTCTTTAAACACCTCCAGGAATGGTGATTCCACCAATGGGCAGCCCATCCCAATATCTAATCACTACTTCTAGTGAATAAATTTTTCCTGATGTAATGTTATGGACAATAAAGGAAAGGTTATTATTCAACATTCCATCAATATGACTCAAAGTTGTTTTCCATAAAATGATGCTGATTATATATATATATATATATATATATATAACTTTTAGTAATTAGACACACAAAAATATATACATACACACATATATTGATAACATCAAATTCCCCAATAAATTTGTAAATACATAAATTGATTTCTGATATCTCTGCAGATATAAGTTCAGGTATATTTGATAATAAATTCTTTAGTCTGGTACCTTTAAAACATTTTAAAATTAAGTGTGATTAAAATTCTAAATGGAAATCTTAAGACAGCTTCTTCTTAGGCAAAATAATACATGACTCTAGTGTATATTGTAGAGATTTTACATCAAATGGTATGGGTTACAGTTTTATCCACAAGATTCTGGGCATGAAAATTGGAAAGATTTTTGTTTTTTCCACAAACTGCTGTTCAACCAAATGATTTTTTATCTGTAGCAGGAGGCAAGGCAATATATAAGAGAAGTATCATGCCTAGATTAAAGCACTGTGACTATGACGAGTTAGGGGAATTTTGTAATTTTGACATCTAACGGATAATATTGACTCAGATTGTAGTTTGTCATTATAGTGATGCCTTTTCAAACTAAGTAGATTGGTCCCCTGAAATGAGCACATTATGACAGTTTAGGTGATTTTTCCAACTCTGTCCCCTGTCCATACTGTGTGCTCAGAGACTCTTCTTTAGACTTATTTCAGGGCCACACACCAGCTTTCTTCAAGCTTTTCTCAGCCTCAGGCACCTCATACTCCTCAATATGTGTTGAAACGAAACATTTGCTTTAATTGCTCTTACTTTACTCCCTGGCTTCAGCTAAATCTGGAGATGGGGAGTAGAAGCAGCTTCTAGTGTTCCCCTCTAGGCAGGTCTAGGATAGGCTTGCAATCTGGAAAGAAATATGGCCTCAGAAGTAATCTTTGAGTTCCCCCAGAAGTTCCTGCAGGAAGATTTACAGTGTTTAATCCCATTAATATCACTATACTCTGCAGCTATATTTTAAACTTTCTGCTAAATAATTATTTCAGAATGCAACAGCATGGCATGGAACATACATGCAGTAAAAAATAATCTCCACAGAAATCATAAGAGATCTGGATTCATCAGTGCAGTCATGCTATGCTTGTTCAGCAAAGGCATCATAGCTAGGCCCAACAGCTTTTTCCATGAAAGCCCAGGAAGTCCTCATTCAGAAATGGCATTAGTAAAATTTAGTTTGTACACACTGAAAGAAAAACAGCGTTGGCTTTTCACTGTGTTTCTGTCCATCACTGTCCTGGGCTCCTCTGTGGGAGCAAGGAGCAACCAACACTACCACTCACTGTGCATAACCCAGCCTTTGCGCCACCAAAAAAGGCAGCTTTGCTGTGGTCCTGCTCACCATCTGCAGGGCCTCTTTGGGATCAGGAGAGGACTGTTAAAGTGGTTTATCCCCACCTGCTGCAGCAGGTTCTCAGTGGGAAGGGGTATCTGCTCCTTTTGAATGAGCCTAAACCAGAAGTGTGTGCTGGAAGCTTACTTCTCTGCTCCAGCTGATAATAGTGTTTTAGTCCATGGGAGGATACCAGAGTGACTCTGAAGTAAACCTTTCCCTTTGGGGTTAAACTCACCACAGTCTCAGTGCTGTTTGGCTGGATAAATCCAGCCTTACTGGGTTGGTGACACAGTGAAAGAAATGTGGAAATACCATGGCAAGATGGACCCTGGTCTCCCAAGAAGGGATTGACAATTAGTTTTTGGGTTTTGTGTTTTTAAACAAACAAACAAAAACAAACAGAAAAGGAAGTGATACATTCCCTGGAAGTGTTCAATGCCAGGCTGGGTGGGGTCCTGGGCAACCTAATTTAGTGGGTGCCATCTCCGCCCATGGCAGGGGGCTTGGATTACATGAGCTTTAATGACCCTTTCAACCCAAGCTATTCTATGATTCTATGAAACACAATATGTGTTTTATTTTACTGCAGATGGCAGTAGATGAGGCCCTTCAAAGATCTAAAATATACCAGATTCTTACATTCCCTTGGGATCCTGACTGTGTTTAATCTCTACAGCCTCTAAAAGATTTGACCTACAACTAACAATATTATTTCTTACCGGTGTCTATCTGCAGACAAGCTCCACATAAACCTCATTTTATACCTCCTGGGTAGCTCAGAAACATTGATCTTCAAAGCACCGTTATGGAGTGGTCTGGTAACAACAGGAATATAATAAATTGTACCACTCTGGGAGCGTTCAAGGCATTTGCTAGAAGTTTCTCTTCAAGTAATAGTCAGTCTCACACACCTTATGAGGTGAGAAGGAGTCACAACACAGAATGACTCAGCTGATGATGTGGTGAATAACCGTCAGTTATTTGTCTGGCGCTATTATGCTAGCTCTCCAAGCTTCTGGGAGAAAGTAAATGTCAAAGGCACCTTTAACCCAGGAGCTGAGCTTTTTCAAGAGCTGGTGTTTAATATATTCATGCCAGGCTAAATAGGAAGGGTGACACAGGTGATCATCTGCTGTGCCGAAGCACCATCTGTCAGTGTAATGAAGAAGGGCACGCTGAACCCAGATTATATTCACCTGAAAAAAAAAAAAATTGCTGAAGTTTAGACTGGGCATTCACAGGCCAATCCTTTCCCTCTTGACTTCAGGCCAGAATGAGATTATGAGCTGTCTTAATTTATCGCACTTCCAGTTCTTGTAAGCAGGGAAATAGAAACCTAAATAAAGTGAGCAGTAAATACTTTCTGTGGTGTGCAGAGAAACAGAACTCCTCTTGGCCCTCTCGAATATCTTTTGAAACAGAATTAACTTGGTTGCTACGTTTCTGTGCATCTCCAGAATAAGATACTGCATGCTGGTGGGGTCATCCTGCTGAAGAGAGAAGGGACTGCCAGGGAGCTGCAGGTTAGGGAGAGAAAGTGTTCTAAGAAGTTCTATTGTTGTGAAAATGACTGGTAATCCTTGGGGACTCACAACCTGCGCACCACTGCAGTGCCCCTCACTGCAGGAGTCACCCTCCTGAGAGGCAAGAAGAGAGGGAGGAAATGCCCTGTTTCCCTGCAAGGTAGGTCCTCTGTGCTCCCTTTTGCTTAACTACCTGCAGGCAAAAAGTTTATCTCCTTTCTGCTGTGTCCCCTGCAATCTGCAGTGTTTGGTTGAAGGTTGGACTTGATGATCCTGGAGGTCTTTTTCAACATTTATGATTTTATAATTCTGTGATCTATTAAGTCTTGCTCAGCTTGTGGGTGTTCCCCATGTAAGAAATTAGTGGTTAGTTGTTCAAGTTGTTGTGAGTCCTGAATAAAATTATCAGGGTCAAGTAGCACTGGTAAGAGAATCTCCATTTGGAAAGTCCACGACCCTGCTCTTCTCTTATTTTTGAAAGCTGTACTTTAAATGCATCATTTTTAAATGGCATAGCCTGTTGTGTGGTGTTTGAAACATATTTTGTACAATGCATTCCCACAAGCGCTTTGAGGGGGGCAGGGAGGTAACAATGGGCAGCAGAGGTGAAAATAATGAGGAAGGTTTGGAGGACACCTTTTCTCCTCACAGAGTTCACAGATAGTTGTTCACTGTTTGGTTTCTTTTGCCATAGACTCTTGGGAGGAGAGTTTTTGCCCCTGAATTTTTAGGATTTTTACAAGATGACATCCCACAAAGGAAAACCATCATTCTCAAGACTAATAAAAGCTGACAAAAAAATTCTACTTCTCCCAACATGTCTCAGGATTAAAAAAAAACATGTCTAAGTGTGGAGACTGACTGGGATAAAACTTTCAGAAACCAGAAATAGAACTGATTCAGCACTGTTTCCTCTTCCATACTCCTTTCCCTGAAGGGATTTCTAAAAGCTGAAGTCCTCTCCAGCAGATTTTTGGGCAATCCAAATATATAAAAATGGATTATTTTTGTTTTAGCTTGTTTTCTTCTTCATGCATGTATAATAATACATAATTATATTATATAATAATAAAATTCTCTATGCATTATATTATAAAAATATGTTATTATATTGTTATAATATATAGAAAATATTATAAAATAAATCGCTATTAAATTATGTAAGATATATTCTATACCTACTACAGAATGATGTAATAATACTTTGCCTTCACATATGGGAATAAATTTGCTCTACTACTTTAGTTGGGTCTACACTGCCTTTTACATTAAATCAAATACATATGGATTTTGAGTACTCTCCCATGCACAGTGTATGATGACTTTTGTCCTGACTATCTCTTGGTTCTCAGCTCTCATATTGAAAACTGAGGTCAGACATTTCCCTTTAAAGTGTTTTTTGTCCTTACCTTTCTTTCAAACCCTTTCAAGAGGTTGCCAAATGACCACAGTCACGATTGACAATTCCCAGCATCAGGACAATGGACAGTGACTGGAACACCATCCAGCCCCATGCTGGGTGCTGTAATTGTTGTCTCCTCAGTCTTAAACTTCTTGATTTGGAACCATGGTACACCTCTGCCACTGACAGGGCTTGACCACTCAGCTCTCAACTCCTACTGCTTTTCAAGCATGTCTGAAAATAATATATTTCATTCTACAATGAAGGTTTTGTCATGAAAATAAGGGAATAAGAAACACTTTGCAGTTTACTTTCTGAAGAGGGACTATCTGCAGCCTTGGTTGGGTGTGCACTGAGTACAGCTGAGACTGCAGTGCTCCTGAAGAACTCTGGATGTAAAAATAAACTTTACAAAGCAAAGGAATTCAGTGTTCAAGGAGGCATTTCACAAATAAGATATTAACTTCTAATCAAGAAGAGAGACGCCACCATCTTAAACCTATTCAAGTATAGAAAATGCCCTGTTTGGGGAAAGGAATGTCAGAATTTCATTACATAAATAGTCATTAAACTAAAACAGCTTGTAAAGCAACATAAAATATAGGGTTGTAAACACATAGTCCACAATGCATTTCATTTCTATTTCACGTATTCACAGATTTACAGATTCACATCCAAAACCTAAATGTAGCTACTGTGTGTGAACTTAGCAAAGAGAAGCATTAAAATCTTTTGTTCAAAAGACAAATTGAAAGACAAAGTAGGTGAGTTAAAAGCTAGAAAGATCTTGTACATTTGGATACGCTGTCGCTTGTGGATACACACATAAATGCTCTCTTTCAAAATACACATTATAGCCTGTGCATATGTGTGAGGGAAACAATATATGCTTACCCAGAAATATATTTTCCTAATTTGTAATTTTCAAAATTAAATATTTTTTATTTTCTCTTAATTGTCAATTGAAACACATAAAATCAAGTTGCAGAAAAGTATCTTTATAAATGATTTTTAAACTACAAAACATTGCACCTACCAGTATGTGGCCATGACATAAGACAAATAAGAAATGCATCTTAGTGAAATCACCTTGCTGTTCTACACTGATGAAGAAAATGGATAAAAATACATGATGAAAGGCTACAAAACAAATTTTATAGTCTAATTCATTGGAGTGGACTATATCTCTCCTCTACAAGACTCTTCTTGTTTTTCATGCATTGGGATGATAATTTATTTTTCTGCAAAAGTGCACTGGGTGCTGTATTTTTGTCTCTAATCTGAGAATTTTAGTGTGTAGCCAAAAACACTCTCTGAAATGTCTTGTGTCTGATCTTTATTTTAATTGAAACAGGCTGGTAAAGTAATGCTCATACAAGCTGCTAATGTGTGTGTAGTTTATCTTCATTTAATGAAATGTCAGGTTTAGGACAGGAGAATTGTAGAGTTTCCTAAGCTGTGAGGAGTTTCAGAGTAATGAGATTGTGTTTCCAACATTGCCAGAACTGTTTGAACTTTCTGAAATAGTCAGAAGGGCTGTACATGAGGTGAAACACTTTGCCTCCTTACAATTTGTTCCCCTTTAATTCTAAAAGGCAATTCTGAAAGGTGTGCTGTCACTGATCAGCATGTACAATTCACACTAAGGCCACGGGGGGATGGCACACAAATCAGCTTCAGTGGATGTTCCCAAATACACCTTGCTCTCAAAATAATTGAAAAACATTGTTTTACTGTATGGTTCTTCACCAAAAAAAGAAGAAAAAAGAAAAAGAAACCCCGTCCAAAATTATTCTATTTCTTTTTTCTCCTTAGAAAATGCCAGAAATGTCAGTGCATGACCTTGCATGGGGAAGAGCACACTGCTGAATTACAGGCTCAAAAACCAGCTTGCTGTGCTGCTACCTAATTCCTACAAAAGAAGGAAAGAAATTAAAAGGCAGACAGATGATATTTTCTGATTACATGGGGAGGAAACTTCTCATTTTGATGCTCTTTTCTATCACAGAATCGTAGCATATCCTGAGTTGGAGGAGTCCCACAAGGATCACTGAAGTCCAACTCCTGGCCCCACACAGAACAGCCCCAAGAATCCCAAAATGAGCCTGACAGCATTGTTCCAAAGATTCATGAACTCTGTCAGGTTGGCGCTGTGACCACTGCCCTGGGAAGCCTGTTCCAGAGGCCCAAGACCCTCTGGGGGAAGAACCCTTTCCTGATATCCCACCTAAAATATCCAATAGCCCAGTTCCCCTGTTGAGTTATAGGTAAAATTATTTCAGCCTTTTCTGCATGGCTTATTCCTGAACAGGGGTACATGGAGATGGTTAAATTATTATATGAACAGTAGGCAAACATATAAAACAAAGACATGCTGCATTGCAGCAGTACCACTGTATTCAACTACAGAAGTTCAAAAGACTCCTTTATAGAATGATTCAAGCAAATGACATTTCCCCTCCAGCCCCCATCTAGGTTATTTTGCTGAAACTGCTGAAAAGCAAAACTTTCTTCATAACAGGTGGAAGTTAAGTCTCCTGGGAGGCAATAAGACTCTTCTTGTTATCTTCATTGTTTACATTCTGTTTTCTTACCTTCATTACTCAGAGGCATCTGTATATTTATCAATTTTAAACAAAAACATGAAAACATACATGCTAAACTGCAACTTTCAATGTAGCTTCAGAAAAAATTTCCGTTCCTGAGGCAGGGTGGAGTTTCAGGACTTTTGACCTCAGTATTGTGAAGTACTGTAGATGTATCCACTTACAGAATTTTCTCATCTATGAAAAGAGAAAAAAAAAAAAAGCAAAACTGAATTTGAAATAAGCTAGAGGCATGAAATAAAATGCTATAAATACAATATATCTTTTATATCACAAAGTTTGTGTGATTCAAAAGAAGAGCTGTGGGGAAAAGGCTATTGAACTTTCCTTGGAAGATGACCAAAATAAATCTCCTACTCTAATTTATCAGCCAGTATAGGACTAGGGTCTCTCCAATCAGAAGACGTTGAGATCTATATATGAAGTGCAGGAAAAAGAAAGGGAAAAAGGAACAGCCCAGAAGTTTTACCCTTAAAAAATTCAGACTCACAGACCTCAAACAGGCAAAATAAAAAAGCTAATAGACACTGAAGTAGAAGAACAGTATTCTTTAGACAGAAAAAGTCTCTGGTACATGTTGATGGATATATATTCATCCTTTAAACCCACGAGATACTGTGCATTTATTCTAATACCACATTTTGAAAGTGGGAGAAGTTGCAAACAGTGGTATGATGATATGGATGTTAAGGACTCACTGCACTGGGTTCTTAGACTCTTCTCACCATTTAGGATTTTCCCTTGTATGTCCCATCAACACAACTGGGAAGGGTATTTCGGCTAAAACGACTTCTAAGATTCACAAAACAGAATCATTCTGTTTGCGTCTTAATCATAAAACCTTGCAGGAATCTAAAGTTTACCCCTCTTGCTGACATTTGGGGCTAGGTGGGCATGTATGGCTCTGTGGTGATGAGGCCAGGTGTCCCCGCTAGGACACTGTCAACTCTGCTGCTGTCACTCCAGAGAGCAGTAGCCTGAGCATCTGGGGATGTCTCACCCACACTTTTCCCCTGCAGGAAGGATCTGTCAGTACACAGTAGGCCTTGGCCAAGTCTCAGCACCCAAAATGGCAAAACAGGGTAACTGCTGAGTTTTGAGCTACTGATTGGCAGCTTACAATAGCTAAATAATGTTAATGATGCCACTGCCCTGTGATTAATGTCATGAGGTTTGTGTAATGTCTCTTACTCTTCTAATATTCATGTAATTGAGCTCCATTAAGCATTTTTAGCCAACTTGTTAATTTCCTAATCAAAACATTAAAAATAGCCTGTCAGATTTTTAACTTTAATTCTACTTGGTTAATTCCATGCATTAAACATCTTGCAGGGATGTTTGTTTTGGCTTGGGCCACTCTGCAGTTCTGCAAGTTGAGTGTCCCCTGAGCTCCTTGTGCATTTTTTAAAGATCTCAGTGTTTCAGGTAATTGGACTGGGAACTGTTTCCTGTGCACTGGTTGCAGATTAAGCAAATTAAGGGTGCAACAGTTAGAAAGGTGCATTTCTAATTTAATTTGCTCTCTGGAATGACAGAGCGATTCAATCAATTTCAGAGCATTGCTATTATTCTGGAAGACTGCCAGCCAGAGAAGTATAACTAAATTTTTAGCTGGATTTGAAACAAACAAAACAGAACAGGAAAGCAATTGGCATTGTTGTAATGTAAAATAGCTGAAGGTTTGCAGAACAAGCTGACTTCAGTAGGTGTTGACTTTTAATTAAAAGAGGAAGTAATTATTTTAAAAATCCTTTCTTTGAAAGGCATCTGAAGATGTGGAAAAAGACAGAAGATGAAGTCATTTTTTTTCAGAAAACAGGAATATGTATACATTATATTTAAAGAAAAATAAAAGAAGAATTCTTACAAGTGGAGGATAGATAAATAGGTTCAAAGAAGTATAAGTTAAAAATTATTGTTATTGCATACTTGGCAGATTAAATAGTAGAAGAGATTGTTGTTAATGAGGATAAGGCTACTTTCTTTGTTCCCTACTATCCATAAATGTAGTTTGTGCATCTTCTGGAAAGGACTTTGAATGAAATTGTATGAGACATTTGGTTGCTGCTGTTTGATTATTTTCCTCCCTCCTTTATACTGAAGAACAATAGTAATGAAACTGGAGAACTGTATTAGTGGGCTGCTGATTGTCTCTAAAGCAGGAATTATGCAGCATGCCTTGCCATTATTGTCCTGTCTTGAATTAGGCTGAAGTTTGAACAACATGCAGCCAACAAAGTTCTATCTAATGATTATAAAATCTGCCGTTGTCTGAGGTAAAAAAAAAGATCAGGTTTTCCCTAAATTCTCACCAAAAAATATTAAAGATTATTTTCCTTTAAATTCAGAAATACTGAGGAGACTCAAAAACTTAAAGTGGGAATTTAAGTTTTGATAGATGCATTGTGACTTGGCTCAATTTGAAATATAAAAGAAGATACATTTGGTACCCTGAAAAAGTTAAATTTTACAAAGTAAGAAATGTATATAAGTGCCTGGAGGAATAGTGTTAATAGGCTGGAGCCAGACTTTTTTTGGTGCTGTTGAGCAGTAGGACAAGAGGCAACTGAAAAACTGGTACACAAGAAGGAAAACTGAAATCTCCACGAATTTTGAAATCTTCAAGATTTAAGGCTATCAAGAATCTGTACGTCATGAAAGGAGAAAAAAAAAGGGATGAGAAAAGAACACTCAGCCAATCACTCCAATAAAGATACCAGGAATAAGTTTTAGGTTTATGAACAGGAAAAGAACAATTAGCAAGCTATATCTTAGCTATCAGGTTATGTAGGACTTAAGCAAGAATTGCCAGAAGTCAAGCCGAGAGCTGAGACCTTACGAAGAAATAAGACAAAGAGTTAAAGCAACAAAAATAGATTATAAAAAGTGGAGTTTCTAAGTTAAGAACCAGCAGGGATAATCTAAGCAAGTCTCCAAAGTCACAGAATCACAGGGCTGGAAGGGATGTCCAAGATCATCAAGTCCAACCCCTGCCCTAACACCTCAACTAAACCATGGCACCAAGTGCCACATGCAATATTTTTTAAACACATCCAGGGATAGTGATTCCACCACCTCCCTGGGCAGACTGTTCCAGTACTTTATCATCCTTTCTGTAAAAAGCTTGTTCCTAATATCCAACCTATAATTCCCTTGGTGCAGCTTAAGGCTGTGTCCTCTTGTTCTGTCAGTCCTGCCTGGAGAAAGAGACCAACCCCACCTGACTACAACCACTTTTCAGGGAGTTGTGGAGAGTGATATGGTCAGTTACTACTCTCAGTTTTCATTATGAAATCTTCTAAGATATAAAGGTGAGATGCAAAATGAAAACAGAGGTGTTGAAATGACCATGTTAGAACTGAATGGAAAGCTCCAGGAACTCCACAGAAACCTGAAAGGTGCAGCAAAACAAATGTTAATTCTGGTAACAAAAATCTCACTTAACTCAAATTTGGCATTAGCGGATAGAAAAGGAGAAAGTGTTTAAAGCAATAAAGAAAAGATGAAGAGACTGAGAAATTATTACATCTTGGAATGTGATGTCCAAAGTATGCATATTTTTGGAATAAATTTTAGAGGAAATATTGCAAACTGAGATGTAAAGGGGAAATGAGGATGAAATGTAACACAGTTCACCTAAATGTAACATAATTTACCTAAATGAAATTTGATTCCACCTTTGAAATTCTTCCATCTCTGTATTTTCTATGCATTTGATCTAGTGAAAATTTTTCAAATATTGGAGGAAGATGCAAGCAATTAATTCAAAAGCAGACAAGGAAGCATTAAAGCAAAGGCCTGTAGCATGTAACTGCTGGGACTGATGGGGAGATATTAGACTTGAGATATTAACAGTGATTTGATTTTGTTTAATACTTCTGCACTTAACTGACAAAAAAAAATATATAACAGAAAAAAGAATTAACAAGACAGAAGATGTATTTAAAAAGTAATAATTTTAATATTTTAAGAGCAATTTACTGAAATTAAAAGGCTTCTAATTCTTAGAGTTTTGGATATTTGGGAAGTAGAAAGAACAGCTTTCCACCAGCCAACACTGAAGACCTGAGAAAAGCCAAAGCAAGTCCCTAATTATTTATAATGCTGTCCTCTGTGAGATTGTGAAAGGCACTGTATTGTGCATTATTTGTGGTGGCAGGTGGCTGGTTTTGCTCACTTCAGAGATCCTGTACAGTCCAAAGCACCTTAGTGCAACGACCTAACAATTTTACAGCTCTGAAAGAAAAAATGTGCTATAGATTTATACCAGCTCTGACTTTAACTCTGGCTTTCCAGGATGGGACTACTAAGTTTAAAGGCATTTTTCTTCTTGCATGTGCCATAAGACAACACAGCTTTCATATATCATCCTGAGCTGCCTTTCCACTCAGAGTGCTGGGGCTACCGGTTTGTGACACAGCACGAGCTCTCCTGTAGCTCACACACTTCAGTTAGAGAAACAAAAGTTGGGGCTTTTTAAAAAATTTCCAGCAGATATAGTTTTTGTGAATACGAATGATGAATAGCACTGACAAGTAAGTACAACATTTGATTGGACCCCAGCGCTCATAAATCAGAAAACCAAGGTCTGAAATGTAAATCAAAGCCACAGGACTGATGTGAAAAAAAACCCAAAAAACAAAACCAAACCCAGAAATAAGTACAAAAATCTGCCAGAGAACAATCAAGCTTTTCAGTTAAAATTCCCTAAGCACAAGCCAAGACCAGAAGTGATTAAAGTCATATGTTCTTGAAGTGATATTTTCCAAACTATTAGCATCTTAAATTTCATCTCCTGGGTAGACTGAAAAACGAGCCAAGTCTTTTAAAACATGCTCCTTTAATGTAGTTAGATATGGCACAAACGAAATTAATTTCTTTCTTCATGAGATTGGCAGCACCAATAAAAGATGTACTGTGACTTTTAAGAGAAATGCTTCTTACAGTTGTAAAACTGCATTTCTCAGTGTCCGCATGCATTTTTTTAAAGAGGCCTCTAATCTTAACAACAGTTACATCAAGCAGAAAATGTTACCTGATTAAACAAGCTGTTTTCAGGCCTTGAGATCTGATTGTTGAAAATGCTTTGCCCCATCTTTACAGCATCTTTGTACAAGTAGAATTTTTTTTCTGTCTTTCCTCCAGGATGTTTCTCAGGAAGCAAAGCAGGCTTTAATCCTGAAGCCAAGTGATGGTGATGGTTTTCAGTGTTGCCTCACTGATGCCAAATAAAGCACAAGCTGGCATTTCTGTCTTTCCCTCTTTGAGGACACATAAAGTGCTCTTCATTGTCTTTGGCCAGCAGTTTCATTTAGTTTGTCAAAACTGAACAGCTTTGAGATCTCATGTGTTAGTTAGATCAGGAATGCTATTTACAGGAAGGTAAAGACAGAAAAAGAGAAATGTATGAAAGAGAAATTTCACATCTTTAAGACACAAGACGTGGTGATGCATCCCTCCACAACAATCCTCCACAATCCCTAGGCCTGGTCTAGGGGCTCAGGACCAGTTGAGGATGAAGCATCTCTGACTGTACCAGGTGCTCTTCCATGACACAGGTGGGAACAACACTGAGTGTAACAGGAACATCAGCTGCCCAACCAAGGTGGAGAACAAAGGATAATCAGTCATCCCTGATGGCCTATGAATCTATAATAAGTCATTGTTATAATTGTAGTAGATCCTATTTAATCACTTTACGATTATTAAATTAGTGAATGATTAAATGCTGCTAAATCTTTTTGCACCCTTGTCCTTTGTATTTGCAACCTTACTCTTTTTTTTACCAGGTAAATATTCTAAATTGACTCTCATATGATTTTCCTTTGTATGCTTCACCCGTACATTAAGTAATAAGGTGAACTTCACCACTAAACTCTGTTAAAGTTGCAAATTCACAAATTCAGATTAAAAGCTGTTTTTTGCCAATATCTTTGATGGTGATGTTTTAAGTGGCTGAAACCACTCATTGATGAGTAAAAGGCCATAAGACCACACTTAAATTAGTTCAAATGTGCACTGAGCCTTAAAATCTGAATTAACTCTCAGTAGAGTGTTTACTCCATCTAAATTAAGAAGAAAGGGGCCTGCTTATTATTGTTCTATTTGTGGTGCAATTTTTAGTGTTGAACAGATATTTTCAAAATTGCTAGATGTTATTTTCTGTCTGCTTGTGCTATGAGTATGTAGTCTTGTGAAATATAAGTGAGTGGGAGATATTAAGGAAATGTCACTTGGGGGAAAAAAATGGAGAAAAAGCATTGCTGACAAGTATTAAAAAATTGCGTAGGAGCTCAAGACCATCTCTGCATGAAATCTGACATACCTTAGCTCTGCTAGACAACACACTGGTTAAGAATAGAAAGCAACAGTTATCTAAGCACTAAAAGTTGTCTTCAAGGCCACAATTTGAAAAACAGAAGAGACACAGTGTTATTTTCTTCCTTCTTTAAGTGCTTTGAGAAGGCTTTCAGTGATGCTATTCAGGTCATGAAAGCAAGGTCCTGCAGGGAAACAGGCAGGAGCAAGTCCTCCTCCTGCCTGTGCTTCTTCTAGTCTGTGAAGTTCTAAGCACCCTGTTCCTTTCATAATGAAAAGATTTTGTTCTTGGAATCTGTCGCAATGCATAAGAGAGGAAAAACTAGGAAAGACAGAAGAAAGGAAAAACCACCAGCAGCAGAACTGAAATGAAGACAACTCACATTCAGTGTAGCAGGTGTGTGGCAAGAAGGTATTTTTGTATTTTTGTGTTTGCAGGTATCAATTTGAGGACTGATGTAACTGCCCTTTCATGCACTTCTAATCAGGAATATATGGATCAGTTCAGGAACCAAAAGGCCTAATTGTGAATCACCCTCTTAAACAGGGATTCTCTCTCAGTAGCTCTATGAGGCAGCACACGTGTAGTACAAGGGCATTTCATGTATGTTCTCCTGCCTAAGCAAGAAAAATCTTATTAAAATGTCTTCATCTTCTTGCCTTCTTTTTTCTTATTTTTAAAGACAAACAAGAATAAAATTCCAAATGTCCCATTTTCTGTGTTTCAATTGAACCAATAAAGCCACAAAAGCCCCACTGTCAGGATGTCTGAAAATCAGGGCTGCTTCAGAAATGGGAATGAAGGATATTTTCTTGGATTTCAAGTTTCTGTCATACAAATTCCTCATTCCTTGTGCCTGCTTTGAAGGGTCTCCTAATGAATGTGGAGATCAGAGGGCAAAGTTATGCCACAGGGCTGTTCCCATGCAAACAGCAACTGTGGGATTCCTCTCTGAGCACAAGCTAACTCATTACCAGAGTCTTCAAAATTCCTATTAGGAGTATACACAAGAGAATGTGCTTAAGGAAACAAAACTGGAAATGAGACCTATACAATTATCATTTCTCACGCCTTTAAAAAGGTAATACAAACACTACTATACAGAGTAATTTGGATGCATTTTTTACTATGCCTGGCATTCTCAGAGGCTGTAAAATCTCTTTTTCATGAGCAACAACAGACATGGATTTCATAGAAAACAAGTTTAAAAGAAAAAGATAGAAATATCTGCTGTTTCAGATCACAAAAGTATTTTGGAGATATTTGGAAGTAATGGAGATAGCATAACAGTCTTGTTAGGCCTGATGCTTAGCAATCACTCTTAATGAAAAACCAACTGCTACCTGATCTAGTAAATTTACATTGAAGCAATTATGGAAATGGGGCAGGCTTATTTTCATTCAATATTTTAAAATGTTTTCTCAGTCATATTTATTCAAAATCTTTCTGCTTCTCTGCCTCTATCTGTGAAAAACAGAGGACAGAGAAATGTTAAAGAAAAAAACCACTTGTCTCTGACTTGCCAAAAAGAAAATTTTGGACCATTTGTTCTTTACTTCAAATATTTAAGCCTGAAATTCTTTCCTGTCCATTCTTTGTTCTAGTCAAATTTTTGTCATACAGGGACTCTTAAACTTTGCTGAAAGGCTTGATTGGCAATGGGCCAGGTCCCCAGGTCTGCAGCTAAATTAAATTAAATTAAGCAGATTGTCTCTGCTCTAATACAGAAAAACTGTGTGACTCAGATTTATAATACATCAAGTTGCCTACTGAAATTCTTCTAGGAGATACATAAACAAATGCTTAAATTTCTGTCTGGAGCTTAATCATGTTATTCCCTTTTCCTTTAGTGGAATTAAATCACGTGTTCATTGCTTGTGAGAAAGCACTTTCCTGCCTTTTGCTGCTTTCTTCCACCACTGCAAAAGGCCTGCACGCAAATTCATCAGGTGCAGGACCACTCTAATGAACATCAGCACCTGAGACCTGCAGAGCTACATCTAAATTCACCTGTGGCATGAGTGGGGCCCGTCCTTTGCACCCACAAATCACACAGAATCACAGAATCATTAGGCTGGAAGAGACCTCTGAGATCATCAAGTCCAACTCAACCCTATGCTCAACTGAACCATGCCACCAAATGCTACATCTAGTCTTTTCTTAAACACATCCAGAGATGGTGACTCCACCACCTCCCCAGGCAGACCATTCCAATACTTTATTACCCTTTCTTGTAAAAAACTTTTTCCTGATATCCAACCTATATTTCCCTTGGTGCAACTTAAGACTGTGTCCTCTTGTTCTGTCAGTTGCTGCCTTAAGAAAGAGACCAACCCCCACCTGACTACAGCCACCTTTCAGGGAGTTGTGGAGAGTGATAAGGTCACCTCTGAGCCTCCTTTTCTCCAGGCTAAACAATTCCAGCTCCCTCAGTTGTTCCTCATGGGATTTGTGTTCCAAGCCCCTCACCAGCCTCGCTGCCCTTCTCTGGATGCGCTCAAGCATCTCAATGTCCTCCCTAAACTGAGGGGCCAGAGCTGGACACAGCACTCACAGCATACCCCTGTGGTCTGAAATCAGTGAGCCCGTATTTGTGTGCACCACAACTCCCTCTCTGCTCTAGTTTTTTCTTAAATGAAACCTAAGTATGCAGCGAGATACCAAAATCATCCCAACACGGAGCACCACAGAAACAAGGTGCACATGTGTCAGTAAGGTTTATCTGGCACCCCCTGGGCTGCATCAGCAGAGTGGTTGCATTTGCATTCTTCTTAGATTTTCAGGTTTTTTCCTGTTCAGTTTTCTGACCTCCACTATTTTAATTTTCCACCCATTTTATCCCGTATCCACACGGCTGCAACATTTTTGCACACTGTGCACACATTTAGAATCAATAGACAAAAATCCCAGAAATGCTTCAAAACAGAAAACTTTTGAATATAATATGTTGAATTCAATTAACTGAAAAACAGATTCCTTGAATAGCTATTCCAAAGAGCTATACTTTTGAAGACCAAAACAAAGCTCACAAAAATTGATTCTCCAAAGGTCACTTTCATCTTATTTTCCCAGTAGCTGCAGAAACAAAGCACTCTACATCTCTAAAATAATTACAGTGGAAAATAAAAGTATTCCTAATTTCTTGATGCTGTGCATACTGAGACTAAAATTTTCCTTAGAGACACACATAATTGCAATTCATTAAAAAAAAAACCACTTAAATGAGCACTAGGTAATTCTTTGAAAGAGTTCTCAACCCTCCTGTGCTACAGCAAAACTTGGTTTGGGTGATTTAGAAACCTGAATACTGGTTTTCTGGCTAACTTATAACGAAATTTTGAAAGCTAGTTCTGGAATTTCCACGTGCATAAATCCTTGTAATAGATTTTTTCTTTCTTTGCCTTTTGGTTTGCTTGTATCAAAGACCAGATTTTTTTTTAAAAAAAAAAAAAAAGGTTATTTATTTGTGTTTATAACAAGGATTTCCAGAGTTTTCCATGTACTTTCACTAAATTTATGATCTATAATCACAAACTGGATCACTGTCCTCACCCTTGCTCATGCAGGGATGCATTTGTAGGGGATATATATATATATAAATATTACATATATATTTATGTAGAGAGGCACATGAGGATAAAGAGAGCTCTGGCTCTTCAGGCAGAGCTTCCAAGACAATCTGCAGTGGCTGCCCATGGGAGTGTCCCCCTGCCAGGCCCTGGCATTCTGCAGGGAGCTGTGTCCCTGCCTGAGCTCGTGTGCTCCCTGCAGTCTTCATGTTCCCACAAGGAAAGTTAAAGAAAACTTTCTAGAGATTCAGGGCAAGGTCTGGCATTGAGTGGTGTGGCCTTCCCAGAATTTCTGACAGTGAAAACTGGGCGCTTCCAACAACCACTCTCACACCAGCTCCAGGTAGTCCACTGGATAAAGAAACAAGTTGGTGAGGCAAAAGTCTGTGACACTGAGTCCCCAGTCTGCCTGAATCCTTACATGACCTTGGGTAAGTCACTTAAATATTTACCCAAAACTTTCTCTTCCTCTTTGTGCAGTGGAGTAGTTCCTTGCTTCTCATATGGGTAAATATTAAGAATTTCAGTGCACTCAGTGATAATGGAAGCCATTAACTACCTAAATCAGCAACTCTGCATTGATCTGTGATCCATCTATTAAAAAGAATACCTTACAAACATAATCAACAATATATCTTTTGCCCTATTTTGGGAATACTTCTGCAATTATGAGGCTGAAACTAATAGAAATTATATATGTTTCCAGGGTGGACTTGTACTTAACTCTTTTCAATATAGACTAGCTATTCCCAGAAATGTAACTGGCTTTATTCCTTTCAAAATAAAGTGTTATTAATACTAGTATAATTGTTTATATTATCCACAGAGCAATCCAACACGTCATGACTCACATGGAACTTATTCAGAGCATTCACATATCTTCATATGTCTTCCTATTGTCCCTTTTTATTCACTCTATTTTCTAAATTATGCAAGTTTTTTAAGTGCTGTGATGTGATTTTTTTTCCTGCCTTGAATAATTTGTTTCTCCTTTCTGATGATTTGCTTGCTGAGCTGAAGTGGCCAGAGCTGGACACAATCGATGAATATATTATTATTATTGCTTTCTGCAGGAACAAAAACATCTTACTATGTAACTTGTTTTCTGTAGGCTTCAGACCTACATAAGCACAAAACCTAAATTCAGCTTTTGAAGTTGTTACACAAGCAAAAAGTCACATTCAAGTCACATTAAAAATTGCACTCCTGATAAGCCTTTTTAAAGATATCCTAATTTAAGGAAGCACAAATTGTTCCTTGCAACACTTGTCCTTAGAAAGTGCTTCTCAAATAGATGAAAGAATGAAATGTAAATAAATTATGTCTGAATACTTAATATGCCATTAACATATTTCACTGTGTTTTAACACCCCCCCCCCCCAACTATTCACAGGGCCTTTGAGATAGTTCCCGCCTATGTCTCTGTCACCACAAAATAATTCTTGCATGCGGTGCACATTAAGCTTCTGAAAGCCCAAAGGACAAAGGAACAAAACAGTTTCTGTTTCTCCTTATTCTGCTTTTCTCCAAGGGCAATGGCATAAATTAGCAGAGCTGCACAAGAGCCCACAATCACCAAAGCAATACAAATTGCTCAATTGCCCTTCTCAGACCAGCTCACCAGAGCTGCAGCCCAGCAGGTGTGCTGTGACAGGATTTATAACAGGATAGCTGCAGCAAGGGTACCCAGACAAGTTTAGTTAATTAACTAAGTATAGCACCAATTCCAGAGAGCACTGCCTCGAATTTCCCTGTCAGGGAATTCTTTAGATCTTAGAGTATCAGCTTTCTCTACTCGCTACTAGGTTTTCTTTTCTTAGTGTATCAGAGCTTTGCACACCATCTGCAACCCCACTGGAAAGAGATTTTTCAGCCCTGGTTTGCACTGCAGATGATCCCTTCTCAGCTTAGTCTTGTGCTGCTTCCACACACTCATCCTCTAATTATGGTCATTCCTACACTCTTCTCTCTATCTGACTGTAAGTTTCAGCAGTGTTCAGTGTAAGTCTTATGATTTTCAGAGACATCAGAGTTTTATACAGCTACTTCACTTTTTTTCCCTTTTGGGCTTTCAACCTAAAATTTAGGTTTCTCCAGGATTTTACAGGAATTAATTCATTAACAGCTGAGACAATATTTCATATTTCTGTCAGGAGATAAACTTCTGCATCATGGTTAGGGCGATTTTCACCTGTGCAATAAGACATGACATATCCTGAAAGCATGTATTCAACCCTTTCATTGCAAGGACAGTTGCCCTCTTGCCAGACAGAATGAAGCTCAGATAGGAAAGTACATTTCCACCTAAATTATTTATGTCTCTTACAAGAGAATTTTATTGGATAGAATTTTATAGAAGTTTAAAGATTGCTTTTAGAAACCACTTAAGTTAGAAAATCATTACGTATTTAAACAGTCTGGATTTGCTGCAGTGAACCTGGAGGCAGAGGGGCAGATGCTGAGTGACTTATTGGTTTTCAACCAAGCCTTTACTCTATTATCATGGCATTTGCTATATTACCACGAGAAATTAATTTGCTTAAAATACAGACGTCAACTAAGGTATCCATAATTTTGATTTTTTAAAAGCGAGCCTAGTCATTAGAGTTAGAATGTTAGAGTGTACACATAAAGTCAGTGTTGAACATTGACAGCAGCTACCAGAAAGAAGCAAGTTCTGAAGTCAAGAACTTTTCTAGATTTGTGGTCAAACTCTACAGAGTTTTTCCAGAAGAAAAAACACTCACATGATTCAGAATATTGTCACAAGATCTCTTGGGAAACCCAGATGGTTAGACTTTGTTATGTGGTTTTGCAGTGAAACAGGTTAGGAACATTTACATAAACTGCCAGGTTATTATTACAGTAAAGATCATAATTTCTTAAACTGTTAGAATGATTCTGGGGCAATTTTGTGACCTGGCTTCTTCTCTTAGAGGAAAATATGACTCCCTTTAACATCAGTCAGAAGTTTCCCAGAGTAATTAAATATACCTGCATGTGTGCATACAAAGATTAAAATCAAGAAATTCTGTAAAACCATATGAATTTCAAATACTTTGGTAAAATAAAAGGATGGAAGAAATTGTCTAAGAACATCTGCAAGATAAGCTCTTTATTGTCTTTTTCTAAAACAAAGATATTTTCAGCATTATCATGACATGTGAGAATGGAGTACACTTTAGTATGAATCAATATAATTTTTCATTGTCACATGCAATGGGCCATATTATTTACATTCACTCAACTAACAAGACCAGTCTGCAACAACATAATTTTCCAGTTCAGTAATTTTCTTTTTTAACAACTCTTAACATTAATAAAGGTGCACCCACAAAAGCATTACATGTATTGCACATAAAATAAACTACATTTTAACAGCCTCGGCAGACATTGCCAAGTCCTGAAGTCAGCCAGGACCGTGTGCTGCACAGTCTCAGTGTAGAAAATAGCACTAGAGGGAGCAAGAAAGGTTTTGTCATTAATGCTGAGATTATTTACTTGAGGTGCTTTTGTGGAACTGTCCTTCAGCTCCCTAAGCTCCTTGGGTGAGACAGAGGCTCAGCCACACTTTCACTGCTATAAGAAGAGCTCCTCCAGTGTGTCTACAGCTGCTTCTTACTGTCGCATTTAATTGCATGTCATCTGGGGTCAATAAATGTACACACTGTGGATAACTGCAACAATTTCCATCCCAAAAGTCTTAAGCAATATTCTTTCTAGCCTGTGAAAGCAAGGCAAGCTCTCCTGTGACACACCATAGGCCAGATCCCAGGAAGGCTGTTTTTCCTTTGGCAAAAAAAAATCCCAGAGTATTTTCAACTGGCTGTGTTACCTCACCAGGGTTCCAGCAGGCACACAAAGAGGAACTTCCCAAATATTGTGACAAAAACCATGAGCAAACAGATAGTCAGGGAAAGAGAAGGTCCTGAGCTTCCAGGCTGAGGGACAATGAGGCACAGGTACCTTTTCATATAGACATTTCCACAGGGTGAAGCACACTCCTCTGCTGTTCCCTACATCCCAGGAACAGTGTCAGCCCTGATGAGGATTCCCACTACTATGTTTTTTAACTCACACTGTGTTGACAGTTTGATTTTGGTTCTGTCCCATGAGGTGTACAGTGTCAAAAAGAAATTTGTTTTCTGCAGTGACTGGACTCCAGCTAAGCCTTGACGCTGAGCAGCCACTGTCTCTCACGAGATACTTTTTCCCCACACGAAGAATATAAGACATAACTCTTGAAGTCCTTTGTGCTACTGATTTCTCACCCTTTGAAATGAAATCATAGCAAAACAAACAAACAAACAAATGTGGTAAAAAAGGACTTCTCCTTGCAAGAATGTGGGAATTGCAGGAGTTTATCCCACATACAATGGGATAAATGGGATGAATGAGATGAGGCTTTTTGGATTAGATTTCTGAACAAAATAGGGCAGACTGTAGAATTTACAGTGATTATATTTCTATTTAGATTGGCTAATGTGTGCATATTTTTATAATTAGAGATGCTAAAAGAATTTCAAAGAGAAAGGACAATTTACAGCAGATCTGACCCACAGCATCAAACTGGACAAAAGAAGAAAGAGAGTGCATTTTCCCTAAAATATCTTTAGCTTGAATCTGTCTGTATTTCTAAGAAAAAAGGAATAATTTCAGCTTCCTGACAGTAAAATGCAATATTTTATAAGAAGCTGCATGCTTAAGTGCAAATTACAGTAAACAAAAACTCTTTACAAAACAATAGTTCTCTTTTTTTTCGAAGTCCAAGACAGGAGTAATAGATGTCAGCATCTTACATAGAAAGAAGAGCAACTAGGAAAAAAATACAAAAAACCCTACCTTTTAAGAAATAAAATATTGAATAAAAAACATTTGTTAACAACCCATTCCTCGTGCCCAATTTCAGCCTTAATTTTATTGAAGAGTAAGTGAAGAAAAGAACAATACCAGAGAAGCTTTGTTTAGGAATCTTGGCAGTTCAAGTAATTGTCATTGCATGGCTGACTGGCCCCCAGTAAGAGAGGAAAGCAGGTAACTCCCCTTTGCAGGTGAACTGAAACTCTAATTCTTTAGCCATGTGAGTTAGCAGTGCTAGATAATATCCAGTGAAATGCCTTGGTCTCAGTCTACCTGATTTAGCTGTGAGATATTTTAGCTGGCTTTATACTTCTGTGACGTGTTTGTATTTCAATAAAGCTTTCTGAATGGAGGCTCAGCCAAGGTTCTCCAGTCTCTTTTATGCATTCTGGTGCTCATCAGCACTTTCTCTGCTGAACAATAAAACAGCAGAACAACAAAGTCACAATTTTCTGGTTTATTGCCATGTCATTAGATTTGTCACGCTAAAGACCACTTTAAAGGGTAGGCATTTTAATTCTGCTGAAATACGTTTAAAGTAATTGATGAAAATGTTACATGAATTTCAGGTACCCTTATAACGCAACAGAGGATGTTTTCTTCCTCAGTCCCAGAGACTTTATTTATTCTCCTACATCACTTCAGCAGCCCCTCAGCACACATATGCACCGAATGAGGCCGACAACCCATAAAACAGCTGTTAATCACCTTCGATAGCCCAGCTGCCAGAGAGTTTGTTAATTCAGGGCACACTATTCCAAATGCAGTTGTGGCTTCAGGACCTGGCCAGCACCATGACACTGCCATATTTCTAAATTACTTTCCCTTTTGCTTTATAGAAGTCCATTCCTGATATAACTCCTCAGAGCCTGAGAAACTCCTGCCAAGGGCTAAAGGTTAGTTTTAAATAAACTGAAAACACACCTACTACCTTGGTCCAGATGCAATTTATTTTACTTCTTACTACACAGAAACCAGGTTATGTCCTGGGAGGAGTTTGTCAGTGCAAATAGGAGCTGCAGTAAGGTCAGACCTGGTATTTCCTGAAAACTACAGGGACATAAAACAATCCTGACCAGTCAAGCCAGAGATGTGTGACATTAAAGACTGCTGGGACTGAATGCACTCTTTCTTAAAACTTAAAAAAAATTCCTTTCTTTCAAATGTTTAGTCCTGCCACATTCTGCTTCATGACAGAACCAGAGAAATCTGTGCACAAAGAGAGAAGTCACAATCTATCTTGAAACACTTTTACTGGAAATAAAAGAATTTGATCTTTCTTTCTGGCTCAGGAGAGGGAGAAAAAAGTTCATGTCCTACACTTTAGGCTTGATCTTTTCTACCTGGGCAATAAACCTTAAGCTAAGCTTGGCACAGGGAACCAATCAGGGCAATGCTTTTAGCAAGTTTCCACATCTATTTAACAGTAATGGAGCTTTGAATGTCAGCAGTGTGATATGTTTTGACCTGCTGGCAAAATGTATTCCTTTAATATACATATTCTGCATTTGTTTAGAGTATTTTCTACGGAATGCAGCCAGTTTTGATCATGTGGCTCAGACAGTTCACTGGAGTCAGCAAATGACCTCTGTACTAAGATACTGTAATGCTTCTTTTCCGTGTTTGTGTGTGTGTGTGTGCACATAAAATCATAATCATACACATTTTTCTCAATTAATGCTCAGCCAAGGAAAGTTGTGGTAGAGAACAGGAATTCCTTTACCTGTAACAATACAGGGCTTTTACTATAGTGTTTCAGAAACCAGGTTGTGTGTGAATTGATTGAAGAGTAATTTTTTACTCTACATCTACAGAAATCATTCCTTCTCAGTTGCAAAATAGATTTTTCAACACTGTGCTTTGACACCTTCTTCAGAATCTCTATTCAGTACAGTGACAGCTCAAATACTGTGTTCATTGGGAGGTGGAGATACACCATTCTCTGAGACTGACATATAGAAAGAAGTAGCAGTGATTATGTATGCTTATGTGATTTTTTTTCTAACTGGCTCCATGTTTTTCACACTACCTATTGTACACTTTAATGATCAACAAGCTATTGAGTATTTTCTTTTTTTAATCCCTGGCACCCACATTTAGCAACTCTAAATGCCTAGAATCAAACAATTGCAAAGAAAACTCCTCCTAGTCTTGAAGGTTCTGGGTCTCTCAGGACTCTCTTTTCTTACTAGGGTTTGTTTCAAGCAAATAGAATGTTTTTTTCTGGTGAAGGATTTGGAACTATTCATTGCCCAGAGAAGCAGAGAGGTTTTCCTTTCAAGCAGCATGTGAGAGTAAAGAACTCTTTAGGCTTTGCAGAAGAGATGCCTCTTAGGGAAAACACAGTGGCATTGTCCTGTCCTTTCCCTTCATAAAAACTCCTCTCTTCTTGAAACCAGAGTCAGACTTGACGTGGCAGTTCTGTGTAAAGTTGGGGTCCAGTGCTGAAGAAAAGGCAAAAAGACCAAGACAGGGAAATGTGCATTGTCTGCTACATCTCCCATACCTGCAACAGGTCAGCTTGGTGGTTGAGATATTTTTTATTAACTTTGGAAAACAAATAACACAGACAAGTCATTAGGCAGTAAAGGAATTTAAGACTAAATAGAAAGTCTGCTCTGTAATTTCCTGTCTCCTTTTCCACTGCAAGACAATTGCATTATGTACTGTATATATAAAAGAACTGTGAATCACTCTAAATAAAGTTTATTCACTATTAGCACAGAGAAAGTAAAAGGTTCTTTACCCTCAGATGACAGAACACATTCCCAGCCTGAGCTCACTGCCAGATATGGGCCCACTGCTCTTCGAACAGCACTGCCCTTCAGCTGAACTACACTTCCTTATTTCTGGTGATCCTCAAAACTCCCCTTTGAATTGTTCTGACTTGCAAAATGAAGTCATATTATTTTGCTCTAATCTCATGAGACAAAAATTCAGTTAATGTGATCATAGTTGTAGTCTTTCTCTGAACCTATTCCTGATGAGATTTATGTAACAATTAAAAAATCAAACAGAATTTTCAGAAGGTTACAGACCAGGACTTATCACACTTCCCTCTGCTTCCCTACCTGAAATAAAAACATCCCCCCTTTGCTTGCATTAGTAATTTTTCTTGTACAGAAAATCCTCATGTCCATCCCAGGATGAACTATTTTTAGTTCCGAAAGATGAGTTCTCAGGAAAAAAATTTGCCTCCAAGAAGAAATTTTGCTACTTTTTATCCATATATTTATCCTTGCATTTTGTGCTTCTCATTCTGAAGCACCTCCATGAGATGGCCAGGGATGGGATGAGTTCCCAGAGCTTCCCTGGTGGATGGGAAGACAAGGTGGTTGTGTTTCATGGTGGCAGAGTTTATGACTGCCTCTGCAAAGGACAAACTGTTCAGACTTGTGGCAAAGAATACCCTCAATGGTTTGCTCCCCTATGAAACCCTGGTAAGCCTGCCTTTTCCTGAGAGGACTGGTGCTCTTCCCACACACCTGGCAACTACCCCAGTGCATGGCTAAAGTTACAGTGGCACAAGTAAATAAGCACAGACACTTGTTTCCAGCTTGATGCTTGACTTTTTGTTAGTGTAACCTCACTGGGAGGTGAATTGAAATTGTCTGAGGCCTAGAACAGAATGGGAAGATGTGTTTTATCTTGTTGCAGATACGCTATCAAGAAAGAAGCCACTGGCTAGACATGCTGCTTGGATTTAAGAGAAAATAGCCATCTGCCTTTTAGCATAATTCAGTACCAAACAGAGTAATTGGTTCTTTGAAACAGAAATTAGTTCTTCATTCGCAGTTCCTGGAAGGAAGCTCAAATTGGAAAAGTTGTCTAAAACAGATGAGTTTGGAGATAGCATTTTGTACAATGGAATTGACCCATTTAATTAAAAGCTTGGTTGTCAGTTGCTGTTTTCGTTCAAGCTAAGGTAACTCTGAGACTGAAGTGACACGCATAACTAAAGATAGAGCTGTGCAAATAATGGGTTCTGTTTCAGCTGCAAAATGAAGAAAGGTCTTTTGAATTGGATAGAAAGTTTGAGGTATGGTGGGTTTTTTGGGGGTTTTTTGGTTGTGGTTTTTTTGGGGGGTAGGTTTTTGGGGGATTTTTTTGTGGTTTTGGGAGGTTCTTTTTGTTTTGTTTTCATTTTTGTTTTTGAGGAATAAGTGTTTTTGCACTTGGATATGAAAGTCTGAAGAACTGTGCAAAATACATCAAAAGAAATGACTTTGTCTTGTCCAAGTAAAATGGGATTCATATCCTTGAGTTGTAGAGGACAACAGAAGCTGAAAAATCTACCAGAACTGCATATTATTAATTCAGCTCAAAGCCAGTGAGTTCCTCAGAAGGGGTTAGAGGAGCACCAGAAATATTAAATAGGTGAAGATCCTTGTTTGTGTGATGCTGTGGCTCTGCTAGTGGCTTGTCTGACAGTTGTATTAGAAAGAATTCTCTTTGCAGGCTCAGTGGCCACACGAGGCACAGACACAGGTGACCTTGGGGTCACAGCAGAGCTGACACATCCTGTACCTCTCACACATTCTGCTTTTCACCTTCTGCCATTCCTCTGCAGCCTGCACCAGACAGACCCCAGAGCTACAGTCTTATTTGGCTTTTCCTTCAGTTTGACACAGCTTTATCCAGAATAACTAGGGTCCAACTTGTGGATTTACGTCTCCTTAGGCTTCTTTCCACGGGCAAGTAATACCATTAAATTCTTTTGTAAAGTGACTAAATGTAGATGTTTTTCTTTTCAGGTTCTGCAGATTATAAGCCTGAACTCTGAAGACTGCACCTAATTCCAAACCCTCTGCTTTAAAGGCTTCAACCCTCATTCTTAACTCCTTATCCTCTTCTGATGATTAATATAAGCAGACTTGGAAAAAAAATCTCATCTTAATCTCAAAAACTAAATAAAGTGAAATACATTTTAAAAATTTTAAAATATTTATTCAAAAGTAAAATATTAAGTAATAAAATTACTAAAGCTTGTATTTTACAGCCAGAGAAAAAGCGTAAGGAATTCATTAAGGACTTCTTTGTGCAATTAAGTCTATAGTTCCTCCTATACACCACATAAAAACTCACACAACAGAAAATATTGTAATTCAATTTGCTCTCTTTAACTTAATTATCCACTTCATTTCTTAGAGCCATATAAAAATGCTAATTTATTTTCTTGTTAAAGCTCACTGTGAGTTTTTAAACAGAATCTATTTGACTTTGTTACTGTATGTATCTCAGTTATGTCTTGCCTGAGTTCTGGAAGCTAGACTATCCTCACGGAGGATTGAAAGCAAGGATTTATTTTACTTAATTTTAAAATGCTTTGTTAACTGCTTGAGTGCTGCCAAATGAAGCTGCTAAATTCTCACAAGAAGCACTCACTCCTGTAATACCATCAACATTCAAAAGAAAGCTGACAAACAGGACTTTCTTCACAGAACAGCAGTATTAGAGGAGGCACTGCAGGCTTGAGCAGGAGAGATGAAGCCGTTTTCAGGTTGGCTCTTCTCCACATTTTCACTAAGGTGATTCCTTCACTGGAATAGCTCAAATGACTCAGCCTCAGTGTGGTATTTCCATCCCTTATCACTTGCTGAAAAAATCTGGCACAGCTTAGAGCCTTGGCTGGGTGAGTTTCAGTCTCCTGGAGCTTCAGTCAGCAGCAGCCAGGGAGGAGCCCGGCCATGTGTCAGCAGTGGGACACCTGTGGAGTTCCTGGGTTTTGGCTTACTGAAATACGTGCTTATGTCCAGTTCACTTCTTGAGGCAGTAGTTTCATAAGGTTTCTGTCCTTCCTGTGCTTGTTTAGAGAGAGAATTTGCTGTATGATGCCATGAAGTGAAGGTGGGGGAGAGAGGGAGAGTATCCTGAAGTGCAGGAAAGGGTTCTTCACTGTCAGCAAAGCTTTCACCCAGGGAAACTGTTATGGAAAGGAAAATACCCTGGAATGATAAATATATTGACTGCCTTAAACTCAAATCGGGTGGAGTCATTATCTGCTAAAAATTGCATCTAGATTTTATGTAAAACCATGAAGACCAAAATCCTGTTTCAGACTACAATCCATTAAAACCAAAGCATGTGGCAATGGAAACCATTACTTGAATGCCTGGAAAATAATACTTGAGTGAAGCATTTCTTCTTTCTGTACAGACTGCATTTGAGAAACATTGTTCTCTGTGCTGAAGCAATAACTTCTGACGCAATCTAACCACAATATTACAATTGTTGTTGTTGTTGTTGTAGAAGGTACTAAAACCAAGACAAAAAGCTCCATGCGTTCTTCTCACTCTCAGAGCCAAAAATATACTCTGAACATTTGGAAAAAGAAAGCAGTTAACTGCACAGAGATATATAACCCAGATTCTCGGGCTGTTTATTTTTTGACATATTTTATATTTTGTTCTTCTGGTACTTGATGTTCCACTGTGAGCAGCACTGAGGTGAAAAGGGGTTGGCTGATCAGAAGATTACATATATACTGTTTGTTCCAGGTGGCCTTCTGATTACTCTCACGTCTCAGGTTTGACTGTCATCTTCATCCCCAGGCTGCCAGTATATATTTCAAAGTCACTCGCAACATGCACTCCACAAACTCCACATGGTATATACTATTTGCTAGGCAACCATGTAAATGGCAGACATAGTTTCAATTGTTTCATTTCAAATTAGTTGAGTGTCTTACATCTCCAGAACAAAGATGCCTTACTAATTAATCCTAAAAAAAAAAAAAAAAAAGCTGATTCCTTGCACAGAAATGGACAGCTAAGGCACAATATTAAGTATTAAATAGATAAATAATGTCTATAGGCAGAAAGGTAGAAGATTTCTATATAAGCTGCAATTAGAAACTAGATAGTGAATATTAAAAGGTGGACCAGTCCATCCAAGGGGTTGGACTGTCTGTGAAGAATGTTTCTAAGTAGATTGCTATTAGTATTCAGAGGTCTCAAAAGAATCCTGCAAATTGACAAGGATATACTTTCAAGAAGATAAAAGTCAGTAAAAGAACAGGAGTTCAGAATTCCCTAATCCCAAGATGCTTCTGATACTGCTTGAACTCCTTATTGTTTGTTCACATTTATGTATTGCATTTGCATAGCAAGAGCAAAAATATTTAGTATCTGAAACACAAATTTCAGGCATATATCAACATATCACGCTAGAACTGCCTTGGCAGAGCTGTCCTGATGAGACTTTGGTTTGACTTTAATGTCAAGGGGAGTAATTCAATTTGCAGTCAGAAAGATGTGGAACTCTATTGTGCTCGCTGGCCTGCAGCCGGGTCACACTGGGTTGTGATCTCATAAACTTAAAGGAGTCAGCGTGGATCAGAACTCGAGGAAATGAGCATTCAGTGATTTAGAAGTGATGCTTCTCATCTCAAATCAGCAATGTCCCAAGATGGCTTTGAGGGCTCAGTTCCCCAACAGAGCCATCATTCAAACCTCCTGCTTTGACAGTTTGTGTTTATTAAAGATCCAGGCTACTTTCCAGTGTCCTCAGCTTGCCCTCCTAGTCAGCTCTCCAAGCTGACCTCTGCATGTTCCTGGTGCACTGACTAGTGATCTCTGAAATTGTGGTCTCCCATCCCATCCTATTCCCGATGTGTTTCCTGCACCGCTTTTCCTGATGTACAGAATGTATCACACAGGGAAAGGTGCAGCCATCTTTCCTTCTTTACAGGAAAAATGTTAAAGCACACGAAAGTTTCGAGTGCTCGTGCAGTCAGGATAAGCTTAGCAGTTAGCAGAAAACAACCCCCTAAACACAGATAAAAATGTAACATTTTCTCTAGTCAGAGGCAGTGATCATCACTACATAGTTTGCAACATGTAAAATTTATATTTCTCAGTACCCTTCAGAATGAGTGGTGTAACTGTGGAATGAAAATGTTTATTTGGGAACCATATTAATTATATCCACCAAAAAATAGAGAATAATGAAAAAGAAGAATTAAAAGATAAGCAACTGCTTTCTGACATCAACAGGTTTTTGAAAAACAACAGAAGCAAAGGACAGATGATAGAAAAAAGAGGTGGAAACATGGTATAGGAATACACTTCTTGAAATGTCAAAAAAAGATTGAGGTAAAAGTATCTGTAACCACTTAAGGACTTCTTTTTGATATCAGATTTTGAGTGAACAATGTCATTTAAACAAAGAATAGAATTTTTTAGCAAATTGCTTGGCATAGCATTGCAGGCCAGAGTTCCAAGAAATCCTGGTTGACTGAAATATTTATCTAATGAAGCCTTTGTGCACTACCACTAGAGAACCAGAAGACTGCTTTTACAAAGCTATAGACTGGCAATAACTGAAATTTGTGAACCTCAAATTGGGTGTTGTACCAGCTTCAGCAGGGAAGCTGTGACAATTTCACCTGGGTCTTCAAGAGGATGGAAAGAATAAACCTCATAAATCCATATCTATGCCATGTACAACAAATGCTAAGCCTTTAAAAGCTACAATTAAGACCCTGCTTCACTTGGGGTAATTCTTCACCTGTACAATCAGTTAGTTTCATCAATCACTAAATTTTAATATCACAATTTACTTTCGATATGAAGTTGTAAATGTCAGAACACAGATTATCAAGTTTATGTTGCACCCAGCCTGAAATGTCAAGGGAGAAAGAGGAAGAGCAACAAATGCTTCTTATCAGTTTCCCTGATGCCAGGCTCTCTAAGGGTAGCAGAAAAATTTCCAAGCAATCTGGCCCAGAAGGGTCAGCACAATCCAGAAGCTGCACCAAAGTACTGAATTCTGCTCTCTTTGCCCTTTCTTACAGCTGAGCTGGATGTGTTTCTCTTACTGAAAGATAAACTTCCTGAACAAGGATGGTTGCTGTACCAGTATCTTTACTGTCATCTCATTCCTTGAGTAGTTCTGTGAAATAATTGAAGCAGAGCTTGAACTAAGTTAAGAATTAGAATAAGCACATCCTAATCTGTATATCTCTTGATATTTTGGTTTTCATTAGTTCAGATGATCAATATTACAAAAATGCAGCTCAGAGTTCATGCTGCATGCAGTTCTGGTGTGTTGGACCCACATGAATAAGAATGGATATTTTTAACTCCTATCCAGCATTGTAATTCAAGCCACATATTCTATCTTATGATTTTATGAAATAGAATTATTGCCTGCGGATGTTAATTTCCAAAGAGAACAGTTCTCTGCTCAGAACAGGTTATTATAGATGTGTAGCTAAACTATACTCACTGTCACTCAAGAAGAGAAAAAGCCTCAAACCAATGGGAAATACGACAAGGGAAAATGCTAGGAAAGCAGTTTAATTTTGAATATATAGTAATCTTCAGCTCTCAGGGAAAAAAATAGGCTAAAATATGAAGAGCTAAAATACGAAAAAAGTGAGACTAAAATAATAATAAGATACCACTAAAAATAAAAAAAAAAAAAATTCAGGACCTGGATCCACTGAGGATGCACTAGAAGCCTGATAACTGTCGGGGCATTTAAAATTAAGATGGGGGAGGGGGGGTAAATTTGCATTGTCATGTAAGTGTCTGATTTATCCTAGGAAAAAGAAGCATAGGATGACAACACCAGTCCTTTTCATTTGAAGTTGTTTTGTATAAATACAGCTCAAGCATTGACAAAAAATAAATAGATGCATATCATATGCACTAAAAATACCAGTGAAGTAAATAGAAATTTCAAAGAAGTTGTATAGGTATACTCAATGCAAAGTAAAAAGTACTGTGTTTCTCTGTGAAAACACCCTTGGAGATCACAAAATTTTCTAGTTCATCTTTTCTTAAATGATCTATTTAATCTATTTTTTCTTCAGCCAGAAATTTTCACTCATAAACTCAAAAAGTGTGAGACAAAAATCGCTCACCTGAGAACTTTCCATGCGAGATCTTGTATTGTATTTTTTAGAACATAAACTGGAGAGAATCAGATGTATTTTCCACCATTTCATTTTTTATTCCCATCATGTCTAGAATGGGTTTCCTCAAAAAATTTGCAAACATCCAATCAAGCCTGATGTTTGTTCCCACTTTTTCCCCCATTTTCACACCTTGCTCTGTAAGTCCCTTCAGCCCTAGAATGCAACTGCATCCCCTTCCCAGTCAAGAATTGCTTTTTTTTTCTAAAGGAGTTGATCAAAAGTTGCTCTCAGTCAGCAGGCACCTTCCATGCCCAAAGAATGTTCATCTGCTCAGGAATACTAAGAATGCACCACGAAGCAGGATTAAAGAATCAGCTACCTGTAACACAAGTAGCAGGAGACATCATGACTGAAAAACTGATCAGTGAAATGACTTCAGGGCTGAACACAGCTCCTGAGGACTGATCTCAGCTCACAGCAGAGACCACAAACACGTCCACTGAGGGAAGATCAAACCCTTTTGGTGTTACCATGCACCCTGGTGCTGCAGAGTGGTGCCTTGCACATCACTCAGGAGCTGCTTGAGTAGGCAGAATTGCACTGTAGGGGCACAGTTTTCAATGAATGACTGGCTGACAAAATCCTGAGAGAAAAGTCAGGCAAATCTCACCCGGCAATCCCTGAGAAAGATGAAAGTGTTTTGGGTGGGTTTTTTTTCAAGAAGGTTATGTAAATATGTTGAGCTAGTACTCCCTGTTGAGCTATTACTCACTGTACAATTGGCTTAAGGCAATTACAATCCAGCACAAAAGCTAATCTGCATGTAGACTCAATTCAACAATCCAAAATCATGTTCAACAGCATTTGTACCTGCATACAGCCCCTCTGAAAATCACTGGGAAATTACTGTACAACTTACGCTGTACCTTTGTGTCATAAAAATGTGCAAGAAATCACTCTAAGCACAAAATAACTTACAATAAGCCATTTGAAGTATTTAGAATTTATTTTCTTTAGGGGAGAGTTATGAGAAAAACATTATTTAAAAAAAGATTCCCTCAGTGGTTTTGTGTGTCACCTTTACAGAAAGACCTCCACAATATAGTGAAAAAAACTATTGGACTATTCACCAGTGGAAGACCATAAACTTTTATTTTCTTTCAGCTCCAGTGGTATTTACAATGTCACAAACATTGTTGGTGTCTGTACTAAAAGGTCAAGGAATAAGATTAATGCACTTGGAAAGATCCTTAAATAGTGTTGTAGCCTCATGAAATGTCACCTTTTTATAGCTAGCATTTATTTTCAACTCTTGGATTTAATGTGATTTTTGATAATTGAACTTAAGAAAAATTAATTTGTTGTTTTAATTTTCATCATTAGTAAATGACATTAAAACACTAGAAATAACCTGGAGATAAAAAATGATGTCATGAAAGCTTGAGTTGTTCTTATGATAACAAAGTGCAACACACAGGTTCGGTTTCAGCAGTCCCTCTGTAGCAATCCAAATTCAGAAATCCTGGTTTTCATTGGAACATCTGTTCAGCTTCTCCTGTCTCTCTGAAAAAAACACAAACTAAAGAGCCTGGACCATTTAAGGAAAAAAAATGATTGCTTTAAACTTTCAAATGGAATACATTAGTTGAACAATTTATTTCTTGCATTCTTACGTGGTTTAGGCACATTGCAAAGGAACTTCCATCAAGAACTGCTTAAGATTTAAACCAAGTAATTGTGCAAAATTCTCAAAGATCAGAGTGGGAGGAAAAAGGAGACAGTATGATTGATCACTCAAAGTTGGCAGTGTTCATTTCCTGAGCACGTGCCTATTGCTCAGTGGAAGGGAAAGAAAGCCAATGGGATGAAAGAAGCAGGCAGTTATTTTTGCCTTCTTTTTATATCACTCATAATTCTGAAGACACCTATCATGTTTCTCTCATCCATCTCTTTTGTTAACTACATGCCTTCAGTCTCTTCAGTGTTCCTCACTGTGAAAGTTCAACCAGATCTGCAATTATTTGCCCTCCATCCTATTTTTCTCTATATTCTTTTCGGGTAAGTTAACAAGAACAATTAAAAATAACTATGTTAGAACATCAGCATCGTGTTAGAGAAGCAATCATTATCAATATTTATAAATTATTTAGTATGCATGTGTACACATGTGGGAATAGATCCCTAATACAATATATTCTGGTTTAATTTATACTGAAGTCTTGATTACATCTTATTGTGAGAGAAGAGGCAGCTGAACCCAGGAGATGTTGCAGGTCACAGTCCTTTATGCCAGTGTGGAAAACAGGAGACAAAGGCAGCAACATAACTCAGCACTTCGTGTTTGTCAGCAAGAACCGTGCAGGAACCATTTTGACATTGGAAAAAATGGCTATGAAATATTAAATATATCACTGATTGTCTTCAACTGTGCTACAACAGAACGAGAGCTGTGTGCTTGAGCTTCATTTGCCTCTTCCTGCCCAGAGTGGCATAAAAGGCTTTGGGCTGGAAACTTCTGCCAGAGTCTCCTGTGCATCTTACATGAAATAAAATCTCATGACCTCTCACAGGATCTGCACCTGTGTCCCCCTCTTCCAACAGCATATGACGGAAATCTTGTGATTTCATTTGTGCCTATCCAGTTTTTAGGCAGACTGCCATTTGGGAATTTTTGGTGATGCATATAAAAAGCTTCAACACTGATCCTTGGCCCAAGCAATACCTCAATGCCTGTCAGTATTTTCTGACATGCAGAGAAATAAAACAAAGGGATTCCCTGTCTCAGAATTTCCTTAGGTGATGCAACTACTGAAACAGAAGAAATTCCCCACATCTGCTTCACATTTCAAAACAGCAAAAAATGGGTTAGAAAACGATTTTTTTTAAAGTCAGTAGTAAGGAATCTATACTGGACAGTCTTACTATCAATTTCCAAGATTTTGTCCCCTAGTGCAGGTGTCTGTGAGGTTATTTCCCTGTCTGTGATTACTCCCAGGGGATCAACAGAGTGTGCACATGACCTCAGCCTGAGTGAATGAGAGAAATGGCAACGTTTACAAGTAGAACAGCCCCATTTTGTGTCATCCTGCAGCAATAAAGTTCACAAAATATCATAGTGGAATATACAGCTGTAGAAACCAGCAAAGCTATGGTAAACTCAGCAAACAGATCACTCTGGGACAGAGAAGATGCCAGATGTAATTACAGGAACTGTCAGAATGTCCATCTCTAAATATGAATAAACTACTAATAATAATAATACATAAATTAATTACAAGAATAATTATAACCAGTTAGATTAAATAAGAGATGAGCTAGCAGGAAGATTGGCAAATCAGTTTCCTTTGGAAGCAGCAAATGAAGTGAGACAGATATTCATTTTACTGTCAAAGCACACGGTGATAAAGACAATACACATCAGCCTTTCACAAGATTTCTCATGAGAATCCCAAAGAATATGTTCTTTAAAAGAATTTATACACCCTCCTAGCACAGAGACCATATTCCACATGTGAAGAACAAAACCTAATTTTCTCTAGGAGTAATATTGATAAAAGTTGCTGCTATTTGAAAGAATCCTGCTGCTGAAAAGAATTGGACTAGTCAATTTTTGCTATTATGGGCAAAGTACGATTCTTTTCTGTTTGGCTTTTGATTGACTTTGCAAAGCTTAAAAATGACGTTTTTGTTGGATATATATCTAAATGTTAATCCTGTGAAGGAGATCCAGAAAGAAACTTCTATTTCTATACCTCTCCTTCAGAAGTAAATTGCCTTCTGACCCAGTATTTCTCATAATCCAAAGCTGTAAAGGGAGATTAAAACCTCTCCTGACTGTGCTGATGCATAGCTATCAATAATTGCACCTTTTTCCCCTTTCATCCATGTAAACTTGCTTTTACCTATCTGAATATACTTAGGTTTTTTAAAAACTGCTGTGGTCCACCTTACCACCAAAAGTATGTATGCATCATACATCTTTTAGGACATTCACACACATACCTACTTTTGTGTGAGTCTAATTATAAGAATATAATAAGTTGCACTAGATTTCAGTCACAACTATTGCAGAAAATACTCATAAGTGTCCCAGGCCATTCACACAAGTACTTAAAGTTAGGTCTTACTCATAGCAGAGTTACTGGGAAACATTTGCCAAGTGTCTGGTTGGGTTTTGAACATCTCCAGTGGTGGATACCCCACAGTATCTCAAGACATCCAGTGCTTGAGTGTTCTCTTAGGAAAAAGGGTTTTTACTTTCAGACAGAACTTCCTGTGTTTCATTGCCTCTTGTGCTTTTGCTGAGATGCACTGAGAGGAGTCTGACTCTGTTACATTTACTCCTCTCATCAACCCATGTGTTGGTAGGATCCCAAAGCCTTCCCTTCTCCATGCTGAACCATTTGGGTTTGCTTCCCAGAGGGACCCTATCCGAGGGTTTTCTCCCAAATTTGCCCTAAACCAGGACAGCCCTTCACCTGTACTGGTGCCTGGTGGTGTGCTATTTCTTGATGTTATTCCACTCCAGGTGCAGGGCTTGGCACTTCCCTTTGTTTGCCTTCATAAGGATTTTGTAGGTTCACTTCAGCCTGCCAAGGTCCCTCTGAACAGCAGCACACCCACGTTCTGCATCACACACTCCTCCCACTTTGCATCACCTGCAAACTTGCTGAGCGTACTCAGCCCCTTTTTTAAGTCACTGCTGCAGAGGTTGTTTTACCTCAATCTTGGACTATAAAGTTTTCTAATCTGGTCAGTGTTACTTCTTATGAATCACATCCACAGGATACAAATCCTGAGTGTAAATATAATCACGTACTCTCTCTGTACCCCTGAGAAAATCTTTCTTGTGTGAAGTACAAAAATTTCCCAACTACTCTGTGTTTGATGAGAATATGAAACCAAGACTTGGCAACTGTGTTTGTGTGGCACAGTTCCAAATAATTCACTGATTCTCCACAAATTTATGGTCTGGACTGGGGAAAAAGTCAACATTTTCAAGTCTGAGGTCCTGATGATTAGTATTTAGCATGGTATTAAAGCCTTTGGTGAAACTAATGGAGTCTTAGATGTGTTGAGCATTTCCTATCCCCTGTGAAGGCTGCAAAGATTAAGAACAGGCTACTTATTAAGATACAGAAATATGAAGATAACTGTCAGTCTTAGTAATTTTTGTATATTTAAATAGAGCCATGATTAATATTAAAAGGATGTGATGTTCCCATGTTTAGCCCATTTTAGCTGAAGGCTGCCAAAAACAGCAGTGAAAAGGGGATGAACTTTCTACATTGCACATCTCAATGGGACATGAGCTTCAAAGACTGCAGGCATCTGAAAACCTAATGCAATTAGTTAATCAGTTTATTGTCCCTTTGATTGTAGGCAAGAACATACAGAGCTTTCTTCCTCGTTTATTCATTCTACATTTAGAGTTCTATATTTGAAGCACACAAAAAGAGGGAAATGAGTATCTGCAGCTCACCTACGTCACAAATATTGCAAATTTTGCAAAGCATTTTTAATATGACATTTCTTTCAGTGCAATGAAAGGTGCTTCTGTGGCATACTTAATTTCTTATTTCCTGCCTGTCACATTTTTATCATTAATATAGCTTGCTGAGTATTTAATGAAATGGTAATGAAAAGTAAAATGTCTGGTTTCCTTCATGGTGTGTTTCTGGAAGAATGGCATTGTGCTTTACCTTACCTGAGCATTTGCCTACAGTTCTAAGGGAAGAACCCATTTCAGAGTAGATTTTGCATAGTCCTTGTATTCCTGAGATATTTTCTTAGAACCACTAGGCCACCTGAAATCATTATTCATTATTATTATTAATAGTTATTACTATTATTTACATGTAAGGGAAATACTGAATCTCTACTTTTGCAGACAGTGGCTACAAACAACACAAAGAGAAAAGTCTTCAAAGAGAAGCAATAACCATCTGGTAATTATCGTTACTCTTCTCTCACATACCACACATTCTCATATGAACTTATATTTTATTATAGTTTTCAAATTTAAACAAAAATGTGCTTCCATGTCTGAACCAAACCCTGCTCCATCCTCTGCAGGTGAATATGCAAAGTTTTCTGTATTAACAATGGGAAAATCTGTAATTAGCATCACATCACATCATTAGAATCATGCATCATAAAATATTTAAGACTCATACTTTTGTTAATTCATTTGGAGAAACAAAATACATCTACAGAAATGGATGGAACAGCATGTTAAACACCAGACAGGGTGGAAAAAAATACATAAATGCTTTCAAAGCCAGCATGTTGATTGGTGATTTCCAATATTTCTGTGAAGAATTTGTAGTCAGTGTGATGTCAACTCAAAAGATCATGTAACATGTTAGAAAAAGTGCATTTAAAAATTCATATTTCCTGCAATTTGTATGGCTATCAAATCTAGAATCTTTTGGTCTTGAAAATTAATTTCCATATGAATAAGTCATTATAAAGATGAATAAGCTTGTAACCAATCACAGAAATGTCTTGCTAGTGAAATTCAATTTTGAGGACCTCTTCACACATTGCCAGTGTTTTCATTTATGCAAGCATGATCACAGGAAATGATGAAAGAGCAGTTTTTATAATTTCTAGGTGACTGCCAAAACTTCGAATCCAAATCCAAGTCTGTCAGAGTGAACAAAACTCTTCAGAATCTAATGGAACTGAACCCAATTATGCCAGGGTGAATTTGGTCCAGAGACCAAACTGTTAACTCTGTGTGGAAGCAACTTTCCCTTCAGGTTAGGGAGAGCTGTACAAAACATTTATAACCTTAAAGGAAAGCAACAATCATCTCTAGAAGATTTAATTCTATCTTTGCCTCCTTTTAACAATTTTCTTGAAGTACTAAAATAATGCACATGTGAATTCTTACTCTGTCTGCCCATCATCCCCCAAGCCATAGTCTTGAAATATTTTCTAAGTCACTGCAGTAATAACATTGCTAGATAATTTAGAGAATATTTCTTTCAAGAAGAATAGCAATTTTTAAGTATGTGTCATGTTCTGTGTTATGCTATTGGTTAGGAAAATACTACCATCCCCGTTGCAGTGCTGATTAACTTTCATCAGATTATTTTTGTGATATTTTTCCTACTGATAATTTACTAAAAACCAGAACCACATAAATTAATAAAATCCAGAAACACAAAGTGCACTTTCATTTGCAGTATTGACATAATTGCAGATCACTTAGTTTCTGTTAATGGTGAGTGATGCTCCTTAAGAGTACTGTAACAAAGATTAGCCGGAACTGGTTTTGTTCTTTGCTGCAAGACCTTCAAAGATCACATTTTCCAGACTGAAGAAACAGAAAAAGAAGCTATAAAGGATATGAAATCTTGCTATCAGCAGAAGAAGACATAAACTTTGTAGAAAATCCTTTTACATTATTTTATGGCATTTCTAAGGGATCTTGATTTTTCTTTGTTCTGTTGCTTCACTCATCTATTTGCAAGCATTCAATCCCTTTGAGGCCATAAATTCATGAATTAATACTCTTATTAATTTTCTAGCCAACACATATTAACATCTTAGTCACTTTCTTAGAGCAGAACCACCCAGTTCATGCTTCCATTAAAATATGGATTAAGAAAACATCCTTCTTTGCTATTCTAAGCTATTCTTAAGTAAGAATAGCTTAGTTCAGGTAGTTGTCATAAAAAGTATCAGTTTCTTTTCTAATGAAAAAGGTGCTCACTTTGTCTTGCATATGTCCTCCCACTGAACAACATATATTTTAGAATATCTGAATAAATAGTGAAGATAATTTATTCTTAACAGCAGTGCTGGTGACCTTTCTCTTCTACCACGCAAAACCAAACAATCAAACAAGAGCAAATCCAAAAGGAAGCCAACAGAAAAAGTGTGCCTAGATCTTTTTCCATTAACAATCTGTCCTAGGCTTCAGCTTTCCTGTCCACAGAACAATTGTGACTAACGTGCTCTCCGCCCACAATGGTGTTACATGGTGGCAGCATGGCAACAGCAGCAATTAATGCTGATTGGAATCCTTGCATTTATAGGAAATCAGTTGTGTGTCAGAGCAAGGACATGCATTGGCACAGGGAATGGTAGAACCTATGGACTAGACAATGGACTGCCCAGCTACATTTGTACCAGGATATTTTCCTGGCAACCACCAAGATCTGATTAGCTGAACTAATTATTACATGATTTTTATTAGCGATGTCAAATTTGCCATGTTTAGTTTCCAGATGAAGAAACTGTCAAGACACTAAAGAAAGCCCTTTTCCCACCTTTCCCAACCTGCTTTGGGCCTTCATACTTCAAGTCAGCTCATCTAATGCCTTCCAGAGCATGAGCACAAACTATGCAGGTGGCTGAGGTTTTAAAATACATATCCTCTCTTCAAGGATGTCTCACTTAATTATTGACTAAGGCTGTTGTGGAAAGGCCAGTGTTTCACTTCAGAGAAGCTGTACCTTCAGTTCACTGAGGCAAGCAAAACTATGTGGGCACTGAGAACCTCAGTGCCTGCCTTGTGGCTTTCCAGCAGCTTGGACTGGGCCCCTGCAGGGCAGGCATGAAGACAGAAGCAAATGATCTTCATCTCATTACAGAAAAAAAAAAAAAAAAAGAAGAAAAACTTGTAAAAGGTGATGCTCTTTCCTCTGGTTGATAATGGGAGGGGTGGGATATGCAACCACTCATTTGGGGGGATTAATATCCACCTATCCCTGCTCCAGTGTTACCCTGGTGTCTTTGTCTGTGGCACTGAGACCACTGAACTGGACCTCTCAATACTGTCTTGAAAGCCCAGTGCAGAGAAGGGTCATTAATTACTTTGCTCCCCAAGATACTTTGCCTCTGTCAAGACCAGATTCTCATTACTTGAACGATGCTCATGGAATTATGTGACCTTATCCAAGTCAAAATGAACAATCTTATTATATAATAATGAATAATAGCATCATATAGGACAAGGGGTAATGGTTTTAAACTGAAGGACAGCATGTTTAGATTAAATGTTAGGAAGAAACTCTCTGCTGTGAGGCACAGAAACGGAGAAGCTGTGGCTGCCCCATCCCTGGAAGTGTTCAAAGCCAGGTTGGATGGGGATTTGAGTAACCTGGTTTAGTGGAAGGTGTCCCTGCCCATAGCAGTGGGGTTGGAACAAGATGGTCTTTAAGGCAGCTTCCAACCCAAGTGATTCTATGATTCTATGAAAACAAACTAGTTTGAAACATTAGTTTCCTCCATGTCTTCCCATTAATCTCTGTATTTGAAAACACTGCGTATTTTCGAAAAACATTAAAGTCTGACAATATAAAGGAGTGGAGAGGGGGCTTTCAGTCCCCCTCTACAAAAACCACGCAAGAAAGTGATATGTTCAACACACTTATTCACACTAACAGGCACACTTGAAAACACAGGAAAACCATTTGCCCAATAAACTGCCTATGAACAACTGTATCCACAGATTATCAGTGTGAGGAAAGCTGCTTTTGTGCCTGCACATAAGTGCCTGTAAGCAATTTGCATTACTTTTCAAATTAATAAAATATATATTGATGAATTCATGGGATTTTATGTTTCATATATTTAATTATAAATTAAGTGTTAATATAGGAAATTATATTAATACATTTTAATGAATATTGGAAAAAAAACACCTATTCATTATTATTTGAGTGGTTTTAAGTGCTGTTGAGTCATATGTGATTCAGTTATTTGCCCCACTGCTAAAGCAATGGGGTTTTCAGCATGACACTAAGGATTTCTTACTGACAGCCCACAGCACTTTCCACCCACTCACCCTACCTCCTTCTGTCTTCGTCAGCTGAAACTAAAAATTTTGCATGCATTAAATCTGAAGGTAACTGATTAGGTTTAATTCATTGATCATTACGAAACATAATTTGCTGGTTTTTTAATGGAAAAAAAAGACTCAAAGCCTATACAAGTCTAATAGCTATCTCCAACATTTTGTAATACTTCCTGATCTATCTACAGATTTTGGACTTGGTTTTTCAAACTGAGAGATTATCAGCTGAAATTTAAAAGAGTGGAAATTTCTAGTTCTTCAAGTCAAATGAGAATGAGTATTCGTAATGCTCAGAATCTATGAATCAAGTAGAGAAAAATATTGTTAAGTCACTGTCATAATTTTTAAAAAAAACTTTAAAGGAAAAAAAAATCTCTGGAGGTTGGCCAGGCTGCCTTTGTGTGTTTATAACTGTGTTATCAGGCTTCTCAAGATAAATTGTCTCAATGAATGGACTTAGAAAGATCACCTCTCCTTTCTACACTGCTCTGGATAATAATGGTATTTATCTCTCCTAGACAAGTATCTGAGGATCTGGTTAAGTATCCATTATCTGGCATCCAAAGGCAGGATGGAAGTGTAAAACATTAATAGAAGCAAGCAATACTTACCACGTAACTATTTAAGACATAGATTTACCTCTCAAGGTGTGAAATTCAGACACTCTATGTTATTTGAAAATCCTGTATGTTTGCCAGCACAACCAGGAACGGAACATATTACAAGAGGCTTGGGTGATTCACTAATAGTGCTTCACATTAAATAAAGACAACAGCCAGCATTATCAGAGCTGCATTTCCATGCTCATTGTGTTATGAGAGAAAATGGCCACAGCCATGGAGAGCATGCCATGTCACCCTAGCTAAGTAATTAATTTCTCATTTAATATTACCACTGTTGTGAAAGCCCAGCATGTGCTTGGATGGCTACAGAAGAGAGCAACAGCAGCATTTAAAATGTTGTGGGCTTTTTTGGTTTGGGCTTTCCTTGCAAATTATTCAATTTGTAGATTAAAAGACTGGCATGCAGTTAAATGATCAGTTTTCTGATTTATCTACCAGCAACAGAAACATTCTATTCTGTTAAGAGAATGAATTTAGACGCTGTAGCATTTTCATTCATTTTTTCTTCTTAATGTAGCTCTCTATCAGGGAACTAAAAATCTAGAGGAAAGCTTGATATATCTAAACAATTCATCCTGGAATTTTGAAAGTAAAGGTAAGCTTTCCACAGACTAATGGAAAATAAAGCCATGCAATAACTGGTTTCAAAACACAGTACAAAGTTTCGCTAGCTTCTAACCAATGCCCAGATTCACAAAGGGATTTCAGCTTCCACACAGGCACTCAACACCTAAATCCTCAAGTGTTCTTCACAGAAATCTCCACTTAAACTTCGGGCTTCCTTGGATGATGACAAATAAAAGCAGCAGCATGTCAGCTTATCCTCCGTGGATGTTGCAGCTTCCAGCTCTGCTTCCCTCCAGCCAGGGCCTGGCAGGGCTGGGGATGCAGGCAGTGGCCTCAGCAGGAACATAGTGCTGGTCTAGCAGGTGGGAGGTCACAGTGCTTCAGTAGCAGCAAGAAAACTGAGCTGGGGCTCAAAGAGGTGCCTGACACTTCAGATGCTTCCTGTTTTGTTTTCCAGGGCTGACACATCTCCAGGGCTACAATACCAAAATCGATGGTTTATCCATAAGCAAATAAATACTGCTTCTGATAGTTTCATTGTTCTGTTTATTGACTCTTAGGAGGGGAGGAAGGAAGTAAAAGGAAGAAACATTTGCAAAACACTTTGCTCCTGCTGTAATCTATGGCACACCCCCTTTGACTGAAGAAGGAGTGAAATGAGATTAACTCTAAGAAAGCTGAGGTGATATGAATCAGAAAAGAAAGACAGGTGAAAATGTGATCCCAGACACAGGTGCCAGTTCATGCTTTTTCCCTGGCAACACTTTTCTGTTAGGATGTATGGGGATATTGTACAAGATTAGTAGATCATGGCAGTTATTCCAAAGTACTCACCAAGGGCCAGATTCCTGATCTCTGTTAGTATGAAATGATGCTCAAATCAGTGCATTGCTTTTTAATATCCACTGATTAGTATTTTACTATGTGTTTCAATATATAGTTTCTTGTTACAAGACCCTTTCATTTTGTATGAAGGTAAAAAAAACAAAATTGGAGAGGTAAGGCTATATAAATATATTTTGAAGACCAAAAGGAGGAAAATGGAAATGGATATTAAAGTGAGACAGAAGTATAAAAGTAAAAATTAAATCAGTGCAGCTACATGACTCTTAATGGGAATTCCTTTCTCATTCGCCACCTAACTTTAATGTTAACATTAGGATCTGCCACAACTGTTGCTTGTAGTAATTAGACACATTTTTAAAATTTTTGGCAATACCTACAAATTCCTTCCTCCTTTTGTGAAATTTAGTTGTTGGCAATATTTTAAAAGTTGCAACTCCTACAAGAATATCGCTTCCCTCTCTTAGATCTAGGGTTTCCTAACACACAAAAATTTGCAGATTGTTCAAAAGGAAGTGTTTAGTTTAGGTTGTAAGGGACATGAGGAACAAGAAAGTTGTTTGCCAGAGACATGGAGGTACCTGAAGATGTAGTTCTCACCACATCGTTTGGGCCAAGCAACAGGAAGATGATGTTCAACAGAGAAACAAGGAAAGGAGATAATTAAAAAAAAAAAAAAAAAAAAAAAAAAAAAAAAAAAAAAGAAGATTTAAAGCATCACAGTGGAAGTAAAACTAGAAAAGACTTTCAAATCTTCAATAGAATTCTACCCATCCAATTTGACATGTCAGTTTCAATCAAAAACAAAAGTTTTTAGATATTTGTCATTTTCATTCTTTCTTTTTTTTTTCTTTTTGTTTTTCTTTTTTCTTTTTTTTTTTTTTTTTTAACATTACAGGAAATTTTCAGCCCATCTCTGCCATCAGCCAAGTAACATAGTCCCAGCTAAGGCCATCTGAACAAGAAATATAATCAGAGCTGGAGCCTCTGCTCCAGACTGTCTCTGCTAGAAGCAGCATTTTAAAAGAATGAGTGAAGCTCAAGGAATTTGAAGCTGCCCAAGGCAGCTAATTTATTTTTTTTAATGTACTACTTTTCATCTCCACACATGAAAACAGAGCCATTACTGATGATATCATGTACTGAGTTCTCTAATTGCACTATGCACAAAAAACTGGTTTGGTTCTGATCATATAAAGTCTACTTTAGCATTTTTTTGTTCATTTTAGTTATTTTAGTTCACATTAAGGCACCAGACCTGTGTAAAACATTATCATAACCAGCATATGGTTTTCCTGAACTAGATTTCAGTTGTTTTTATCTCTTCCCCTTTTAAAATGGCATTTACATGGCATTTAAAATAACCTCTGAACACTTCAGTTTTACCTCGGCTATTATGGATAATTTATTATGTTCAAAAAAGAAACTTCCATTTCAATTTTGGTGAAATAATGGTGTCATTTGCATTTGTCCCTCAGTCATGTTGATGTTGGCCTAACTGGAAGCTTTCACCATAAAGGTGGCTGCTGTGATTACATTTGATCAGCTGGAAAAGGGATTTTTTTTTTCCTGGAAAAGGATTGGAAATGCATTTATAGCCTTTTAGGTAATGTCAGAATTTTTTGTTTAGTTAATATGATCTTTAAGCAATCTCTAACAGCATGATCCAAGTCCCATTTGAAGGCAATGGAAAGTCTCCCATTGAGTTTGATGGCCTTTGGATCAGTCCCTAAGTGCACCTAGACTTATTGAGATGTTAATGTGAATTTTATGCTGCTGTGTATAGGGAACAGATTTTCCAACCTTTCTTTTCCCTGCTAATGCAAAAAGAGTGATCTGTCCTTTTAAATTTTTAGATTTTTATTTTCCTGCTGCAATCGGTATGCACGCGGAAGGAGGGATTGTGCAGCTCGCTGCGTTCCCTACCTTCTCCCGCTCCCAGCACCCTTTATCGCTGACACGCTGCGAACCTCACAGAGCGTCACCCGCTCCCGGGGACGGCTAAAGGAGAAGCAAATTCTGCCCTCTCTTTTGCCTCACCACTGCCTTGAAACCAAAAAAAAAGGCAAAATTAAGGGCGGACGAGAGGGGGGGTTGGGAGTGGGGGAACACCGCCAATAAAATAAAAGAAAAATCAAAAAAGAAGCAACCAAAAAAGCACCAAACGCCGGGGAAATCGGGATAGCTCTGGCTTCTTGCTCCACCTGGCGGGAGATGAGCGCGGAGCCAGCGCGTCCCCCCCGCATCTGGAGCGACACCCGGGGAAGGGAGGGACCCGCTTCCTACTCCGATGGCTTTTGGGGTACTTTAGGGAACCCGGGGGAGGCAGCCGGGGCCTGATGTGGGGTATCGGAAAGTGGGTCTCAGCTCACGCATAGGTTTCTCCGTTAGAGCGCGGTTCCTTTTTTTGGGTGCCAAAAGGGAGTGATGCTTGCTCCGCAGCTCCTTAGCGCTGTCATGCGAGTTCGACTTGCCTAGGGGCGCGGGGACATCGTGTGACTCACGGCGGTGTCAGGATTAACCCGTTCCTTTCAGTGGCCTGATGCACGACCTCGTGGCTGTGCACAAGCCTGAGGTGCTGCTGTCTGTTGGACAACTATTTCACATACAAATACACAGAAATTCTCAGAAGAGAGAAAATGTATCTTGTGGGAATGTCTCAGACACTCTAAGAAGAATAAAAAATCATCTGCTTCGAGTCAGTGACATTGCTGACCTAGTCAGGAACACTCACAGAGTGTGGGAAGCTGGAGACAGCACAACATGTACCGTAGGAAGTGGTTTTGATCAGTGTGAGCAATTCCAATACTTCTCAGAAGGTCTTAGCACATCTTAAATCTACTCTTTTATAAATATTTGGAGCACAGACAGGCGTTAATGGCAACATTTTCATGCCCTTAGGTACAAAGTGAGCTTTCTCTGGAACACTCTGCTCTGCATCTCGGAAAGCCTCAGCAGAGGATTCACCCCAAGCAGAAGCCCAAGGGGAGCCACAGCTCCACACCGAGGCAGGCTGCAGAGGAGTGGCTGAAATATCCTCCCGAGGACAGCTGTCCCAGCAGGAGGCTGGAAGTAGACTCCAGACTACTCTGCGGGGTTGTTCTGGTTGGTCACAGCCTAATGGCCCAGTGGCTTTTTTGGGCTACCTTGAATGTGGCACTGTGAGGAGCTCCAGGGTCTCAGAGAAGAGGCAGAGAAGAGAAGGCAGCTTGTCTGTCAGTGCTAACAGGTGATGGTGATGTGCCAGAAAAGCCAAGGACTCTGCACTGTGAGCTGAAGAACAAGGAGAGAGAGAGAGAGCTGCATCTGGCCATGGAACGGAGGATATTCAGCTATGAGACAGCCCCTGCAGCCAGGGCTTCACAACAACTTCTCTGGACATACAGTTAGTCACAGGGAAAGAGGGTTTTCCATGGATTCATAGCCAAACTTTGGCAGAAGAAGTGGCAAGCCCCTATCTTGGTATTTGACACCACTAGGATGGAAGTAGCTGCAAAGTTTCACTGTTTATTTATTTTCCCAAAGGCCCATGAAGGGAAAAAAAATAAAGTATTACCACTAGAGAATTTTTATAATAACCATAAGTTATTTTCTCTCCATTCCTTCAATAACTGCTTCTGCAGTAAAGGCCAGCTATTTGACAGGCTGCAGAATATAGATTCTCATTGTGTTGATTGATAATTGAGGTATTTGTAAGTCAGTCTCGCTTATGTAAAATTCTTGGCATCTCTGACTTTTAAATAGAAACTTGCCTCAAACAAGCATCTTGGGAGACCATTACAAACCCTCTCTTCCCAAAAAGCCTGAAAAGAGATACATTATCTCTATCTTCCTTTAAATGTCATCAAACCAAGCCTATTTATTACACATTTCAGATTAAACTTAACAGTTTCAGCGTGATTTATTTTAGGAGAGTGGTAATCTCTTAGATTGCTTGAAAACATGCTGTTCTTCAGTGAAAAGAAAGAAAGAAAGAGACACACTGCATTAAAAACTAAACCAGAAAGAGTTGCATTTACCAGAGAAGTATTGTAGTATGTTCTCTGGCCAAGTATTTTCCAATCTAGCTGAAGACTGAGTAGTTTTCAACATTAACCACTTGCAAAGCACACTAGAATATGGCCATGGGTATCCAGAGTAAATTTTAGATCTAAAACCACATCATCAAATAAGTAATTTCTGAAATTGGCCAGTGGCAATAGCTCTATCAGTTCAAACATTTATCCCACCTGGACTGATGGGTATGTCCAATACTCGGTTCATGAATCCTGCCAGCAGTGCAGGAACAGCAATTGTACATCAGGTGAGCTGTAGCAGATGACATCTTTTATCCAGATTCACAAGCTGATCACCCCAGCTGTTTGGTGCAGTTTGTTTGCTCCCTGAATTCCCCCCTGTGCCTCCCCTCTTTGCCCTCATCTGCACTGAGCAAAACAAGTATATAAATGAAAAGGAACTCAGGCTGACAAACCACAAGCTCACTGCCAAAGGAAGATTAGATATGTATAACAAGAAGACATTACATATTTTGTCATAGCTCCACTCAATGTGCAGAGATTATTTACCAGGTCCAGGGTTTAAGTGTGGCAGATGGATGCAGGCTAACAGTTCCCACGAACAAAGATGCTGTTTCAGAGAAAAAGGTGTGTTCAGCTTCTGGAAAAGAAATTTACCTCTCAGCAGGCAGCGGCAACTCTAACCTTATTTGCATTTCTCAAAGCAGCAGCACGCATCTCCTTTTCTCAGCCCTAACTCTCCCTGCCAGCCAAAACTGTGCTATACAGATAGGTAGTAAATAATGCAGGATTGTGCAGGTTGTCACGAGGCCTTTTCCTTCCCCTGTGCTGCAAACGCCTTTTCAGAAGCAATAGTTAAGTTGTCAGCAGAGTGGGATTACAAATCTGATACTCAGCACAGTTTTGGACAGTTTGAGCTTTCAGGCATTTTCCATGAATAGACACCGATCATTTCACTGCCACGCTGTTGAGGTGCTCTGTTGGGTCAGGCATTTTTTATATCAGAGAAACAAGCACAGGAGGGTGAAAACAGATACAATTATGTAGGCTCATGCACAGTAACAAAAAATCTAAGGCTATAAGATAATGGCATTTTACTCCTAGGCTTTGAATTGAAGTGTCTTTCAACTTTGTTTAAGGGATTTGCATTTTCAAGGCAAAATTCCCGAACATAAACACTTGTTGCTATAAATATTTTAAATTCTCCTCTGTGAAAATACAGATGAGACATATTAGCAAACACAGCATTGTGTCTCATTATGACTTCTATGCATAATGAAAATGTTAAAAGCAACATGGTTTCTTTTAAAATAATACTAGCACTTAGAATATAATGGTACACCCTTGAAGATGTCATTTCACAAATGTTCAGCGTGCAGGCTCTCACTAAGGCTCATTGTAATACAGTAGAAACCTGTAGTGCTATAAATTCTAACTAATGCAAATTACTTAGAGGGATGGAAAAAACTGCCTTTATGTTATGTTGTTCATTTTAATGACAATGCCTGTCTTCATTCCCTATTCATATAGCTCTATTATTAAAAATATTTCTGTTAGGTGGAGATGAGCAAACAGCGCAAATTCAAAACTTTAAAGGCTCAGGCGACTGCACCAACAATCTGTGCTTCTGGCTGCAGAGGGGCAGCCACCTCAGCTTGAGAGATTTCAGCTCATGCCCTGCAGGCACTAATAAGGTTGGGAATCTCAGGCACAGTAATGATGGAGGAGTTCCCAGGTTTAGAAGAGCCTTAGGCTCTGTTCTACCTCTCCACAGCTGGTCCTGGAGCAGTTCCAGCATTGCTCTGTGGTTGAAAATGACTAACCTTGTTCCATAGGTCAGAGGTTGAAATTTCTGGGGCTGAGGTACATCACAGGGCAACACTTTTCCTGCCACCAGCCTGCCACCACCCACCCCTGACACACTGAGAGGATCCCGCCCCACAGAGCTCCATCTCCACGCTGTGGTGCTTTGAAGCATAAAGAAGACATGTCACAGGGCTCATGACAAAAGCCTGAACTTTTGGCAACAAATTGCCTCCTTTTGGTTTTGATCAACAGCACAAACAGCAGGTACTAGCACAGAAGGTGGAACTCTGGCTTCTGCTAAGAGGTCACACAGTTTCTCCTTAGTTCCAAATAAAAAGGCTACAAGGATGGAGACGAAAAAGAGAAAAACAAAGCAAAACACACACACACGCATTTAAAAAGTAAACAAACAAAAAACAATAAAAAGAGGAACAAAGAAAGTTTGAAGCCAGGTATAATTAGAATTTGTGAGGTTGTCCCCCATCATGATGCAATCAGATCCACTTACCATCTACCCTGTTACCGTATATCCTGATTAGTTCAGCATGATATTTACAGAGAAAAAAGTTGGGGGACATGCTATGTCATATTCCAACATTCTAATCAATTTTGTTATGGCTTTGATGAACTAGAAAGTGTGCATTTGATTTTGTTAAATATATATTGCCATTAAATGAGTTTTCTAAAATATTGCAGATAATTTCCTGGGAAAGACATCAGAAATTCCACAGTTTCTATAGTGAAAATGCCCCAAAGAGAGCAGCCTTTCACTCCATTATGTTTTTCAAAAGAAAATCTTCCCTAAGGCTCTGTGCAGAAGATGATAGTGAAGTGAATGTATCTTCTAATGTTTGATTGGTTACCACAGAGAAAATGTGAATTCCAGTGAAAGAGAATCAAAGATCCAGTTAAAGGGCAACATGTTTCTGTTTCTTTGTCCTTAGTGTCATACATGAGATTGTAACACTGAAGTGGAAATTTGTAATGTTGCAATAACTTTAACCAAATATTCTGTTTCTGCAGCAATCACATTCCATTTTGCTAGTGAACTACTACTCATTTTTCTGCACCTTTCCTTCACATCCATGCACTATGGATCAGTTCTCAAATCATTGCCTCTTGTCTTCAATTATCTAGAAGAAGAGTATGATTTCACAGAGTTAGAAGGGACCCACAATTACAGAATGATATGTTTTTTAAATTCATAGGAAACATTTTCTCTTCAGTGTCTCTTCAGTGTCTCTGTGCATGCATTTCTACAAATAGTGAATTACATCTGTACTCAGTTTTCACTTAGGCAACTCCTGATAATAATGACATTTTCATTATGTCCAGGCCATGTTGGGGTTCCATCCACTCCATCATTTCTTGAAGCTGCCAGCCACACCACACAATCAAAGCCATACAAAACCAAAGCTTTTCTACTTATTTATAGTTTTTTTATATGCAGGAGTCATTCTAACTGCAGGTGTTCCCTTGGAATCTCTGGCAAAAATAAAAATGCAGTCACATAACCCTGGAGCTTGTTTAGAAAGTACTTTAGTAATTGAGAAGTTTGAGCCTTGTCCATATTCAAGATTAAAAAAAAAATTAAATTACTACTAGATTCTTCCCTTTTCATATTATGAACTTATTACTTCTACAAAATTAGCGCTGAGACTGATGAAAATGCTACAGCATGGAGAACTTCCACATATGCACAGCTGGGGAAAAAAAGGAAACTTTTGAGCAAAGGAGCTACTGACTGACAGCACAGAGCAAAAGTATGAGAGAAGTTAGTGAATACCAAACAGAACAAGCAGGAGTTTTTATTACCTCAGAGTTCTAGATTATTTTCTTTTTATTTTTACCATATATCTTCTCATTTTTTGATCATCCATGATCTCTTGACTAACAGAAGAAATCAATCTCTATCCCACTTTCATGGGTTATGTTATTATGGGGAATTATTTAATAACAGGATATGTTTTATCTCTGCCAATGTCTAGGTGATCTCAGTGACAAGCCAGCAAAACTCAAAGCAACTTGAAGTAAATTCTTAGGTAAGTGTCAAGGGAGAATAAATTTAAACTATAAATGCTCGTTGGAGGAATGTGAGTGCATTTATTAATACCTTCCTTCTAAACACAAAAATGAGACATGGCCATGATGTCAGAATTAATGGATGTACACAATGTTTCAGGAGTGATTGGTAGAAACGAGACTGCATTTTGGTTTTCCATAATAGAAAGAAAAACAGAAAAGGTAAGAATGGTGTTCTTAAATCTGTTCTGTATAGACAGATGAAAATTGCAAAAGAAAAAAACCCACATTATTGAGCTGAATTGTATTTCCATGACATGTTTGAGGAGTGAATGAAGAATATTGCTGTTAAGTTCCTAAATTCCCTCTCACTGAAAGCATATGTTTGCCAACATGTCAGTGCTGCCTCAGCTCTGTGTCAGCTACTTTTCTTCCAGGGCTGTCTCTGATATTCTTCGTTTCCATTACCATTTGTCACCTGGCAGATAAAACTCTTGATTTCTGAGCTTGATAGGCTAAATTCAATGCCAAATATTCTGCTGGTCAGAGTAGTGAACTATGGCAGGCTGAACAGCAACATCATATTAGTTAGGGAATCTGGGATTTTCCCTAACTCAAACATAATCACTATAAATCTAAATTCAAATATTTCTGGCCTGTAAGTGTGATAATATGGAAATTTTTTTGTTTGGCTGGGTTTTTTTCCAGGTTATTAATCAAAACTTGTATGCTATCTCCATCATATTTTCCATCTTGAAAAGTTCAGTAACTTAAAGCTTATATTTCTGTAACTTGAAAATAACTTATTATATGCTTTCAGATGTAGAAGACTCATTGATTTGACCTACACATGCTAAGTACGCCAGAGTTTTGTAATTCAAATCATCAATTTCTCTGTTGTCTGCTACACCCCCTTCCTCAGTCTAACCACTATGGTGATAGTAGGACTGACTGCATTCTTATCACATGATGGGTTTGGGTTTCTTTAGTTTCCTGTCAGAAGAAATAAAGCACAGAAGGAAAAAAAGGCTTCTGAAATGGCACTGTCAGGACTTCCTAGTAGCTACTTCTATGGATTTGTTTGTTTTTATGTCAAGAATTTGTGAAACTATTAGTGAAAGTGAGAATTTGCCTCATACATCACGACTCTTTGAAGGGCCTTCATTCAGCTTCTCTGAGATTTCTTCCCTGTTTCCTGTGATCCTGCTGGGCAGTGTGTGTGTTTCCATTTGCAGCTCTCCAAGGATCACACACTGCAAAACAATCACACAGGTAACAAAATATCACTCTTAAATACAAACAACAACCCATAATCATACCTATTAATTTCAGTCTGCTTCTGATGTTTGAAAAGATTTATCTAGAAACAATTATAAATGTTAAGCAGAAAACATAGTGGGTTTAGCTGCATGTTTTGAAGTCAAATAACACAAGGTTAAATTAAAAAGATGGAGTTTCAGCACAAAAGAATTGTCCTTAGTAGAAAATTATGAGAAATTTCCCCTTGGTCAAGTGTTCTGACTGTACAGCAGCCATGTGCCTGTGCACACACTTCCTAAAAATGTTGAGGCCTTGAATTTTTTTCTCTCGAGCAGTAGAACTCTTGGGAAACTGCAGCTAATAGAGAATGCAACCACACGTCTCCTTGGCAGCACCGCTTCTGGGAGCACATTAAGCTCATCCTTTGCTCTTTACAATTGCTTCCCATAGAATATCAAATAAAATTCAAGGTCTCGACACTTATCTGCAGTGCTTAGATACCCAAAGCTGGAACCAGAGTGATGAGCAGAAAACACATGGGAGCTTTCATGTCCTGAAAAGACCTGGTCTCCACACTTGGGTAAGATCAGGACATGCAGAAAATCCCACTCACATTTTGTCTAAGTTTCCACAGGAAAGAAACCTGAGGAGTGTGGAGGAGGTAAAAAGCAACTGAGGAGTAGAAAGCAACTGTTTTGGATGAGAAACAAAGCAAGACAAGGGGTGTAACTATACAGACACAGGACTGAAATTCTGGACATCTTATTCTGGAGCTAAATAAGGTATCTGACAGATATCTTATTCTGAGCCTGGCCTGGATCAGCAATAGTGTGGCAGCAGAACCAGGGCAGTGACTGTCCCCCTGTACTGGGCACTGGTGAGGCCACACCTCAAATCTTGTGTCCAGTTTTGGGTCCCTCACTACAAGAAAGGCACTGAGGGGCTGGAGCGAGTCCAGGGAAGGGCAGCAGAGCTGGGGAAGGGTCTGGAGCACAGGTCTGATGAGGAGCAACTGGGGGATCTGGAGATGGTCAACCTGGAGAAAAAGAGGCTCAGGGGAAGCCTTTTCCACTCTCTACAACTCCCTGAAAGGAAGTTAAAGCAAGGTGGGGGTCAGGCTCTGCTCCTAGGAAACCTGACAGGATGATAGGATATGGGCTCAAACTGCATCAGGATGGTGTGGGTTGGACATCAGGAAGAATGTCTCCACTGAAAAGGAAGTTCAGCATTGGAACAGGCTGGCCAAGGAAGGGTAGAGCCACTATCCCTGGAATTGTTCATAAAACTACTGGAGCTGACACTTAGTTCTGTGGTTTGCTGGACATGATGGTGTTTGGTCAAAAGTTGGACTCAATAATCTCGAAGGTCTTTTCCAACCTATTATTTGAAAGACCACATAAATAATGCCCCCATGAACTAAGGAGCATCCCAAAAATTTCAGCAAATACAAAAGACATAATTCCATGCCATCTTTAACACAATTGTTGACACAGATAAATACTTATAAAATATAAAAAAAATGAAAAAAAAGTAACAACAAAAAGTCCTGTTGGAAAGACTAAGTGATTGAACGCTGTAGCTGACGCTGCCTTGCTTTTCAGTGTGCAGAGCTCATTATATAGTTCACACAATTTCAAACTACTTTTTCATTACAGACAACATAACAAATGTGTTATAACTGCAGACTAATTATTCCTGATGTATTAGATACTATTTGATTTTAATTAAAAATATTTTAAATTCCTTCATAATAAAATGTGACAGGGACATGTACTTTTCCACTCTTAATTATTAACACATTTTAAACTCCAAGAAGTAACATTATAACACAATTTAAAATGCATCTTAGAAAATATTCCTTCCTAAAATGCAGTTTGGAAAGATTTTCAGATTCCTAACACACAATTTAAATGAGATTTCATCATTGTGACATGTAATATCCGTGTCATGAGATTCTTAATTCTATGTGGAGTTCCACTAAACTTAGTCAAAGCTACTTGTGTGAATGGAAAAAAATTAAGAGTTGGTCTCTTAAACCTGTTGGCAATTTTTGTTTTGGCAGAATTTGAAATCACTCTGGTTTAAAGGATGAGCATTTTTTCTGCTGAACTGAATATAACAGTTTACTTTAGGCAATTAAACCCAGACATATAGAAATGAAAATGAAAATATGAATTTTGAATAAAAAGTTACAATCAGAACAAAGATCTGGGTTTTGAAAAGTTGTGTTTAACTTTATAGCACTAATTAGTGCAGATAAAAATTCCTGGAACCAGAACTGGGAGTTCTTCAGTTAACTGCAAAATCGGCCTAGAAATGTCTCGGGTAGACTTTGGCAACTGGGAGTAGGATAAGTACCGATACTTTGTGATTCTTTGATTTTCTCTTTGCCAGAATGAATGAATGGAGTTCTTGAGTAGTTTCCAAGTTTCTTTATGTAGAGGTTAAAGTGAAACAATAATTTTGCAAAAGATCACCTGGTTAGGTAACAAGAAAGCAGTGATTTGAATGAATTACTTTTTCAATGCCACTTTTCAGTCAATCAGATCTATACTGTGGAAAATCACAAATGAAGAAAATAAAATAATTTGAACTAGGGACAAACATTTTTCTTTCTGTTTACAAATTAAATGTTGCAGGAACAGGTACAGAGCTGTAGCCAGACAACACGACATGCACTGTCATTTTTGGACCACTCGAAATTGTATCACAGCCTGAATACCTTTCACAGATGTCTCCTTGTTTTGACTTCCTTTAAAGTCACAGATCCCTTAGAAAACTTTCATCACTCTGCTTGTAATGCCATGGGAAATAAAAGGTGTTTCTCCCCTTTGGAGAGGACCGGGACTGTGTCAGACCCAGTGCAGCCCCTGCTCCCTTCCCACAGGGGCCACCCTTGCAGCTCCCCACTGCCCTCACCTCGTCACCTACACCTCACACACTCTTGCACTTTGGCTTTGTAAAACAACACAATTTTTTAAAACGAGCTGAAGACATTCTCAGCTCTGGCATCACAGTATTATGTGATCAGGCAAATGTAAACTGTAGAAAGATTAAAAGAGTCTGGGAAACTAACAATAAGTAATTCAACGATGTCCTTTAACTTTTTTATGCTTATATTGTTTTATATGGTTTGGTTTCCTTTCTATTGACTTGTTGTATGAAAAATTAAATGTATAAAGCAATTCAATCTTTTATCATGAATGCCTCAAACAAGAAGAGATGTCCATCAGCAGCCATTCTATTTCAAGCCTATTTGTAGTTATGAACAGGTTTCATATTTAATTTCAATGCAAACTATTGAGCAAACACTTCTCCATGCATTTTCTCTTCAACAGTCTATCTGCAAAGTTTCTGTCTTGTTTTTTTTTCCATTGCTGAAGGCTCTAAAACAAATCAAGTTCCATCCTGAATCCTGAATCTGAACATGACAAACACCCCTCACCCCCTGCCAATTCTCTACACTTTGTAGACAACTGCCACAATTTCTGCTTTATCTTTATGTAGGATCTTAATTTTGCTAAGAAAGCCTCTGGACTGCAGCTGCACATAGGGTTGCATTTCCCTCTCTCTGGGGAAATGCAGTTCCTACTGAATACACCTGTGTTACCCAGTAGGGGCTGCAGCAAAGTCAGTGGTGAGTCTCCGTTCTCTGGATTAACACCTGCATTTAGACGTGGGGGATTTAAGGAATTCCTTATTTAAATTCTGAGTGCTCACAACCAGCCCAGTATTTGGGTTGTATATACCCCTCAAGTAGCTAGCTTTCCAAAATGCTTAAAAAACCCCAAATTAAAACCATATAGGAGGGGAACTATGGCAGAGGGAGAAGATAGGTAAGGTCGTATCTTGCTGCTAGTTGCCTCTGGCAACAGTGTTCTGTGATAATATTGAAGTGCACAAAAGCTAGAAGTGAGCTGATGTAAAATTAACATAACTTCTGACATCAGTAAATATTATCAAGACCTGCAGGATTTGTATTTTCATTCTCACATATCTCTTTATTAATTAAAATACAACTATATCATGTTCCCTACCAGCAGCTTTAAAAGCGCAGCTTACAGTTCGCAGAATTTATAAATCTTTACTTTCCTTAAAGTGAAAAATGCATTTTCGCCTACTTGCAGGCACACCTACTTATAAAACCCCCAACACATTCAAACATTCAAATCTTATTAAACCCATTCTGCCTTTTTGCTAAGCCTGATACCACTATCATAAGGTAAGTCAGGTAATGTTTAAACACAAGGGTCAAAAGTTAAAACAGCAGAAGTCAAATATAATACCAGAAGTCTGACATTTTCTCATTTCTTGGATTAGTACATGTTTTTGCATGGGAAGATACCCTTGCATTTTTTCACTTACAAATTCTGTTTGTAGACCAGAATGTAAAACAGCACTGAGGACAGAAATACTGGTAATAGTCAACAATTGCTTTCCATAACAATTTACTCAGTGAAAAACATTTCATAGGAAGCTGTTCATAATTAGATTGAATTACAAGAATAGGCAGATATTTTAATGCATATGCCACAAGGGAATGGATAATGGAGTGGATGATATTATACAACAAAGTTTTGGCTATTATCTTGTCTTTGCTCGATTTTTATTTTGAAACATTTTAAAAAGGACTACAGCCTAGAGCTTTTTTCTATTAAAATAAAGCTCTCTAAAAATATTAAGTGAAACACTCCTTGTTTTCAGAAGATAAGACTGAAAATCTTAGGATTTGTCATGAAATTAAAATGCCTACAATATTTTTGAAAACCTTACATATTGCCCAGAAAAGTAAGCAGTCTGTAAGAGTGCTTTAAACAGTTGGAGTGTTTTACATTATTATAAATAGTTCTGTCTAAAACATTTTTTGAAAAATATATGTTGGCTAAGCAGAGAAGGATCAGCTAAATTTAAAAAATTCAGAAAAATCTTCAGGAGGATTAACCACCTGCATCAAAAAAAAAAAAAAATATCATATGCCCTGCTAATCCCTGGATTCTCATCTATGAGCTCTTCATAAAATACATGAAATTAGGATGACAGCATCATAATCCATCAGTGCTGACTATATCAGTGTTTATCCAGGCACAGTGTACACAAAGTAGATGTTGGACTGACACTTGCTCAGTGAAATCTGTCTGATGGTTTAGTTGCTCTTCTCTACTCATTTGAAATGTCCATGATGGAGAAAGATGTCAGTGGTTCATCTTTACATTTCAGGAAAAGAGCTACTCACACCCCTCCTTGGGAGGAGACGAGACTCAGTCTGAGACAGTGCCATGACAGCATTAGTTTAGAGCATGTATCAGATTTCTGCAAAGAGTGAAGATAAAAGAAAAAGAATTTGAGAAAAGTGTGGTTACAACATTGCTTTCCAAATAGCTAGGGCTTGCTGTTTCAGGCAGGGTTCAGGAAGAGAAATTGAGAGATCATGTTATCCTACAGATTTCGTTCTCAAACTGAAAAGTCAATAATGGGCAGATAAACAGGATTAGTGAAGGAGGAGAGGAGTGTAAGGAAACAAAAGTAAAAAAAGTCTCAAATTTTCTACTGATGAAAAAACAACACATACTCCCAAGGCATGGCTGCTCTGTGTCACTTCAGGTATTACTGCTAAGAAAAGTGTTGGAGAATAACAGGCAGGCTATGGGAAGGAATAAAGTGTGTTGAGAAAGCAATCCAAAGAGTAAAAAATCACCAGAAAGTGTTATAAAGGACAAGGAGAGGAAAAGGGTGGATGAGGTTGGCCTCTTGAGTCTGATGTATCTCTGAGTGAATAGCACTGTGTGTGTTTGGAGTAGTGTTCATAGCAGGCCTCAGGGCATTTCTAGGCTATCCATAGTTTGCCACAGCAATTAAATGTGGCATTCAAGAATAATCCTTGAGGCAAAAGTATCACTATATGCCAGTTAAATTATCATGGGTCAGTAAGCAACAGACAGCTGCCTACCAGTTTTCTATTCTTAACGTGAAGGAAGCATTTAATTCTCTGGCAACTCTGTTATTTGCCTTAGGTATAAGAAACATATCTTGTAATTGCCATTTATTAAACTTTGCCTCTATAAGTATACACAACATAATCAAGGTCCATAAATAAAAGCAGTGTGCCATATCATATACTTTGCCTGAGAAATTACCTTTCTCCAGAAGACAGGGAAAACATGCACACAAAAAAATGACAAGTATAGGCTATCTACCTCTCTGGTGATTTGCAATATCATGATGGGAAATCCAGGAACACACAGGTTCATTTTTTATTTAAGTGATAAGAAATAGGCAGTGGGACATTGACTATGAGGTCTGTGGTACACTCAACTGTTGCATGGAATTATTATGGAAATAATTTTAAGGGGAAGCTGAAAGCATCAGAGAAGCTATTTGAAGACAAGCACAGCTACAGGATATGGCTTTTGTTTTCCACGTACAGTTTTATTTCACTCCTCCATTTATGCTCTTAGCAGATGGTATTTTCTTCTCAAAGATCTGGAAAGCCAAAAGTAAAAATAACATCATACCGGAGTAGTGTTTCAGGGGAATTTTTAGAAGGTTGTCTTTTCCTTCACCTGTATACTTCCTCATTTATCTGAATTCATTGTGAGCTTTCAGCTCTTCCAGCACTTTCCCATAATTACCCTAATGTTCATATTGTCACTTCTGACATGCTCACTGGCAGGTCTAGAGTGGGTTTTCAGGAGTTTAGGAAGAAACCTGACTTGAAACCTTAGAGAGCAATTTAATCTCTGCTACCTTCCTTACTTTCTCACTTTCTCACTCCAAAGCAGCAGTTCCTTCCCATTTTTCCTTTTCATTTTGATGTAAGACTTGTTTATAAAATGTTCTATTGTTTACATAGCTTGCCAATAGATAGATGAGAGTGTGAGTTATATGAGTAGCAGTTGAAATAAAAACAAAATACAGAAAGGACAGAGGAAGTAAAATAAAGATGGTACAAGTACAGCTCATTTTCTTATTTCTTTACAACAGAAGAACCTATGTCTTCCCCCTCTATTTTAGCATTGTCAATATTAAAATATTGCCTGCACTATGAATTAATACAGAATGGAATGGCTATCCATTAAACATTAATTTAAAAAAATTCTATTGTATTATGTTTGCATTACTGCACCAGCACTATCATAGCAAAGACTATCTAAGTTTCCAATAATAACAACTTACTGAATTTGAAAAATAGATCTCTTAGAAACAGAGTAGCCAGTGGAAGTGAGAGGAATGGTTCACAGGTCAGCAACGTAAGAGCATGAAGGGGATTTTTGAAGGCAATATTCTCAGCCAGAAGCATTCAAAAAGCTGTCAGTGTCAGGTTTCTGCTTCACTTTTTTCACTCTATTCCTGAATAGGCACTGAAGAATTTAGTAGCATAGGAAGGAGTTCTTTTACAGTCAAAGAAATGTGATCCTTGATTGAACACAATACTCTGCTCATTGCAGAAGTGGGATACAGCATTCTTTTCAGAGCTTGTTGTGACATTTCCCATTGTCTTTTCCAAGGAAAGCACAGTTTTCTTACTGACAATATATAATATAAGAGACCATAAGCAAAGCTATGCAAAGTGGGGCTTTCTTAAGCCTCCAAAATGTTCTCTTTGAACACCCTGCCCTTCATGGTACTGCAGTGATTATGGGGAGAACACACAGGTCTTCTCTGTCTGGAGGAGCTCTCTGAAATTTTCATGTGCTAGGGGCTGCCTGTTCAACAGCTGGGTTAGTAAAAAATGTGTTCATCCCTTCAGTATAAGGGAATGTTATCTCTGTGAATCTCAGACTTTTTCACTGTGTTTTTGCCTCAAGATTAATCTACATCACATGAGCTCTCAGACAACTTGGAGCTGGAGGGAGTGGTCAGAAATGACCTGTAAAGCCAGGGCCCTTTTCTATCCCTTTCCTTCCTAAGTTGATGAGTCTCCTGAAAAATTAAGTTAAATTTTCACCTCAGTGCTGTTTCCAAAGTTACATCTCCAGAAGTTTCAAACAGGACAAGCCTTTTACGATACAAAACCCCATTCTTTAACCTGAAGTTTCTGTTAATGGTTGAACATAATTAATTCTCTATTTTTCATACCTAGACAGACACATGCATTGATTTGCTAAATAAAAACTACTGCTAGACTTTTAGAAAATACGCAGGTGATATTCATAGTAAAATCCATAATGGAACGTGGGCTAAATTCTGCTCTCAGGTGATGGGCTTTGAGACAGCTGTGCTGTCAGTGAGGATACTGGATTCCATTGTAAAGGATACCAGACAGTATGATCATTTTCATACCTTTCATACCACTTGCCCAATACTCCCCTTGAAAAGTTAAGTCTTTTGAGCCTGAAAGAGCTCAAGATCTAAGTGAGAGAAAAAAAAAAAACCCTCACATGTAATATTTCCAGACTTTTAAGTTCTACTCTCTCCTAAGGTGTTAAGAAGATTTATATAAAGCCTACAAGTTCTTCCCAGTTCAGGTCCTTGGCAGCATGCTTTAATTTTAAATCTGCTTTTTTTTTTTTTTTTTTTTTTTTTTTTTTTTTTTTTTTTTTGGTTTATCAGCTGGGCTGGGAGGTGGGAGATGGTGACACACTTCTTAAACTCCTGCTTCTGCCTTTCCCTGTCAGAATTATATGTAGCTCTGCATTCTTCCTGAGAGTCATCTGCTTCATTACTTGACAAACCTTATCCTTGCATTCTCTCTGGCTAATCCCGTCTCTCTTCTTTCATGTATTCCTAATGCTCTTAGGAACCCTTCTCAACCTTACAAATCTCACTAAGAGGCAGAAGTAGCCCATAGTGAGGACCTTGTTCTCATATTCATCCTTACTGCCAAGGGTGCCAAACTCTGGACCTGATAATGCACTGACATGGTTATTAAGAGTCTTTGAGTGGAATTTTCACTTACAAAGGGTTTTTTCAGAAAAAAGAAAAGATTTCAATAAAAATACGAGTGACAACATTTTAAAACACAAAGTAGAAGAAGCAGCCATAAAAGGGTAATGTTTTGCTCCACTGCTTTTCACTTTTCAATGCCTCCAGCATAGGATTTCAGTAGTTTATTCCAAATTGATTCATATTGGAAAGATTATTGCTTATTTGGGGGTTGTTGTTTCTTTGATTGTTTCTTGGGCTTTTTTTATATATTTTCTTTTTTTCACCTGCTCATCTTTTTTGTCCTTCTAATCCTTCAAATTGCCAGCACATCAAACTTCCAGCTGGACATCATGTGCATCTAATGGGAGACTTAAGGTGACCTCACATGGAAAGGTATGCAGCACATGAGTCTTCTTGTTAATACTGCATGGTATGCCAGGTTTTGGGCATTAACACCATCATCTCTGGAAGCAAGAGACACTTTCTGGATGCAAAAAAAGCACTTCAACATGTTGAGGTTAAGGGAGTCATCATAGGGTGCTTTTCCCTCTAGATTTTACAGAGTGTATCTTTTCCATATATCTCTTGGAACAAAACAAATTCCGTGTTGACACTATTTCTGAGCTGGACTTTCATGCAAGGCAGATTTGAAAAATAAGCAGCTTTTTTTTTTTTTTCTTTCTTTTTTTTTTTTTTTTTTTAAATCCTGGACCTTTTCTCTGGCTCGTTTTCTAGTGCTGCCTGAGAGAGATTGGCAAGGCCCCACTCAGGAATGCAAGATTTTTCATATTGATTTGGTTTCATAGGGAATGTGTTTCTAAATGCTTTCACAAAGGCTGGAAACTAATCTGGCCCTGTAACCAGGACAGATAATTGAAAATTATAATAAAAAATTGTTTAGACATATAAGTCATTAACCAGTAACTACCTTTATAGAGATTGTCCATCATGCCAGAAGTCAAAAGCTTTTTGTTCTACTAGTCAATCACAGTGTGATTTTTCTGGGTTTTAGCATTCAGTCTCATCAGTCAATAAACTGAGATGCAAAGACAATGCTTTCATTTTAAAGCTAATTATTGCCATAAAAACCCCAAAACTTTAAGAAGATTCAGCAAAACACGGTTTCCATTCAGAACCCAAAATATTCAATATTCTAGATTGAGATGGGTGTCCTGAATACGTGATGTACTGCTTCAGCTTCATGTTTACCTCTTGCATCCAGAGTTGGAGTTATGATCCAGAAATTTTATTTATTCCCTTTATATATATTCTCCTGCAGTTTGTCAGACTCTGTTCCCTTACAGCCCCTTTTTCATGCACAATCCTCAGGTTAGTGCTGTTTTTTTCTTGCAGAACATCATGCAGTTCAGTAGCTTGTCATTTCTTGAAAAATAATTGTTCAATTGCCTGTAGACTGAGAGGGATTTTCTACCTGTCAACATACTAGACTTGCTGAGATAGTGTGTTGACAATCTGCTTTTGAAGTAATGCATGCTCCCAGCTTTTCTGGCATTTGCTTTTTCTCACCAGGCTGACTTTGTACTTGTCTGCATCTGATTCTCCCTAGAAGCTCTTTTCAAAGAAAAGTGATATCTTACATAGCATTTTCATGTCTAAAGAGGTCATGAAGCTGAGATAAGGGCAGATGTGACAGCCATCATATTGCCAGATACTGGGAACAGAGCCAAGAGACTGGCAGGCTACAAAGCAACAATTTCCACAATATTTACTAAAGTGCAAAGTTGCGTATGCAGGACTGTTGCAGAATTTCATCCCCAATGAAATGGGCACAGAGGTGAGTACTGTCATTTTAAGAGATGGAAAATCTCACCCCATATGTTTTATCTAATCATAGAATCAGAGAATGGTTTGGGTTGGAAGTGACTGTAAAGACCATCTCATTCCAACCCTCTACCATGGACAGGGACACATTCCACCTTATCAGGTTGCTCAGAGCAGCATCCAACCTGATCTTAGACACATTCATGGAAGGGGCATCCACATCTTCTCTGGACAACCTGTTCCATAACTTATGGCTAGCTCAGGATGCTTAATGAGAGTGCCAAAAGTTATTATGCAGCCTGTTGGGCTGCACGAGCAGACTACAAGAAACTCCAAACTTTTCACCTCCAAGTGCCCAGCAATTTAGATACCTTTAATATTTCTTTGTTTAGTAAAATAACTGCATACCTGGGCATACATATTTGTTTTTCCCTTTCCACATAAAAAATAAATTGGCCAATCTATTCCAAAGAACACTAGTATGTTGCTTTCTCCTGCTTCAAGAAACTTGCTTCTCTCTTGCACAATATGGGTTTCCTGGGGTTTTATGATGTACATTTCCTTAAAAGAGTCTTACGATTTTCCTGTACCATGTTATGTTCCTCATCACTCTCCTTAAAGCCAGCAGATTGTACACCAGCAGCCTTATTATATAAAAAATTCCAAAACAATATTAGAAAGAACTTTTCTCTGGTCATTTGAACACAAGCATTAATGCCCAGATATTGCTGGCTGCCTGAAAGCCGTAGGATAAAATCTATACCACTGAAAATAATTTTTTAAAAAATATTCTAAAGTGACAGTAGAATACTGCTAATGAAATACACTTTTACTAGCTTGGCAACTTCAAAAGGCAACCAAAAATGTTCCATTGATTTTTGAAAGTTTACCAGACCAAAACTTTGTATCAGCATATGCACAATGCACATTAGTACAGAACTGCCAAAGCCACAGGATTCTCATAGACCCAGCTGGGTAGGTTTTATTTGCATTTATCTCATTTGTTCAGAAAAATGAAAGATACTGCATCAACTCCAAGCCTGACTGAGCAGAAATATGTATATATAGGACGAATACCCTCTACACATTATGTGGGACAGAAGCAGATTTGTTGTGTATAGAGGGAAATGAAGTTAATGAGATGAGATGCAGTGGTTTACAAGCTTCACATGGAAGATTCTTGCATTTCCTTTCTACAAAGGAAATAGACCATGCTTTGTTATGTACTGTGCCCTATTATGTGTATGCCTACATGTATAACATTATAAATTATTTTTTATGCGTAAGAAACCTTCAGTTTGATTCCACTTTAAATGTACCAACACAGAGCTCACAAACCCAAGTATCCAACCTATGGCATACAGGAGCAGAGATCCACACATGTGATGGCAGCATAGAGAGGTGAATTACAGAAACTGGCTGTTGTAGTCTCTAAAGTTTCTGCTTGGTCAGCATCAATGTAGCAGATGATCCATAACAACCAGTCTTTCATCAACAGCAACATCCTTCACTTTTTCCTGGAAAAAAAAAAAAAAACAAAAAAAAAAAAAAAAAAAAAAAACAAAAAAAAAAAAAACAACCCATATCTGCTTAGCATTACAAAATCCATGGAGAAAGGCTGCTTGTGTCACTTTCTATGAGACAGATGTTAGATGCCCCATCTGCCACATGCCTTGTCCATGTCAGATATCCTGGAGAAAGGACTATGTCTTCCCTGACGTTTTGTACTGCAGCAAGGCGGCAGTGGACAGAAAATTAAAATAATAACTAAATTAGATGCAACCCTAAAGTACCTTATTTGGTATGGAAAGGATTTTGGGATCTGCTATCAGAAGGTATGAAATAATTATTTTAATTTGTATAGGTACATTCTTGCCAAATTTGAACTCCAAATAAGGATTATTTGGGAAGGGGGGAAAGGAAAGGGTGGAAAGTGGGGGGAAAACATAAGTCTTCATATAGGGCTAACATGAATCTACTTTCCAGACACTCCAGACAGAAAAGTTGGCTTGTTCAGTAGGCAGTGGCAGTACCTCCCCCAAACATAGCTGAGAAATAACGGTGCAGAAGAGAGTTGCTCTGTGTCTGCAGCAGCAGTCAGGGCTGGTTTATCTACTCAGGAAAGCACAGAACAGCATTACCCAGATTTCCTCTGATTGGGGAACTATAAATCTGTCACAGCGGGATACCTCCTTCAACTCCCTGTGGCATGGTGAGACTACACTCACATTCCTGCTCCCTGAGTCTTACAAATAAAAGTAAGAATCCAGTCCTGATAATAATTCATCCTCAGCTCCTGGGTTTTTTTCCAAGTGCTTCTATGTTCTTTTTAGGGCTAGGAACTGTAGCCAGTCCTCAGTACCACTTTATAGACAGAAGGGTTTTCCACCTTCCTTCAACTGCTTGTAGGGAATCAGTGCTGTATCACCAATGAGTTATATTCAAAGTCTACTCTGAGCAGAATTCCTGGCAAGGAATTTCATCTAGCTGTACCTTGGTATAGTCTTGGTACAGATAACCTATGCAATGCTGCCATCTAAACATCTGTCTTTTCCTGGGGAGGGCAGGGAATATCTATTTTGAACTGTGAGCATTTCTGTAGCCTGTGAACATTTTGCTATTTTGTCTTCACCCTGATGCAGCGCTGAGTGAGTGCTGGTGATGAGTGTGTTGCCCTCCATCATGTTTTGGGAGAGGATCATCACTCAGGTGCACTCACTAATGTCTCTCTGGAGCTGATGACAAGCCCTGTGTGGTCAGACTTAATGAGTCAATTAGAGTATTTGAACAGGCAGTGCAGTTCTGAGATGCAGGGACTTGGCTCTGTCTTGTTACAAGTTGGTTGAAAATAGCCTCTGATGCAAAGTAATTAATTTTCTGACTCATGTAGGTGGACTACCTGACAGCTTTCTCCTGTTTGCTTCTGAAATGGCTTGACTTAGAGGGAGAAATGCCTCTCCATACTGTGGTGAACTGTTATCAGTAGCAGTTTCTAAAGAAATGTTACCCCCTTCCTCTGATTCTCTTCACTGCTTTGGTTAAAGGAGAGTTGATCAAAGGTCTGGCACAGCAATCATTTGTCATGCAGAGAGACCTGAAAATTCAGTCCGAAGTGTTGGAGGCAATCAAACTGTGATTAGATAACAGAATTCTGAGAATATGAGATTAGTCACTACATCTTCATTGACAGCAGAACAAGTCTTTGAGTTGCTCTGGTTTCTTCAGTTCTTGTGCTCATCTCTAACTACTTGAATTCATGTCTTTATTTTTTAAAGGAAGTCTTATTAATTGGGAAAAAAACCCCAAAACAGTCCACATTCAAGTCATATATCACTACTGATTTACCTCTTTATCTAACCTTCTTCATTTTAAAAGAAAATTTTCTCTTTCATCTTTGGAGGCAAAAATTAAAGTTAAATTACTACCTGAACAAATTTTGGAGTTTTAATCTTTAGTGACACCTCAAATCATGATGTTTGAAAGATTTCTTGGCAAACTGAATTAGTTTTTCATCCAAAGAAAATCCTGTCTACAAAGCTGCACTTAAAGCATAGGATTGGTTACATGCTTTTTGTCAGCAGAGCAATACAGTCTTTTCAACCAGCCACCACTATTATAAAGTCCTGCAGCTGACAGGCTAGCAAACAAAATCACAAACCTTACTACCTCACTGAATTTGTTGCCACAGTTTTCAGTCACATACACCTAAATAAAAAAAAACAGTTAAATGCTCTCTTCACTGCTGCTTTGATTACAATTAGATCAACAGAAAGCTGCTGTTTAAATGGACTTCTCGAGGGTATTCTTTGTCTTTGGAATTTAAGGGATTTCTCAGGAGCCTGTCAAAAACCACCAGAGCAGGGCTCTGACCTCATCAAAGAGAGGCATCAACAAGCCAGTAAACGGGACTAGAGACAGCAGTAAGACAGACACAGGAATCACAGAATAAACTGAATTGGAAGAGTCCCCCAAGGATCACTGCGTCCGGCTCCTGTCCCTGCACAGGACAGCCACACCATGTGCCTGAGAGCATTGCCCAAGGGTTTCCTGAACTCTCTCAGGCTGTGACCACTGCCCTGGGGAGGATGTTCCAGCGCCCAGCCACCCTCTGGGTGAAGAACCTTTTTCTAATATCCAACTTAAACCTGCCCTGACACAACTTCAGGCCATTCCCTCAGGTCCTGTCGCTGTCACCACAGAGCAGAGATCAGTGCCTGCCCCTGCTCTTCCCCTCACAGGGAAGTTGTAACTGCAGTGAGGTCTGCCCTCAGTCTCCTCCAGGCTGAACAGACCAAGGCACCTCAGCCCCTCCTCACATGGCTTCACCTAAAGGATCTTCACCATCCTCATGGCCTCCTTTGGATGCTCTCTAACAGTTCAATGGGTTTTTTTGTAAAGACATAACACCCAAAACTGCCCCCAGCACTGGAGGTGAGGCCGCCCCAGATCAGCGGGGACAATCCCCTCCCTTGCCCGGCTGGCCATGATGGGCCTGGTGCCCCCAGGACACGCTTGGCCCTCCTGGCTGCCACGGCACTGCTGGCTCAGACTCAACTCTCCATCAACCTGGACCCCCAGGTCCCTTTCCCTGGTGCTGCTTTCCAGCCTCTCATTCCCCAGTCTGTCTGTACATCCCAGGTTGCCCCATCCCAGGTGCAGAATCCAGCACTTCCCTTGTTGAATTTCACATGGTTGGTGACTGCCCTGGCCTCTCCTTTGCCGAGGTCTCTGCAGGGCCTCCCTGCCTTCCAGGGAGTCAGCAGCTCCTTCCAGTTTTGCATCACCTTCAAACTTGTTCAGTGTCCCTTCCAGTCCTGTGTTTGTGTCCTTTATGAAGATGTTGAAGAGCACAGGGCCGAGGATGGAGCCCTGTGGAGCCCCGCTAGGGACAGCTCCCCACTCTGATGTCACCATTCACTGTGACCCTTTGTGCCCCATCTGTGAGTCAGCTGCTCACCCATCACGTGGTGTGTTTTTCCAGCTGGAGGCTGGACATTTGGTCCAGGATACTGAGAGAGACACTATCAATAGCTTTACTGAAATCCAAAAATATTACATCAACTGCCTTTCCTTGACCAGCTAGGTGGGTTACCTTGTCATAAAAGGAAATCAGATTTGATGAGCAGGACTTTCCCCACATGAAGCTGAGCTGAATGTGATGAACAGCTGCATTGTCTTTCCTGTGTTTTTTAACACCTCCCAGAACAATTGTCTCCATAACTTTGCCAGGCACTGAAGTGAGACTGACAGGCCTATAGTTTCCAGGGTCTTCCTTCCTGCCCTTCTTGAAAATCATAAAAACATTTATCAGTGTCCAGTCAGCTGAGACGTCTATGGATTCCCAAGACCTCTCAAAAATCATTGAGAGAGGTTTAACAATGAAAATAGCTAGAAAAACACTTCCAATCTGAGAAAAAAGAATTCAGAATAATTTTTGACTAAAATGGAGACCACCTTCTACAGGAGAAAAACATTTCTGGCTTTGCTTCCTTTTCCTCCTGTTTTTCTAACTTCTTCAGTGAGGCATTGATAAGTTGTACCTATGTGACCTGTCACAGAGAGGACAACTGCATCAAAGAGGCCCCTCATCAATTTATTTTCCTTATGGATACTGCACAAGAACCGCATTTTGGTTAATGGTTTGTGTCAGAAGAGGTAGAGCTGGATGCCTTCACAGCCTGCATATGTGCTGTGACTCAGAGACAGATGGCCCCAAGCTACTGTCCAGAGTAAGGAAATGTTGTTCCCCTCCTCCTAATTAATTGTGAGAGGAAAGGTTTGCATTCAGTATCAAATTCCTTCCATAGCTCTTTGTTGCTTTCTGGGGGGCACAAATTTTGCAGCTTCTCTGAATGGGAAAGTCCAAAGGCCTATGTTTAACAAAAAAAAAATATTTTTCAGCAACAATGAGCCAATAGTTTCAGGCATCAAGGCTTCCAGGGCTTTCATGTCTCCAGCTCTCTTTGAACTTTAATGAATGGATACAGAGCAGAGAGCCTGAGAAATAACTAGTTTGGAGAACCTCTGAGTGTCAGACCTGGGCCAGGGGAAAAAGAAAGGAGTTTTTCAAGAATCTATGGGGAAATTCACCCCAGTGGCAGCCGAACTTGCCTCCATCACAGCCTCTCACACTCTGATCATGGGTGGGACTGGAGGATACTTGTTCCATTTATGAAGAGCCAGCAGATAAAATCTGCCCAAAGGAGGCCTTATTGAGGCAAAGGAGTTTCACATTTGATTCACTTTTGTCCCACTTCTGTTCAGATCTCAGTTTGGAAATCCAAAGGCCAAATGAATATCATGTTTATCTAGCATTAAAATGCTAATTGAAGTGGGCCCATGGTGTCTTTTAACATTTGTCCACCAAATGCTCACTGAAATATTTTTAAGCAATGAGCAATTTTTCTCTAGATCAAGTGATTTTTATTGTCGAACAAACACATATTGGATTCCCCATCTTACATTTCAAATTTGGTCACACAAGGGTTTAAGAGTCCAGCCCTGAGTAATTGCCAATACATGAAAAATGTATTTAATTTCATTGCCTTTGTTTATTTCTTTGTAAAACAACATTTGATATGTCTTTATCTCTTTTCTATTCCTTTCCTAATGACACATTTATTTGATGGGAGACTAGTGGACACAAAACCAATCCCAACAAATATGACTGTTAACTGCAGCTGATGAACCTATTTCTTAATCAGTACATGTTGGGCCACCTATTCTTTAGCTTTTTAATACATTCTCCTCTTTTCACTCTGCCTGCATCACCCTTCTGGGTGGAGCACACGCTGTTGTTGTTGGTGTCACTTTTTATTTTATTTTTCAAATAAGTTATACTTTTTTTTCCTGAAAGTATGCTTAGGTTCTCCTTTACTAAAAAATGATTGTAAAAATTTTGAAAAATACAGCAAAATACACTCAGTGAAGTGATTATAGTATCAGAATACCAAGGCTTTTTAGGGAGTGCAGGTTACATATGACCACACAGGCCGAATTCTTCAAGCAAGACAACATACAAGTTAAACATGTTTCTGTACTCTTTTATTTTTTGTTTGTTTGTTTGTTTGTTTGAAAATCAAACTGATTGCCAAAAAAATTTTGGACAACTAATGTATCCAATAGTTTCATACAGCTTTGTTCTGTATATGTTTTTTTTTAGAGAAGGCCCATTATTTTGCATTAATAAAGATTCTGTTCCAGTTCTGCTTCGCCACTGCTCTCCACATACAGCAGAGATTCAGTCCCTGACATGTGCCAGTCTGCTCCTTCATTAATCACAGGTTGTCTCCCATGAATCTCATCTACGAGGTTATAAAGGAAACTAAATGAAAATTGCATTCCTCTCCCTGTGGCAGCAAAGAGGGGTGGGGAGGTTTTGTTGAAAGAGCCTGACAGTCATTCCATGAGAATTTCTGGGAAATTCTGCTTTGCTAATAAACATCCTTCCACTTCATAAATGCATAACATCTCTACTTAAAAGATGTAAGATGATCAAGAGGATTGTCATCATTTAAAGTTTTCCAGGGGTTTCAAAGGCAGATGGCCACCACTGCTGCACCTTTCCTGCTGTCTCCAGGACACCAACTTGTGGAGTTTAGCAAACTTCTGCTCCATATATAGGGTGTTTGCAACTTTTAGTGGGGGTTTTTTTGTTTGTTTTGTTTTGTTAGATTTTTAGTTTGTTTGTTTTGTGTTTTGATTTTGATTTTTTAAGAGGGGTGGGAGCATAAAAACAGGCAAAATAATTTCCCTTTTAAAAATTCCAGGGACTTGCCTTATACAAAATGCAGTGTTAAGAGAGTAATACCTCTTCCAAAGGATTTTAAGTTTTTCACTTGTGTTTTGGTGTAGTACCAGGAAATACATCCCCTCCACTCCCAAATTTGAAATTAACTGAAGAACCCATCCACAGCTTTTAAAAAGCCAAAATAAAATCATTTTAGGGGCATGAAACCATTTCACTTCCAAAAAACCCAGAAGGTGCACTGAGTTTTAACTGGTATTCTGTAAACCAAGTTGAAAGGAAGTTTCAGTTTGGTCAAAATACCTTTTTTGTTAGTGCCTTTCAGAGCAAGCCAAAACACAGCATTTCAACAATCACTGGGATAAATATAGAAGTAGTCATAGAGGAATGGTTGCACTGTACTCTATTAATATGTTTGTCAGCTGAAGAAGTACAAACCATCACTAAGAAGTAAAAAGTATATTATATATTGGTCATAAGTGTTTATTCTTGTGCTAAATCATTGTATATTTATTTCCAGAAGAGACTGCTCTGAATTACTCTTTAGATGGTACCAGATACATAACTGCAGCCGGAACACATTTCAGTGTCTGTTTTAAGAAGAATGGGTTGGGATGGTGATCTCCAGATTAGATCTTAATTTTTCTTTTGTTTATTGTCAAATCCTGCTCATCTGATAGAAGAGCACTATCAGAAAATCAATCCTTTGTACAGCTTTAAAATACCTTGTTCACTGGTGAACTCAGATTTGCATCTCAGAGATAGTAACAAATGTTACAAGATGCTTCTGAGACCCAGGATATTTGTTTAAACGCATAATACACTGGCCTTGAATCAGTATAGTTAATGATAGATCCTCATTGACATTAGGTAACAAATCATACCTAACTGTGTTTTAAATAGGTTTGTACATACATTTAAAGACAGGACTGTGACAAATTTCTTTTTGTCTTATGGCTTTATTACAGTGTCTAGTGATATCACATCCAGGCTTATTCTTGAAAGCTGCCATTCAGTTTCAGCCTGCCAACCTAATGGAGTTCTCAGAACATCTCTCAGGGCTGCTGAACCAGCAGAGGCAGCACTCAACATGATATGTATGCTTAAGCTTTAGGGTGCATAATAAACATGAGAGCTTCATGCCCTGAAAAATAATCACTGGGAACACAGTGCATAAAACTGCAAGCTAGAGACATGTTTTCTTTTGGGCTATTTCCCAAAAGAGAGATCAAACAATAATACATAATATAGTGTACCTAAGTGCTTATTACTTGAACTTTAGATTTACTTTTAAGAATAAAATATTTACACTCAGTTTCATAGTATTTTTTTTCTTTTCCTTCTCCTATCCATGTGATTTAATATAGCAGACTTGATTATGGTGGAAAAAAAATCCCCACTGCATTTTTCTCTTTGACAGGAATATCATTCTCTTTCTAGTGATGATTCTTTTCCTTACAGCACTTTCAGAGAAATTATGCACATGGGACACAAAACACTCTTGAAGTAGCAATGAAGTCCTTTAAAAACGTGAGCAGAAAACCATGCACAGTTACAGCAGGACACAAGTAATTCTCAGCCCTTGTCCTGGCCTTCCAGAAGGTGTGAATTTCCTTCCTCAGGATGCTGCAGAAGAGCTGTATGTGTGTGCCCAGGCCACAGACACGCAGCCTGCCCATGTCCCGAGCCCCCTCTAGGGAGTGATGGCTCTGCCTGAGTTATCTGCATGATCATGGATCAGAGCCAGTCTGACAGAAAAAAAGACAATTTAACCACCACATTCCTCACATCAAGCCACTAACATCTGAATAGTGGCTATCTTCACACTTTATTTCCTTATTCTCCTTAGCAGTATCACCTCCCCTGTCCCCAGTGTTTTTGTAGTTCCCATACCAGAAGCTTTCTGTCTTGGTTTGGGAAGACAGGTATCTGCCAGAGAAAGCTGGGGTTTCCCTTGGAATGGAGAATTTAAACCCGCCCCTATCCCCCCTTTCTAAATTATTATAATTTTGCAATTAAAGGCTTTTCAGGCAAAGATTTGGGAATAGGAATAACAGTTTCTTTACTAGAAGTATTAAGAATACAAATGTAGTAGTGTCACACTTTGGGACATGAAAGAATGAGGTAGGTAGCAGGAAGGTCAGCAGGAAAGTTCTATTTCTAATTTTCTGACTCCATCTATATATAGAATTCTTTCAGAAGGCACAAGATTGGCTACATAGGTTGCCACCTCTTTGACCTCGTTGGTGAAGACCACCATCAGTCACCTTTCTCCTCCCAGGGAAGAAATATGTAAACAAAGAGATAAATTCTAAAAACATACATTGTTTTCTTGAAGCCGCGTGAGAACAAAATGCAAACACTGAAAAGCAGGCAAAGTTAGAGTGACATAGTAGCACAAAAAAAACCCCAAAATAAGCAAACAAACAAGCAAAAATCCTAGAAACACTGACAGAGTCAGAAATACAACCTGACAGCCTGTTGGTCAGGGTGTTGGAAGCAGTCCAAAGTAAACCTTCATGGTTTGGCAGATGTGGTTCTGTTGGAGTAGAGATGGTCCTGTAGAAAGGGTCCAGCAGCGGTGAGATGGGTCCAGTGGAAGCACTGGATATCTGGTGTTCCTGGGCCTCAGTTTTTATCTAGGTAGGAAGGGTTTGTCTCCCCTCACTGGGTGGAGCATCTCCCAAGGGGATGATGTAATGTGTCATGTCATTGGTGAGCCTTAATGGCCCATTAACAAAAGATACCATCTGGATAGAGGATGGGTGGTGGAAGAGATAAGGAACAATATCCCACCTGGTTTTAACAGCTGGCCCACCATCAGAAGGCACCCGCCCCCTCCTCCCTGGAGTTACAAGAGATGAAGAAAAAACATCCCAGCTGCTTTCAACAGATGAAATAGAATACACTTTTTTTTTTGGTTACATAACCTAAGACACTTTCACCTCCATGACTCAGCCTGCACACCTCTGCATTCCCTGTCCAGTAACTCCCCTTTCCCCTCCAACAAGTTACCTTGCCTTTCTTTGTTGTCCCTTGGTTTTTAAGAGCTTGTATTTGGGGACAAGCACCCCTTGATAGCCATTCACTTACATCTATGCTCAAAACCTAAATGAAGACATACTCCTTTCTAATACTTGTCTTTAACAACAATTTCTTACTCCACAGTTTTACCAAAAAGTATTTCACTTTAAGAGTGTTGAGAAAAAGAAAAAAAAAATTTATTGGTTGAACAACTCTGGAGTTGACTGGTAGGAAATAAAGGCAGCAAACAAGTATCAGAGGCATTGCTAGGGAGGAAGGAAGAGACCATAGACAATTTGAATAAGCTCCTGTACTATTTCTTTTGTGCTCACCAGACCATACCAACAAATGCTGTTCAATGTCTAAGGGTGAATTCATTTCCTGGGCAAACTCTAGCCACCAGGATGAGAACAAACAGAGATTGCCTGAAAACTCCAAGCACCCTCCTAACAGATAAAGCACAGAGAGGACAAAATCTCTTTTGCAATTAAATTAAAAAACCAAACAAACTGAATAAAAACTAGTAAGATAATTGTGCTGTTCACATTCACAACAAAACTCCCAGCAGAGTATAAATGTGTACGCTGGGCTGTGCTGACAATGCCAGTCCTGTCTTCTGCAGCCCTGTTTCACACAGCACAACATCATTTCTTCCCCAATGCAGCTGTGCCGTGTCTAATATGAGGGGAAACACAACCTCCCCTCCCATTCATCAGTTTGCCGGATTCATCTGATACCCCTGGCAGAGGGTGCCTGTCATGCATGCCAAGGCACAAGGAATAGTCACACCTTTGTCTTCAAAGCAGAAACTGATACCGTCTAATCACTGTGCCTAGGCTTTTAAAATAAAACAGGACAGTGTTGGACCATTTGCTTGTAATCAACTCACTTTTGCCTCAGTCAGCTTCACAAGCTGTTGCATGGTTATTTGACTTAACAAATCCCCAAAATTTCCTGTTTTACTCGAATGTGGAGCTTTATGTACTGCCATAATTATCATGGTCTCAGTATAACTGTGTGTCCAATTAGACACTGAAAATCTATCTACATAAATATTTGAAGAGGTGCTTCTAGTGAGCTTGAAGGGAAAAGGCCAGCCAGCTTCTCTCAGCCTGAAGCTCCTCAGAGAGGTTAATTACCAACACGTCTCACCTCAGTCAAAAGCTGGTAATGAGCTCTCCCATTTATATGTTTGTACTGGGTTCTGTGAGCTACAAGATTCAGGGTTTCACCCTTGGTACTAAACCCCTTCATTTAAAAACTGAGGGAGGAGGAGAGATCATTATTATTTCTCACTGTAACAAGGAGTCAAACACAGGAGAAACACAGCTGAAATTCTAACAGGGTAATGCTGATATTAGCAAATGAAAAGAAGAGTTTGTTTGGGGGTTTTTAACTAATAAATACAATAATTTTATCTCCTCCTTGAGAAAAATAAATATGTTTAAAGGTGAAAACTAAAATCCACCTATAAAAGCTCAATCATGGAGAGCCATTGCATAATAGCTGCCAAAAAACAAAATACACTGCCCCTTGTGTGACAAACAAGTTACATGAAAAGAAGGGAGACATTTCCAGTTATTTTAATTCTCAGTAACAGTCAATTACGCATCATCATCTTTTATGATGTAACATTTGTAACTGTTATCCATTTTGGATGTTACAAATAAATAATGCCACTTGCATGTCTGGTTAAGGTAAGAGAAATTTCAATGTGACTGGGCAGCAACAAGTTACCTGCTATGCAAGACATCCCTAAATTAACAATTAGGATGCCTTAAGTGTTTTGGTTCCTCACCATACTCTCCAGAGTATTCAAATGTGGCACAATCAATCCCTTTAGAAGCGGCATGAAAGGAGAAGAGATAATTTTATACTGGTCAGGAAGACAAGAAGGAGGAGAATGACCTTCCAATTGCAGGTGATAACCAAGCAATCCTTCAGCATGCAGTGAGGTGTTGGGGAGCATCTTGGAAACAACCTGCCCCAAGGAGCATGACCAGAACATCTCTGCAGCCTTTTCTGTCCATCTTCATGCCAAGAATAGCACACAAGCTGAAAAGGAGAAACCATGATGTCATTTGACGGCCACTTAAAAAAAAAACAAACAAACAAAAAAAAGGCTGTCAAAACATGGAACATTGCATGCGTGCAACACCAAAGTACTTGTGAGATTCTTGTTGCAGAGGGGATTGTAAGAGGTGTAATGAAGGAACAAGAGCAAAAAATGCTGCTTGATGAAAATAGGTACTAGTTCAGGTAAACTGGAAACTGAGCTACTCTTTATACCTGTAGCTATATACTGACATTAACTCAGATGAGCCTTGTGGTCTTAGCAAATGGCAGGACAAAAGGGAACTCTGCATTTTCAAATCACAGCCTCTCACTGACTGGAAACAGAGGCTGGAAAAGCAGAATAGCAGTGACCTGCAATATTTGGGTGGTTAAATGCTTCCACAGAGCTGAGAGGAAATCTGCTGAATTCTCACACTTTCTTTTTATTTTGACCTTTATGAAACAGCCCCACTGTGATCAAAGGCAGCCTCCTATCTTCTCAGACCAACAGCCAGAGCAGCTTTATTTGCTCAAGAGAATATATTTACATGCCAGTACAGAGCAGTTGACAACAGCTGAACTAACACATGCAGCAAAGTCTGGCAGCTGAAGGGCAAATAACTGATTATCAAAGATGAATGGAAAAATTTAATTTTTTGTGGTTGTTACCAAACAATGACAGCTGTTCATGACAATACTGTTTATGAAATTGGAGATTTTTATCTAATAATTCAAATTTTTTGTGTGTATTCTCTTAAATGGGAAATTTGGATGGTATGCAATCAAAATAACCTTTTGCTGTAAAAAGGAGAACATTAAGATCCAAGAAATTTCCAGTAGCACCTCACAAAAAGATGGTATTTTGGTTCTATAATGATATTTTAAAAAAGGTAAAAATAAAACATAATTCACTTAAGCTTATGAAGTACAGACAAATATTTTTCTTCTGTGATTTCCTGCATTATCAGAAGTAAACAGTATAATTAATCTATTATGCTAGAAGTGCATGGAATAAAGCTTTTTTAAAGTCTAGAAAAGTGTCTTATAGCTTGTGTGTTTCCATGATAAGACAAAAATGCTACCAGACAGATATCCAAGGCTCTCTCAGAAACACTTTTAGCAGGACTTTAAACTTCTAGAAGGAGTACAAAATAGATTATAACATTGTCAGAAACTTCCCTTCTCTTCTGTATGAGATCACTTGTATCAGCCTTTAGCATAGCCAGCATGTGAAGGGGAAGGGGCTGATTTTTAAGTGTAGCACTGGCCCAGCATTCAAACCAGCAGTAGTCTGGATGCTCCAGAGACTTCCGAGCAAGGAACACTGGAGCAGGCTTAAGGTGCATAATCTTCTTGAACATTAAGGGTACTTGCCTTCACTTTGAAAAAAATTAGTTCAGTGCAGAAACAAATATTTGTCAGAGCCATTGAACCACTAGAATTTACATCCTATTGATAGCTACAGCTGCAAATACCCTCAATAGAAATCTTTATTTCAAGATATTCAGAACACATTTTGAAACACCTTGAAAGTTTTAATAAACTAAGTCCCTGGCCATGCAAGGAAAAGGAACAGATTTGAGTGGTACCTTAGATGCAATGTTACAGGCAGCAGAGCTTGTTAAAACATAAAAGTTTTTGCTTGAAAGGGAGGTCTGATGAAATATCCTTTTATCTCCAAATCAAAAGTAAGTAAGTTAAAAAAAAAGAAAAGAGAGAAGTCATAGCTTTCCAAGAACAGAGTCATTACAAGTGGGGAGTTCAGGCAAATTAAGGTACTTATTAGAACAACAGCATTAAGAAAGCCAAGTTCCCTAGGTAGGTTTGATAATTAACTTTTGTGGCAATAGTCTAAAAATAGCCTTCTTTTCTCATGTACCATTAGATTTTGTTGAACTGACATTTTCTAGTGAAATACCTTTCTTTCACAGTTTTCAGTTGGTGCTCTGAAATAGCTCTGTCAGACCCTGTACATGTCAGCTTAATAAGCAAAGCCTGCACTGCTGAGCTATTGCTCAACTCTCTTTCCTGTGGAGCAGCTGCTGAATTTTCCTCTTATTAGCACTGCTGCCTGTGCAGGGGAAGGTAAAGGATTTTGTAGTGCCTCCTTTAACATAACTCATACGCCATTCCTATTTTGGGGCAGGGGTGTCCTTTTTTTTTTTTTAAAGGCTGTAATGTCCATGTCAGACAAAGAGAGACCCTGTGAAATTTCATGAGGCACTTCACAGCACTTCAGGTGCTGACTGTACCTGGGTGCTCCAGTCAGCAGTGACAGGGGAGAGGACCTTCCAGAGGGTGCCCCAGTGCCACACCCTACTGTAAACACTTACCCTTGGTTGTTCTCTTCTCACTGCAGTGGGAATCAAAGGGAACAAGACAAACTACATTATATGACTTTTTAGGTAGCAGAATTTGGGTAGTGTGGATGTTACAACCATAAAAACCATCGTTAAGGGGCAATTACTCACTCCAAATGACCCTAGAGCTCCCCACTAAGACTTTAGGATCATCTTGTGGAAATCCAGGTTTTATTCAGGATGATTTTTATGGATGTAAGAGAGACTAAACAAGTTTTTGACGTGTTTCTTCTTTATATTAACAAGCTTTTCTCTTTTCCCCTTTGTTAGGAACAGAACAGTATTTTCATCCTTCAAAAAAACTCCTCTACTTCTTTCTCCCCTGTCCTGATGGCTAATTCCTGCTGGTAAGAAACTCTTGCCCCTTGTCCCATAGCATCAGTAACACTCCTGGCCACTAATTAGAGCTTCATCCCTGAGGCTTTGGGATCCAAGTTTGAGGTAGAATGCTTAGCACAGTAAAGCATGCCAGCACTTACACAGGAATAAGATGCCTGAATGATTTGGGGGTAGATTACAGAGATTTTGGGACACTAGTCAGACTGAAATGAACGGGTAAGACAAAACCAACTCCAAGCTTCCTCTTGCTCTCTTTTTACTTTACATCAGTTTCTCAATTTTGTTCAAACACCAGATTTCCAAGGCAAGTTAAATGTGAAGCATTTTCATACTGCCTCTACAATCATCTCACAAATTATGGCCTTAGATTTCTACCTCCTTGAACAGAATTATAATTTAGGTGAAATTTACTCTTTAATTTGCTGCTTAATAATTGAGTGTTAATTCACCTCGAGAGATACCAAGGCACAAAACTGTTTCAAGCAGAGGAGTAGCTCACGTCTCCGATCAGTGGCTCAGAGGGTTCTCAACATAACCAAGTCAAACACAGTGCCAGAAATATCTTGGGAATGCTCTTTCCTGGTTGCTGGGCTCATCCCTTCACACCCACTGGCAGTGAACCAGGTTTTCCTTCAGTGGGTGCTCCAGCAGCACTCCTTTAACCAGCAGCAAAGCCAGCTCACTTGTTCCTGCCTTCCCCATGTACCTCTGCTGCAGCTGCTCATTTTTACCTGTCCATTAGAGCTTCTCTCTGCTGTGCTTGCACAACAATGTTCTGCTGCCTGGAAGAACACCCTGAGCTACACTCCCAACATCACTGCAAAAAGAGCAGTGCCAGCCACTGTGCTTGGTCTGGCAGTATACAAAGTTTACCTTCACTGAGCGTTCTCCTTCCAAGTATCTGTAAAAAAGGACAGATTTCTGAAATTTTAGGTTAAACCTTGTAGTGCGTTAGGTAACATTTACAGTGGAAAATAATTTTATGTAACACAAACAAGAAAAACAAAGCTGGTCATTAGCTCTGTTTAGAAGCTATTTTTACATGCAAACAAATTTGGAGATGAAAAGTCTGGAGGATGACACTCCAAATCCTGCTTGCTGGAATGGGGAGAAGGTGTTTCAGATTGCTAATGGACTTGCAGTTCTTAGTAGATGTTGTACCATTTGAGAATTTAATTATTATAAAGGGTTGGGATGACACATTCAAAGCTACATTTGAGAATCAAATGTTCAGTTCTCACCAAGATGAAAGAGTGAAGTAGTAACACTTTGCAAAAATACTGCAGCATAAGCAAAGAGGCCTCTGAATGGGTGAGCAGGGCAGGGCAGAGTAGCAGAATATGCCTGACAATACAACAGTGACAATAATAAGATTGGTATAGTTTGACAGAGATAATTTGCCAGAAAGTGTCCACATTTGACCCAACAAACAGAGCAGAAACAAGGATTCCTTATGAAGAGACTGCACAACCATTCTTAATTGGATTCACCATTGGCTTAATTGTCAAGAGCAGAATTTTCTTGGTAAACATTTTAAATTTGGAATTCAGCTACATGTCAGGTTACTTAAACATTTTTTCAAACATAAACTTCTTCAGGTGGTAAGGCCTGAAATAGACTTGCATGAGGCCTGAATTACTAAATACTGAAGTAATCTTCCCGTATAATAAATGTTTCATAAAGTGACAGATATTTAATCATGCATAATCATTAGAAATATCATGGAATCATTGAATGGTTTGGATTGGAGGACACTTTAAAGGTAATCTCGTTCCAGTCCCCTGCAGGGATATCTTCCATTAGACCAGGTTGCTCAAAATTCCACCCCAGCTTTTTTGTTTTCCAATTTATACACAGATCAGGAGTCAAGGTAGGTCAAGTTCCTTTTCTAATTTTTGTTTTTTCTTTTGCTGCAAACAAGAGTCGGTCCAAGTCCTTCCTGAAGGATTGCCCTCTGCCCTCGGTGGTCCCTGGTGAGCCGGCAGAGCCGTCACCCCGCGCTGCCGCTGCCTCAGCCTCCCGCTATCCCCGAAGAAACGCCCTCTGCCTTTTCCATGAAACACACGCAGATCCCGGCTGCAGAAGCTCTGCATGGCCACTGGATGGGGCTCTCCACACACAAGTGACATCCCCTCCGCACACAAGCGACATCCCAAAGTCGCCGTGCCCACGGAGCGCTCCCTAGGCAGGGGCGGCCGGGAGTGCCTCGGGGACAGCGCGGAGGGGACGAGGCGCAATCCACGTCTGCAAGAGGCAAAAACGGTGTCCAGAGAGAGAGCTGCTCGCATTTAATCCTTCAAAATACGGCTTATCTATTAGAGTTTGTGTTAGCCACAGAGAAATGAACGGGGTGGTAACACTGAAAGTATGTGCTACGTGTGTTCGTGGCCCAAAGCAACACCGCACGCCTACTAATATTTAAGAACTCACAAAGAGGTCTCAACAGCAGAAGAACCATAAATAGCTCAGAAGTAAGGGATGTTGTAATTCTGCTCCTTCACTTTTCTTTTTCTTTCTTTCTTTCTTTCTTTCTTTCTTTCTTTCTTTCTTTCTTTCTTTCTTTCTTTCTTTCTTTCTTTCTTTCTTTCTTTCTTTCTTTCTTTCTTTCTTTTTCTTTCTTTCTTTCTTTCTTTCTTTCTTTCTTTCTTTCTTTCTTTCTTTCTTTCTTTCTTCTTTCTTTCTTTCTTTCTTTCTTTCTTCTTTCTTTCTTTCTTTCTCTTTCTTTCTTTCTTTCTTTCTTTCTTTCTTTCTTTTTCTTTCTTTCTTTCTCTTTCTTTCTTTCTCTCTTTCTCTCTTTCTTTTTCTTTCTTTCTTTCTCTCTCTCTCTTTCTTTCTCTCTCTTTTCTTTCTCTCTTTCTCTCTTTCTTTCTTTCTTTCTTTCTTTCTTTCTTTCTTTCTTTCTTTCTTTCTTTCTTTCTTTCTTTCCTTCTGTCTTTGTTTCGTCTTTCTTTCTTTCGTCTTTCTTTCTCTCTCTCTCTCTTTTCTTTCTCTCTTTCTCTCTTTCTTCCTCTCTCTCTTTCTTTCTTTCTTTCCTTCTTTCTTTCTCTGTCTCTTTCTGTCTTTCTTTGTTTCTTCTTTCTTTCTTTCATCTTTCTCTCTGTCTTTCTGTCTTTCTTTCTGTCTTTCTTTCTGTCTTTCTTTCTGTCTTTCTTTTCTGTCTTTCTGTCTGTCTCTCTTTCTTTTAAATCTATATCAGAGAATCACAGAATATGCTGAATTTGAAGGGACGCACAAGGATCAAGTTCACCAAGTTCAACTCCCAGCTCTGAACAGAGCAGCCCCGAGAGTCACACCATGTGCCTGAGAGAATTGTCCCAACACTTAAACTCTGTCAGGCTGGTTTTGTGACCACTGCCCTGGGGAGCCTGTTCCAGTGCCCAACAACCCTCTGGGGTAAGAAGCTTTTCCTAATATCCAACCTAAAACTCCCCTGACAACACTTCAGGCCATTCCCTTGCACCCTGTCAATTTGTATAGTTCATAAACCCATAACAATCGAGACCCACATGGCTTTTATTTTACCTCTGGAAGTAGAGAAATACACTTACTCCCATTTTACACTTGCTGAACAGACACACAAAGGTAGTCTTTTGGTAAAGGTGACAGGAAGTTCATAATAGGAAAGCAAACAGTGTGAGCCTGCCAGGCATCGACCCCATGTTTGCACCATTGAAACAACTCTCCTTCCTAATGGTCTTCTCAGTATTCATCTCTTGTGTAGAGAGAAGTCCTTTTTGCCCCCACTGTTCAATACTACTCATATTCACTGTTTATTAAAAAAAAATAAGTTGCAATTCCAGTTTGACCATCTAATGCTGTATGTGGGTTAACTCAAGGCTGCAAATGTACTAAGCAGGCTGAGCTTGTGAGAGAGGAATAAACACATGGGGGAGCTGCACGGCCTGTGATGGTTTCTAACTTTAATAGAAGCAAACACAAAAGCAGCAGAAAAAAAATTCTGATACACATTTTACCTGTGGCTTCTATTTCTTCTACCTTAGCTATAAACTAATATGGAGGAGTTTATTTTAGTTGTTTTCTGATGAAGGTTAGGTTCCTTATCCACTCCACCCTAATCAATTACTTTTTTTCTATGGCTGTTCTTCAGCCTCGGTTTCCACTCATTTTTACTTGTACAGCCTTGTCCATTTTCTGATACAACAAGTTTAACTCTATTAGACAGGATGCCACTAGGATGCCACACACTCATTCTTTTTTATATTGCTCAAATTTCACTTCTATGTGTTGTCCTCTTCGAAGCTTCTTTATTTTCTCAAGAGTGTGCCATAAACTGCTGCCATTTTGGAAAAAAAAATCAGATGGGTAGGAGGATCAGAAAAAAAAAAGTAAAACTCATGGGTGGAGATGAGAATAGTTTAAGACTTGAAGCAAAGTAAAACATAATAATTCTTACAATACAGTAACAGTAATAATAATAACTCTCATGGAAGATAGGAGAGATAAATAAAACCCAAGAGAAACAGCAGTTCAGGTCACCTGTCCTGGCTCTGCTCCCTTGTGCACCTGCTCACTGGCAGAGCATGAAACCCTTAGATGTCCTTGACTTAGGGTAAGCACTGCTCAGCAACAGTGAAACATCACTGGGCTATCAACATTATTCTCATACTGAATACAAAATACAGCACAGTATCACACACCAGGAAGACAACTAGCTCTGTTCCAGCCAAAACCTGCACAAAATCTCATTTCACTCAATCTAGAAATTAAATTTAGTTCCTGAAAACTTAGCTAGTTAAAAACTGGAGGCAAATGGAAGACAGCTGCATATAAGCTTTTCCAGCTCTCTCAGTGGAGTTGATTTTACCTTGTGACTGCTCCATAGACTTCTGTTTTCCCATTCTGCACCCTCAAAATGCACATTTCCTCTCACCAACCAGAAGTGTAGTCTTCCCTTCTAAACTGTCCTTTCCACATAGAAGCTTCCTGTGACTGACCCAAGTACCATAAGAAACCTGTATATTTTGGGGCTGGATGTAAAATCCCACAAACCACATACTCATAGTAATTAGGAGGGTAAATTTTACCTGTCAGGACAGAAACATTTTTTGAGAGAAAAGCCCAAGAGTCAAGGGTAATGGCTGCTGTTGGAGAGCCAAAACCCACTGTCACAGTGGGTAATCACAGAATGGTTTGGGTTGGAAGGGATCTTAAAGATCATCTAGTCCCAGTCCTCCTGTTGTCGGTAAAGACTTCAGGTATTTCTTTTAGAAGAGAAAAAAAAAAAAAAAGAAAAAAAGAAAAAAAAAGAAAAGTAACTACAAAAAGTTTCAGCTTTCAAAATTGTTTTGTTTATTTATCCCTTCAGTAATTCAGCTTCAACAACCGAAACATACTTGCTTTGGGAAAATTCCACCATTCCAATTAATGGAACAGACTGCCCAAGACCCAGTAGCAGCCTGGGGCATCCACAGCCACACCATGGCTGAGCTGCCAGAACTTCAAGTTGCCTGTTGGCAAGAACTGGGTCTTCTGGGAAGCCTGGGAAAATGCTTGGTAGGTGATCTGCAGGGAGCCACCAGTGCCAAAGAGCAGCATCTCTTTACCAAGTGAGCCCTCAAAACAATGAGGAGTCAACAACATCTGTTAGGCGCTCCCCGCCCAGTCTTCGAGCGTTGTGAAAATTACTTTTGTGGTCAGAGACCCATTGCTTTAGGCAGTGGGTAGTATGATTCCTTAAAATATAATCCCTTCCACAAACTCACTTAGCTCCATGAAGAAACTGATGTTTTTTCTGGTCTGCTTAAATTCTTCTTGGAAGCCTCAGACACAATCTTGCTGTGTCTTGAAACTTATTTCTGATATTCAAACTGACCTTATGATGGTCACTGTACTGGCAGTGTCTTGTACCACCCTTTCCTCAGCAAGGACACCTGACAGTAATTTACCATAAGTTAAACTGTTGCCCTTTAGACTAAACTTACTGCTTTTGTGCCTAGTGTAAATTAATTACTCACTAATTTCTCTTCTGATCCCTAGTAGATCTAAGTTGGTTTAAAATTTTCAGAATTACAGAAGTCTTCTATACCGTGCAAACTGTTTGAAACTGCTGGATCGTAGGCAGTATGAAATAAGCTGCACAAAACCTACTTCTTGCCAATGCAATAGTCTAATTCACCCATTACCAAAGAGTTCTTTCTTTAGGTCTTATTTGGGTTTTCTTTTCCTCTCAGAAGTGCTGCATACTACGGATACCATGATAACATAAAAACAGTCTAGTATTTCACCAGATTTCTTTTCCATTTCTTAAAAGTATCTAACGCATTTTTTTGTTTTTCAGCAGTACAGTACCACTCTGATTTGAATTTGCTGAAAGCTCTCTTGCCAGCTTTGTGTGCCAGCTCCTCCAGCTTTCTGTGGTATAGGTTCCCTGACGCATCCCTACTAAATGCAATGCATGGACCACGGAATTTTGCTTCTTTTCAAGCTGATATTTTTGTTTCCACATCCTCCTTTTAGCTAGCTGTCTGGCCTTATCAAAACATCCTTTGAAAACCAAGGCAATATTTATTATTGTTTATAGGAAATAGTAACTGGGCTCAATTAGAGACTGTCCTTACTGAATACATTTCCCCACTTCACTGTTAAAAAAGTTACAGCATTCCAGGTGTGTTATGACTTCTTTTCTTTACATTGGCAAGAGAAAGGTGAAAAGTTCCTTGTAAAAGGGAATATTGAATTTCTGAAGCTTTTGGTTAGTGTTGCCTGGCTATAAATAAAAATAAAAATAAATGCTCACACAATATCCACTGAAAAACAGTTGGATCAAATGTCTTGTTCAGCCACGTCAAAACACTGCCATGACTTGTGCCAGTAGATCACGTACACTGCTCAACAGAGAAGGATTTGACATCTGAAAGGTGTATTTTTAGTGGCAGAGTGTTTGGAATAGTTCAATTACCAACAGTACTTTTCAAGTATACAGCCACTCTGTGTAATGATTTCATCTGTTTCCTTGGGGAAATTATGTGCTGAATCCACACAGAGCATCTGATTGCATTTACCACCTGCAGGTGTTTTTAAAGTCTTTTCCTGGGTTTAGGAACTTTAGAGCTTCACACATCCAATGGGTCTAATTATGGGTTTTAGAGAGGGTAGCAAATTATTTTTCATGTATAGGTATTATTTCACCGAAGTCTATTGATGTATCAGTTGGCATATCAATTTTGTACTTAGTCTACTACAAAGCCCTACCAATAGAGAAATATTTGTACTGTGGATCCATTATTATAACAGAATGCTGAGTTTCTCAGTGAGCCCAAATCTACATTTTAAACAGTCTGTGGAACCAGCTGTATAGTAATAAACCTCTCAGCAGAATATTTTGGTCTTTCTAAGAATTCTATAACACATTTTGGAAGAGGTTTATTTGCACTTCTGCATCATGTCTACTCACATTTAAGTGAAGGAAGCTCTTTCCTTGGTACTACAGTATACATTCCCATCTGTTACTGTACACTCAAACCATTATATATTATGCAGTCGAGAAGTAGAGCTCCATTCTAAACTTTTACACTTTTACATTAGGCTACGGTCTTTGAGCACAAGTATTGCCTCATTATTAAGATGTGTGACTTAATTTGTTTACCTAGATCTCTGATAGAAGAACAAATATTATGAGCACAAAAAAATCTTAGAGACTTATTTTAATAATCATTAGGATGTCTTGTGTGCCTACAAAGTAAGACAAATACTTTAAGCCACTGATTAAATCCCTGCAGGTGTTGTAGTTGAAATTTACTTGTGGACTTCTGCAGAGGCTGAAGAAGCAGCTGAACAGGCCTCCACAAGAAAAAACTTCACTTTTGAACACTATTCTTCCTTTGTTCTGATTCCTTACAGACAGTATCCTTATGACTGGGCAGACTGCAAATATGCAACCACAAAGGAGCACAGAAACATCTAGAAACTCTGCGTACTACAGAACCTTCCTAGATCATGAGTCTGGCTGTATGTTTTAGACCCCTTTTGGGAACGTTAAGTAATCCTCTGAAGACAGAACAGGTCTCTTGTAAGGATGACATTTAAGTTAGAGCTCTTTCAGCAGAAATGCTTATAAACTTGAGCATTATGAAATACCACAGGAAAAGAACTGTTATGAGCAGTCTATATCCCCACTAAGCCGTTCATTGTAAGAGGCACTAAAATAGCTGTGACTGTGGGTCACTCTGCTACTAAGCAAAGAATTTAATTCTTGATTTGCTAGATTCTGCAAATATGAATTGTCAAATTACCAAATCAGCTTTATTCCAATTTTCTAACGAGCAATTTTGACAGAACACTTTTGCCCATCAGACTTTCAAAATGTTTCTCATGCACAGCAGTGTACTGTGTACTTAACAAAACTTACAATTATTAAAGTCTTCTTTAATTGTGCTTTTATAATGGATTACCTCATATAGTATATTTGACTACTGATTGCATTACATTTTAGATGTTCATGTATTTAAGTCATTTTTCTTCTTCCCATTCAGGAGCCTGGCAAAATGCTGCAGTGAGAAGAGTGGGTTTATGTGTCTCCTCTCTGTACAGAACCACAGGAAACCTACCTTGGTATTCTTGACATCCACCTACTCATACAAACAACCAGTCAACCAGTCTGGATCCAGTAAATCCCTATGCAAGTCTGCAACCAGCTGTTCTTATACTGGAGGAGAAAAACCCATTCTGAAATATGAGCGGGAATGAGAGTAGGTTCCTGCATATTCTGCCTGGGATTTTCTGCATACTCTAAGTCACCTTTTCCCTCCCATGTCTGTGATCTCTCCCAGCTCTGTGTCACCTGTAAGGCTTCCCTTTTTAGGTGGGACTATTAAAAAAATCAGGGAAATTGGTTCCGGCTCCCTCTGCAAGTTCCTCTCAAATTGCTGTTAATTGTATTAGTGTGTAACCTGGATGTGGTTTGTTTTACTGAAAGCAAGGGTGAGCAGATTCTGCATGGAGATATGATATCTGCTACATCAACAAGCAAACTGCTTCAACTACTTGATGGCTACATTCATTTTTCATTTTCCTTACTTCAGGATAAAGCTCAGAGGGTGAGCCAGTCCAGGAACTGGACCTCAGCTTGGCTCCAACTCCTTTTTTGAGTGGCCTGTGAGGCTGCAGTGGCACCCCCAAACATGAGGGAGCAGGTCATATGCCTGTGAAACAGAAGTGTCGCAAGTACCATCACCCAGTCATGGGCACAGCTGGAGCCTGGCAGCTTTTCACTGTCTTGTCCAAAGCAGAGTTCACAATCTGGTCTTGACAGCCTGACACAGGTTTTGGAAGAGACTGAGAATGACAAAATATAAACACCTATGCTAGATTTTACTCCCCAAAAGCAGTGTGGAATGACAATGGAGGGAAAGATGACCCATCAGGACATGATCTGTGTTACCTAAAAGATGTGGGAGTTGCCGACTGAAAACACAGCTAAGGATGAGCTTTGCTCAGATGCAGACAAAGCACTGTAATTGTCTAAAGTTACTGAAGATGAGTTCCCCTCCATTTCTTGTACTTTTTTGAGAACCAGGGGCCTAAACAGAGGAGACTCACCCAAGCCGATTTTCCCACAGATAGTGAAGTGGGAGCATAAAGTCAGCAGTCATTGACTGGTAGCTGAAAGCCTGAGTTGTGGTCAGGGTTCACTACTACTTGTAGTACAGTTTGACTGGCCTCAGTCTCAGCAGGTGAACTTTTTTTTTTTTTTTTAAGTCATATTTGGAATGTGATACACTAATTATACTTCTTCCCCCAAATTATTTTCAGTAGCATTCAGACCTTTGATCATGATCTATAAGATTTACTGGACCATGAAATTCTCTCTACTTACCGAGCTGAGTCAGCAGGCTATGTTTATTTTATAACTCCCCAGAGGGGCTATAGTGGGATATATCTCCTTCTGTAGCAATAGATGATTTGTCCACTGCTAATTCCAGTTTCTACAGCCCAACAGCTATGACCACATAAGTTAAATAGCTTAAAAAAAGTTAATTCTTAAAGTGCAGCTCACATTGTGCCATAAAGATTTTATACAGATAATGGGTTAAAATTTTGGTTCTTTATTTCCTCACAATTTGTTCTGTATTTCTAAAATTCTTATTCTTGACATGACCTAGCTTGGTGCATGGAACAAGTCTATAAATGAGTCATAAAACATATCAATGTGTCTATAAAATAAGCAAAATATTCTTAAAACATGTCATTCCTCTCTAAGCAAAATCACATGTATCTAAATAAATATCCTCCATGTAATAGAGGTTGAATCAGAAAATTTAATAACAATACATTTGGACAACATATTGCTATTAAATGTATATGGCCAGGTTATTCAAAGTTCTTACCAACCCACTCTGTATTCAAAATTCATCATTCTTCATGCAACTTTACATTTTTTGAGAAACAATTTTAAGTCCAAATTTCCTCCAAAACTGAAGTTATCTTAGCTTTTCACTCCAAGCTCTTGTTTTATCTGCTCACATTCACAAGTCTTCCTCTTAAGTCAGTTGTAATAAACAGACTTTTTCAAACTGAAAGATGAAGTTGATATCGTTCGATTGGTTCCTAGAATTTGCAGAGCCCAGCTTTTTCAAGAACCCAGCAAGGCTTAAGAGTAAAGGAAGAATGCTGTGTGTTCAAGAAAACTTAAAATCAAATATTTAACTAAGGATTAGTGAAAAAAGTTTACAAGCAAAGAAATGTACCTATAAAAGAACTTTCACCTCAATTTAGCGGTACATTTTTTGTACTCTTGCCTGTGAGAAGACATCAGAGAAAGAAAGACTCAGGTTAAACAGTTTGACCTCTTTCTAGATCATATCCTCAGCTTTACAACTCTTTTCTTTACCCTGAATTATTCAAAAGTCTTCACCTTCAAAAACTAAATTACAAATGTAAAGGCCTCTGCAGTCCCCCAACTGTTTTACAGCCAAATCTGCAATTTCTGTCCTCCCCTTTACACTTATTCTGCTGGATAAATCTAATATGCAAGCCATTGCAAACATTATGAATTATTTGGGTGTCTCCAGAGTTTAAGTGCAAACTTTTTCTTCTCTGCACATTCTCTTCCTGTTGTAACCAACAAGTCCTTCAGAACATGAAATATGATTCCACACACAGTGGAGTTCACCATCTTCAGTATATTATCAGTTGCCTGCAATAGCTTCACATGACAATATATGACAACGAACTTTGTGAACAGCATTTACTTCATTCCCACTTCCAAATATGCACTGAAATTTTTAGGGGTCTGTTGTCAGACACAGTGAAATGAATTAGCTGTTCTGAGCTATTTGTTACTCAAACACTTGAGTTGTTTTTCCCCAACTGTTTGCTGAAAAGACTTTTTCAGAGTCCTCCTGAATTGTTTCACTGAAATGAAATTATTTTTCCTCTAGATCACACAAAATAGATAGAAGATGTGATATATTACAACACCTTGGAAAATAAATTGAATTTCATTCATTTCACCCCCTATTTCTCCTTGTAATCTCATCACAGCCAACCATAATAGTAAAATTTTATTTCATGGGAAATTAAACATGATCTGTTTTACACAAAGAACAATCTGGGCTGAAGAACTTGCAGGCATTACCTGAATTCTGGAGTGGCTGAGTTTCTCTGATGATTGAAGTAGAAGTATGGAACTAATATTTTAAGTGTCCAAAGGATTAAAGTGGTTTGTTGGGGGTTTTTTTGTCCTTTAGGTTTATAGAATTTCTGAAATTATCTTGCCAGTATTCACCATTTTGTGTCTTACTATCTGGATATACACTGAGTTGGCAGTAATTGTATAGTACACAACAACTCGTTTAACCACTAAGAAAAATGTACCAATAAACCCAAGTGAGAAATCTACCAGCAACACATTATTGTAATTCATGTGTTTATAAACTTGTGCAGACTAAGAAATCAATTCATACCTTCTATCATAAATATGATCTTCTAATGGCTAAGAAAGATCATACATGATTGCAAATTCACACCTCAGAATGAAAACAAGTAACTACCACTTCTCCTTCAGATTCTTGCTTCAGAGCTAGCAGGTCATCCTAAAAGATCTCCAAAAATAAAAAATGCTTTTATTAAAGAATAGGGAAAATTAAACAGCACTATTTGTATATTTAAATTTAGTAATCTCGTCAAGATCAAGCTGCAGTCCACTGAAAACATGAATCATCAGATGCCCAGCAACTCACCTTCCAACTGGTTCACATTCAGCTGATCAGCTCCTGTTACTTCAATCAACTACAAAAGGTGCTTCCCAAAAAAATTTCAACCTGTAAAAAAACCCAAAAATTCCATTATATGCCAATTTCAGTAACAGCACAGTTCCAATACCTCTCACTAGAATTTGGTATGACAGGTTTCCAAAACTTAGCAGTACCAAACGTAAGGCAGAGAAAAAGTCAGGGAAAGACGCAGAAGAGCTGAGTGAATTGCAGGATCACACTCTACATCTCCATCTCATAATTCTGCTTCTATTTTGTCATCATTAGAGAGCATTGACCTATATGATTCACTGAATAAAAACAAAAATCATCTGTCTTACGAAGGTGAACTCCTGCTGCACTTTCTTAAGGAAAGATGTTATTGATGTCTGTCTTGTGCCCTCTCTCCTTTTTAACTACCATTGTAATATCTATAAAAATGCTGCACCTCTGGAACTTGTGCTGTTAGGTTAAACATACGGCAAATTTGTCAATGGTTGCAAACTGTGGAAGAAAAGGAAGGAAAAAGGACAATGGGAGACCAGCAGTGTAAATGTCCATCTGTTTTACTTTAGGAGATGGACTAGATGTATCAGGGGAGAAGTTACAAACAGATGTAGTCAAAGATGAACCAATTTATACCATAGTCCTTAGTGTTAGTAAAAAAGATTGGTTTTATGACTGCTGAAAGATCCTCATCTGTAGTGAACATACTTTGAAAGTAGAAAGGCTTTCTGCATTTTTTCAGTGTGACATATAACAATATCCTGAAAAGAAAGAAAATTAAAAGGAGGAGGAAATTTCTGTTTCTTTCTGTTCTCCAGAGAGTTCAGATAACCCTTAAAACACACCATAAAACAAATGACCCTACCTTCCCCCCTGCCTAAAAAAGGATCACCAGGCCAAAGAAAGCACATGACCCAAACCACAGAACTACAACTTCCACAATAGGTGGGTTTTCCCATGCTCATAATCCTGATATAAGGTGGAATTTCTCCTCCTGTATCTTCTGGCTGCATTTTAGCTTTTCTTTAAAGAGATAGCTAGATGAAAAACTCCTTTGAAATTACTCTCATTTGTATGCCTTGACAACTGAAAGAAGTAGCTGAAATCAAAGAATACAAGACAATCTTCAACTCAGCATTCCAAAGAATGTTGTTAATAACCTATCAAGTATTTCACTGAAAATAAAATACACACATATACTAAATAGCAAGCCTGAGGCCAGATTTTGCATGTCTTGGTTTAAATTCTTTTCATAGCCTTATTCTGGGTTGTGGAAAAAAATAAGGCATTTTTATTTATCTTAAATGAGCTCATTGCAGCAACAAAACTTAAAAAACATTACCAACCCAATAATCCAAATTAAATTCAGAGTACTATGTTGACCATCCAAAAGTTACCATGTGCCTAACAGTAAATCACTGTAATCCGAGTTTCAACCTGTGGCACCATTACAATAAAAAGAAGGGCTGCAAGGCCCTGCAAGGCTCTTTAATTACTACTATAAGGTCACTATAACTGGAAAATTGGAAATGACCTCTGAGTCCAACCCTTAGCCTAACACTGCCAAATCCACCACTAAGCCATGTCTCTAAGTACGACATCTACATATTTTCTAAATACCTTCAGGGATGATGACTCCACCACTTCCCAAAGCACCCTGCTCCAATGCCTGGCAACACTTTCTGTGAAGGAATTTCTCCTAATATCCAAACCAACCAACCAACCAACCAAGAAAAAAAAAAAAAAAAAGTGATAATTAAACAATTTTTAATGTGAAGAAAATATTGGTATACATATCACAGTAAGGATGTAAGAATTCATATGTTATGTTCATTCAAAAAAGGAACCAACAATCACCATTTTTCCCCCTGTAGTTTTTTTTTTTTCTACATTAGAAAAGAATTTGCTGTTTCATACATAGCATCCAAAGAGCATTTCTGTGCTTCAGAAAACATGAAAATGGGCTTGCAGGTTACATCTTTGAACTCAGAATTTAAGGTATAAAATTCACACAAAACAAATCTTGAACTCAGACATCTATTTAAGAGGATAATAACCTTCATAACAGAAGGCTGAGGTCTGACAGAGAAAGAGGTTTACTTTTTAAGAGATTAAAGAGAAAATATGAAAGAGATTTACTTAAATATTCTAGACCTATATGAAATAACAAAAGGAGAGCCAGAAAAATAGTACACACCAGAAAAATCCGGATTATGGTATCAGCACTGGTAGCCATATTCCTACTGGCCTAAATTCCTCCCAAGTCTTTCTGGGAACCAGCATTTCCAGTGTTCAGGACTGCTTAGCTGACTGCAACATCTTCACAGAGACCTGGCCAACAGCTGCTACTCTGCCAAAATAATTAGACAACCTGAAGATGTCACGAGGTATCATCAAGGTTAGCATGCTGCAAAGCTGCTTTTAAAACAAACAAACAAACAAGCAAACAAACAGATAATTTTTCTGTGGTCTATGTTTTAATTGGTCTGTAGTCCTCTGCTTTTCAGGGATATCAAGGAATGCTTGACAGCATAATGAGACAAATCACTATTGTCCTGAAGCAGTACCTCGGATAAGCTGTGACACAGCCCAACACACTTTACTCTAAAATAATCTGCTTCCCCCGAAGAATACTTTGCCAGGGATTGTAAACAAAATTTATTCAATTCCAAGTCCCAACATCAGGGGAAAAAAACTTGGTATCACAGTTATACTTGTAGTAATAGAAACAAAATTAGACACTATCTGAGCTAGTGAAGATGGGGGAAAGACCAGAGGGCACAGAAAAGGCTGCAGATGGCTCTACTGGCACCAACAAGAAGCTCAGATGGCTTACCAAGAAGTTAAAGAGCTACTCTAACAAGGTTAGAAAAGGCAGGTTTACAACGAACTTCTTGAGTTACCTTGGAATAGGCCTTTTGAAGGAGCAGGGAATGGAGTTAATTACTTGCCTTTTTCTTGGTCCTTTTTTTCCCCTATGCAAACTTCATTTGCGAAATGCACCTGTGAAATAACAAGCCTCCTGTCAAGTACAGTTGTGGCATATGTGCTCGCAGCCCATCAGTATGCTTCTAGTGTGCAAACTAATTCCAAACAGCTTTAGGCTTAAACAGTCCTCCTCTCAACTCAAAAGCAAAAGAGAAATCCCTGCTCAGTCTCATTTTGCAGACTGCCAAATAAGGTGAGCAGAACCAAACTTTCACATCTCCCCTCTTTATAGGCAAGGGACCACAAATCAACAGTTCTTCTTGATATTGCAATCTGAGCCCCAACAGTAAGAAAGAATCACGAACACTATAGGAATGACCAAACACAGCTTTGGAGGGGAAGGAAGAGGGAGCAGAATAAACTGACCTTCAGCAAGGTCCAGCTGGGCTGAGCTGCTCTTGGTACCTCCTGGCTGCCGAGATGATCCCCAGCCAGTGCAAGAGCATGGCAGGCAAACTCCCCAGTGAACATTTCTTTATACAGTCTTACAACATATTCCTGTCTGAAGCAAGGGGACCTATTTTATTTTTCTTTTAAGCAGAGGCTGCTGCTTTTGCCTGATGAACAATAAAAAGATTCTGCAATATCCACAAACGGGATGGAATGAGGTGCTCCAGCTTTATTTTCACATGATGGGGCTTAAATACTGAGCATAACTACTTGAAAAACAAAGGCTGATACTAACTGTCTTTACTACAGTTTTCCCGGCCCTACGTGGAATTCCAGTATTGACATTGCCTTTTCAGGATTGAGTTAGGAATTTAAATTTGATGCACTTCAAAACAGGTGAAAATTGTGTTTTTAAAGAGACAATCGTAACATAATTAGGTTGTCTGTTGAGATCCAAGTTTATTTTCTTTTTTGTTCTAGCAGTGACAACAGAAGTAAATTGCACAAAAAAATTATTTTCTCTGTCTTGGAACAGAACAAACATTAACTGGCCATAAAGTAAACTGTGTACATTACAAATATATTTAATCTTGTCAAAACAAATATATTCTATGTGCAAGGTTACTTATCCTTTCACATAATTTTCTATTTTAAAGTTAAAAAATGTAATGCAAGCTGTTCCTTGTCCATGTTCTTCTCAGAATTTCTTTTTCAATTTTCATGTAATTAAAGATCACTACCTTAAAAAAAACCACCCACACCCAAGCACTCCAGTCCAAAAAACCCCAAAAACTTTGGATGAGTTTGTATGTGCTACAGTTTTTCCATTCGGACAGAATGATAAAGCATTTCTCCACTGAATAAACAAGATGCTACTGTTTTATGAGGACATAATTTAACTCTTAATGTTTTCCAGCTAACAATTAAACAAGAGAACATGACCCAGAGACCAGCAGTTTGTGTTGACAGAAGCAGTCATGGAATAACACTCAAATATTCTGTCAAGCGTTCCTTACCAATTACGTGAGAAGAGAAAAAGAGACCTCACCCATACATGCATCATGCATTTTTGCTTTGTTTCACTCTCTTAAAACTGTTGTAGTTTCACAGGTTACCTTTTACTCCTTTGAAAAACAAGATTAGTAATACAGCTTTTGGTAGTTTGCCCAAGCATTAAATCTGTTTTTTTGTTTTTCATGGAATGGAAAAGTCAGATATATTGCATTTAAAGAGTGAATGAAAGAAGAATATTGGAGGAGCTGGAAAAAGAAAAGGCTTCATTAGCTCTAAAATATACTGTGGAAAGGTCAGGAATGTATCAACCCCCTGCTCCATTACTCTATTAGTTGGCATTGTTGATGACGTCAATGGAACAGTCTCTCTTTTAATGTGAAGATGGGATAATTTTGGTAAAGCTGTCTGAAGAAATTTTAATTCTATTCAAAGGAAAGACTGCATTAATGCATTCATCTTAAAAAAAAAGTCTCATTGCTAAGGTTACTGTTGTGTGTTAGAGGGGAAAAGATGAAAGTGAAATCTGGAAGCTCAGACTTTGTTTTATTAAGCATTTGGAGACAGTTGCAGACAGTGGTGCCACTTCTGTGCAGCCAAATTTTGTATAAAATTTGGGTTGTACCCATAGCTGAAAAGACTGACAGGTAAAAATTCATCTCACAGATGGTTCAGTTCTGTCAGTTTGATTGTATTAATTATCATCCCACTTGCAGAAAATTTGCATTGGATTTTCTAGAAGAGCAAAATTATCCAAATTACTAAATACAACAAACAACACCACACAATATGCAGTACAGACACAAATATTCTCAGTATATTTAATTGCACTGTTTACATTGTACTTGATTACTCCAATTCCATTTCTTTTGTAACTCTACTACATGGTTACTCTGGTTAGTTTAGCTTCAAGATTCAGTAGAGCTGGTCATAGTCTGTGTCTCTGAAAACACATCCAGCAATCTCTCTTCTGGAGTTTATTCTAATCATGAAGGATATCTATTTTAGAACTGTGAAAGCATTTCCACATGAAAGTGGGTTTTTTTTGAGGGGGGGTGGGTAAAGCTTTGCAAAATCAGAACACATCTTTATTAGGAACTTAAATTGGTGCATTCTTCATTACTACCACTGCAAATAGCAGCAAAACAATCAGATAGGTATGATGTGATTATATAATATTGATAAATCCTAATTTTTCCTCCTTTTCCCCCACTCTCATCTTTCTTCCCCCAAAAAATTATCATAAGTCAGGATAACAGTTCTTTAGCACAAGCATACATTGTACTTTACTCCACATTATTTGAACTACAACACTTGATTTGAAGGTCGTTAAAATAGTTCTTGTCCTGCGAACACACACAAACAAAACCACAAAGTCAGTAATTACATTTTACATCATGTGTCTGAGAATACGATTTTAATAAAAAATATATTTAGTATAGCAGGTCCTGTGGTCAAGAATGGATTGTCATGGAGTGCAACTGGAAACTACTTGGCAGTACTCTTGCACTGTACAACAAGCGTATGTTATAAGGGTAAATTTAGTGGAACAGTACAGCTTCAGCAGCATCTAGAGAATTCCAGTAGAAAGTAACAGTTTGGAAATCCCTTGAGCTGCTTGGGTGCAGTTAAAGAGTTCCAGTGCAGTGTTTCTGGCACCATTCTGTATGAACTCACACACTTAGAGTGCCGTGTAAAAAGGATCAGCATCACCACTGCGGTGGTCTCAAAAAAAAATGCAGTTCCAGTGTCCTTATGCCTTTGGGCCTCAGCCTTGTGCTCCTTCCCAAGTACCCCTGATGCCCTTTCCATTTAAGGCAGAACTGAGAGGTTAAAGTCATGGAAATTTTTCAGGAGGTGATACATTTGTAGAGCCTTCACACCAAGAGCTGAGCAGGAGCAGGTAATCCAGGTAATCCACCAACAGGAACCCTTAGGTGCATGTAAATCTCTGTATATAATACCACACTCAAGTCACCAAGTTATTGTTGTAACAGAATTATAAAGTGGTGTAATGAAAAACAACAATCACTTAAGTTCTGTGGAGCACATTCAGTTAAGGTGATCCTATGTCTCTTTTATTTGGTTCATTAATGAGTCTATTCATAACCTGTATGAATAGCAAGAAGCAACTTTTAATAATGTAGGTTAATTGGATCCTACTTTTAGCCAAATAGCCTTTGCAAAGGATTGCAGTTAACCCTCTGTCTCCAAAAAGTGTGACGTGTCAGAATTATTCAGTTACTTCAGAGAAGTAAGTAATCGAGTAACTGAATTTCTTCAAAGGATCTAAAATTTTAGTAATTTAAATTAAGACCGATTAATAAAATTGCAAATGTTGAGAAAATTAATGTCTTACACAAAGAATAAATGATAGTGAGTTGGAATGATCTGCTGGATTTCTGTATAGATATAAATGAAAATTTTAATGAAATTTCTGTGAAAAATTAGCTGAGTTTAAAACTACATGCAATGTGAATAGAAACAGATTGATGGGCAAACTCAAAACAATTTACTTGCATTGATAATCTCCATAACATTTTACATTCTCACATTTTTTTCAACTTCCAGTCTTTTGTGATGAACTTTGCAGAATATAGCAGCTGTGTGCTCATAAATAATTACTAGAGAGAAAAGAGCAAAGTAATCTGAGTCTTTATGCAGTTCATCTATTTCTTCTTTAGGCATTAGTTCTCCATGGAGAAGTGGAAAATGAAAACCTGTTTAAAAAATAATAAATCAATAATATGCACACCTAGACTTGTTGAAGAAATGCAGCATGCACCTGACTTGACTCAAGATGAAAGGATGATATTAAAAATCTTCAGTGGCCATGAGTCCAGTAAGAGCTGATCAACCCACAGAATGACCCAGGGATGGGCAGCCCCAGTGAAAAATTAACTATAATTTGTTCCTTAAAACTTCACTTTGTTCAGTGCTGTCCTCTCTAGCTAGGAAAGAAAATATGTGCAAATGTGCCAATGGTTCAGTTGTGTTTTTATATAATTCAAGACAGATTCTTACTGGCAGGATTTTATTCTGAAGTGTAACCAACTGGGAGAGCTGCAGGATGTCCCAAAACACAGTCAAAATGATATTTACTGATGTAAAAATAAAAAAAAAAATAAAAATAAAAATAAAAAAACCTGTCCCTCCAGTGCAATTGAAGATATGTCCTAGAATGATGACTAATTCTAAAGACTGACTTTGAAACAGGAACTGACTTAGAAGGACATAGGAAATTCTAGCAAAACACCTACATTTAACCTTAAACCTAAAATAACAGTGTGTGAAATGTAAATATGAACTTCAAATTCGACTCTCAGCGTGGTGGCTCCCATAAAATACACCATCAGAAGCAATCGGGCTTTTATCCATGTACCTACATGGACACACGTAGGTATGGACACAAATTCAGTACCAAGATTGTGATTCAGCAGGTCCCAAAGAGTTTCTTTTTGCTGAAACTTTTAGATATATTTCTTCCTCTTGTAATAAAGGGAAGCTAAAGATCATTTTATTTTTCTCTTATTTATATATATATTGATTAGTGAAACAAAAGCACAGCAAAACAAACGATATCCACATGATTAGCTGAATGGGATTGTTCATTTGATGAGCACAAATCAATACAGGGGTCAGGAAGCAAATGTTAATTCTGCTTTATATGCTTGTCTGAACCTGCTCCACATTGTTATAGAGTCTTAAAACATTTCAAGAGATAAGGCTATACATTTGCCTTAAGGCAGTTTGAAGCTGACCCACTTCTGGGATAAGGAAATTCAGGTCTATTTTGTTTCAAGATTTTTTTAATCCATATGTACATCTTGAGACATAATGTCCAGTGCTCCATCCCTGCCTCGATCTACTTTTGGTGTTTAGACCAAATTCCATGGGGCAAAGCTAGGACTCTCTCCCAGTTTTCTTTCTGGAAATGCCAGTTCTTTTGGCTTTAGAGAAGTATTCACTGAATAGAGTTTCTTTATACCTCTTTTAGACTTATTTATAAAATATCCGGGATACCACACCATCTTTATTCCTCATGAACTGTTTTAATTTCCTTTGCTGCAGTGCTTGTGTCCAGGGTAACAACTGCCCAGGCAAAAACTGGTAAAGGGCAACAGTTGAGACAGCAAGTGCTAAACCCCCCCCAGCAAAAATGAAAAAAAAAACCCCAAAACCCCACAACACCACCACACCCGCATGCAAACACAACCATTAACAGGCTCTCTCAAAATGAGCAAGAGCAATTATCTGTCCTGACTAATTAGTAAATTCATTGTGTAATGCTCAGGAAAAGAGAAATGCAGTTGTTTCCCAGAAGGAGGATCTCTCTGAAACCCTATTCCTTGACCATTTAAATAGCACATTAGAGAGAGAATTAGAATTGCTTTATCTTGCAATTTAATTAGGTGCATGTTTAAGAAAAACTAATTATTTGGTAGACCCTCGATCTGCAGTCCTCTCATATGAGTGCATAACTGCCAGACAGGATCCTAATTACATCCTATCTACTGTTCAATCTATTTCATGTCCAAAAGAGAGAGGTGAATATGTAGTTCCTTCAGAGCTGTTACCCTCCATTCTTTGTATTTCTTCTGTAAGCTTGCTAGAGTAGAAATGCTAAATAAAGCAGTTCAGCATAGCAAACCAGAGTAGATTATTGTGCTTCCCTGCTTTAAATTTTTTGTTCTTTTCCAGGCACCTTATGTCACTTTTGACAGTGGTTCTTACTATTTTGCTTGAATAACCAAGGAGGACTCCTGCTCTGCAGCAAAAAAGAAGTGTTAATAAGTCTACCTCTATAACATTTTTTACTGCCGGTCACTGGAAAACTGACAGAGTAATTGGAGCTAGGAGTGACATTTTTACAGTGAAAGAAGTCAAATGCTACAAACACTGAGTAATTTCTTTCAGGCTTTGGTTTTACTCTGAAATATGCAAGATAATTTCTTCTAACTATAGTATTTTAAAGCCAGAAATGAATGATAATATCTATAATGTGCAGACACACACTGTAATTTAACTGGTCTTTAGTACAATGAATCTCTAGTGTGAAATTTTCCTTGCTAATGATCAGCATAAGAGATGGCTTCTAATGTAATTATGAATCCAAGCCTTGCCATCTATGGGCAACTGAGTAACAAGACGATATCATTAGACTTCTCATTTTATTCACTCATACCTATAGGGAAAAAGCAACCATTATTATAAGCAACTCACTTTTTCTATCACCAAAAGGGACCCTAGCACACATTGACTAACATATTATAGGCTCTACATTCTCCCGGGTAAGTAAATAAACTGTTCCAGCATTGGCAGTTTCTCTTTTAAATGGGTTTTTATTTTGAATAACATTAAAGGAAAATAAGGCAGCCTAGATAAGGACAGAACCTTTCCTGATGCCAGAAGCAAACAAGCCTTTCAGCCCCTTTGGAGAGATTCTTCCCTTTGAAGTGCCAACTATTCCTCCATCAGTGACCTGAGGGCTTCACCACCAGGGCCCTTCCCAGCCCTGGGCTCTTTCACCAAGGCCTGAGGGCTGGCTCCGTCCCATAAAATTTGGAAGAAGAGCTTAAGCATCTGCTTTCCAGAGCCTCCAAGTCCCCAGAGATGCTGTGGGATGATTCCCCACCTTACCTGACCCAGTAAGCTGGTGGGAAAGGTGGTAAATCTTTCCCATCAGTAGGAATGCAGTACTTCCTTGGGGAGGGCCCTGGATTGATAAAAGTCGGTGAAGGTCTAGAACAGAAGCATCAGCTATTGATTGTCAGATAATCCCATTTTCAGCAGCAGAAAGTCTGTCAAAAAGTGGGGCTTCTCTAAAAGATTTCAGAAATTCACTCTATAGACAAGCACCCCTTTCCCTGTTGGGTGGAAGGCGTGTGTGTTTTCCACTGGAAGGAACCTAGAAGGGATGGTGTGTTTCCTGTCCACGCCCTCTTCCCAGGGAGCCACTGCCAGTCCCAGACCAGATGTTTCTGCACAGGTCAGACGTCGCCAGGACATACAGGTTAAAAAAAAGAGCCAACAGCTCTACAAGGTGGGCAGTGTTGGCACATGTGTGTGCTTTGGAAATCAAAGGGACTGTACTGGGAAAATAAACACTGTTCTGTCTCCTCAGCCTTGTTCTTTACCATGTGTCAAGACCACAGTCTTTAAAAAAAAAACAAAAACCCTATATATATATATATATATATATATATATATGAGAGGTATGCGCCAGAAATATTTTGCCTACCCAAACAAACTGAGGAGTGTTTGTTAGTCCCTCTGCTCGAAAATCCCTTTGTGACAGAGGTCAGTCCTGTGATGGCATTTCATCACCCCTATGATGACATTTCATTAACACCAAACAGCACTTTTACGAAAAAAAAAGTTATTTTTTTTTTAATCTTCATTACCACACTTTCATGTTTCCTAAGAGGACAACTAATCTGCTTAGCAGCTAATACCTCACACCTAGAAGGTTTCCTACAACCCCTTTAATAAGATTCGCCTGAAAGTGAGAGTAGCTTCCTCTAACAGAGATGGTATTATAAAGGTCTGCTTGAGAGACTGTGCAGTGGGAGTTTTGGATTAAAGGTTCTTTAACACATAACAGGTAAAAGAAGAATGTTTATTAAAGAGGAGCCAGAAGCTGGATGGGTATGTTCTTACCTATTTACATTCTTATCCCAAAGTAACATTAATTTTAAAGGTTAACTCTAAAGATCTGGTGGTTGTTTTTTGGGGGGAGAGTTGTTTTTTGTTGATTTTGGGCGTTCCTTTCTCCCCATCAGAACACTGGGATTGGTATTTTGCATATTCTTTTTCTTAAGACCAGCTAGACTGACAAAGTCACTCACTGCTGAATCAATAGAGCAGTCCTCATTGCTCTACTGTTCAGATGGAAAATACGTGTTGCCTTTTTTTTTTTTTTTTTTTTTTTGGTCCAGTTTTTTCAGTTTTCACGGAGGACAAAATTCGAGGTGTATATTTTTCTAGACTGTCTCCCTGAATCCAACACTTCTGAATCAGAAACTAAGTAAATACAGAAGGATCTTCAGATGACTTTTAGCAAACTAAATTTCAGATAATTCTGGTGGATGACTGTTTAATCTTTTCTGTAAAATCTCCAGTGATGTAGTCTCTGTCACCTTGTCAGGCTGTTTATCCTCAACTTCATAGTCAGCACTTTTTTTTTTTCCCCTGTCATCTAATCTACATCTTCTTTGCTGAAAATTAAGTTTGTTAGTTCCTGTCCTATCCTTTGGAAGTCTATTGCCTTTGAACTTGTAGCAACCATGGTTGCTATAATTGAAGACTATTATTACAATTTTCTTTGTGTACTGTCCTCTAAATTAACAACTCCAGGTCTTTCTATCTTTCTTTAAACTTTTTTCCAGGACCTCTGATCCACTTTCTTTGTCTGCCCAGAATTCTTTAAAAGGTCATAAATAACCCAAACACAATGCTTCACCTGCAGCCTTATTAAAATGGAAATACTTTGCACTTTACACACTCTATAGACAGTAAGATTTGGGGTTTTTTTTGCAAGCAACATGATCCTGTTGATTACTTCTCAGTCTGTGATTCAGCTTATTCATTCTATCTCTTTTTAAAGATCCTTCACTTTGTACACGTTCCTAATTACTTTTTTTGTATTGTTTACAGACAGTTTATGCAGTTTATGACTGGTCCTCATGTAGAGAAAAATTGCCTGTAAAGTGAACATGTAAGCTGACCATCCTGTAGCTGAAAAGGGGAGTGCTGGCCAAGTGACGTGTTTGAAACCTCATGAAGTCAAGTTGCTGGGAACAGGATACTTAATTTAATAGAATATTGTTATCTCTGGGTGACTTCTACATACAGTCAAGTTTGAAAAACACAAGGCACTAAAGTAACCAAAATTTATACAGTTCTCTGTTAAACTAAGGGAAGAATGCTGTAAGCATTAACACCACCAGCATGAGTTTTCATAGTCAAAACATTCATCTGGCCTCCCACATATAAATTTACTAAAGATAAAAAATTTTACCCCAGTACCATGAGGCTAAATAAGGAAATAAACAGAGTGAGTTCACCCTAGTAAGTTCTGGTTTTACACAAAGAATAAACCCTTTCATGTTTACAGCACAGAATAATTGATGCTCCCAAAATGTGTTTTAATATCCTCCTTGAAGCATCTTTCTGTTATTTAATTCTTTGTTTTATTTTAGTTTAGCACCTAGGTGCATGTAATCTGCTCCCTTTCCACCAGCACTTGAAAAATAAATGTAGATCTGTTAAAAAGTGGTTAATGTAATAAAAAATTGCACACTTCCATAAAAAATGCTCTGGAACTATGCTTTCACATTGAATGAGATGAGGTGACTCAAATACTGACGCTGCTATCACAGACAGAAGGTAGCAGAACTCAGTTTGTAATATATTAAATAAAAATATTCTAGGTCTACTGACAGAGACATACTGAGTTCCTGTAGATGAAGCTTCATGCTATAGTGAAGCACTGAGGATTTGCAGGACAGTGTTGGGATTCGAACACATTTGAAAGGAAAGGGCACAGTCAGTGTTATAGAGCTGATATAGTAACAATGGTGTGTGGTGAGTATACCCCAAACTTGAACCTCTGGGGTTTTGGCATGTGAATTGAATGGTTTCAGTGAACATTTGCATCAGTAGGAAACAAGGATAACAAGATAGCCAACAGAATTAGAATCATGCCATCACAAGGGTAATTGTCATAGGGCTGAGAAATATTCAAGGAACATTTTTATTAAAATTTATATAAATTTATCAAAACAAACAAAAAGTAAGCATTTTTTTTAATTTTGAAGTGTTTTCTCAAAGCCCCTTCAACCAGTGCCTTATTTGGTTTGCTTCCAGGGATGGCCCATCCACAGCTTCTCTGGGCAAACTCTCCAATGCCTCACCACCCTCACAGTGAAGAATCTCTTTCTAATATGTAATCTAAAATTAAATACTATTAATAACTCCTTGCTGGTGACACATTTTTCATGTTAAATCCATCATTTAGCAACACTATGGCTGTGTAAACTGTAGCAAAACTGGTTAATAATCGTCCGACCGAAAGAGTAAATGCCACACCCCAGTAATACATTATAAGAAATGAAAAGACTTCAAAACATCTTGAGAGAAAGCTCTGAAAATGTTAAGAAGTCTTTTGAATAGTGAAATGACCTCTTAAGTTCTGATGTTTTCTAAGACATCCTGGATTAATCTATTAAAGATTGACTTTGTCAGCTGGAAGGACTGCCATGAATATATCCAACCAAAATTAGCCATTTTGTTTGTTATGTTTCAACTGTTTTAGGAGGAACCAGGAGAATCGCAGAGACAGAAAATAATTAATGTAAATAATGCATGAGAAACTTTTACACGGGTGCTTTCAATTGAAGATATGTGATTAGCATTTCACTCCTCAGTTGGCAGTTTTAGGTCACTGGCCCAGTCTAGCATGAATAAAATCAGCGAATGAAAAATTACGATCTTGAAGCAAAAATTAAAGAAAGGCGATTTGGAAAAGGAACTTTTGCTACATTAAGTAAAGAAGATTAAATTTAATACCTCATTTAATGTCACCATTAATCTGTCATTGCACTGGGTCAATATGTGCAGAGGCAAATGGAGACAAAGCAGACACCGAGGCTAATGGGACTTATGTGCATTCCCTTCATTTAGGAAGTTTGACTCGGTAAAGATTAAACAGACAAAGAAAGATTATTCCTGCCCTTTGTGGCACCCTTGAGCTCTGGGGTCCTCCCTAAAATAACTGAGTAATCACAGGTTATGACATCAGGCTCAGAAGCACAACTCTTGGAAAAGCATCACCTTAGTACAGAGAAACCCTCTTGCTAGTGGTTTCCAGGTTCTGGCAGAGTTGAGGAAATGGAGCAGCCCTCCAGGTGATATATTAAGCCAAAAACCAGAAATAGCTTTTCATTATCAATGACTTAATACGCTCTTAGTTTGTACTCTGACTTAACCCCCTTGCAAGTCCCTGTGTTCCATCTATAGATGGATATAAACACATATGTATACATACACATATGTATACATACAAATATCCTCATTTACGAATAAAATTTAAAAAGCACATCTGCCCACTCAAATTGAGGCACATCTTTAGATCACAATGTCTTAAGGGTGTGCATGAAAATGATTTCTAGAACAAGGCCATGCTGTGCCTTCCAACCCAAACCACTCTGTGATCCTGATTCTATACTACCTTAGATTGCAGGTGTTGCTGAGTAGCTTTCAGTGTTATTAAAGTATTTGTAGTAATTATAGTAAAAACTAATCTCTTCCTGTATCTTTAGAACAGCGTACTTTATCATTAGTTCCTGAAAAGGCAAACATGGGCCTTATTTTCCATTACTTTTCATTGGGAATAGCTATTTGAAGTTATTATTTGGTTGTAGAGAGTGGTTTCCCCAGGGAAGAGGAAAACCCTGGCTTAATACCACGGGAAACCCCTTTCTTAGTACAGTAAGCAAGAGGCTTACTCACACGGTCCCTCAGTTCAAGTATGCAAATTGTTGCTAGAAAGTTCATAGTTCTTTGTGTTACCATAGGTTGATTTTTGGTGCAGAAAGTTTAATATTCCTAATCGTTCTCCCCTACTGGACCATTCCCTCAGACCGCGCCTTAACTCCTCCCCATACTGAGAGGCATAAATACCCCTGTCTGACCCTGGCCCCTTGACTTTTGCCCCTTGATACTGCCTTTTTGCAGGCAGCAGGGGAAGGCAATAGGGAAAGTGTTTTTTATAAATAAAGAAGGGGGAGTTGTGGCAGCTCCCCAGCCTGCCACAAAGGAGATCACTCTCCCTTGGAGGGTGTACAGCGCATGAGCTGTTTTCGAAGTGGCAGGCCTTGCCCTCTGGGAGGTCTTTCTAAGTGACTTCCCCGTGACTCGTGGCGAGGTAACTGAAACACCACCATGAGTCTTTGCTGCAGTATGCAGATTGCTCCTCCCTGATTTGTCGTTCGTACAGTTCCTAGTTTCGCTGTTCTCTTATTGATGTATTTTGGATCCGTTTGTTGATCGGCTATTTTCCTAATCTCTGTCCTGATTGGTCCAAGTTCTTGCCCCCGCCCTCAGGTAAGTGTATATAAGTCTGCTCACCCCTGAGCATCTGGGTTCTTCAGACCCCAGGAGCTCCTGAATAAAGAAGACCCTAGGAAAAGAAGAACCCGTCTGGCATGGTGCTTCCTGGCATCGCCTGACCTTTCCCTGGGCCAAGGCTGCCTTGACAGCCTTTCACAAAAAGCTGAATCACTCTCCTCAAACCCAATAGTGCCTGTGTGTCACCCTAAGTTTGCCTGCTTTTCACTGTTTGCATTTTGTTCTCATGCAGTTTCAAGAAAACTATGTATATTTTTAGAATTTATCTATTTTGTTTACATATTTCTCCTCTGGGAGGAGAAATGTGATTGATGGTGACGTTCACCAACGAGGTCAAAGAGGTGGCAGCCTGTGTAGCCAATCTTTTGCCTTCTGATCATTGTGTATATAACATGGAGTTAGAAAAATAAAGATAGGACTTTCCTGCTTGATCTCCTGCTGCCTGCCTCATTCTTTTGTGTCCCAAAGAGTGACACCTGTGCACCTGGCACATAGAGTGCCTTGATAAAGGCACTTCTGCCAGGGACTGCCACGGCACCTGAAGGCCTACTAGGCGCACTTGGCCGTGGCTGTTCGCCTCTACTGGACTTTTCCCTCAGACCCCACCTTAACTGCTCCCCGGTCCCATGCCTTTTGCCCCTTGTTACTGCCTTTTTGCAGTTCACTCCAAATATACTGTATGCCTTCTTGTTTATTATTCTGCGTTATTAAAATTCTGTTTCTGGACTACTGGATCAAGGCTGCCTTTCTCAATCAAGTTGCCATTGGGGCAGAGTCCTGAGAAAATGCAAAGGGGTCCAATCATCTGGGCTCAGACCCCCATAAGTTTCATTTGGTGTTAGATCTCAAATATAAAGGACTACTCTATCAGCACAGAAGGTCACACTAAATACACATTTAAGTGGGAGGTTTTAGTATGTGATGGCAATAACAATAAATTCTGTTTTACACAGAACTGAAGTTATGGAAAGAAAAAGATTTTCTGGAAGTCACTGCAATAAACAGGAGATAATTGTGTGGAAATAATGGTAGTAAGCAGTTTGTGACATGGAGACGTCAGTAATTTTTAATGCTTATCACTTGAATTTTTAAACATTTGTAAATATAATTAACGTGTTTGCTCTTGGACATCCTGACCTCTAGGACACTATAGAGTCAGAACTAAGTTCTCCAAACAGAGAGAAGATGCTACTTCTAAACATTTATTGATTCATTTACCATTAAGGGTTGCTACACTGTTCTCCTAGTATGAAAGTGATTAGGTGAATAATAAGACTCACATTCTACAGATAAAAAATTTGAAGACAAGGTGTCCTGGTTTAGGACAAATTTGGAAGGGAACTTCTAAAAGGATGTCTCCCTAAAGGACAGAATTCAGTGGCCTTTCCCTCCACATGTTTGTTTTCTCCTTCGAGAAAAGTAAAAATCCTGGTTATTTAACAAGGTAAGTATTCACAAACATTAAAAAATTAATAGTATTAAACAATGGAACCTCTTGTTATTCTGAAGATACGACAAATTCAGAGAGAGTCCTTGTCATAGGGTGTAGCTCAACTCGCTTAGTCTCTTATCAGTCCTTCCTGCACTGGGAAATGCCATGTCCTGGGCCCGGGGTTTTTCTGGGTTTTCGTTCCAGAGAAGGACTGATTGGCTCCAAGAAAAAGAAAAGCCACAGTCTGGGGAACATCTCTGCCTCCGCTAGCTAAAAACTAACTAAAAGCAAAGGCGAGCTCTCTCCTACTCCCTGTCCATGCTGCAGACAACGAGCACCCAGAGAGACAGCTGAAGCTCTTATCTTTATGTTTTTGAATAAAGCTTCCTCAAACATTCCACTTCTTCCTCGCCTCACTCTCAGATCTAGTTTTAAAGGTGAAGAACTTATTTCCAGGCTAAACAGATGGATGGGGATACAAATACAATACAGCATCATAAAGTCACCCCAGGACACAAGAGAAAGCTTTTTTTTTCTTACATTATAGAGGTAACACTGGTACAGAAACACACATATGAGATACAGGAGCCTAAAGGAATTCTTTTACGTCCCAGTCCCTCAAACCATTTTCTTGAATCAAATTAGATATGTTAACACAGTGTTAGAGAGTGTCAAATCCCCCTATTATAATCACCCACTGATTTTTTGAAAACTGGTGAGAAAAGTTTTAGAATCAGTTTCTTCTATGTTTGTTTATTGCACAATTGGAAAAAATTGTTGGAGAATCTGAAGGCAAAAGAGGCATTAGGAACATATACCTTTGCTTTATTTTTCAGAACAGAGTGCTTTCCTCTGCATTAAAAGAGGTAATAGAAAATATATGCAAAGTAGAAAAAAAGATACTAAGAATCAGTAGTTACACAAAAGATTAGGCTTGCATAGGTAAAAAAAGGTAATTTTTTTTAAGGTAAGTAAGTAATTTTTTCAGTAGAAAATGTGGTTTCACTGATGTGTGTGGGGAGCACAGCAGAGAGGAAGTCTAGAAGTTTATGACTTTCTAGGTAACTATAGCGAGTCAGCACCTTTGATCTCTATGGGCACTTAATTAAGAGATTCTCCCAAGAATTTGTGGTCAGCTTTCTATACCTTCTGTGGAAAGGCAGAGACTTGATTTTACTTGACAAATGCGCTTAGTCTGTATGGGTGATGTTTTAACATGATCCAGTACAGCCCACAGTGGTGTGAGACATTTAACTACTGCATCTCCCCAGTAACTGGAACAGGCTTTTGTGTGGTGGCAAATTAACAAATATAGAGTGATAATACAAGGTCAAAATATTCATTCTAGGCTTGCATTTCCAGGGGTTTACCCTCCTCCTGTATTACATCAGTTATGATAAAACCATCAAGGCCTGCTTCTTTTCAAAAGGCTGCATTTTTTGTTTCAGTTATTAGACTAAGAAATTTTTCTTTTTTTGTTGCTTGCTTTCTTTTTATTGCTATCTATTTTTCCCCAGTTAGTGCTAAATGAATCAAGAGACAGAGGTGAAAATTTAGGGTCTGATTGGGCCGTGCTGGCGCAGCAACCTGGCTCTGTCCCTTTGTAACCCTTCCTTCAGATATTTCTATATCCTCATCAAACTCCCCCAGACTTATGTAGCCAGTCCCCACCAGCTTCCTCAACCTTTCTACATCCGAGAGATGCTCCAGCCTGTGAATCATCTTCATGGCCTTTCAGTGGCCTCTCTCCAGTGGAAACATAGCACTTCAGGTGTGGCCTCCCCATTGCTAAGGAGGGGACAAGGATTCCTTCACTCAGCCTCCAGGCAACACTCCTCATAATCTGCCCCAGGCTGCCCTTAGCCTTCTCTGCAGAAAGGACATGTTGGCTTGTACTGATGCCTGGAAGGCTGACCTGAAACAGAGACTGGACAGAGCTAGTGAATAAAGTAGGTATTGAGTGAAAGGCCTGCAGGATCCACCTTGGGCAGGACAGGAGCCTGACCAAGGCTGCAACCCAAGTCTGCCATGAAACACCACACACCAATGCCTAACCAGTTACGAGGTCTTACATTTTTATCAGTTTTGGTCCATTTGCATACTGGGGTTTAATGATCCAATTACAGCTTCAGGTTGTGAGGTCTCATCCTTCTTGTTCCTCCCTTCAGTCCACTGTTGTTTATGCTTTTGGGTCTGAAAGTTGTCCTTGGTTCTCAGTAGAAAAAGCATTTGTTTTGTTGACCTACTCTGTGAAGAGAGCTTACTGGCACTTAATATGAGGCTCAGAACTACATCCCTAGGTAACAGAATCTGCAAATATGAAAGCTAAAGCTTAGGGCATCAGTATAACTTCAAGGAACACGACCAACAGGGGCCGAAACACTTTTCCCCCTGGGCTCCTAAGTGTCCACAGCACACACCAGGCGAATCAGGGTATAAATAATGGGACGGGCTCAGCTTGCCACTCTCAGGATCAATTTTATTAACAGAAACACAAGGCAAACTTAACTTGAAGGAAAGGCACAGGCAAAGACACAGAGGAGGTACCGAGGGAAGGTACAAACATTCAACCAATAGGATATAACTGGGGGGGGATCACAGGGAGGGACTTACAGAACAACCACCAATGGGGCAACACAAGGGGAGGATACAACTTGAAGGGGACCAGGGGTCAAGAAACACAGAAATCTCTAGAACTGAGGGCAGGGACTGGGGAGGGTTGACAACGGACTAAGTAGATTGGCAACCTAGTAAATGGATACAATAAGGACAACCCAACTATACAAGGAAAGAGGGGGACAACAGAGCAAGCCATTTTAAGGGATTACAAAAACAGACATTAAGAAAAAACACACCATCAAAAAATGACGTGTTGTTGGCTTGTATAACATTTGCTGTTGACCAAGACCCCCAGGTCCCAGAGCCATGTGGGCTCCCAGAGCAGACAGCAAATGTTTGTTTCCTGGACATTTTCTAGCACATTCCCAGCTCAAAGCAGAGGGAAGAAGAAAAGGGAAGTGAGGAACGGACAGAATCATGGAATGCTTGCATCTGGAAGGGACCCTGTGCAGGTGTTATGATCCTGTTAGGAAGAGATGCCTCTGCCCAAATGGAGGTACCAATGAGAGCACATGACAACAACATATGAACTTCATTTAACGTGGATTTTGTTTAACAAGAAAGCGGATGTAGAGAGATAGAAAGAATTAGGAAAGAGGTCTCAGAGAGAGAGCGAGCAGAAGATAATAATTTGGTACTAGATCATCTTTAATGCCCTTCCCCTTCATTAGAAGATGTGCAGATGTGTATTTTATATTGATTTTTTTATTTACTACTACTGTTTTCATCTGCTTCATCTTCTTATTATTTTTATTCAGCTTATTATTTTTATTATTATTCTTCCTCTTACTGTTATTATTTACTACTTTTATCTCTTCATCATTCGCCTATTCTTATTCCTATTCTTTCCTATTCCTAGTCTTTTTTTTTTTTTTTTTCAATTTTTTGGGGAGAATTGTTTGGGGTTTTTTTTGTGGGGGGTATTTTTGTGTTTTTCTTTCTAACTACTGGTGTTTCCTAAAGCAAACTTTCACTGTAATGAAGGAACAGTTTGTGTGGCAGTCCTGCTCAGCCTGGAGGGACACATCCTGGCAAAGGATGGCTGGCTCAGCCCATCTGGCTCGCTCAGGACGCTAGGCAGACTCTGTCACAGCCGCCACCTGCGGGGTCCAGCTTGGCGCGGGCAGTGGCCACTCTGTGTCCGGCTGTGGCCTCGGGCAGGAGCAGTGGAACAGCCCCTGCAGCGCCCGCCTGAAGCAGGACGGGCGTTCTCTGGGGGGCCCTGGCAGCTCCCTGAGGGCCTGGGCTCCCAGGTGGGGAGATGAGGGGTCTGGGGAGCAGCAGGGGCTGTGTGGGGCAGGGTCCTGGCTCTGTGCCCCTTCTGCCTTCACCTGCTCAGCCAAAGCTGGAGAAGCTGCTTCCTTGGCCGACTCCTGGGGAGTAGTGTCGGGGTCCTGCAGCAGCTGTGGGCACCGGGGGTTGACTCAGATGGTGATGGTGCGGATGGTGATCTCTTCCCAGTCGTCCTCCTGCGACTCCTCTTTGTTTCCGTCATTTCCATCCTGGGACAACACTGGGATGACTTCTTCAGGGAGCTCCTGGTCCATGGAGAGCTCTCCGTGGGGAACCACTTTGTCACTGTCATCTTCTTGGCACATCTCTTCATCTGTCTTGTCTTCCCACTGGAACAGCTTTTGGCGCATGTCATGTTTCCATTTCCCCTTCTGTCATGTTTCCATTTCCCCTTCTCCATGGCCAAGTCCCACTCCACCATCAGTGGCCCTGACAGCTCTACCCCCTCTGCTGCCCCATCCCACTGCTCCCTGAGGACTCCCAGCTGGGGAGATGAGGGGCCTGGGGGGCAGCAGGGGCTGTGTGGGGCAGGGCCCTTGTAAGAGACAGTCCGAAGATCCCTCATCTGCCTCACGACCATCGTCAAGGACAGAGACTGAAACCCCTACAAGGGACTTTAAAATCTCAACACAGGAGTTCTGGCCTGGCTGAGGTGGGATGTTGGCCAAGTGCTGCCTGCAGGTGTGTTTGATGGAAAAACGCAGCACCCATATGGGAACATCAGAACCTGAGCAGAAACAATGGGCAAGTCACGGTGAAGTGACTGCGCCTGCTGACTTGTACTGGTTGACACTGTACCTGCTGATGACTGACTTGTTCTGAGTTCTCTAAATGAACACACTGCAATGATTTCCCCCACCTGTTTGGCCAACTGCCTGTCGCTTCGGAGAGGACTATAAAAACCCTGGAGACGCCCGCTCACTTTTGTGATCACCCCACTGGAGAAACTCGCGTCTATAGGCATCTTCAAAAGCCTCGAGGACTCGACCCTCCATGTTGGTAGCTATAATCCCCTTCCCCTCTTTTCTGTCTTTCTTACTATTCTTTTTTCTCTCCCCACTATCGCATTTGTTGGCACTAAATAAAGGTGCATTTGTGATTGAATAAACTGAGTTTGTCCCCCGCTGTGTCTTTTGCGCTCTGAGATCCCTAAAACGAACCATCACAAACCCCACTTGTGTGAGCGGATCGTGACAGCCCTGGCTCTGTGCCCTGGCTGTGGGGGAAGGAGGCGACTGCCTTGGCACATCAGGGGCTACAAGGCCATGGCTCCCAGGCAGCTGCCCTCCGGCCCCATCCCAGCTCTCTCTGTCTTCTCTCCCTCTGGGGCTGCTGTCACCTGGGGTCTCATGCACAGGCCCAGCTGCTCCATGGTTGGGGGGGAGTTGGGGTTCGCCTCCTTCATGAGCGTCTCCATCTTGCTCTGCTGCTGACGCTCTCGGGAGCTGCTTCCTCATGAGACAACTGCTCTCATGGGACTGGGCACCCCAGGGCTCTGCGTCCCTTAGATACCCCTCTGACAGGGCTCCGCCATGTCTCAAGAGCCTCGGGGCACCATAGTGTCTCACATCACCAAGGGCCCTGACACAACGGGCCTGTGTCACAAAGGCATGACATCCTGACATCCCTTCGACAGCCAGATGCACTGGAACTGACATGGAGCTGGGCTTGGACTTGGGCACTTCTAGCCCCCAATGTGCCCAGAGCCCTGTGAGGCTTTGGACACGGTCCCACATGACAGCCCGAGCCCCATACTGCAGAGCCCTGGCTTTGGAGGGCGGGCTATGCAGGGCATGAGCCATGGGCCAGATGGACACAGCCAGAGGGTTGTGGTCAGTGGCTTTATTGAAAATGATTCAACTTTTGAAATTTTTAAGGCACTTTTGTCTTGGGTTTGTTCGCCTTTGCCAACGTAGGGGGCAAAATGGGGGTTTTCTTCAAAAGACTCTTTTCACCAAGGCTTTGCATTTTGCTGGCTGGGGTCTGATGGTCTAAGGATTGTGTAATTTAGAACCAGTGAAGAAGAATTTGTTTGGGTTTGGTTTTTTTTGTTTTGCTTTGGTTTGTTGTGTTTTTTTTTTTTTATAAATATGTGAAAAGTCTGGTAAAGGACTATGTGGAACGGAATGATTTCCACTGCACAACCTGTGTATGTGTGAAATGGAAATTATTCCACTGCCTGAATAACATCCTGGTCAGAATAAAGTGATGTCTGATTGTCTATCACTGAAAAGATGTTTTTGGAGAACTGCTTTTCCTGCAGTTTTGGTGACAGCTTCGTGTTCAGCAGCAGGTCCAGGACAATGGTATCCCTTTAGGGCTCTGCCTTGGCCTCGGGGCTCTTTAGTGGCTCCCCCGGTGACACTGACACCGGATCGAGCTCAGCACGTTCGCAGGGGATGGGAAGCTGAGCAGGGCAGAGGCACCCCGGAAGAAGGGACCAATGCACAGGGTACTGGACAAGCTTGACAAGTGGGATCACGAAAACCTCACCAGTTTCAACAAGGCCAAGTGTCTGGTGCTGCACCTGGCCCGAGTCCTGGACTCATCAAGGTCGGGAGACCTTCAAATGCCTCAGATCAGCACTGCCTGCCCGGCCGCTCCCAGCACCTCCAGAAGCAGCGCTTGCTAGGGCCCCGGGGCTTTGTCGTGCCTCTGCCCGACGCCAGCAGGGCTGGCCCGAGGGGAGCACCCGCAGCCTTTGCCGCTGCCCCAGAGCCCGTCTGCGCAGGCCGTGCGCGGGCTCCGCTGGGGAATGTCTTTCCAGGAGAAAGCGCCGGAGAAAGCCTAGTCTGAGAGTCTCTGCCGCGCAGGCACGGTTTGTTCAGCGCCGAGCAACAGCTGGGGCCCGGCATTTCCTCGCAGGAGGCACGGGCGAGCCCCGTGCTGGACGGACACGGGGGCTCCGAGCGCAGGGCGATAGCGCCTGTGTCCCGTGGTCTGCGCGGCGCCCCGGGGCCAGAGCCGGGCTCGGCCCGTGCTGCCGCGGGGGCGCTGCTGAGGGCTCTCCCGGGCCGGGCCGGGCCGGGCCGGGCTGAGGGGCGGCCGCCGCCCGCTCCGGCCCCTTGTCCCGGCCCCATGTCGAGCAGGGCCACGCAGAGCTGGTTGTGCAGGACCACGTCTCCACACTGATGGCTTTTGGACATCTCTTCGGGCTCTACAACCTGTCTGAGCAAACTTCTCCTGTTCTCGGTCACCCTCCCAGCGAAAAGCTGCTTTTCCTCCTGTTCCGAGGGAACCTCCTGTGTTTCAGTTTGAGCCCCTTGTGTCTTGTTCTGTCTCTTGGGCACCAGTGCAGCAACTGCAGAGAGCAGGTTTTTTGTTGGTGTTTTTTTTTGGTTTTGTTTTGGTTTTGGTTTTGTTTTGTTTTGTTTTTTTGCCACAGCAAGGGATAACACTCAGCCAGGGTCAGGAAAAATAGACTGTGTCAGACACTGGAGTCAACTCTGTCACTGTGACCAGAGAGCACTGGGTTCACTGTAACTGAGTTGGGACACTCTTGTCTGCCGCAATACTATTTAAGCCAGTTTTAAATGGAGAATAAGAATAAATGGCTCTTTTGAGACAGAAAGAGGTACTTTCTAAGGGAAATAACACTGTATCTTTGCCATTTCTGAATATTTAAATGGTTTGGTCAACCAGATAGTCTTGAATTTTAAAACCAATCCTTAAAAATAAGTGAAAAGTTTGGTGGTTTTTTGGGGTTCTTTTTTTGTTTGTTTGTTTGTTTAATCTATTAACTTTGTGCATGATATAGTTAAATAAAGTAAGCAGGAAATGCTAACTGTCATATCTTCTTAATTCAGCTTTTTATGTAAATACATACCGTTTACCAGATCCTATATTGGCCAGAACTGAAGCCAGGGGTTTGTTGGGACCTTGAGACCCTCACCAAGAAGCCAGGGGTGAAGGGCTAATGGGATGTTGCTGGATCCACAGGTGGTGACTATCATCTGCTTGCTGTCTCTCTCTCCCTCCCCACACTTTCCTATTTTTATCTCTCTACCTCACATTTTGTTGTTAAATAAAATTGGTATTATTGGCTTTTTTCACTGTATGCCTGGTGGTATGGCGCTTGGCTGGGGCACAACACAACCCCCAGGGTCCCCAGAGTCCCAAGCAGTCGCTGCAGGATCAGTGTAGAAAGGAGCAAAGTGGGTCTCACATGCAAGTCCGAGGAAATCTTTTATTAGAACAATATGAATCATAAGAAAACTCCAATGCAGAGCAAGGGCAAGGACCCAGACAAAGGCAGGGCGGTGGGTTTTAAGGAGCAGAATTAGTGTGTAGTTTAGGGTCAAGAACCAGTAGGGAGAAGACTGGGGAGGGACACAAGGTGGGGTTTACAGAGCACAAACCAATGTGGAGGCTAAAGGGAGGAGATTAATATAAACAAACCAATGGTGCCTACAAAAATAGGGGATTTCCAAAGGGGCAGTCTAGGCAGGGGCTGGCAGGAGGGAGGACTGATAGAGAACTTTTGAGAATAAGGGGTAGGTATCAGGGAAGACTGACAACTTAATGGGTGGATACAACTGAGGCTGAACCAACAACCCGGCAGGGGGAGAGGAACAAACCATTGAGGATTAAAACACAAAATTACACATCACTACAGGCTTTGTCATGTGGCCTTGTTTGCCTTAATTTGCGCAGAGGCTTCTCTCACTAATGGGATCTTAGAAGGGCTGTGAAGAATCCAGATGCTGCAATGCTGTTCCCTGACCAGTGTGCTCAGGGAACAGGCCCCCTCCACAAGGGTCGGTTTTCGTAGCACACCCAAATCTGTCTCAGTCTGTGAACCAATGAAAGCTGCAACTGCAATAAAATTTTGAGACCCTGCTGAATGAAATGCATACCTTGGCTCAACTAATTCCTCCTGTGCTAGGCTGTGCCACAAGGAATGGCTTCAGGCTCCCAGAAGGGGCCATGCTATCCTCCTCATAATTGTTTCATCGTTTTGGCCCCTAGTAGCTGAAGTTAATAATATGAGTATTAAGGGTTTTGAATTCAAGCGTTTTAACAAAAAACTCAAACGAATACCTATTAGCTGTCTTCGTCTGAGGAGACTGCAGACTGTAACCCAGTGTTATCCAAACAGCTGAGACACAGACCTAGGGGCTGCAGTTATTGCAAAAACTAGCAGGGAATACATCTAGATTTGGGCTTGAATCTGACAAGAAGAAAACAATACTAGAAGCTTCCCATGGATTTGGCAGCATACTTATTCAAATAAAATGTCTTTCCTGAAGGAAAGGTGAAATAAATTAAAGACAGGATAATTTGCAGTATAATCAGCTAAATGTCAGTAGGCAACAGGTATTTAACAAGCACTGTGTGACTCCCAAATAGCTGATTCTTTGTTCTGCAAATGGAAAAAAGAGAATGAATAATCCAGGGTAAGTCTGTTAAGAAGCCCAAAGAAATATCTTGGGGAGAAAAAAGGAAATGTAGCAACAAATTAGAAAAAAGAGCAAAGAAGGGAACAGTCACAGGTGCTCAGTTGCTGTGAGCTGGAGTTTCTCATTCATCTCCTGTGGATCAGGAAATATGGGGAATTTTTGACAGAGGAAGTGAAAACTGTCAAACTTAAGTGTTGGAAGCTAGGTCCTAAATGGACTTAAAATATTTACACAATACGTGAGACTAATAAAGGTTGTAAAGTTTTAATTTTTAGGCCTGTTTAAAACATGTAGATCTCCAGCTTGCACTTGTAATGCAAGTTTGTATTATTTTCAAGAAAGCAGAAATACTTTCAGTCTAATTGCCATTATTGCAAGAACTCAGTTCTTTAATTGAAATATTAAAAGTGAAGAAAAACCTCATAGCAAATGTATTACATTTTACCTAGTGTAAAACTGAGGTTCAAAAAGGCTTCTAGGAGCTTAAGTCTCATTGAATTTGTTGACATCTGGGTTCCGAAATGTCCCATGCCTTTGTGTGCCAGCATATACCATTTACAAAACATGCTGCCAAAATAAGTAAGAAATGAAAGATGCTTTTAATAGTTCAGGTAAAAAAATTCTTTACTCCCATTTACCTTAATTCTGCTGGACATAAGCCTTTCAATGTGACTTACTATGGGAAATAGTAATATCTTTTAAAGTTTCTCCAGCAACAGTCTACCTTTCCCCAAATCAAGGACCATCCTGTATAAGAGAGGTTCTCTGTTAATTTTTCCATTTCGAGCAAAGTAAGAGATTATGAAGGTATATTCTATGCTTCACAACGTCCTCATTGGCCCACATTACTTTATCTGTATTCAAAATCGGAATAATTTTTCAACAACTGTCTCATGTAAAAGAAAGAAAATACAATATTAAAGAGTCTCTGTGAAGTTCAGAGTGGGGTTTATGCATTCATAATGAGAGGCTCTGGGTCTCTCTGCACAGGCCTTTGCTGACCGACCCAGGAACCTTGTGCATTGCCCAGTGCAGCAAATCCTCTGTGAGCAGGTAGTGGGGAGGAAATTTATTATACATGTTAGAAATGGTGCAGTCTTGCCTCAGAGAAAAGATTTGAGGAAAGGTCAAGTAAACACAGTAAGGTACTTTGTAAATGGTGTTATTCGTAGGTTTGGTAAATTTTGGAGCATAACAATGAGAATATGGCTTTGTGGTTAAGACCACAACCACCTGCATTCTTCAAAATTTCCTATTTTAAGTATCAACAGTCTCATGTTTGCCAAGATGTTGTCCAACTTACATCTCTTTATATGTGGGGAAAGTAAATTTTTGTGGCCTTTTACTTGGTTCAAAAGGAAAGTAAATCTAAGATTTATAATGGACCTCTCTTCATCTCAGATGTGTCTTTATTGAGCAGCTCTGAGCAGGGACTTGAGTGAGAGGATGAAAGGATTAGTTCATGCATATGACCTCCTGTCTCCCTCCTACATCTTGTCTGAATGACTGCAAAAGCTAAAAATGCTTTATCCTCTAAAACCAAGAGGAATTTCACAATTAAAAACTTTACTCTCAAGTTTTCCATTACTTTTTTATTTGATACTTTCCCTTCACCTTGTCCATCAAAGTTCTCTCTGCTTCAAATTTAGTCAGTCATTTGTCCATTCGTTAACATCTTCATTGCTATTTTATTAACCATTACAGAATAGTTAATAAAAAAAAAAAAATCACACAGTGATTTAGCTAAACTCCTTTGGTGAATTCCATAGGGCTGCTGTGATATAAAAATGCAGAGAAATCACAATTCTTGCATATTCTGCCTTTTACACAACACCAGAATTACACTGTTGATCAAATAAAATAGTAAATTCAGCAAAAGTAGTATCAAAAGAGTCAAAAGCAACTTCACTTGTTCTGCTGGCCAAATAAAGCAGACAAATTCCTGTGTCAGTTTTAAACTGTCTTTTTCATGCCTGCCTGTCAGCTTGTCTCCAGCATTCTGTGAAGAAAACCTCTAATTTGTTCTAAAATTATACTCAATAAACATCAAAGGTGCTGTGATACAGTGCCTAAATGCACAAAGGTCATTAACATCACTCAATGAGCCTCTCATGCTCCAGCCATGGTGTCTTGTTGGACAAAATAAATCATTGTTCAGGCACTGTGTGAGTTATGTCAGCTCATTTTTCCAGCAGCAGCCATTATTGCCCATTTATCCATATCTGTGATAAGTCTTTTCAGAGCAGGAGTTATCTCCTCTTTTGTAGTCTTCAGGAACCATCATAAAGCCATCTGGCCTTGGACCAGCTCTTGGGCTCTGAACAGCCTTTTCTGTTTCAGTGCACATTAACAATTCCTCTCAGGTCTCAGCCTCACTTGTGACATGTTTGGGAAATGTTAACTCTGTCTTGCAATTTTGTAGTGATGTTTTTCAATGTCTGTATTGATATAAATACAAGTTAGGACAGAATGCTTGGGATCTTTTTTAGTATCTCTTGGGCTGTTCCTGCTGATCTTTGTGCTGACAGATGGCCTGCTTCTCAGTTCCTTTTCAAAGCTTCTCTATCAATATTACAGTAGCTGTATACACCCTTCCTTGCCCCTCCTGCCCAGAATGCATTTTCGGGAGTTTGATCTATAACCTGTTTTCCTCTGTTAAGCCAAAGTAATTTTAATTTCTGCATTAATTTATCTTAGACATACGTAATATTCCCTGTGTATTCATGGATACTGTTTATCGTAATGATTTTTGACTGTAAATGTATCTGAACAGAGGCCTCATCTTGACCTGCAGACATCATCCACATTACCTAGCCTGTGGAGTTTGCCTTTACTAAGAAAGGATCCTCAAAATCATAGTGTCTCTTCAGTCTTGATTGTTTCTGGCATTACTTCTTTGCTCTTCAGCCCGTCCTCCTGGTTTTTCATAACAAGCTTCCATGCCTGCAAGAACCAGAAAAATCCATGTATTTTTTTTTTTTGTTACCTTCTGACTTATCAAGGAAATAGATTTAATCCCATATTTTTCTACTTGTGCCACATGTCTTTGAACATGCTTTTTTCTTTCAGTCAAAGGCAGCTCTTTCCACTTCTGCTGGAATCCTTCTTGGATTCAAATTGCAACCATTTACTACTTCCTTATGCAAAACTTATTGACATAGCAATAATTTCAATTATTTTATTCATCTCACGCTTGCTTTGTACATTGCATTTGCAATGCACTTGCAAAATACACTTGGATTTTCTATGAGAACAATATTAGATTGCAGTGGAAAATCCCATATCTTAAATCCCCTTTTAATGTGATTCATGGTAATACTATTATTTCAAGGCACATATTTTCAAGTTTTGAGTCACAGTTCGCTGATTTCTTCCTTTATCAGCATGAAGTAGATAAACTGAAAACAGCAGAATTACTCTGTAACAACATAAATTTAGAAGTAATAATTAGTCTTTGACTAATGGTGAGAAATAAAAAGATACCATTGTACTGTGCTCATTCTACATTCATGAAGTAACAAACAATATTAAGATTATTAGGCACAAAATTCAGCACTGTGTCTTGCAAATGTATTTTGCCCTGCTCTATGCTACTTTCTGTGTCCCTGTCCACCCTTGTTCTGTGTTGTCTGGTCCAGCATTACCCTCTGCATGTTCATCTCTACTCCCTCCCGACCTCACTTCCATGGAGATGTTAAGGGTTTGGATCTGCTCTGCACTTTAAATCCCATGAGAGATCAGACTGGCTGAATCATGAAGCTACAAAGCCACACACTGAAAAATAACCTGAGAAATGCTTAGGGGAACAAACATCATATATCAATATTAAACACAGACGTATTTGATAAACTGCAAATATGGGAAACATTTGCACTTCATTTCTAGAGCACTAGTTCCATTAACATAGATATTGAACTTAAACAGATTCTGAAAACAACCTGCAGCAATACTACCAGAAAATCAGGCAGTACAGTTACATGTGTGCATTGAGATAACAGTTAAAAAAAATCCCCAAAACCTTAATAATTTTTTCTTGTGGAAGAGGTTGTCATTGTTTATTTTTTTTTTAAATTGACTCCTACATGAGAGACATGTTTTTAAATGCTTTTATCAGGCCTTCTGAATTAATAGAACTTTGTACTACCTAACATAATTAGTATTTTTTTGCTTATCTGCTTTGCCATTTATTCTGGATTATGGTGGCAAACTAAGGATTTACTGGCTGCACTGAAATTTTAGAGCATTGTTAAATCATAGTGTATGTGACACAAGTTATTTGCAACATCCAGTACAAAAAATAAAAGGTTTCCTAAATCTTGAAAAAGATGGCATGTAAATTAGTGTTTTGCTCCCTTTGAAGGCATAGGGTAAATATTCCTGCAAGCATGGTATTGAAATGTTAGAACTAAATGTTAGTATGTGTCAAGGAACTGTACCCTGCACACTTTTCCTTCTCATCCTGTCCAACTGCTTCTTTTTTTCTCTATTTGTTTCTTTATGATTTTCTCGGCTCCAGTATTTGCTTCCAATCAAAAAAAAAAAAAACAACAAAAAAAACCAACCACAAAAACAAAACCAACCAACAAGGTCACCACATTTACAGTAAAATATGGAAGTAAAATTCAAGTCAATCTTTCTCTTTTCTGTCCACCCGAGTAATTGGCTAGAAGCACCCTATGTCAGCTCAAGCACTTTTGACACTCTATTAATTTTCAATCTCTCTGATGTAGGTCAATCGTATCAGTGCCGCCCTTTAGCCAATATTAGCAGAAACAGTCCTTACTTGTGTTTCACATTTGCTGGTTTGTTGTTTGCTAATCATTTCTTCTCTCCCATTTTTTCTGTCTTCATATAGATTTTTAGTTGAGGACTATGTAAGGAGTGGACAGAGCATTGGTTCTGAATGTGGTTTTGGACTTAAAGAGTGCAAATGAAATGGATAAAGTTCATTAGTGCTGGGCTAAACATAATACAAGGCACACATTTTGCAGAAGTCTGGTATTGTTACTGATGACATTAAGCTCCCCTTAGGGAAAAAAGAAAGTCATCAGGGTCCTGCCATGTCTCTGCAACAATCTGTTTAGGCCAACAGAAGTGAAATACTACTGGAATTGTATTGGAGGACAAGTCCATGCTTTCAGGGGATGGATAATTTTAGGAAATGAACCTTCATTTCAGAATGTATTGTAGAAAAATAAAAAACAGGAGACTGCACACAGTGAGCTTGCACACCAATGACAAAGGCATCATCATGTTGATACGAATAGATAGAAAGCAAGAGAAGTAAAAAAATAGCTAATTTCTATAGGGATTTTAAAGCTAAAGAACTTCTAAAAAGTGATAGTTTTGTTCTATAAAGAAAAATGTGATCTACTTACAAAAATCCAGAAATAAATTCTGAGTTGCCAAAATTCACTGCGTGAAATCTTCATCCTGAAATTTTACCAAAGGAAAATTGGAAGAAGAATTGCCTCTGAAATTTGAAAAAGGTGGGAGGCAGGAAGGGAAGAGAGACAGAAAATGTCACGGAGAAAGGAAGTGTGAAAGAGGAAGGGAAAAATAGACAAAGACAAAAGACAATTATGAAATATAAAATGAAAACAAAAACTTTAAAAAAATCTTTCAACCTCTCTGGACATTTTGGAAAGAGTGAGACTGGTTGGCTTTTGAATATAAAATTCTGATTCAGTTTTTGCAGTTCTCCAGGGAAACTGTTCTGATACTATGATCTTCTTACATTCAAAGGACAACTGTCAAGAGAAGCTCTTTACTTTTAGTATGAGCAGACATATATTGTGTAGATCTGAGAAGTTAATTTTATATAAAACCAGCATCTGATTGTACTGCAGGAGCAATAGGTCTTTTCATGGGATTGCATTATTAATGATATAACCCATTTCCTATAAGAGTAGTGACCTTTTTTTTTGTCGTCTAGCTGGCTTGCAAATGTTCTCAGATATCCAGTCATCCATTTTGAGTCCTTTTTCTTCACAAATGTTTGAATTGTCTTTATTACTGGTGGTCTGACTGGGAGCTGTATGTCCCAAGAGCTGCTGCTATTGCTTAGGACTGACTTTATGCTCATTTTAGCAATCTTACTTCTTTACTTTTCAGCTTAGAAAGCATCCCTCTTCAACTGAAGACTATAAAGCCCTCGTCTTAGGAATTACGATTTCTGTGGAAGGATTTAGAGTACACAGAGAGTGTTAGAGAGCTGTGAGCTGTTGTGCTGAGGTGCTGATCCCTGAGAGCAGCCAGCTGCGCAACTCCAGACACTTGACTCCCAGGAACTGCACTGGCTACTCAGTAGCACTGCCTGCCGCACACACTTTATGCTACTGAATTGGTAAGGGGTGAGTAAAAATACTGGATGAGCAAAAGCTGTGAAAGTGAAATGAGAATGGCCTTTACAGTGGTCACATTACTCTGAGTTGAGATGTGAGGTGTTTACTGTGGCCCAGCAGTACTACTCAGCCACCTGGAAGTCAATCATCTTCCCCACAGAATTCCCGCAGAGGCTGAAGTTGAAAAATAGGAAAACCAAAGACTAGAAAAATGCATTTTGCAATTAAGGCTATAAGACGTTGTAAGAAATATTACTGTGGCTGATGCAATGAAATGGTTGACCCGAATTTGCTACTGTAGCCAGTCACAAGCCAAGCCAAAACTCTTCTCAGAAGCTCAAATCCACCCTTCCAAGAAGTAAGAATGAAAAAAATGGTGCCATATTCCCTAAACTTTTAAGATCTCTAGAACCCAGCCTGGGTTTCTGATAGATATGCACATTTCTTTCCCGACATAAACTTCCCAAACAGGACCAAGAATGTTGGGAAAGAGTGTTCTTAACAGCATTTTTCCTGAGACTAGAGCTAGTTAGCACTAGAAATCTCATGTGAAAAATCTGTTCCTGAAAGGTTTCCAGCTCATTCCTCCAGATTCAAATGACTTGGATTGTCTTCACATAGTCATCTAAGCTTTCAACTGTTTATCCAAAGCAAACAGAAATTGTGAAAATTCTGACGTTGTCCAATGCTACTTGCATGATAGAAGTGCTTGTGGCTAATCCTTGCCCCATTTAGTATCGCTCTGGTCAATTCCCACAAGAAATTTTATTCTTGACACGGTTTAGGAGCATTTGATCTGATCTGACAATGTTCAGTCCACTTCCCAAGTCCTTGAATGATTTGTTTTGATTTGCTTTAGTAATGTGTCCACTGCTTTTTGATTAAGACATCAGTATTGTGTGTGACCTACATACTTCCTCTTTCTTTTGCATTTCAGATCTAGTTTTCCACAGACCATCTGAGAATCCTATCTATCTTAAACAGATCAAATACTACAGTAGTTGTTCCTGGCAGTTGCTGTTAGAAGAAACATTTGGGATTTAGTGCACTGTGATGGCTGTTTTTTACAAATTACTTCAGTGACTTATACACTGAAAAATTAGATGTAATCTAGCATACTAATAGTTTTCCAATAGTACTTTCATTTCGATTTTAGCAGACTAAAGAGTTTTAAGCAGAAATAGGTATAGAATTCAAAATGTTAATTCTGATGGTTAAGATCTGTGAACTAAGGATTGTTTTCATAATCAATTTTCTGCCTTGAAATCTTTAAAACTCATCATGTACAGTTCACAGGAAGCCTGAACCAGACACTTGGTTCCACCCAAGTTGGCAATATTACTGATCTTGCAGTACAAGCCTGCCTTTCTGATTCTAATCTCAGTAGACATAAATCCTTTATGGCAAAAGCCCAGTTGTTGAAATATGATGTATATCCTTATATCTTTGCAGTAAAGACATAGGTGAAGCATTGCAATCTCATGATACATTTGTAATAGGGCAGAGTTCATAATTTAATCTGTTAGTGCATGACTGCAGAATTTACCATTTTTTAAACAGCTATCTGAGAGTTCATGTTCACACTGAGATCTGCTCTTCAGTGCATGGGCAAACAGCAATATAGTACACCAGGAATAAATATGTTGTTGTCCAACTTAATTAGAACTAAAGCTCTTCAACAACTCTGCTGGCACACGAAGAATAAGAATTAACATTGCTGACCCTTCCAAACCCTTTGTGGCCTTCTGTGCACTCCATAATTTAAACACATACTCATACACAGCTTTTTTGCCCTGGTGGGTGTGGTGCTGATTAAAACAGGTAAGCTCAAGCCAAATACATTGAGCTTGGATTTGACTTCTAATGTGTTGCAGAAGGCAATAGATAATTTCTGCTGAACAGGATTAATGAGGTTAATCTGTTCCAGCAGTCGATGACAGGCTCGTAAGGAGAAAAATCCAATGATGCTAACCCTTCAAAAAGCTGCATATTAACTGCATTGATGATGGACTTCTCGTTAAGGATTACTAATTTTGTCTTTTTTGCATTTCCCCTTTGATCTGAGTAGTTAGTGAGTTTTTAGAACTTCCAAGGTTTTTCCCACAAGGAGAAGAAAGCTCTCTGCAAGGCAGGCAACATCCAAGATGTTTTTCAGCTGGAGACTTTAAGAGAAATCTTCCAAATTAACAGCACATTCAGAGCAATACACTTGGCTCTAAACAAATCAAAGTCTCACAAAATAATTGTTTCCATGTTGGGTTTGAAATCTCAAAAAAATAAGGTACCTAAAACAACCGTAATGAAACTCCCCAGAAAGTGAGTACTCCCCCCATTAATTATGATCCCCTCACTGACCAAGTGCCCCTAGTGTCAGCTGCTACTTCTCTGTGCCAGGCCAGCTTTTCTTTGCCACTGGCTGGATGTCTCAGGCCAGCTCCTCTGCTGAGGGCTTCACTGGACAGGCAGCAAAGCCTCCTTCTCACAGAAGTCTTTGCATGTATAGACAAATAACCCCATAACCTTCTGTGGCCAAGCTTACAACTCACACATTTTTGTACTTTTCATTCTCCAGAAGTATGTATTACTGAGACATGAACAGAGAGGAACTGAAGGAAACACAGGAATTCATGACGGGGGAATGAACTCAGAATGATTTGGCATCTACAAGAGAGATTCAATACTTCTTTTAAATGATAGAAAAGGAGAAGAAACTAGGAGAGAGCAATGGGTCCCTGCAGTGGTGAGGGATGGCCAGGCTGGTCTGCTGCAGAAACGCCTCACTGACAGCTCAGCCCAGGAAGGGCAGAAAAGTGGCAGTGAATGCCCTTGTTAATAGCACATTTTGTCAGGAATGTTTTCTGAAAGCAATTATGGGCCAATCTATCTGAAGGCTGATCTGCATTGGCATTAGAGGATGGAAAGAAGAATATTTTCAGCTGATACCAGAGCCAAATCTATCCTCTTCTGCCACTGCTTTGAAAGACAGCTGCCAGCCTGGGTACCAAGAAGTGAAATATGCACCAAAAGCCAGGACAGCCCCATGCTGGAGGTCAGAGCAGCAGCATAATCAGGAATTTGTGAGGTGATGCACAGTTTTGCTGAGCATTCACTAAGAGAAAAATAAATCTGATTTACTAAATAAATTGCAGTTTCAAAATATTTTCTCCGTTCTAAAATTTACTCTGTCTGAAACAATGCCTACAGACAACCCATTCACTCAGGTAGCGTAAATGTGCTGGACACACCACAGGCTTGTGGAATATTTTCCAGTGTTTATGTTGGTTCAATACAAAAGTGCATAGCCTTAGAAATAGTTGATTGAACTGCATTGCCACCATGCTTTCTAGAGACCCTTTTTTCCCATTTTACTGCCATTCTGTGCTCATTGCTATGGTATCCTAATACCTGTGAGAATAATTATAACACTGTTCCATTTAGCACAATGTTCAGAAGTATTTCACTGAGACTTTTATATGGTGTTTCCAGCCTCTAGCTTTCTCCACTCACCCCTTACATCAGAAGAAATTCATACCAATGTGCTGTGAGCTGGCCTAACATTTTTTCTTTCTGAATAGTGTTATTTGAGCTTCTCTATTTACAATAATTAGGTTTATGCATTCTTTTAGCTTAGTAGATCGTGAAGAATAAGCAAAAATGGACGGGTTGTCTCCACTGTTATTAAATGTTTAGCACTCGACTACTAAAATAATTTATAGTCTGCACAGAATAAAATATATTCTTTAATATCTGCTCTTTTAGCTGGATCCAAATACATTGTATCTTCAACATCGTCTATATATATCCAAAAACTGCTAACAGAAAAATTCTTTCTCCAGGAGCCCAGCCCATTTCTCTTGGGATAATGAAGTCATTTAATTGAATAATTACAAATCACATTGGAATAAATGGTGCAGCTCACTAAACTATGTACTAAATTCCCTTCTGTCTGCTTTTATCAATTTCATTAAACAAAGTCTCCATTTGTTTATCTTGAATTATATCTTTTAAAACCTAAAACAGAAACAGTGGAAGATTTTTCCAATTTTCCCATCCTAATTTTCATGAAGCACTACTTAGAGGGATGGGGTTGATCAATTCTCTGATAGCAGCTTTCTTTAGAGTGATTTCAATGCAGCTGAAGGATAACTGCCTTTCCCTTGTTTAATGGTACTAAACAACACTGCATGTTATTTTCACTAAGCCTTCCCAACCTATAATGTTTACAACCATGCCTCCTTCTATCCCTCTGGTTTTGAAAGCAAAAGTCCCTGTTAGAAAGTAAATTGTTAATGTATTCCTTTTTTTTCCCCCTTTTCTTTTTCTAGTACATTTTCTTATTTAGAGGGAACTGTAAAAAGAGAAAAAAATGGATCTGAGATTTCCACAGACCTTCTAATATTGTGTTGATGATACTTACTCAATCACTATCATTGCCAGCATGTTCAGAAAAAAGGTTAAGGTAGGTGAGAAAACAGAACAGTTAGTCTCTCTGCTGAAGGATGATTAAAACCCCCATGAAATAGATGAGATTACGGAGATGGAATGAAAGTGAATGAATGAACATGTAGTAACAACACACAGGTTATTTAAAAGAGCATTTATGGAAGACAATGCCAAGATCACCAGTTTTCTACGGTCCACGGCATTTAGCTTACTTATGTATAGAAACAGACAATGCTTTATTTCTCACTGTTAGATTTCAACTCTCCAAGGCTTTGTACTGATTTCAAACATGCTATGATGCATCTGCTCCATGTCTGTCACAGAGAAGCTGTGCTCCTTGACATGCAGTTAAAACTGACTTTTTTTTTACCTTGTTTTTCACAGTCAACTGTGTGGCCAAAGGGCAGTTCTGATCTTGTCTGAACTCTTAAGCAGGCAAAAAAATGCCATTTTTTTCTTCTCACCAGTACTGTGTAGCATTCTTCCCTCTCAGCTTGCTTAAGCTCCACTCAGAGAATCACAAATTACTAAGCTCCACTTCTGCTTTCCAGTTGGAGGCACACATGCTGTAGTTTGCCCTTCCTCTTCATGTGAGAGGTCTATCCCTGCATTCATGACAAGAAGAAAGACAATGAAACCTTGTAGTTGAATACTCAGAGCCAGGAAAATTGGAGAAAACTGGTGTTAAGATTGAAATTTGAAAATAGTCCAGTAGGTGAAATGTCAGGTTGAACCGAATAAAATCTCCTAAATATTCATGGCCCTAGACAGAACAAAAAGGGTAGTAAAAGGTTAACATGAAGACATTACCTCCAAGAAAAGCAACATGTGTCATGGAGGCCCATTTTGTCAAATTGTTTTTACAGAGTCTAAGTTCTCTTTTCAGACCCTATAATAAATACCTTTTCTTATGACTAAAAATGACCACAGGAATCAGAATACATGGAAGCAGAAGGAAACTTCTGAGGGAAACTTGCACAACAGGAATTTGTGGACTTCCTAGAGACCATCATACTGACCCTTAAGTTGCCTCTCTTTTCTCTTTGGTTTATGATTACCATTCTTGTGTAATTATCAGAGATAATTTAAGTTATGCTAGAAATTTTTATAGTTATTGCATTGATAACAGCGAAAGTGTTCTTCTGCAAGCTTTGCAAATGAATCGGGATAATGGCACTAAGAACTTTTCACCACTAAAGTCATCATTAACTTGATATGATCAAAAACATAATGACAGAAAAATGTTGACATCCAATTAACAGTGCATCATGGCATGCATATTATGTATGTCTGGTTTTAGCCTAGATCCTTTTCACAAGATGAGAAACAATCAATTTAATTGGACACGCAGCTTGCCAGTCTTGATAATCTTTAGCACATGATCTTTTATTTTGATTGCAAGCACTTTAGGGGAGACACTCTTTATTACTGTGCTTGAAAAAATCTGCATCATCATCCTGGTGAGTGCTGTGTCTCACAGACTTGAAGCAACTTACTGTGCTATACTTATAATTGGAGACAAACAAAAGAGCTGGTTTTAACAACTATCAAACTACTGCCTTTGAAGAAGCATATGATGTGCAACTGTTATACTTAAATTATTAAATACTCATACTAAAAGCAGAGGTTCATCTTCTGATTCACACAGATTCTGAGTTTGTCCAAAACAGTTTGCTTGTCTCCTGTTACCATGTAGAAAAAATTTTTGGAAGCAAACAAGTCTGTCTCTAACAGAGTATGAAGAAGGAAGTAAAATTGCCAATCGTTAAGCCTTAGAGGTCCACCAGCACATGTGTTCTAATGGGAGATAATGTAAAACTTTGAGTAGATTCTTACAGCATTCCAGTCACATGAATATCTGTGGAGCATAAAATTGGTGGCTCGCAGTGACTAATCCCATAAGCACTAACTAAACTGCATACATGACCAAATGCCTAATTCTACATGACTAAAATAAGTAGGTACCAGAAATTAGAGAAACTGAAAGAAATTATCTACTCCATGCACGGGAATTTTCTCAGATAACATTTGTTTTTCATCTCCACAGTAACATACCTTATTAACTCATCATCTGTGGTACACTTAGGTTTGCTGGGCACAAGAGGGCTAATAAGACTAAATGGTATAAGCCTTGTTTGACCTGTGCAAAGAAATTTTTTTCTCTAATCAGAAGATCTGATTAAATAAAACCGCATCTGATAAACATCAGATAAACATGGGTTTGGTTTTACGGCTCTCACAATGAGCTAGAGCATGAGGGGACAGATCAGACTTTGGGCATTGTATAAATTTGACAGTAACTGATAGAGAAACAGGGGGGGGGGAAAGGAGGGGATTAAAAAAGTAGTGACCGAATAACAGTAAGCCAGGGAAAAGGAACAGCTGTTTCAATATCAGTTTGTGACTGCAGGGGTCTTTAATTTTGGAAAGTGAGTAACTGGGTGAAGGAGAGAAGTCAAAGCAGTGGTGAGATGAGAAGGGCAGGGCTACCTACTGCAAACACAGAGGGAACACGGTTGGAGGAAGAGTGATTACCTTTGCTGGCAGGCACAAGAGCTGGAACTGCAGAATTCTTCAAACTCCTTCTTTTTGAAATTCATCTTTTGATGATACTGCCAGTAATTAAGGTCACTACACCAGGGCATTTAGTGTTTGCCATGAGGAAAATCATCCTGAATTTGACAAATAGCATTTGTGTTTGTCTTAACTCCTCATCAAACAAGACCTAGAATTTTTACTCAGCTGCAGGAACAATTTTTCTTGCCTCTCTGAAAACTCAGAAGAGTGGATATTCTCACAAGATTTCCAACATATATATGCCTTCAGAAATATTAGCAGAGAATATATCCAAAGACTCCATTTCAGTACCAGAGGTTTAACTTCAGAAAGAAGATGGTATAAATATGAGATGGAGGATATGATTACAAAAAACCCCATGCTCTTTATAGGCTTACTAATTTAAATACAGTGCCACAGTACATGGTTGGAACAGAATTTTCACCACCCAGCCTAAAACATGAGTAAAGAAAACTTGTGTCTGCTACAAAATACTTACTAAATGTACCTTAAATGTCAGTTGTGTACACAGTGCTATTTCTAATGTAGCTTTTTGTCTACTAGATTACTGTTCTGACTTGGAAGAGACAGGAGAGGAAGATGGCACCAGAGAACAAATGAAGTGTTATTCACGGAAAATAACATACAACTCAGTTTCTCTTAAGATAAGATGGAAAATTCTTGAGCTGAGTCTGTAGAGAACCTTAAACTCGTTAAAGCCACTGGCACTTTGTGAGGGTGATTCCCTCATTTCTTTCTAATCATCTGTTCTGCCAGCACCTCCATTGGCAGCAGAGCTGGTTCACAGCTCAGCAGCTTCATGTAAGGCACGATTGGCTCCTCAGAAGTCCACTGGAAATATGGGTCAGCCTGGCCTCTTAAGAGGAATATCTCTTGAAAAGAAAATTACATCAAACGATTTATTGGCAGGATTTGTGTTAAAAGTCAATGGAACAAAAATTGCTTTAAAATAAGAACAGGCTCCAGACTACAGATTCAGCTAGATCCTTCCTCACAGCTTCAGCTTCAATGTGATTTTGCTAAGCACACAGAGGATCTCCAAAAGACATCTCTTGGTAGGACATGCAGGGTACATTTTTAAAGCTGGTTCTACAAAGGAAAGCATAGCTCCTGAGAGGGAACAGATTTCGCAACCACAGAATTACTTTCTCTATCTTCAATGAAAAAGAAGACAAGAATGTAGGAGAGTAGCTTTTCATTAAATACAGCATTTTAAAATACTTCTTTCTCTGAGCAGCAACAGCAATTAAACATTGCTGTAGCCCCACTTGAACTCACTGTTCATACATCCTGATTTTCAATGCACTAGAAGCCTTTTTTTCCTCACTGTCTTGACAACACAGAGCCTAATGAAGTTTTAGTCCATGACCTAGGCTCCTGGATTCTACCTGCTGATGACAGATATTGTCAGCTGGGTGTGTATTTCTAGACAGCAGAGTATTTTAATAAACACAACATTCCAGTCTAAGAATATTGGCAGAAAAACTGAAACTTATCATCTGAAACACTTCATAAAGAAGATTGTGAAGGATGAAGAGATGGAAAGTTGCATATTTGCATTTGTTACTGAAGAGGAATCTTCAATAGATGATTCACTACATTAAAGTTGTGATATAAGGACATGAAAAAGAAGGAGGGGCAAAAGGATCTTTAGTTAAATGGTAAGAACCAGCTGAAAATGGTGCTATCCTTTGAATAGGATTGGAAGGATTTCAGATTCTTGGGCTGACTAAACAGTGGTCTCATCTCTGTCCCTTATCATTCCTGCAAGAATTTTCCCATTTTCCAAATAAAACCATCCCAAATATTTAAGATCTGTTTTCTGCCTGTGGACTGTAGCTCTTTGATTGGGTAGAGCTTTGCTGAAGCCCTGACCTTGTCCTGCAGTGCACTGCAGTGCTGGTTTTCACCCCATCCACTTAGCTGGAAATCCTCTGCCTTTTCCAGCTCTCCTGGGAAATAAGATGTAGACACTCACTCAGCACTACTTTTTATCCTATGCTTTCTGCCACCTTCTTATCACCCATTCTTTCTTCCTTCCCTCCTCTCACTTTTTTGTCTGGGATGTTTTGAACACAAAGCCAAACTTGTAGATGCAACAAAATACTGGATGTGCCCAGAGCAGCCAAAAGGTTGGAGAGTCAATATAACAAAATTTTGGCCAATCAAAAACTCATTGCTGCAATTTTGAACGACCTGTACTGACTTTATTGCTTTGTTTAGAGTCTGTGGGAGATACTTGACAAGCAAGGGTGCTCAGACAGCTATTCCCTCCTCTTTTCCCTGTTCCTCTGAAAATGGCTTAAATAGATGTCTCAAAACAGCACTGGTGTCAGGCACCCACTCACCATTTATCTTCCCAAGCAATTAATCACAATAATGTGCAGTTTAAAGCAGTTCCTAATCTTTTTCCCTGAAATGAAAGAGTCACTCTTTTCATGAATATTATTGGTCATGAATCACAGTGATTCCCAGCCATGCCATCAATTATAAACACAGCTAATTGAAGTGCCAATAGAGCTGCCTCTCTTCAGTGAGACTCCTGCCATGAATTTCACTGGCCATCAATCACTGTATTGTCAAAGAAGAGACTCCCCTTCACTCCCCTCCACTGATCTGAAGCCAAGGCACCAGTATTGGCTTCCTGAAGTTACTAGGCTGTGTGATGTCATAAATACACATCTAATCGGGTAACCAAGTAAAATGCTGCCTCCTTCTGTGCTTATATTGCTTTTAAATCTCAGATCAGGTTGTCAGATCTTTGCGTTAAACTGGCATCAGCAGGGAACTCAGCAGAGCTTCCTCTCCAGCCCTAAGATCTCATGCCAAGTCAATATTCTCCACACTTTTTACACGGAGTCAGCTGTCTAAAATGTGATTCTGTTTTCTCTCCTTGGACACACAAAAAGTTCTGCCTCCAAGCTGTTAGTGAGTGCTTTTAGGATGTGTGCTGCTGCACAAATGATAAGTAGTAGCCAAAATCTATCACTTTTGTTTCTCAGAGATAGCATTCAGGAAATGAATCTTGTGCTGGACTGTGAGCAAGGAAGAGAAGACTGGGAATTTGAATCGTTCCTAGCAAAAGAACAAGAAGATGGATTGCTTCTGCTGCCTGTAACTTTAAACACAAAATAGTGTGAGAGCACAGAATTCAGTGATTCTTCTGCATGTTGTGTAAAGGAAACCACAGTTTAAAAAAAAAAAAAAAAGAAGCTGAATTTGTTTCCTCTCTAAATGAAGTATCAATCTACAAATGACAGAGGAAATCTGCACTAAAGTGAATAAATTCATCAACTCTTACAACACCCACTTGTCACCCACACGAACACATAAATCACAATGCAACAAATTTTACTTTCATAAATTGCATTGATGCACAATCAGCCTGTCACCTTCAGAACCAAGACTACCCAATATTGTCACTTCCACCCAGTTCACTGCTTCTGGTAGTTATAGTCGCTTCCATCAGTTTCAGCTGTGATTTCAGCCCTATGTGAATAATCCCTTCACCTATTTCGGGTGCCATTAATTGTTCCAGACAGAAACAGCCATCACCATCTCTATTAACCACCAAAGCATGACCTTTACTCTTCACCTCTAGTTTTCACTGCCCAGGAATTCTTCCTCATGACTTCCTGAAATTAGCATTGATTCTTTCAACTACTCCAATTCTCTTAATCATTCTTTCAGTAGCTGGAAATCTGAGGCTTGGCCCTCATCCATCTAGGGCATTTACTCCTTACAGGTACCAACAGAACTGCAAGGCACCTGTGGTGCATCTTTAATGCCAGGTCTGCAACATGAGACATGGCATGAGTGGTCTGGCAAAGCCAGGTGCTCTGGTGTCTGAAGGATGCTTGGAGATGCACCTGCTCAAGAGCCATCCCACCAGGGACTCCCTTGAGGCAGACAGCACTAATTACAGATTTTAACAAAGCTGGAGTAGCTGGTTTATGCAGGCAGCTGCAGAGCTCTTTACAGCCTGCTGGTTTTGTCCTGTCTTTAGAGGCCTCCCTGTGAATCCTTCCTTCCCCTTCAAAGCTCATCCAAACAGAGTTTACTTCTGGTCCTTAGTGTTGTACTGCTTGAACTTGGACTTGTCTGGTCCACTAATCCCTATACCAGCCCAATGACTCACAATCTATATTCTAACTGCTGACCCTATCAATTACCAGAGCAAATAGTCTCAGCTGAGTTAACCACAACAGTCAGCAACTAACAAAATTCTAACTCTCCCTACTGCAGTAGACCCCCAGAGCAGCATGAGAGAGCACTTCCCTCTGTACTATCAGCACCTCATCCTTTTTGGTTGGAATTAGCTGGGGAAGGGGATGAGGAAGAGATTTGACAAAAATATTTTTGGAGCCATTTTCTTGCGTCAATGGGGTAATTATCTGAAGTCGGAAGATGATCAGGCAAGAAATACAAGTCAACTGCACATGCATGTAAGAAACACTCTGTACTGACAGGACCAAAAATGCCAATATGTCCAGTGAGCTGAGCAGAGTGAGTTATGACTATCCATTATGAACAAAAGAGCTCTCTGGTCAGCTAAAACATTTTCCAGTACCTAATTTTACAATTTTCCATACCTTCCAAAGTGATTGAGACAGTAAATTGTTAACTTTCCCCATGAAAGAGAAGTTCATGGGAGGTACTGTAACTATATCAGAATACAGATTCAGAAATGACAATTCATGTGACCTTTCCCTCCATTTGCCTCGTGAATGAATATCCATTAGTTTGACAGTAATGCAGATGATCACAGCCTATTGCCTGTTTTCAATTCCGCATAACCATTAAGCTTATTGGGAAAAAAATTCTGAACATTTTAATATAAGTTATAAGAAAAAAAGACATCATTATTAGTCTAGGGATAACCTAAGTCCCATACCTGAAATATTTTGCATTTTGCAAAAGATAGAACTCTTGACTCAGTCTCAACAAAGGGTGAATGACCTTATACTTAATTTCAAATAGATAAGGTCTGTCAAGATTAGAATAAGATTATTGAATGTCTCCTTTCTTTTTCCTTGAGTTGATATAGTACATCCCATGACACAAAATCAATAGTGTCTAAAAAATGTAGACTCAACGGCCTCCAAGAAAATAAGAGTGTGAGGAATTATAAATGCATCACATAGAACTCCCAGTACATGAAATTCAGAAGTAAAAGAAAATGTACTATGGTGCAGAGGTCATCACCAGGCAAAACCTTGGTGGGTTATTTTGGATTACTTTTCTCTGGTGGGGAAAGCTGAAAAATACTGGACTATAACAACGTCATTGGTAGCCTGGGAAGGAGAAGCACTGAGATCTCTCTTCCCACTGTTATTGCTATCACATATAGTGCCCATCCCCTTAAGTCTCATCTGCAGTAATCCCCAAAACTAACACTATGTCTCCACTATCCACCTGCCGCAAGGCTTTAACACGTGAAAATTAATAATTAATGGTAGACAATCACCACTCGTTTAGAAGTAAGGAACACCTTGTCCAATCTGCTTGAGTCTACACAGAAAATTTTCACTAATTACATAGAATATATAGATTTATATAAATTATAAACATACCCAGATTATCTCCTCTGTAGAAGTGCAGTGGATGGATGCGCAGCTTTGAGTGTGGCAGATTAAATCTTATGTCCTGTACCTACTTTTAGTACTACCAAGTTAAATATCTGGTTCCTTCTGATGGGTGAGAATAACTGGTTTCCATCTTTGGGAACTACAAGCTGGAATTTCCCTTCTGTTAGCTTCTGTTTCTTTTCTTATTTGTACACATGTGGACTTTATTTACTTTGCTCATCAAATGATTTTAGAAAAAAGATTATGCAATCAGAGCTGATTTAAGGTGGAGAAGGGTGGTTTAAAACTTAAAAAAAAGGTCTGTATAACACTCACTCTGATCACTTCTCAGTAGGTGTGCGATAACAAAATATCTACACTCAAAGAAATCCTCTATCTCCAGCTAAGTCCTGGGCCCTTCTGGGTTTCTGATGGTGCCAGACTTTGATTAAGCCTTGGTTTAGTATTTATTTTTCATTTGTTATTATTCTCCCCTGTTCCCTTTGGCTTAGTTCACCTACCCAGGGAACCCTGAACCATCAAAGACATTTCCTTGCCTCCCACTAACCAGGCTGGTCTCATTACATGGTTTTTTCCAAGATAAGAGCTTTTGGTTACACATTTGAATCAGGAGAGGCCCTTTTGTAGGTAAGACAGCCTGCACAACAGGCTGTGATCCTGGCCTGCAGCTCCTCACACCACTGTAAGGTGGATAAATAATAGTGATGTGAGTCACAGCACAAAGAGATACCTTACAACCAAAGAAAAAATGCACAGAAGACTGCACTCCTTGCTGATGAATTGAATGATTTAGCAGCTGGTTTCCCCTTACAGCAAGAAATTGCATATAACAGATAAGCAGCTGTAGAAAAAAAACTTCACTCAGTATATGCACCACTGGAGCTTGTTGCAGATTTACATTTTTAGAAAATTATGTCCTTAGCATTTCCTATTTTTGCCAGTGTGTGTATAAGGAGTATTGTGTTCTAATTTATTTTTAATGTGCAACTTACCCCTCAGTGCCAGCCATTCTTTGAATGAAATGTTGCTTCTCCATGAGTATTTCTGCATGAATATTTTATAACTGAACTAAATAAAAAATCACCTTATAACTATTCGAGGTTAAACTGCTAAAAAAGCACAATGATTCAATTCCACTTTCACATTTATTAATTTATTCACATTTAACATAATATTATATGTTATTTTTTAAGGAAATCTCATTGAGGAAAACTCTCAGTTTTACTGTAGTTTGCACTAAATGACAAGACAATAAGTTCATTTTGAACATGAATTGGAATGAAACAAATCTGTTACTGATACAGGGCACCTGTGCTATAATTTAAATTATGGAGTAATGGCTGCAGACCTACTTAAACCTGATATTAAAAAATCCAAACAGCTTTCTACACTGTGCAGACTCTCTAGTCCCTGAGTCCCTTTGAAATCGGGATGTGATAAAAAACAAACACATATAGAATATTTTTTTTAATGCAAGAGAAATTACTAGCATGGAAAATGGTCAAGAATCCATTTTATGATCAAACTGAATGCTGCTTCAACACACTGTGAAAAAAAAATCAATTTTGTGTTAATAGTGTGTATCTGTATTTGGTTTTAAACAGATATTTGAAAAGTGGGCCACTTACCATCTGAAATCTTGTTATATCAACACAATGGAAGAAAAAGAAAATTATGAAGATGCAGAGGTGTTTAGGGAATACACCTGTGAGGACCTATTCCTCATTCATTTATCTTTATGATTGAGAAAGTCCAAATAAATTCATTTCCATAAAATTAATAAGAGAATAGGGACTTACAAAAAGGTTTCATTACAGATCATAAACAAATCCTGAAAGCACAAGCATACAAACTGTCATCAGTATAAGAACCCAAAAGAAAAAAAGAGACTTGCTTCTAATCACAGCTAATGCCAGTTGAGGATGTCTGTTGCCACTGCTGAATGAGATCTTTTTTCTTCATCTATCATCAGAATCAGAATCCCATCACTAATGTCTTTAATCAGTTTTGCCACAAAAAGTAAATGCCTCAAGGGTCTACATAGCAATTCCTTTTCACAGGAAAGGTTTACTGGAAGTGTGATTAAATGGAACTGAAGTATATTTGTTTTGTTCTAAACTATAGGATGAGAGCACCATCCTCTTCAGAAGCCAGGAGAATCTGGGCCTCAGCCCCTGTAGACAAGGTCAACTACATTTCATGATAAATAATTATAACAAAGTCAGGGTACTTTGGCAAATTTGCAGAAGCAAAGATCTGCTTAATGTAAGAAATCCACTTATGAAGAAAAGTCAGGAAAGATCATCATGAGTTCACTGTCTTGAGGAATACAAATCTCTCTAATCAGAGCAGAAAGTCTAACTGGCATGATGAAGACTTCCAGTCTAGCTTGGAGTGCTACCTAATATTATGCAGACACACAAACACTGAAATGAAGCAGCTTTTCTTCGCTGTCTGCCTTGTTAATGAGCATGTTCCTCCATCTTGAATAATGACTATCCCCTGCCAGGTCTTGGATGACCTGGGTCTGGGTTTAGTGTGTCTTCCCTGAAGTGCTAAAGCATCTGTCAAAGGAAATAGAAAATCATGTCCTGTCTTTAGAAAGTGTTGAACTGAGTAGGTGGGCTATGAATTGCGCTGCATCCTTCCAACTAATAAGTAACACGGGCTTAACCATGCAGGAGACGAGCTTTGCTCCTCAAAGAGAGAAAAATCCCCAGCAGGAAAACCAGTTCCGCCCCCCCCCTCCCCCCCCCGACTAAATGGATATGAATTAATCCCCTTTCCTTGTTGTAGGAAAGTATATTTGCTGTGTGTCAGCCCAAGCACGTTTCACCCTGAAGCTGTATTGCCTTTCTGCCAATTCCAGCTTGGGCTGCTGGGCAGGGAGGCCTCACTGGATTTAAACTGGACTTGACCACACTCAAACTGAGAGTATTTACTCACTCCTTCTGACAACTGCCTTCCTTGCTAGGTGTCCTCGTCCCGATTCCTGCCACTGGTTCCTCGTGTGAGGCCCTCTCCACAAGTTATTTCTGCTTCTTGCCCAATTGCTTCTTGTGCTGCTGTGCTGTGATAGTGGCTTTTCAAGGCAAGGGAAGCAATCCACAGATGCTTTTGTCATGTGAACTCTCCTTCTTTGTCTTCTTCACACGGAGTTAGCAAGCATTAATGAACTGTTTAGCTCAGGCCCTCCAGAAATAGTAGGGTTTAATCAGTGTTTTGCCAGAGCAAGAAGAGTAATCCAGATTTTTAACTTTTAATAGTAATCCAAATAGTTCAGCCAGATTTTTAACTTTCTTTAAAAGCACAATAGTTCTATGTGAAATGCAAAGGAAATTTCTTTAGGTTACTTAATTGTTATTAATTTTCTTCATACTTCTTTACCCCAACCACATATCCCTAGCACGTGGACTGCCTCTCTGTGGGATTTTTCTAGTTTTTTTTTTTTTTTTTAATCCTGACACATAAACACATGTACAGTTGCAATAATTAATGTTAAAATGCAGCCTTATATGGTGCAGTGTTAGCAAAACAAAACACAGGATAACCTGGGGTGTGGGAGTTGCAGTGTGTAGACAGTGGGTGGGGAAAACAATGAGACCCTCACAAAACAACTTTCACAAAGAAAAAATTGCTTGAAGATACGCTCTCTCTCTGTATTCTGTGCCCGAGTGTTTCAGAAATAGCCCTGGACTCATGGCACCACTAAGCAATTACAGCCATAAAGTAGTTTCCAGACAATTTTCCAGGTGCATGTCAGACCTGAGCATGCTTTGAATTTATCTCCAGACTTTCACACGTACTTTGGAAACATTTTGGAGAAGAGGTGTGCAGCAGTGGGTCTTTTCCATAAATAATCTTCTGGACCTTGTGGATATACAGAATCTTAACACTCACTAAATTACTTTCATGTGTAGCTGCAAGGATTTAGGGGCAGACACTAAGAGAAGCACCACTGGCACAGGTGAAGCTGTCTGGGGTTCAGAGTAGCTGGAAACTCCAGAACTCACTGAGCAGGGTTAGCAGGAATCTAGATGTTAACAGACTCGAAAGATAAGGCTCATTTGCTGCCCCTTCAGGCTCCCAGAGTTTCTCGTTGGGGAGGAGGAGCTTGTGAAATGAGGCCTGCACTTCTGAGGAAAATATATCCATAGGCTGCTGCACTGAGGAAAGCAGAAATTAACAGCTGTGGTGCTGTTTAGAGCTGTAGGTGCTGGGACAGCTTATAATGCAACTGGCACTTGAATGGAGGTATTCACACAGCAGTTTCAAGGCACCTGCCCTGTTCTGTGTGCATGAGCTCCTGCTCTGATGGCTTAGAGATGCCAGTGTCCCTCCAGCCACTGCAGAGACTTGGCTGGGTACTGCTCTAGGTACTGCACTGTTACAGCAAGGAACTCTCAGGTTCTGGTCTACATCTTCTCTCCTGATCAGCCACACTACTGCATGGTCTGGCTGCATTTTGGCACTTCAGCTAGCCCTCTGGGTGGAGCAGGACATGGGATTTGAATCCACGTCCAGTTGCAATGTGGATGCACCTGCACTGTGCCAGTGTCCAGCTGGCTGCCCCAAAATACCTGAGCACGTCACTAAAGCTCAACAAAGGTGTCACACCTACCCTCAGAACCAAGATGTTCAGCTCTGTGCTGCCCTTGCCATCCTACCACAAGCCATAGCTGACATGCTGAAAGCAGCCCTTTAATTTCATAAACTATTCACTCTATCATATGTATAGAGCAGAGTTAATGAAATACGTGTGAGGCAAACAATCTGCTGTGCAGTGCACATAACTGAAAACTCTGCAGACTGCTCTTTTGTTTGGCCACATCCCTTCCCAGCCCCACCAGTAACATGTTGCCTCTCACACAGCAAAAAAGACCAGCTTCTCCTCACTATATTGAAATGACAGAAGGTTTCTACTCTTCTCCATTAATCTAATCAGTGAGCTGATCATTTCGGTGTATTTTGGAGCAATGTAATTTCTTTCAGAGTCCTGAACAGACTCTTCCAGCCTGAAATAGCTGATCTGTCATCTGTTTCAAAATAATGTTTTGGGATCTCATTTTACAAAGTGTGGTTTCAGTCCATTTTTTTATTTTAGCTTAGTTAAGCCATTATTTGAAACAGATCTAATGAAGGTAATGTTCGATTAATATTTTGGGGGCACTGAGATTTTTTCTTGTCTCTCTTTCAGAAGTTCTCAATGCTTCAGTTTGCTTCTGATCAGTTGTTGTTCCCAACTGCATTTCTCTTTCATTCAGGCTTTGTAATAGATAGAAAGGTGGTGTAGTCATTGCAAGGAAAATCACCAAACAGCATAAGGAAGGCTTTGAGACATATTTTGTCAGAGGCATGCCTAATCCAGAGGACCAGTAGAAGCCTGTTGGTGTGTTCCCAGGATTTAAGAGGTCAATTCTCTGGCTTGAAATCAGCTCATATGCTGTGGAGAAATTTGGAAGAAAGGAGAAGGGACTTAACCAGGGTGCTGTGGGTAATCCACAATTCATTCTGATGTTTTACAAGTCTTTGGTCATCTTGAATGTGATCTGTCTATTGGCTGCCTGTGCCCCCTGTCAAAAATCTGTTAGGTGAGAGTGAGCCGTGGTCGAGGGCTTGCTGCCCTGAAGCTATTACCCAAATGAGATATGGACTATTTTAGGTTGGAAAAGACCTCTAATATCAACAAGTCCAATCACTAACCCAGCACCACTGTGTTCACCACTAAACCACGTCCCCAGATGCCACATCCACACATCTTTTGAACACCTGCAGGGCTGGTGACTCCGCCACTTCCATGGGCAGCCTGTTCCAAAGCCTGACCACTCTTTCAGTGAAGACATTTTTCCTAATGTCCAATCTAAACCTCGCCTGGCACAACTGGAGGCTATTTCCTCTTGTTCTATCTCTTTTTACCTGGGAGGAAAGACTGACCTCCTTTGCTACACCCGCCTGTCAGGGAATTGTGGAGAGCAATAAGGACCTTTCTGAGCCTCCTCCAGACTGAAGGCCCCCAGTTCCCTCAGCTGCTCCTCATCAGGGTTGTGCTCCAGACCCTCCCCAGCTCCGTTGCCCTTCTCTGGACACACTCCAGCCTCTGATGTTTTTCTTCTAATGACAGGACCAAAACTGGACTCAGGATTTGGGGTGGGGCCTCAGCAGTGCCCAGCACAGAGGGACAGTCACTGCCTTGGTGTGTGCTGCCTGACTGATCGACTCCACATTCAGGTTGGTGCCAAGAGCAGTAGTGACTTGCCTTATATTCATACACATTACCAGTGTAAAAGAATTTTAGAGGCTATTTAAATACAAAATATTTAATCACTGAATAAGTGAAAGTTGTCTGAAGTTTGATGTGAATCTCAAAATCTTTTTCCTACTTATTTTATACTTTCTCAAACTTCAAAATTTTATCAAACCAGAAAGTGTGCTTTGAGTGCTGGAAGTTAGCACAGAAAAGTGGTACAGGCAGTTTTGCTGTAAGGCATATCTGAAATGTAGTGCAAAAAATTTAAAGGGAAAAAAAAATTCTCACCAGAGACTGTATTTCCCTCCTTTTCAATTGTGGCCATGCCACCAAGCAGAGAAAGAATAAAATTCAGTCAATCTCAAGGAGCTTCAATGCTCAAGGTGCACAAAAAAAAAAAAAAAAAAAAAAAAAAGAGACAGAAAAACCACCTATTTTCCTTTTTTTCCTTGCCATTGTATCCCATGCTTATCTTCAGCTAACTGGTGCATTTCTTTCTCCCTGAATAGTAACATAAATATATATATTAGCAATATATGTATATATATATATATTAGCATAAATATTTTTCCCTAAAACAACTTTGTTTAAACCGTGGTTTTCTCCCAGATTTGAAGCAAAGTGAGCATCATCCATCATCCAGAACTCCAGTACCGCCTCAGCACTGCTAGCACTGCAGCTGGCTCTACTTTGCAGAGATTTGCTTGTAATAGCCTTGCCAGAGTGGACCAAATTGTTGCTGAAGCTCCCCTTCTTAAAGTAGACAACTGTCCTAGTGCCTAGATTGACACTGAATTTACCAAAGAGTGAAAAAGCAAACCACGACCTATCCTTCTCCTTGCCAAGGTGCATTCCGTACTTCAATCCAGGCACTTTGCAGGCTCCTTTGGGCAGCAGGAGCCCTGTGCCCACTGCCTGATCCCTCAAGCACAATTTTCCTGCCACTGCTTGTTCATCAATTCCCCAGATAGGGATACATTTCTAGTGAGCAATCAGCATGTTCCAAAGAAGTACCTTAGTTTCTTCTTGTGAGTTAAATCTCCCTACCTGAAATGATTTCTTAATCCTGGGACACAGTGTGATTTATTTTACAGTGCAATTTTAGCAGTTTTGCTTCAAGTTAACACAGGAAACCTATATATACCAGTGATAATTATATATACATATATTAGCTGGTGTTTACACTGGTACAAGCTAAACCCAAATAAATTCTATCAAAGCCACTCCAGAAGTTTCCAAATGAGTGTGTACATCAATTTAATTTTTTTATAGAAGTGCAAAAATATAAACTATCTAAACTGGTAGCATTCTTTTTTTACACAAAGAGGATAAACATGTAAAGCAGATATCTATAGTCTTTTATCAACAAAAACAAATGAAATACAAAAAACCTTCCTCGGTCTTTGATACAGTTTCTCTTTTACTCAGGTTTTACCATGCCACCAGAACATTGCCTACTAAGAGATGAGGAAGACAACAGTTGGAAAAAAAAATTACAAAACAAGCAGGGTGATTCCAGAATTCCTGGAGTATGCTAGCAGCCATCTGTTTGCTTGAACTGGACTGAAAATTACTTTTGATACATATTTTAGGACACATTTCACAAAATACTGTAGGTCCTGGAAGAAACTTCAGAAACTCAGTCTTGATTCCCTTAAACAATTCAAAAAGCTAATAACATTTTTATAGGATAAAATATGTAATGATCACGTTCATAATAAATTATCCATTGAACCTTCCTTACAGAACAAAAAGAAACTACTTAATTAGGTAGGAGGTTAAATTGTACCCTGCACTATGACAAAACTGTCAAAAATAGTGCAAGCAGATGAGCCCAGTTATAAAGAGGATTATTTGTGCTATGAGCCCAGTACTAATTATAAACAACTACAACTATGGCAACTGCAGTTATTTTAGTGGATCCTTGAACTTTTGCTGAGCCATAACTTGACCAGTGGAGTTGAGCCAGCTTCATACAGGACCAAATCTGACACTATGACCAGATAAAAGCAGTGCTCTGGATATTGACACAGCATTCAAAAGGTTACTTCACAGGATAATTTACTATCAGAGGAATAGATACATGTGCCAGCCCTGTTATCAGGAGGACAGCTTCCAGACTAAACCAACCTCAAATAAAAAATTAAGAATTGGAAATACGAATCTTATTTGCAGCAAAGATGCTTTTCATTTGAGTGACAGTGCAAAAAGCATTCAAGTGGATATGAATTACATTTCCTACACTTTGAAAGCTTTTCATCTTGTCAAAATGGCATTAAGAAATTTCCATATAAGTAAGGATCCAATAACTTAACCAAGCACCCTGCCTAACTGGGTCACCTGATTTCTTTCCTAATCAAGCAATACAGGAATGAGAAGGTCCAAATGGCTGCTTTTTGTACTCTAAAATTGACATTGTCAAATGTTTTCCTTTCTTTTTTATCCATCCTTCTTGCTCCTGTGGGGAGGGGGAAGAGGGAAGGAGAGGACCATGTTCCAGTGCGTTAAATAGAGTAATAACTTTCTGTGTAAAAGGTTTGCTGCTGTAGCTGCTGCAGTTATTCTCCTTTCTCTCTTAACAAAGAGTCAAACTGCATTTTTATTTTCTTCATAATCAACCAAATTAAACTGCTTTAAAAAACATTTAGGAAGCAAATGGTTGCAATGAAACCTTGAGAGGTGTGGGGACTGTTTAGCCTCAGGCTGTCTGGCCCAATAGGAAAGAAAGGAGAGAGGTCCTTTGAAGATCTTGTATTTTCTCAGGCAAGAGGCACAAGTGGCTGTTTGGAAAGACCTGATTTCCAAGCACTGCCAAAGTGAAACTGTCAGGCTGAGTCTCCACCTTGGTACTGCAGCTTTTTAAAGGTAGAAAATAGGCATGCATGTTTGGCTGGATGAACTTTATAAGCAGGGTTATTTACCTTAAAAAGAACTAGAGCTTATGTCTACAAAGATTGAGTCTTTGCAAATACTTACATACATGCATATTTAAAATTGTGTTTGAAGTCAATTGCACCGCTTTTATGCATACTGCTGAGTGTGTATCCATGCATTTGCAGTGATACAAGCATTTATTGGTAGAGAGCAAGACATATATTTGAGAATATTTCTCATGAATCATATAGGTCTGCTTTAGCTATTTCTTGGGAAAAGGAATATGCTGCTTATTTTAAGATATTCCTTCTCCTAATTACAGTTCCAGGCATACTGCCCTTGTCAGAAGGGCAGCAAGTGGAAGCACTATCAAGATACATAATTTTTAGAAGGTCACTTAAGTAACAAGAAGGCAGAAAGTCCTCTGCAGTTTCAGTAACTTATTATTCAGTTATCTCTTAAGAGAAAAAAAAGAGCACACTTTATCCTTTCATATCCCCAAATATGCAAGCTTCATAATTCTCCTAAGGTTCAAAGACTTATTAATTATTTGTATTTCTAGTTCACTGAATTTTTTTGCCCTGAGACGCTTCATCACCAGAATGACAGTCAATCCCCGGAGTGCTGCAGGGCAGTCAGTCTGTTTTGTCTCCTAAGCAGACTGATTGGCACTAAAGCAGTTCCCCAGCCACCAGAGTTTTAGGATAGAACCATAGAAGTATAGAATATCCTGAGTTGGAAAGGACTCCAAGGATCACTGGGGCCAAATCCTGGCCCTGCACAGGACAATCCCTCGTGCTTGAAAGGATGTGTGAGAACACAAGTGCAAAAAGAATAGAGGGAAAAGTACCCTGCCAGAGGTGCTGAGTTAGTGGTAAGGAACCCGTTTTAACCATGTCTCCTCTTCAACAGCATTATGCACACCCTTCCAGGCTGAGAGCAAGATCTGCAGACCTGGATGGAGAGAGGAAGCAAAGTGTGTTAGTTCCACATGTCCTCTTACAGGAGTGGCAGCTATTCCTGTTTTCTATTCCTCTTGCACATTTAGCCAGATGTCTTAGCTGGCCATCAGCAAAACATCTCAAAAAATGTCCTAGTGGACCACACTTGTACAGTGCAAGATGCGGAATGTACTGTTTTTACAACACCTGGAAGATGTAAACAATGTATGAGATGGTGGTAAGGCTCAATATTTCTTGGAAGAGATTCAGGCAATTTGAAGTTTAGATTTCTCCACACCTGCCGAAAGTGAAGACCATGCATACCTTTTGTGCATTTAAAGCAGCACTCCCCTCTCGCAGAAAACTCACATTTTGAATGAATGAATGATAATGGCTGCAAAAATAAAGCAGAATTTGGACATAAAATTCTTGCAAGTTTTGCAAAATGCTGTCATGATTTTTAAAGTTTAACTTAAAGTTTGGCATTAAGTCTAGAATTACATAAAGTTTAGTATTTTTGCCTACTTTTTGTCTGCAGTTGCACTTGCCATAGGCTCCCGTCACCATTTCGGATTAAGTCAAAATGCTGACGGTAGAACAGTATTTGTTCTTTTCAGGAGGAAAATGAAGGAGTTAGCAATATTCTGAGAGGCTTGTCACTGCTGATGACACACTACATAAGCTTACACAAAATAAAACCAGGATTGGAGATAACAAGGCTCCTTCCAAATAATCACTAGCTAACCATTGCCATTCTGCAAGAGTGATGCATTGCTTTCCTATGAAACAAATAGGAGTTAACAATGTCAATAGAACAGAATCTATCTTCTGAGATAATGTAATGTATCTGCTGAGATAATGTCACTCGAGTAAAATTAAATATCCCACATAATTTCCTGCATTTCTTATCACATGGCTACTCTTTAAATGTTAATTTCCATTTAACCACTTGCTTTTACCTCAGTGAAGCAAAAAGCAAGTAAGTCTGTAGCATGTTGAAGAGTCTAAATTCCTTTAGAAAGTGTAGTGAACGTTGTCTTACTGCTTGCAGAGATATCACGAAAAGATTTTAATTTCCTCAGAACTTGTTTATCATTTGAAATTACTAAGCAGTTTAGAAAATACTTGTATGCGTTCGCCAAATGAATAGTGATGAAGTTTTTGATATTCCAAGGAGAAAATGAGGACCTAAGACTGAAAAAAACTATTTGATTCATCCAACTAGAAAAGAAGGTAGGCTATGGGAGAGAAATTTTCTTTTTGAACATTTGAAAAGGGCTAGTTTCTTTTACAAAAATGGTCAATTTTCATTCATGGGCTTGGAAAGAAAAGTTTGAACTTGTTTCTTTGGAAGCCTAATATGCCATGTTATTCCCCAAAAAGGCAAAATGAAAGTATGTTTAAGAGCCAGTAGTTTCTGGAAGATTTGTAAACAACTGATAGGGAGACCAAAGAGTTTCCACGCATGGGCTGTTCACAGTTCCAGAACAATTTAAGGAAAAGCTACCATGTGAAATCAGTACATTAGTCCAGAAGTTTATATTCTGGGATTTCCAAAGCTTTAACAAACTAGAAGAAGGAGTGAAGCAGTTGGGTTTTTTTCTGGTTTGACGCACCCAAGCCAAGAATTTGGCTTTTACTGGGCGAGTTGCTCTGAAGATCAGTTGCTGAGATCATTTTTCAAGATTTTCTGCCAAGATTCATCCCCTAAGGAACTTTTGTTACTGGCCCTGTGGCTGCACTAAATAGATATCTCTTTAGCTGGAATTCGTGTAGAATACATCTTTCTAAGGTTCCTATGAAAAAAAATTATGTTCACTGTAAAATGTTGCTTACTGAGTTACACTCTAAAAGTTAAAACAAACCCCCAAAGATTTGGTGCTAATGATGGAGTGGAAAAGTTCAAAAGTAGATTTTGAATCAGAGCAAAATATTTGAGGAATAATGAGACTGAATGGTTTGTTGGGTTTTGTTGTTATTGTTGTTTTTTAATCTATTCACCTGTCATATTAACACTTCAAATTTGCATTTGTTTGATCTTATATACAGTATTTCAGTAGAAATTAACATAGTACTATTACTGTCACAATTTTTTCTGCCTTTTGAATTTTGTTTCTTCATTTTACTTTTGAACCAGTGAGCATAAAATAGTCATTTTCTGTGTGCCCAAAGAAAGTGGAGAAGGGGAATGAGTTAGGCTATTTTTATAAAGAACACAGTAAATAATTTAGAAAATCTTACATGAACACAGTATTCACAACTTCTGAAAAAAAAGGGGGGGGGGCTTTCTGCAATCAGTGTTCTATTATTTTTTATATTATATACATTATTTTAATGTGAGGTGTGAAATTTATAAAACAGCACATAATCTACCCTAGACTTATTTAACCTTTAACAATAGAATGAAAGAGAGCAAAGAGATATATATGACATAGTCTTTTCCAGCATTTTTCTGGATTCACCCTTCTGGACTGCCTGTGGGGAGAATAAAAGAACAACAAAAAACTTTTTCCAGTTCTATTGGCTTTGTGTGAAAAATCCTTCCTGGTAGAAAGGGTAAAAAAAAAAAAAAAAAAAAAAAAGTGCCATTTTCCTGATTAAATATATGCAAATTTATCTTTATTTCATTTAGCAAATGTCAGTATCTTCTACTGAACTTTCTTACATTTCTTCAACTGTCTGCATAATATGAAGTGCTGCATTATATTTCTACACATTCATTCTTGAAAGGACTATTACAAACATTTTTATAGTTCTTAAAAATCAGCATGTGAAACAGCAAATGGTGAGCATGAACAGTCAGGGAAAGCTACTGTGAAGCTTATCCATGTGTGAGTTTATATATTTTCATTTCCTTCTTACTCTTAGAAGGAAAGTGGAGTCTTAGGGAGCATGTCATACCTGAAAGCTGATTAATATTTTCCAGTCATTGAGGATCTGTCAGAAGACAGAAAAAGGAATAGAGAATGAGAAATTATAATGATTTTTTTTTCTTACAGAAGAGGTTCAGTACTTTTTGCTGTGAAAGCATGTGATGTTGTCTTATGAACATGAGTATTCAAATTTGAGGACTACCCACCTGTCTTATGCTTCTTTTGTTGTCAAGGCTAGAACTGGATTCTTTTCTTTTTTCATACTACTTCTACATGAATATAATATAACAAAAAGCAGAAGTCTATGACCAGTTCTCATTTTCTTCCATGCAAAACAGTTACCAAATGTTCCAAAGGACCCAGTTGTGCCATAGGAGGAAAAGCCAGATATTTTCATTACAAGAAAAACTGTGGGTAGAAATTCCTGGTACTTCCTCCTGTTCCTATTTTAAAAAAGGATACTAAAGGGATATTATTTGTATGCTAAAGCATGGCTGATTTAAGTTATGACAATGTGTTCACACTACCTGTATTATCATATCTTTGTAAGACTTCCAAGCTATAAGTCCTTGCATACTCAGAAATATGAAGTAACTGAGGGCTAAAGAACCTGTGTATGCCTCTCCTCTCAGCTGTGTCCTTGGATATGCTTTGAACAAACTTTAACAAAAGCTTCAGGAGTAGATTCCTATGGCTTGTTCTTTTTTTTTTTTTGGCCAGAAAACCAGTAATGGATTTTTCACAGTGAGCCAAAGCAAATAACAGAGGCTTCTCTTACATTTGTAAGTGCACTTTTGACATTTATTAATTTTCTGAATAAAGTTGAAAAAAAGCAAGGAAAAAAACAGTTATGAAACAGTCCTGCTTCACAGAAAGTCCAAAATAGGTAATGCCTTCCTGAAACTCTTTATAGTGAGATATTATACATGCATTTTTAAAAAATTATGATTATGTAACTGTTTTATATTACAGTCATACATGTGTATTAATATTCCTACCACAACTGGCAAATGTTGATTGTCTACCTTCTGTTTTTAAAGATGGGCAGGCAGTATTTGGAGGACTAGACAAGCAAGTAGGCTCCAGGTAGGGCAGGATGCCTCTTCTTTCAGCAGCAGAAATGATATGCAGACAATATTAAGGATAACTTCACTTACCTCTCAGTCCAGGCTACAAAGAGAAGTCTGTTTATTCCCTGATTCTCCCAGATGTCCCAACAGAAATATTATTAGAACTGCTGAAGACATGATTTTTAAATCAAGTTACCCAAACGATATGTTAACATACAACATATGTTAATGATACTAAAGTTAGGGTGAGTTTCAGTTTAAGTAACCATTAACATCTTAAATTTTAGGAAACTGTGTGTAATTAAATGCATATAAGTCATGCAGGTTTGCTACAGATAAGTATTTTTAGTAAGATCTATATAAAGGCTTTTGCATCAGTTAAAATTAACCAAGATATTGGATGTGAAATTTGGAAATCCCTTTCATAGAAGACATGGTACTTGGGTTTGGGAAATTTAATTATAGGTAGATTTTACAGGCAGCATTAAGTACTTGGCCCTCTCTTAAGCCAAACAGGCAAGGTAACATGGTCTTATTGAACTCATTTGAAAGCTATTTGGACAAACTTTTCCATAATTCAGGTGTTTTAGGTCATAGGTTGGACTTGATGGTCTAAAACGTATTTTCCAACCTACTTAATTTTCTGATTCTATGATTCTGAGTAAGAAAATTTCCACATAATTGGTTAGACAGACTTGCTAATATTGCTAGGATTTGGAAGGAGGCATATGAACACAATGGAAGAGCAATTACAGTACAGTCAGAGAGACACGTGCAAAGCTGTGAGAGAACTGGAGACATTGAAATGGCAGAAGTCGCTTCAGCAAAGGTTGTGAAGTACCCATTGGTTCTCTGCATGGGCAGAGTTACCCTGCACTGGTGAGAACCCCAAAATGGCACCAAAATGTTGTGTAATGGGTGTGTGGGCTACATGCTGACCAGAGGAATCGCTGTAGGAAATGGAAAAAGCAGAAAACTCTCTTAGCAGTGCGGATGTAAGACCTAGAGTCCAAAAGATACAAGAATGAGGACATGGAACAATAAGACTGTGTTTTTGTGCTGTGTAGTTAGGCCACAGAAAGTAGGAAAATATGTTAAGTAAGATAATAGAAAAGTTTAATAATGAGGCTCTGTGCTTTGTTTCTAAAAGAATATATAAAATGTTTCTGAGTAGCAAGAAATGTGAAACATGCACGTATACCTATATAAGGTATACGTGTAGTTTTAATGATTGGCTTACACAGATGCCTGTAACCTCTTAATAATTTGCTAATGGTGAGAAAACTTCTAAAAGGCCTTGTAATACAGAGAATTTTGTCTGCTGTTGGCAAGACGTGAGCTGTTGCCATCTTTCGTGTCTCACCCTGTACTGAGGCTGGTGTTGCAATAAAGCTCAAGGAATGTCTCCCGGCAGTCCCGTCTCATTATTTGGAAACCAGATCCAACAAATCACCACTGTCCAGCTCAGCTTGTAGTTGGAATGATCTCAGTGCAAAGTGGAACCAAAATGTGTTGTAGCTGTCATTACCACAGCCTCTCTAACCTTCAGTTGCTTGAAGTGTTAATTTTCTCAGTGTTCCCGTGAGATGAAGAAGGGTCAGTTCTGTTTTATGAGGGGAGAATTGAAGCACAAAGCATTTTCCCTAACTCTCAGCTCCTAGGAGTCCAATAAAGTGCACTGCAGCCCAAAAGGAGGTTACCGGTAAAGCAATATCTGCAAGCACTCCTATTGCAAATGCAGCCTTTACTGACACAGGGCATTACAGTTCCCCAGCTAAATAATACATAGCAGTGGAATTTTCCATTTTTTGGTATCACTGTGTTGATATAAAAATAATACTTGAAAAAAAACACTAAACACAAGCAACATCAATGTGTCATTTTACAGTTACCTGGTGCCAATTTAGCCTCTGCCGATCTTGTGAATCACAACTCCCCCTTTCCCACATTCTTTGTGTACACGTTCCATCACCTGCTTTGTGTCACCCCAGACTCTGAGGGCACTAGCTCATTTCATAGATCTGGCTTAGAAGTACTCATTTTGTTTGTCCTCAGGGCCAGCTTTCACCTGACCCTGTTTTGGCGGTAGGAAGAGAGCCATGGGGTGAACAGGCAGGGATGATGAGAGGGGAGGGTGACTTCTTAAAAAGCAGTAAAAGCTTAGATCTTACACTATCATATAACAGCACCATTACTTTTACAGCACAAGGTGTTTGATCAGCCATCCCTCATCCTTCTGAATACAGAAACTGGCAAGTCTACTGCATACACTTGTGACTTTTCCTCCAGGGAAATAAAACACCTTGTCCAAGTTCCCATAGGACACCTGTGGAAAAGCTGCAAACAGAGCGGAATCTTTTCCACTTTAATTACTGAGACATGCTCTGCTGAGGGCTTAAACTTCTTATGCTGTATGTGAAACATTTATCACCCCCCACTGTAGTGTCTAGAACATTTTGGTAGGGTTTTTTTTTTTTTTTAGGATGTTTGTTTGTGAACAGATCTATTTGTAATAAATAATACATCTAGGGAACTCCAATGGCACATGTCCATCACACTCCTTACTGAAATACTGAAAGCTCTCTGGTGATAACTTTTGGCTTTATTGGCACTCTGACCTAATTTTGATGCTTAATAATTTTTTTAAATTATAATTTTTTAAATTGTTAGAAGGTTGAATGGCAAACAGGAAACTCATTAAGCTACTGTGAAATGTTGGATGCATTTCTCACATGTGGTAATGAATCACTTGGGGGAAGAACAGCTGCACATGACTCCTCTAACATAATAAACAAAGGGTTCATCAATTCCAGGTGCAACAACTTACAGTGTTAATATGTAATAGAACAGAGAGCTGATTTTGATTGTCAAGGACTCCCAGAATTGCCTAGAAGGAGAAAAAGTGGCAACAGAATTGAAAATTTATTTTTTAAACCAGCTGACCAAGGAAGTCCAGATTGCTCTGTAAATTACATGGCTTCTCAGACAGCAAAGGAGTGCTCCATGTGTAATCACCTCCTTTATTAAAAATGCACCATGGCCTTTCTTTTAATCTTGTGCTCAGTGAGTGTGGAACTAAAATGTTTCCCATCTGCTCCTATTTTCTTCAGATAACATCAATGAAGTTTCACAGATGGAGGTACAGACATCAGGCAAAATTTACTTGGGCAAAGTAATAAAACCAACCCATTACAAACAAATTTGAGAAGAAAACAATGGTAGAAGAACTATGAATATTTATTTATGACTTCTTAGTTCAGATGCTAGCAGTCACTGTAAGGTATCATAGAATAATTAAGATTGGAAAAGACCTCTAGGATCATCAAGTCCAACCATTAACCCAGCCATCTTCTCCAGGTATGATTAGTTTCCCAGCAATAATAATTTTTTTTTCTCCTTAGATTTTGCCTTTCTTGAAAGTAATTTCTAGGACTTATGATGTATAGCAAACACACTGGTAGAAGGAAGTGAGCTTGAGAAGATGTGCAACATCTGTGATCATACAGACAAATAACCTTCACTATACTTAAAATGTGAAAAATCACAGGAAGAAAACAATTAATCACCATTCAAGAGCGAATACTGCCAGCAGTAATTGCTGAAAGAACTGCAGTTGAGGCAACTGCTGTCCAAGTCTCTTGAGAGCAACTGAAGCTGGATTTTAAAATAAAAGAGCACTCAAAAGATGCTTTGAGTTAGAAGGATGGTAATGGTTTTGGAGACTCACATAATTCCACTAACCAGATACCAACTTTCTCTCCTACTATGGCTTGACAGCCCAAAGAAGACGAGGCTGTGCAGTCAGAAATGGGCACACTGGGCTGATATGGGGGAAATGTGGGTTCAGATATTCTCAAAAAACAGCTCCTGCCAAGTGCAAACCCCGGTGCTAGGGTTTTGGGGCAAGGAGATGACCATCAGGTCTTCCTTTTCTGGTGTGTGCTGTAAAAGAAGAAGATTTTTTTAACTTTCAGAGTTCAGCAGAACAGAAAACTTTTTTTTTCTTGTCGCTGTCGCTTCTTGGCTCCTACAGATGCAAAGAGCTTTGGGTATCTTTCAGATTAAGACTTCAGACTTCAGTTTCTGGGACAAAAATAGATAAGGTATTTTAGCACTGTAATTCCATGTAACAAATGCTCTTGCTGGAAGCTTATGGCATTGTAAAAAGTGAGAAGCAATCTACTCTGTATGAGGTGGCCACAACTTTCTGCCTTCCAAATGGTAACACCACCTGCTAATTTGAATTGATGGCTGTGGATGTCATGGATCACATGCAATTCCAGATGGTGTCTCATCCTAGGCAGCACCTAGATCACAAAGGAGAAAGGAGGTAGCAGCTGGCACCGGTGAATGAGAGGAAGCAGCATGAGTGGTGGAGCTGCAGGTTGTCTTCTCAATAGAGCATCCTGCAGAGCTGGAAAAGGCTGGCTGATCTGCTGGAGTAGCCATCAGCATTTGTCCACAAGGAGCTTCTATGAAAAAAGAGGGGATTTACCATTTTTAAGCACCCACTAGTCCTACCTCTGACTCCCCCCACTGAATCCCAGGAAGTGGGTCAGGAGCACTGGCCACCAACCCAGGTTGGGCTGCTGTCTTGGGTTATGTAACCAAAAAAATGTGTATTCTGTTTCATCTGTTGAAAGCAGCTGGGGAGGTGTTTTTCTTCATCTCTTGTAACTCCAGAGGGGGAGGGGACAGGTGCCTTCTGATCATGGGCCAGCTGTTAAAACTGGGTGGGGAAGTGTTTTTCATCCCTTCCAGGACCCATCTTCCCTCTGGGGGATATCTGCTGTTAATGGGCCATTAAGGCTCACCAATGACATGTCACATTACATCATTCCACTGGGAGATGCTCCACCCAGTGGGGGGAGACAAACCTTTCCTACCCAGATAAAAACTGAGACGTAGGAACACCAGATATCCAGTGCTCCCACTGGATTCCTGAAGGAAAACTGGGCCCATCTCACCATTACTGGACCCTTTCTACAGGACCATCTCTACTCCAACAGAACACATCTGCCACTCCAGGAGGGAGTGCTTTGGACTGCTTCCAACACCCTGACCAACAGGCTGTCAGGTTGTATTACTGACTCTGTCAGTGTTTCTAGGATTTTTGCTTGTTTGTTTGCTTGTTTTTGGTTTTTTTGTACTACTACATTTGTATTTTTAATATTCCTAGTAAAGAACTGTTATCCCTATTCCCAAATATTTGTGTGAAAGCCTCTAATTGCACATTTATAATTGGAAAGGGCAGGGGTGGTTTACATTCTCCATTCCAAGGGAAACCCCAGCTTTTCCTGGCAGATACCTGTCTTCCCAAACCAAGACAGCTGTGATGGGCTGTGTGGGCTATGCTGTGGGCTCATGGCTGGGGATGCTCCCTTCTCCACTCTAGCCTCTGGAGTCAGAGGGCTGCAGACTAGCCCAGGCAGAACTTATACCCTCAAATGTACCTTTTTAAACTCAAAACCCAAGACACTTTTGTAGTGACATTTGTAAGGCCCGATGATCATCACTTTTCCCTGTTTCTGCTGGCAAATCTCCCCTCACATCACCCTGCACCAAATTCAAACAAGCACTGTGCAGCTGCACTCTTCTGTCTCTCCTCACTTCATGTCTGCTTTGGTGTGACTGATTGGTAAAGAAGGTGGGTAAACAAACTACATTCCAGCTGAAATTTCCCTTTCATCAGGAATACTCCCAGCTGGACAGATGCTGCCAGAGGCTGACTCTTTTATGCTACCTAAGCAAAGTAATGGAACTGATTCAGTGGAAAGGATATTGCCCTACATAGTTGCTATTTAAATAGCTTGCAAATTTAAAAGCAGTCTCTTGATCATTTTTAAAGTGCTCAATGAATATGAAGTAAGTAATGCAAAAATAATTTCATCTTACTAGGGGATTTCAGTGTGCACCAGGGATAGTGGGCATTAAGTAAATTCACTTGGCAAAGAACATACAAAAACAAGACAAATAATAAATCTGCAATTCCCAGACTTCACTCTAAGACATTTTTTTGATAAACAATAGTGCTTAGGTAAACTATTGTCTGTTTTAAGTTGAATATATAGCCACAATAGAAGATATTACTGGTAGATATTTAATTTTATAGGGCTTTTTGTTTGAAAAAGAAGACAGGACAATATCAGGTAGAATGGAATGCTCTATGTAATGTTCAGACTGTTAAAGAATTAAGGCATTTTTATGGTTATATTTTTACATATACTTTAGGTCCTCCGTTTTATATTCATTTTAATAAAACTTAATGGATTAGTTATCCTGATTATAACTGAAAAATTCCAAAGCTACCTCTGTCCACTTGTTATTCAGCAAGTTTGCAATAACTAAGATGCATCTTAAAGCCAGCCTCCCAAAGCACAATACATGAACATTCTCAGGACCCGACAGTCAGCTTTTATTACTGCATCTTTTCTCAATGTGGTAGCAAATCAGCCCCACCTTCCACAGCTTCTTTGCAAGTATGTTGATATAAAAACTTGAATTTATCTATCATGTCCTAAAATTAGTAAATGTCTATTTTGAAGCAGCCTAAGCAATGGTATTGCTTCCAACACATAGCAGATAGGATTCAACACAAAAGGGTCTATGAGAAATTTTACCAGAAAAAAAAAAGTCATGCATGAGTTGAACAGTGTTTAGACAAAGAGTTGGAAAGAAGATGGAGCTATAACCTAAATATTTATATTAAATAGAAAATATTTATCCCAAATTCTGACCTAATTTTTTTTTTCTGAAAGGCTATCCACAAGGGTAGGGACACCACAAGGGAGAGTTATGTAAGAATACCAAGAGAAGTCACATGTGGGAAAAGGGAAAAAAGGTTCATTCTGGGATAATTGAATGTTGTGCAATCAAAGGGAAAACCCCAATATATTTATCTTTGGCGAGGAACACATCTTCTTGTTTCTCCAAAGCAAGGCTTTGCTCAATTCCTTTCCCCACACAGATCCTCTTCTCTTCCACAGGCATGAAGGGAACATCCCACCACACCTCCCACCACACCTCCCACCTCCCCTCTGCTTCCAGCCAAGCGGCCTCCACTGAGCTGGGAGCCGTGGGGATGGGCTGCAGTGGCTGCTTTAGGCACACCTCACCCCCTGCCCCCAGCTCATGCTGTGTCCCCTGGCCACTCCTGTGACAACGGCTGTCCCCTGGAGCTGCCCTCCTTCCTCCCACCAGCCAGCAGCTCCCAGCACAGCGCAGCATCAGTGATGTAGGCACACAGGCTCCTGGAAAACCCTGGGGAAATCACTGGGGCTAACCACTGAAAGGCTCCCTGGGCTGACACAGGCACTGCTGCCCTGCTCTTTCACCAGCCCTGCCAGTGCACCACATGGATTTCCTTACTGAGCCACCTCAAGTGCCAGCCACAGCTCTCCTGTGCCTTCCAGCCCTCTCTGAGCCGCAAGTAGCTCCAGGCTCACTCTGCTTCCACAGGCAATTTAAATCATGAAAAGGATGTACTCTACTATACTTAAAAAAAAAAATAGGAAATACATAGGAACAATACCTCTAATGGTCCACAGGAGTGATTAATTCAGTGCTTAGCTCAATTTCAGGTGCTTCCTTTACCTTTCTCACATCTCAAGCACAGCTTAGTTTATTTCTTACCTCATTGATTCTTTAGTTAACATAACTCCACTTTGCAGGTATTTCCTAGCACACTGAGGCAAAAGGAAGTAGCTCAATACAATCAAGTATGATTACCTACAGCAGTCAGGACACCCTGAAAATGTGAGTCTGCTTGGTTTTTAAAGGACTGAGTTGAAGAATCATAGAGTAACATGGTTTGAAAGTGACCTCAAAAGATATCTGGTCCAACTTCTTGTTGAAAAGGGAGCCTAGCTGAGGTTATCTAGCACCTTGTTCATTTGTCCCTTGAAAAGCTCCACCGCATCCCATAGGGTTATTCTGAATAATTGTTGCCAATGTAAAAAATTCTCTTATGTCCAGATGAAGCCTCTCCCAGTTCAGCTTGCACGCATTCCCCCTTGTCTTCTCCATGTGACTTGTGGTGAAGGGAGAGCCTCAGTCCTTCTTGTAGATGACCTTAAAATACTGGGAAACTGTGAAAAGCTACCCTGAGAACCGTCATCTCTCCAGAGTGAAAAGACTTTTTTGCCTTCACTCATTTCTCACAGGGCAGGTCCTCCAGGCTGCCTTTGGACCCTTTCCAGTCTGTCCACCTCTTCCTGAATTGTGGGGACCAGAACTGGACACAGCACTCCAGGCGCAGCCTGACAAATGCCGTGTGGGAAGATCCCATCTCTATCTCATCCAGCTGTTCCCCAGTGGGTGCAGGCCAGGATCTGATTTTCCTCATTGCTGCAGCCCTGCTCTGCTGGCTCAGGGTCACTTTGTTGTGCACCAGGACCCCCAGGTCCCTCTCAGCAAGGCTCCCCAGGGACACATCCCTGTGCTGGGGTCTTTGGTTGTGTCATCCAGTGCAGGAGCTGCCACTTGCCTTTGTTAAACCTGATGCTGTTATTGCTGGCCCACTTTGCAGCCTGGGCAGGTCTCTCAGGAATAGGAGCCTAAACACTGAGAATGGACAGGTTGCTCTGAATTCCAGCACTAGGGCATGGAGTTGAGCTGGGATCAAGCTGTCAGGGTAGCTCAGCTTTTCAGAGTAGCCCTTGTTTTACATTGAGCTCAAGCAGAAAAATGAACTGTTAGTGCCCTGCCTCGATGAACCCCACTGGCATGTGGTATGTTTACAGCATCAGTCCACAGAATGGAAAAAAGATTAATTTAAAAGATTTAAAGCAGTGTAAATCAATGCCTGTATTGTTTTAATTCCTTTCACACTCTGTGATCTCCAAAAGGGAGGATCTTAAACTTCTGTAGTGTGTTGAGCTCTCTTTCTCAGGAGATGTTTTGCAGGAAATTTAAGGGTTAAGTCATCTTGCCTCCGTTTTATCTGAAGCATAAACAATAAAGAAGAAATCTGAAATACCTAATGCAAATAAAATAACTTAGTCACATTATTTTAAAACTTCTCCTTCTAAAGCATAACAGGATAAAAAAAAAAAACAAACCCAAAAAACAAAAACAAAAAAACAACCCCAAAGTTTCAGACTCTGTAAACTGAAACTCTGTAAAATGAAATTCATTTCTTGTTTAATGGCATATAAAGCTTATCAGATTTATGCTTTAAGTCAGAATTTAGAAAGAATAGTGAACCTATGATGAGACACACCATCCCCAGAAACAGTATTATTCTTACTTGTCCTGGAAACTGGCAGGGTGTCATCTCATTTTTCCATTCTGGTACAAGCAGACAGAGGATTAAAACAAGGCAAAAACCAATCTTAAGTAAAACAGACATGGCTCAGGGCTCAAAACAGAGACAGATCAGTTATCTTGTGACTCCATGCTCTAAAAGCCTGGTAAACAGAAGCATGTTAAATCACTGTTTAGTGCACAAACCTTGGGCTTGCAAAAACTGCTTTCAAAGATTTTTGTTTCAGACTTTTATTTTCCGTATAATATAATTTATGGTATTCTTATCTCTTTTAGGTGTATGAAACCAAATAAATAGCTTAAAAATTATAGTGCATCAGGGTTGTCAATATCCTTCATCATCAGTTTATGTACATGCACCCCTTCCATCTCAACTGGGAAGGATAAACTTTTCAGAGTTATTCAAATGGTTTGTAAGCACTGACATCCTGTTTACTGTTCAAGTCAGTTCAGATGCAGCGCTGAATTTTAAGATTAAATGTGTCCATTACAGAGGTTGCTATGGCAACTATACTTCAAAACTGAAATGTTAGTTTCATTATAGACTCACTTTTCTTTTTCTGGTCGTAGCCAGTAACCAGCTCATCATGCCAAGCGTTTGGGATATGCCAGGTCAACTGGTTCAGTTTTAGTTGTTTGCACATCATCCACCCAAGCATCCCTGAATTCTGTGCTTTGTTTTGAACACAATGCAATACACCCCTGGCCTGTGCATTCCAGTCCTCATTTCTGTTATTTATTTTGATACAATATTCCATGCAGAGTCCAGAATTTCAGCTCAGGTTGTTTCGTAGGTCTCAATTCACACAGAAAGCTTGGAAAACTTTGAAAAAGAAGGATCAAACAATTCGGAACCAATTTTTCTTCTGACTTTAGTGTTCCAGCTGTTTCAGAGGCCTCTGAGAAAATCAGATAGGCAGGTACTGCTTGGACTTCAAGCACTGCTGATTATCTCTGCATCATAATTCAGTGTTTTTGCTGCTTGACAATCTCTTGGTATTATTTGCACTCATATGGTTCCCCTTTCCCTCCCAGATCACTTGAACTCAAACAACTGTCCTTGGTTTCCAGCTGCTCAATCAGTTTTTTTAGGGTGGCTGAGAGTTGCAGCATTTAGTAGAGTTTAGTGACATTTAAAACTAGCAAAATCCTGGTGAAGAAAACTGCAGTAACTCCCTCATAGCTTCCAAGTAAAGGCTGCCACAGACAGTCCATGGTGTGCCGGCAGGATTTGGTTATAACCCATCATCCCCTCTACATTTAACTGTTCCCATTCTCTCTTGCCATTCCCTTCCCTGTCCCCTGTCTGGCTGCCAGGAAGGCACTAGCTCAGGCTAGCACAGCCACTTCTGCAGCTGCTGCAGCTCCTGGGATTGTTGCAGGGCCAAGGCAGGTTTGGCACCCAGCAGGAGGCAGCGCCTGCAGCATCCCAAGAGCCAGCCCAGCTCCATCTGTGAGCTCCTGGTAATGCCTTGGGAAAGCTGACCTTCCAAGGTCAGAGACTGGACAGCGCTAGGGAATAAAGTAGGTATTTATTGAAAGGCCTTCTGGATCTGCCTTGGGCAGGACAGGGCCTGACCAGGTCTACACCCAAGGTAGACAAAGAATGGTCACAAAATGGCTGACCAGCCACAAGATCTTACATTTTTATAAGAAGTTTTGTTCCATTTGGATATTGGGGTTTAATTGTCCAATTACAGCTTCAGGTTGTGAGGTCCCATCCTTCTTGTTCCTCCCTTCAGTCCACTGTTGTTTATGCTGTTGGGCCTGAAAGTTGTCCTTGGTCTTCAGCAGGAAAAGGATTTGTTTTGTCTCCCTACTCTGTGAAGAGAGCTTACTGGCACTTAATATGAGGCTCAGAACTACACCCCTAGGTGGCACAGAAACTGAAAAAATGAAAGCTAAAGCTTAAGGCATCATTTCCCCCCCTTCAGAGGCTTGACAAGGCCTTTTCCTTGTCGAGTCTCTATTTTAAATATCTACTAATAATAGGTATTCAATAACAAATAAGTATCTAACAGTAGTAACCATCTAACAATAATAAATAATGACTGATGCTTAAGGCATCTCTGGCATCACCTCTGCCAGCACATCTCTGCCAGTAGTGGTGGTGTTGACACCTGGGAAGAGGGAGAGCCAATGACATCCCATGCTGTGTCCCCCTGAGCAGCATCAATGTCATTAATTCTTTGACAATGAGACAATCATTAGGAAAAATCATCCCACCCATCTTAATTGATTTGCCAATATTTGTATTAAATTTTTAACCATACTTATTCCAAGTGCCTTTGTTTCAGATTGAGAGTTATTTTTAAAATGCTCACATTCTGCTTATAAAAAGAATACGTTTCTTCAAGATGACTGGCTATGACAATTCTATTAATAACTTCTTAATGAAGTGCAAGGTTTTTAATATATCTTAATCTAAGCTATGCTAACATTTCAGTGTAAGTGGAATTAATTCAGGAACTTCAGGTACGGTTTTCATTTAAACAAGATTTGGTGAGTGATCCAAGATTCATGCATCAACACAGTTTTCTACCTAAAAAGGAATTTTACAAGAGAAGACTTCTATTTTATTGTTTATTTACTTTGAAGAAACAAAAGCTATCCATTAAAAGGATAAATTCCTAATTTTTGTCAGGAGCTTGAAGACAATGTTCTCACTCTTCCATTTCCTTCCCCCAAACAATGTTCTAGACATTGCTGATACACAGCCATGGCATTCACAAACATATTAAAGTTATTTACAAAATTGTTGGAGGCAGAGAAAGTCTTGAGTACATGTCCCAGAACATATTGCCTTCAGAAACTCTAGTTATAAAGTCATTTCCTCTAGTTTAATCAGAGCCCTGAAATGTTTCAAATGGCACTGTATAAACAAAGCAAAATATTAAACAACATCCTCCCTGTTTCCTTCAGCAAGCAAATAACTCTGTATTTCCCAAGGCTCAATAAGACCTGAAAGAAAATGAAGCTCAAAGATTACAGTAAGACCTTGAGAGAATAACTGCAATCAGAGTATTGCCAAACTGTTTCAATTTCAATTAAAAACACCTTAAAAACTGTAAAAAAAATAAATTTATGGCATAGATGGACGCTTGCAACTTAAAAATACTGCTGCATCTCATTTTGACCTGTTCAATGGAAATATTATCAGCACTGTCTATTAATTCGTATATCTGATCTGTGACAGGAAAAACCAGTTTCCTTTCTTCTTGTAAGCTGGTTTTATTAGATGATAGAGGAAAAGCCAAGAAGAAAAGAAAACTCTACAGATAAATAGAAAGAGCTCATGTATAAAAATAGTTTCAGGAAAAAACAAACCCCACAGGTTTCAGTTCTGTTCAATGAATCCAGCCTGAAACACACTCACATCAATTCAAACAAAAGAAAAGGAAAAAACCCAAACAAAAACCGCAGTACAAACCCACAAAAAACAACAAAACCCACAAACAAACAAAACCCCAAACAAAATAACCCCCCAAACTACACAATAACAAACAAGCAACAAAAATCTTCACCTCAGGTGTGACCCATAAATTCAGTTTTTATGCAACCAGGATGGTTCCAACAGCATTTTTCTCATTAAGGAAATCCTGAGTATGTTGGTTTCATATTCTTGAGTGTAACTCAAGTGTGTTTCAAAAATAGAAGGGAAATGGCCACACCATGCAGCATAGCTGATATTAATGAAGCCTATGATGTTTACTTCGTATTCGTTTTTTATAAAATATTTTTTATTAAAGGAAACTCTGCCAGAAGATTACAAGGAAAGTTGTAAAGGAAAGTTATCATTTGCCTTATCCTTTGCCAAAATGTAACTCATCTTGTGGCTGGGAATGATTTTTCAATGGTGAAGTGGGAAAATAAAAGCAAAATATAAAACCACAATTCCTTGCTGTTTTTTGTGTTCCCTGCATTTCTTCTTCAGGCAGAGACAACTGAATTTTTCCATATTAAAATAAAATTAAGTCTACTGTTAGAGAAGGGTAAGTAAGTCAGTGCCAGAACAGAAAGCCCCAGCTTAATGACCACTGATGTCAGCCCTTAGTCTTCGTCAGTAAGATTTTGTTCTCACCAAAAGTCAGCAGGAAAGTTGCAGTACACATAAAAGACAAACAAGCTCAGGTGCAAAACCAGAGCTTTCTGATGGCACATAATTTTCACCTACAACTACTACCAAAATTCCTGACTATAACCATTAGCACTGCGCATGTGCTCAAAGTTGAGCTATATAGTTGTTCTTTTACATCCCACCTAAGGATGTGTAAGTGTGATGCAATTATTCATAGATTAATTCATTAAATGGTGGTTTGGTGTGTGTGTGTGGGGGGGTGGCATCCACTTTTCACAGTATGCCTGAAAAGAAAAATTATTTAAAATAGAGAAATTATGTATTTATCTTTAAGCAAAAGTGCCTATTCCATAATCCAAGATTATCTGGATGTGAGGAAGTGAAATAGTTTGAACAACTTCCTATAGAGAGCTCGACAGTATGAATCTGTTTCCTACTTTCCTTAGAGCCAGCTGAAAGGGCTCCGTGGTAAAGGTGTCCTGCAGTTCATCTTGTGAGGTTCACGGCAGCCTTAAGGAGACAGAGAAGGATGAGGCAGCCTCACCTCCAGCATGGGGTGAAGTTTTGGTCTCCACAATATAAGAAAGATATTTATCTCTTAGAGAGCATCCAGAGGAGAGCCACAAGGGTGGTGAATGTCCAGGAGGTGAAGCTGTGTGAGGAGGGGCTGAGTTCCCTTGCTCTGTTCAGCCTGGAGGAGAGGAGGCTGAGGGCAGACCTCACTGCAGTTACAACTTCCCTGTGAGGGGAAGAGCAGGGGCAGGCACTGATCTCTGCTCTGTGGTGACAGTGACAGGACCTGAGGGAATTGCCTGAAGTTGTGTCAGGGCAGGTTTAAGTTGGATATTAGAAAAAGGCTCTTCACCCAGAGGGTGGTTGGGCACTGGAACATGCTCCCCAGGGCAGTGGTCACAGCACCAGCCTGACAGAGCTCAGGAAATGCTCAGACAATGCTCTCAGGCACATGGTGTGGCTCTTGGACCTGTCTTGTGCGGGGCCAGGATTTGGACTTGACGATCCTTGTGGGTCCCTTCCAGCTCAGGATACTCTGATTCTATGATTCAGGCATGCACATTAAATACAGTCACTTTTTCAAAGGGAATAACTCTGTAGGGTTTCTTCTGAACACAAGTAGGCACTCAAGGAACAGAAAGAAGAATCTGTGTTGCAGACTCCTGTCTCAGACAGCCCTGGAGAGCTAAGTAAAGGTTCACTTTGTTATGTAATTTGAAGAAAAATTAGCTGGGATTCTACAAAGGAAAGCTCATCTCCCCTGCTCCATCTACCCATTCACGTCTGCAGAGGCGCCAGTGACTCACACAGCTGTTCCCTCCATAGTGCAGAGCACCTCACAAAATCATTTAGCCCAGTTGCGGGAGAAACTGTTCTTCCTGCTGTCTAGAGAGAGGAGAACTCATTTCAATGTGTTTGCACACATAAAAGACCTTTTCTTTGCTGTCATTTTCCAAAAGCTTCTGTCCAGTGACAGCGACATGATAAGCCTTGTGAAGTGATTGCCTGCACATCCACAAACAGGTAACACAAAGTATCACTGAGTGGTATTTACTCACATAAAGGTTTTTATATGGATTTCCAGAAAACTTATTGTGTGAAAGTGAAAGCTGTCTATGTCCAGATTTTTCCTGGGCTTGGAGCAGCAACACGGGGGATAGATGTGAGCAGGGCTACACTCAGGATTAATGAGCTGCCTCAGAAGTTATGCAGTGATGGGTGACTCACTCAGTACTTAGGTGTTCACAGGTGGGATGCATTAAATTAAATGTAGAGCTTTACAGCTGAGCTTTTAGGGCATGAGTTCTCAAGTAAGAGCCTGAAGTACGTGACAGCAATTGGCCCCCAAAATTGTCATTTATTTCCTTTCACTAGAAAGATGATCTATTTTGTAAAGCTCTAAAATAATTCAGATGAACCCTGAGTGATTTCCGTAAGAGTATACAGGAGGAGAGAGGGGGCTGGAAGTACCTATCTTTCTATGATCTCACACTTCCAGATGACCTGAGTGTGATTTTAACTGTCTCTGGATATCATTCATTGAGTACTGAAGACAGAGCATCTTCATTAGTCTTGCCCCTACCAGAGATAATCAGCCCAGATGATTCAAAAACACAAACTACAAACATAGCCTTCAGGTCAGCAGTTTCAGTGTCTGTTTCAGAATCTCTCGGGCAACTAAGAATTTCATAAATGTGGTCTTGAAGTAATTTTAAATCCTTCTGGTTACTGCTGGAGTCAAATATTAACTTTATTAATACAATTACTGGAGGGGATAAAGGGAAGTAGTAGCTACTTTTAGTAAAACACAAAACTAGGAGCCAATTTTTATTAATGTTTTGTGTGTGAAAATTATGGTAGTGTTGAAATGATCTTCAGCCTGCCTTTGAGGATAAGAGAAAGCACTACAGCAAATGCTGAGTACTTGAGATATTCTCTCTGTGCTCTGTGATTTTTCATTTCACAGACACTTATGAATTACCACAGTTATTTCACAACCTCAGTACCTGTTCTCAACAGCATTATGGAAGGAACATAATTTCCCACCTCTCTGGTATCATGGTGGATGTGCACTTAGCACAAAGAACATTCTAGGTATTCCTTAATATTGGTATAGGATTAACTTGAAGTGGAAAAGAGTTTGAGAAACAGTTGGCATGTGATAATGCAGCACAACAGTAGAGGATGTCCTTCCCATCAGAAGTGGGCAAGTGTCAGATCTAACACGGAAACATCACAATCTTCTCAAATCGACCCAGACAACCAGGCCACTTCAGCCTCTTCTGGTGAAGTTCTCAACAGGAATAAATGGGCAGGATCTACCACAACCTACTTCTGTTTTTTGCCCTTAGCAGTGGAGTGGAGCCTCACTTCTAAATTAATGTTGTATTGTGTAATCAAATCTGTTATATGAGTTAATCCTTTACCTAGAGGGAATGCATAAATCTCACAGTATTCCACTGTAACAGGGAGAAAACAAGTTTGTCTCATGACGTCTCAAGTAGAATTCCAGCATCCCTGCACTGAAACCAGGAGGGAGTTCACAGCAGGGCAAGATACATAAAAAGGAGGAAGATTGGTGGGATAAGATTTCTGCCCAGGATTCACTTCTGCTGGATGACAGTACCGCAGCAGAACAGAAGGAAAGGCTCACTCATCCGCTTACAGGAATTTCTTTTTTAATCTGTGGTCAGAGAGTCAATGCTCAAGTACCTTTCCATCAGTCTATGTGATGGGTTTTGGTAGCTCATATTGCCAGAGGTGAGGGAGTAGAACAAGATCTGCTCATCACTGCTGGTTAAATGAAAACCCAAGAGCACACTCTAGCTCACATTATGAAGTTTGCTTGTGGAGCTACTCTTTTTTGTCTTGGACATCAGTAAAGCTTCACACACTGACTCAGAGGCGTTCCTAATGCTTGGAAGATGCTTTCTCAGATGAACCCAGAATTCAAGAAAATATACATTCCAACACCATTGAATATGAAACTTCCAATTGCAAAATGCTTAAATGTTTTTTCCTTCTTCTGGTGAAACAGATTTACAGGCTTCTTCCTTTAGCTTCACAACATTGTTCCTGTTACCAATAGTGGAACAGATCTTTAGTTAAATCTTTTTAGCGAGGTCCATTCTTCATCAGTTTTCTCTTAAATTTAGCATAGAGGCATTAAGGTAGTAATTTCCTTTGAAGTTAAACAAAAACATTTATAAATATTTTCTTCAGAGCTCTCAGTAATTGTATTGAAGTTTTTATTTGGTGAGAAATAACTGGTGGAATATGATAACTTAAGCCACAATCTTATGTCTTCATTTATCCAGGACTGGTTACCATATCTCCTGCTTCCAGCACCTCAGACAATCTCTGATTTCAACTGGCCAAGAAATGTCTGCAGTAACTGTTTGTGGGTGACTGCTATGATGATACTTTTCTAAGAGACACTGGAACTTCACAGTTGTGTAAAAAGGATAAAAGAAAAGAAAATATCCACAGAAGTCAGGGAAACTTTCAGCAACACACGAATGTGTTAAATGAGCCTAGTTGTATAGAACCAAAAAAACTGCTTTTCAGCTGCATTGTTTTCAAACATGTTTTACTTAAAAGTCATTTGGACAGAGATTCCTAAATCATTACAAGAATGAGAAATTTAAAAATTACAAAACCTAAGAAAAGAGGCAAGAAATACCTAAAGCAAACAGTAAAATTGATGGAGCAATTAAACCTTTCCGCCTATGCCAAATTATAGGCCAAGTTGAGAGAATAAGATCTTGTTTGCTGTATGGAAAAATGGGCACCCTGGAGCCAGTCAATGGATTTTAGTCAGTTAATTGGAGCAATTCCCATACAGCATTTTTTATTTCCTGAGATTTCTTTATGAAAATATTGCAGAACTAAAAATCTTCATACAGCATAACAAATTCAACTTTAGTATGTATTGCCTGAGAATGGGCCCATTGAGAAACATTACTTTACATTTAAGTGAGGCTCAGGAGAACTTTTGTTCATTAAAAGCTCAATTAATTTCTTAAAATATGACATTTGTTTCAAAAGCACAACTAGCACTGGAATCAACAAGTTGGCAATTAAGTACTTACACCTTTGTCAATACAATGCTAAACTATAGTTTCTTTTTCTTACAAAAGGATATTTTCAATAAACATGAAAAAAATTATGCTAAGTACTATGAGAAAAACATAATTCTGGAGAAGATTAATTAATAAGTAATCATCAAGGCTAATTTTCTTTCCCAAGCATGAGCTCCACATATATTTATTGTTTTAAAGTGGTAGCTGATTTGTACAAAAGCCTGACAATTTTGAAAGCTAGTGTCTTTTGATGATGTAACAACTTTCCAAATCAAAGACTGATGATTTCCTATTGCAAAAAACTGGACCATGCTCATTTCCCGAAACACTGTGTTAGAAATGGAGGTGTAGTAAATTTGAAGCATATTAAAACAAACTCCATTGAAAAGGGGCAGGGGAGGAAATATTCATTGTCCCCATCATCCTTCATACCAACATCACTTTCTGAGCCTCTCAAAAACAGAACACCACAGAAAAAATGTCATCAGGGAAGCCTCTGTGAATAGCTAGAAAATTAAAGAGCAACTATTATATGAATTATGGACCCCAGCTACTTCTCTACCACCAACCATCAGTTGCCGAAAAAACCCCTCGTGTGACTGATACAGAGAGGGGAAAAAATCAAAACTCAGTCTGGTTTTCTGCTGGTTTTCCTAACAAAGGGGATGTGTTAATCACCTTTTCAGTAGTCTCATAAAGAAAACATCAAATTTTCTGCACTTAGGTAGTCTCCATGCCATATTTAGTGCATTTAAATTACAGAAGCAAAGATGTCTGGGCTGTCACTGGCAGGTATTTTGTTAGACAGAAAGCTGAACACAAGGACATCTGCTATCCAAAAACTGGCACCAGTCAGTGACCCTTGCAGACATGTAAAGACATGCAAATGATAGATAAGGCAAAGAAATTATGGTGGGAATTGGCAGCACTTTGTGGCACTGACACTGCATAATTTAGGGTGAGAAGCAGCACTCTGCTGCAGCAGGCAAACAGATCCAGTTTTCTTCATTTGCATAAAGTCAAAATAAGCACACTCCCCTGGGGAACAGGTGATCTGCCAAAACAGGGGGAAGATAAAGGGCAACAAGTTTGATGTTTTTGCCTCCAGACCACCTCAGGCAGACAAGAAGCAGCGAATTAGGGAGACATTCTGGGACACAGCAGCAGCAGGTCCCAGGTGACAGCACCTCACAGAGATGCTTGTTGGGGTCCTGCAGAAGTTGGCAGTCTCAGGCCTGTCACACAGTGTCACCTGCTGCTTCTTTTGTCTTTTCTTCACAGTATTTGGTCACCCCAGCCAACATTACCACTGCTATTATGTTGGCCTGGCTACAGGAGAGCTGTGTGCTTAGCAGGTTAGAACAAATCTTGTGCCAAGTCAGATCCCAAACCACAAAACAGACTCCTGGCTTTGGAATAACGTGTCACTTTTGGAATAACGCGTGTAATATGTCTCCCGTCAAATCCATTTCAACATCTAAATCACGTTAGCCAAACTTCCAAAATTCACTAGTGATTTTTCAAGACTGATAATAAATCCAAGCTCTGTACCAACAACAGCCAACAGTAATTGTTTGAAAAATGCAGTGACTGGGGAAGAGTAAAACTGAAATGTCTCTTGTTACTAAATAATGGAACTTCACATGTTATAATTTGAATAATTCAGTGCTGTGAGAGAAGTCTAATGTAAATGGGGAGAAATTCTCTCTTTTCCTTCACCCTCACTAGACTGGATTGCCAGTCTTACTCTTGTTTTGTACCCCTAGTGACATAAGCAGGGCAGGTGAATAACAGTGAAGTGTCTGCAGCAGATAAAAGTTGGCTTGGATGATTTTAGGCCTAAGAGAAATTATTTAACAGTGACTCAACACATCTCTTCCGTGAGAAGGAATAGTGCAACAATTACAATGGGTTGGGGGTTTTTTTGTTTGTCTGTTTTGGAGTTTGTTTTGTTTTGGGGGGTTGTTGTTGTGGGGTTTTTTGTTTGTTTGTTTTGTTGGGTTTTTTTCTGCATAGAGAAAAAAATCCTGATTAGTATCATGTTCTGGTTTTAGCTGGGATGGAGTTACTTTTCTTTACAGTAACCAATATGAGGCTGTGTTTTGGACTTGTGCTGCAAACAGTGCTGACAACACAGGGTTATTTTCACAACAGATAAACAGGTAAGAAACAAAGTTACTGCTTACTCCCAAAGCTATAAACAACATCTGCAAATTAACACCTACTGACAATGCCCCTTGAAGATACTTTTAGATGGCTTTTACTACCCCATTTGAAATACATTCTACTGCAGTCAGGAATACAAAAGGGTTAACAGCAGTGCCTTTCCTTGTTTCCTTGTGTCATATTTGTATTTCTGGGTAAGAGTAAGACAGAGTAGGGATATCCCATTTAATATTTATTATGTTGTAGGAAAATAATGGATAATCTCAGAACAAAAGGTAATTTGAATTTTTTATTTCTTTCCCCCATAATGCTGAGGCTGAAGATAGAAAAGCAAAGAAGGATACAGATACTCCAATACAAGTGAGTCCTTCTCTAAGTTAAATTTGAAGAATTTAATATCATTAAGAATTATGGAGGTTTTTAACCACAGATAACACGTGTATTCTTGTATGACAAATTATTCCCTGGGCACGCAGATATGGCACTTGGCCTTCCATACCTAGAATTTATATGAGATTTAAAAATCCTTAAAAATGGACAAAGTTACTTCTGTTACTTCAAGACAAAAGCAAAAATCTGAAAACATTGATTTCGCATTTTTTTCATTGTGTAACTCAGGTACGGGACAGTAAAATAAGAAATCCAAGAGACTTTCCTGCAAGTAAGGAACTTACCTGAGCTCACACATTTTGCACTGTGGTAGTTTCTGTCCATGGATCACGTGGTCAGGCAAGGTGTGGCTAAGTATGAGAGCCTGTTTCTGCTCTTAATTCAGACAGTATTCAGATGAATTCACATGGGGGTGCAAAAGAAAATGTGGAACATATTTAGGAATTTTTGCTGAAGGGTTCCTAAAGTTGTTGGAAAGAGCCAGATGATAGAAAGATTCAGATATTTTATACTCCCACCTGGCCCCAGATGCAGATACACAGAATAAGCTGCTGTTCATGGGAACAAAATGGCAAAGAAGAAAATGTAGAGTTGGGAAGAGCCCACATCCTCCATCACACTTCAAGTGTGCCATTTCCATGTGATAGGTTTTGCAAGCATTGTCAATAAACTACATCTTTGTCATGATAAACTTATGACCTAAAAAGTCAGGACAAAGACAGGAAGAATAAAAAAAATACAGAGAGAGGTGAAATTATTTACGCAAAGAATTAGTAATAATGTTGTTCCAACCATATTTCAAGTTTGTTTGTTTTGGTTTTGACCAAAGGAAACCCTTCCATGTTCAGAGTTGTCTCTTCTGGTTTAATGAAATCTGACTTTGTACATGTATGCAGACTTTTCCATATAAATTTTGCACTAACTAATTAGCTGAAACAATCCAGTAATGTCAGGAAGGGATCAGAAATATTTTTGGGATACATTCTAACATTGTATCCATATCTTCACATATTAATCGTGTGTCTTTTAAGACTGTGGACAGATTTTTCTGGGGCATGAATTTATTTATACTGTTATTTGGACCTGTTTTTCCAGCTAACTGTTCAGGGGACTGGGTGTGGGGATGAAGGCTGTTACCAGCTGATAGTGTCTGAATTGTAGTGAACTGTGTGCCTAAAGCTACCCAGATTGGAAGGATTCAGCTGTGGACAGAAGAGAAAGCAGAGCTGAGCTCTCACATGAGAGACAGATACATGAGTATGACATGAAAGCAGGCAGGGATTACGTCTGTTTGCAGCCCAGGCTTTCTTGCTGCAGCACAAAGTGGTCCTTTACCTTGCCAGAAACCTTCAAGGAGCTCGAAATCAGCTTTTAAATGCCTGGTGTGCTGAAAAAAAAAAAAAAAAAAAAAAAAAAGAAGAAGAAAAAAACCCCCCAAAACCCCCCCCAAAAAACCCTAAAAAAACCACAACGAAACAAGTTAGAACTCCAATAAAATTCCTACTTGGATTTTATGGAGTTTGTTTAAAGTGAAACATCATCAACCCCCAAAACTCTCATCCAGGACAACAATAAACTGAAAAGTATCAGAAGAATTGAACCATCCTGAACGAAATTATTACACACTACAGAAAAGTCAAGGGTTAAATCAGTGAATCAAAAACTTCATGGGTTACTTTGCAAAGGCTAAAGAAAAATTAGAACAAGAAGGGGAAATCACTATGTTTCACTTTAAAGCAATACTTGGAGAGGTGAGGGAGATATCCATAATTAGGCAAGCTCTTTAAGTAATTGCCCATTAAACCTTGCAAAAGAAAGACAAGACTGATAATCTAACAGTGAATTTTGCAAGAATTTCTGGATAAAAATCAAAGGCAATCAGTGTTGAAAAAGGGATTCCCAAAGAAAATGTGTTATGGGAGGGGATCTTGTTTTCATTATTGCTGTGTTTTAAGTGCAGAAGAACCAACACACATCAATGGAAGGAAAAAAATGCCTACTGTGTATCTGACAAGTGCCATTGGCTTGGAGGACACCACTGTGTTGAAATGCTGCATATCACCTTCTGTTTTAAGAGCCAGTTTAAAAAGGGTTTGCACAATATGCTTTAGGATCTACCCTGAATTAGGATTGATTTCTTTAATGGCCACAGTGGAGCAAGATGAAAAGAATGACTCAGACAAATGGGGGTCCACATAACCAGAATTGTATTTTATAATACCACTCTGTACCTGCAGAGCACTCCAACTTGCAGGCGGAGTCGCTATTAACTATCAATTGATTTTTATATGCTGAAATGCAACTTAGCTTCTAAGGGCAGCACACTGCACTGTAGCAGACTGAGAGATTTGTAACCCTCTCAATTAAGTGAACTGCACTGCATAGAAAACCATGAGAAGTCATCATAAATCACCCATAAACCAAAAAATTTCTAAGTAGTAAAGACCAAGATAATTCACTATGATGCATTACTAAATCATAAGTCATAATTCTAACATAATTAATGAACAAACATTCATTAGGGCAAAATAGCTCACTTAATCAGACAAGACACAAAAAGCCTACACCATAATTCCATCATACATATCCTCATCCTCTCTTAAGTCCCATTAAGTGTATATGTACAGGATACTTGTAATATCAAAACATTCAAGGACATGCAAGAAAATAATTATACTTTAATAGAGACAGGCAGAAAAAAAAAGTATTGTAAAAGAAGAGTTAAGGAAAAAGGAAGCTGAAAATCTGAGTTTATTGTGTTCACAATCACCAGTTGCAGTCTTTTAACATCATCTCCCCCATTTGGGAATTAAAAGGAGGAAAAAGCAAGCAAGTGCACTTCCCTCAGGCAGAGGTGTTTGTTTAGCATTTTGAAAGACTGCATAAGATTGGATCTGGCTTCTATAGATCCAAAGAAGAGTCTTAAGAATGAAATTTTATCCCAGCAACCACATGGCAAAAGCAAAAAGTAAAAGCTGTCAAAAAGAAAATGTGCCCTTAAAAATCTGCCTGGGGATCTTGTTTGAGACAATGAAAGCTTTATCAGAACTTCAGAACCACTGAACATTCTGAGTTGGAAGGGACCCATTAGTGCTTTTAGGGAAGCCAGAAGCAAGATATTCTGTGTCAGGGAAGCAGGGTCTGTACTACTCTGAGAACTAACTGGAAGATCACAATCAACACATTTCCTTCAACAGAGGTGACACAGAGCATGCTGGAGGCATTGTAAGGACTACAGTGGGGAAAAGCACAGGGAGGATATGTAATAGAGAAGAGTATAAATAGAAGTCACTCATAAAGATGTTCACAATTGGTATTTATAGTGGCTAGCAAAAGTTCCTCTACATCTATGTCATTCTGTTCACCTTAAAACAAAACAAAACTGAAAAAAACAAAACAAACAAAAAAAAACCAAACCAAACCAAAAAAACTCAAACACAACAACAACAACAAAAAAAAAAACACAGAGCTGGAGATTGGGCATTCAAATAAATTTACATAGAGTACTTCATCAGGTTTCTTCATTAGCAGCTGCCCAGTTTTGTTTGTGGTTTTAATCTGCCCAGACAACCCCATCCTTGTAGCAGTACATGGAAGCGTGCCTTATGTAGCTGTGATGTCTCTGCCTGCAGAAGGACCACAAGACTTCTGCCACCAGTCGTAAATATAAAGAAAGGTTGTAGTTAGTGATGCATCTGTGTAAAACTTTACTTGAAATATTGAGAAGAAACTATTAATGAATAATGGCCAAGTGTTTTCATTTTCAGCTCATTAGAGGAGCTGTGTCGTTTCAAGTTTTCTTGCCTTTTGAGTGTTTGCATTTTTGTAGTCGCAGTTTCATGTAAACTATGTATATATTTAGAATTGTTTATATATTTCTCTGGGAGGAAAAATATGATTGATGGTGATGTTCACCTATGAGGTCGAAGAGGTGGCAACCTGTGTAGCCAATCTTTTGCCTTCTGATAAAGTGTATATAAATGGAGTCAGAAATATTAAAATAGAGCTTTCCTGTCTGACCTTCTGCTGCCTGCCTCATCCTTTGTGTGTCCCTAACAGCAACAGAGCTGTCCACACTAGAGCTTTGCTGATGGTTTGTCAAGCCAGAGTGTTATTCCTGGATATTACCTCAACAGCTGCCCTTCTATTTATCACCACTTCCATAAAACATTTTACATCACAACAAAGAGTTTTCACACTGACTGGTCCTAATACTCTTGAGCTGTATTTTATACTCAGCTTGAGGTCAGTCAGGTTTTCATGGAAAGCTGTGTGTCACTTTCTAAAGAATGGTGTTTTTTCAGATCTCTTCAGGTGGAATTATAAGCTTTTATGCCTGGAGCCACTTACTAAAAACTGAAATCCCAACTTTTTAATAATGGGTACCGATAGAAATAATGTCCCCATATTAACAGACCTGCATGAGATCTGCAGATCTAGGGACTATGTTGTTAATTCCTGGGACACGAGGAAAATTCACCCTCCTACAGGAGCAGATCATCACACCAAGAAACACCAAGAAACAAGAAACTCCAACAAACACCACCTGCACTTCTGATAAGAAGGTTCATGGCGCACAGTTCTGGATTTCTCTCCTGAAATACCTGTTCTTGCATCTAAAGAAAGGAAAGGAAAAGTAAGGATTTGTACTCATGGCAAGATTTGATTAATTTAATACCTGTTCACTGAAAATTAGACAGTAGGTGGGTTTTTTTTATTGAGGCTGCTCATGGCCATCTGAACATAAAGATTTCTTACCACCTCTGACTTGAGTCTGGTTTAAACAGCTGGCCTAGAACAGAGCGACTCCACTTTACATTAACACACCTTTGAAAAATATAGATGCCTCATGCCTGTGTTTCCTTTTTCTAAGGTTTTCTACCTGGAGGTGATTAGAGAAGTAGCAGCAGTTATTTTTACTTAAGAAAGATTCTAGAAATATATTGAGAAAAAAAAAAAAAAAAGAACAATCTAAAAAAGAAAGTAATTTTCTAATAGTAAAGCTAAACAATTACTCCCTAACTGCACACACTGTTCCCATGAAAGAACAGTGAGACAGTTTGCTGCTATTTCCTAGGTAACAATCATACATACAGAAATAAATCCCACTGAATTCTTGTGAATTAGCCTTAAAAAATAGATTACACATGAATACAATCCACAGCATAAGTGGTGCTGTGCAAAAGCTGAAGGAATTAATAAGGTGTTCTCAGTACTTTTGATAAGTTGCAGCAGCAGCCTGTGCAACCTTTGTTACTTAGAGGGAAAGGAAGGGCTTTTCTTCCCCTCAGTCTCCTTCAAATATACTTGCTGCAGAAAGTAGGATTTGTTAACCTTATAACACTGACATTTTAAAAGTACAGATAATTATAAACAAGGTGAGAAAACCCTACCAAATGGGTTTAAGTGGAATACTTATAAAGTCTCTTTTTTTTTTTTTCTTTTCAGCAGCTAAATATCTACTAGACAACTTTAATGAGGCAGCACAAACAGGAACTATCTCAAAAGACATTCACCCAGAGATAACACAATCCAATTTCTGTTTGGTTCAGAATTTAACTCACAGTAGCAAGCATTTATCCTGTTTAATTAAAGGAAACATTCATATAAGGAACATGAAGTTCTTGAATATGAATTTAAATATAACAGACTAAGAAAGCAGTTAAGATTAAGAATGGACTACAATTACAAATTAAATTACCCCCAGTCCTTACACTTCAGAAAATTCAATAGCTGTACAAATATTATAAGCTTTGAATACAAGGTATCAGGTCTCAGCTAATGCAATCTGTTCAGATCAGTTGATTGTATGACTTTGGCTCTGTGTGTATAAGTAGCCTAAAATTATTAATACTGGAGTGGTTGCCAAATCTTTCAGTTACATCTGTAATTATGACTCCTTCTACCACAAAGCAAAATATGGTTCTGCTCTGAAACAACTCAGTAGATTTGCTCTGCCAGTGTTTAGCCAGATTTTGTCACTTTGGTACCAGTTTCATAGATTTCACTAAAACTAAGGCATAAAACCTAAGGTTTTGTTTCCTTCCAGGCATATCAAGAAGGTGTCTGGGAACAGCCAGAGAGAGTTGTTGGGACAGAGTCATACTTTACCAACCTGATTGCCACCTACCAGCTGGGATGACTGGTTGCCTGGATGATGGGAGAACTGTGGATGTTGTTTATCTTGGATTTATTAAGGTTTTTGATTTTTCTACAGCAGCCCTGGAGCAAAATTAGAAAGATATAGACCAGAAAAACAGACAATATAAAGGCTTGAAAATTGGCAGGACAGCCCAGCTCAAAGGTTCATCTCCAGACTTCAAAGTCCATCTAGTGGCCAGTAACCAGACAAATGAATTCTTCAGGAGGCAGATAATTCTTCAGCAGGGCAGTGATGTCCAGTAGTTTTATTAATTACCTGGATTATAGGACAGAAGGCAGTCTCAGCAAGTTTGCAGATGACACCAAACTGGGGAGAACAGTAAAATACAGTGGAGTGCAGGACTTCAATTCAGAAGGACCTCAGCAAGGTAGAGAATTTCACTAAGTTCAACAAAATCAAAAGCAAATGCCAGCACCTGAGATGGGACAGCCCAAGACACAAGATACAGGATAGGGAATGACTAATCAGGGAGTAACTTTGCTAAAAAAAGCCTTTGAGTCCTGGTGGACAAATTCAACATGACTTAGAAATGGGCCCTTGAAGACCAACAGCACCCTGGGCTAGTGGAAGTTGCAACCTGGAGGTCCAGGAGGGTGGTTCTTCACATCTTCTCAATACTTGTGAGAGCACAACTGGAGCTCTGTGCAGTTTTGGGCTCCCCAGCACAAGACATGGACATCCCAGAGCAAGTCCAGCACAGCCCAGCCAGGGTGGTCCAGAGGATGGAGCCCTTGGCAGAGGGGACAAGCTGAGAGATGTGAGTTTGCTAAGCCCAGATAGAAGACAGGTCAAGGGACCGACTGCAGTCTAGAGATAATTAATTGTGGGATGTGAAGACAGACTATTCTCAAGGATGAACAGTGGAAAGATGCAAGACACCATGGACACATTGGAATACAAGAAGTTAGACACAAGGAAAATGGATGGTCAGACACTGGAACAGAGATCCAGAAGTTCATCCCTGAAGTTATTCAAATTTCAACAGGGCAGCCTTGTCTAGCTGACTCTTTTATGAGTAAGGACTGGATCAGTAGGCTTCAGAAGCGCCTCGAAACCCCATGATGACTATGATTCTGTGATTCTAGCTCTGGATTCAGCAAACAAAAAAGGTAAATGAGGTATCTCAGTATATCAGCACGTTGGTGTTTCTACCTAAACTGTCTACAGAACTGATTTCTGAAGTTCTGGTTTGTGTCACCCTTAAAGATGGGCTCTGTCTGCTGAAATGATTATTGGGCCCCCTTTACTGTGCTTATCTGATCATGTGGTGTGTATTCTCCTACTGCTGCCTCCTAAACTAATTAATTACAAAGGTACCAAACCATCACCCCATCACAAGAATGAGGAAGACAAATGTGAAAAGATCCAGAGATGCTCACAAAACCACACAAAAAGTTTTGGAGAAATCTTGGAATTCCACATATGCTCCCTGAATCTTTAGTGTAGCCCTAAACTTTCAAGTGTTCTTTCTTCTTCAGGAGGTCGACACAATTTTGCAAAGGTAAAGCAACTTCTGAAAATCCATAGGTCTCTCAAATTACCCAAAAATAAGACAATTTAGTGGCAGATTATTGTAGGTGACATTATGTGACTAGCATGGCCAGGGTGTAGAACTAGAAAATGAAGGTAGGAATGAAAGTAATGCAAAAGCAAAGTGGAAGAAACGCCATAGGGTACTGCACATACGGCAAGTCCTCACCATATACTTTTGCAGAATTTCCAGAGTCCAGTCTCATTTTAGGCTTTGTATGTTGAATCAGCCAACCAGTCAAGGGTCCCCATAGACTGAGTGCAGCTGTTTTAAAACAGAATCCATGGGTTTTGACTCTGCCTTTCAAAGGGTGACTGGCCCAGCCAAATGCATGTCTAGCCCCATCCCTTTCACTACACCAGGTAATGTGAAAAGCTCTTTAAGGTAAGCCTGCAGCTGTTAGCTAGCAATGATAAATGCAGTGAATGCATTACCGTGAATATATTATCCTCACCCTCTGATTCCCACAATAAATTAAAAACCGGATCTATTTGAATTGTTTGTGTGTGGGGAGAAAGTTCAAAATCAGCAAAGTGTGACTGTATTGTAAAGTTAAATTTGTAGGTAGTTCTCATTTAAAGTTTTATGGGCTTGCGAAGATTGGATAATATGTCAGAACAGTTAGGAGGGGATTGGGAATCCTATTTGCAGTTCTCCAGCAGGCTCAGTCCTCAGGCTGATCTGCTAATAAAGGCAACCCTTGGACCATGGAAGAACTACTGAAGCAAAGCAAGGTGTAATGGCCAGATGCAGTATTAATACCAATTGTGAATTACATATTATTTAGGCCAAGCAGTGATATAAAAAAGGATATTTCCAGTGCTGGCTAAATGAGGAGAGAGAAGAGGAAACTGCTGACTTTAATCAGGACTTGGTATGCTTGGTTTCTCTGTGAACAACAGGAAGAAATACCCATTTCTCACTTAAGCTTATTGATACAGAAAAGGCAGGCCAACATCTCAATAAATATCAGGGTGATACATGAAAGGCTGCTGAATTGTTTCAAAAAAGATGATGTACTACTAGGAATTCAGTTAGAGGAAGGCAGAGACAAAGAATGGTGGGAAATGGAACCAGGACAATGAGGATGAAGCTTAGAACTGTATTATCACTCAAATATCTGTAGTATCTGTACTGTTTACTCAATATATTTGACATTAAGGCTAATCATCAGCATGGGGGCTTGTAATGAATCCATTGAGGGCTTCATTACTCATAGAGGGACCTGTCCAGCCTGTGGTTTGAGACAAAGAAAACGAAGGCAACTCACCTCAGTACTGTACTCTGGTATTTCACTTCACCCAGGAAACATTAGGCACCCCTAAACACTATGGTCTTTGTACTGTGCTGTAGTAGTAAACTTAAAAGACTCTGCCCATGCACAAAAAGGAATTTGCACCAGACTTTTATGAAAAAAATATTCCCGGCTCTAAGCAAGCCAGATAGGAGAAACGCTATGGGATAAAGATTTGAAACAGTGCACAAAGCACCAAAGTTATAAAATTCTAGTTAATATACATGAGAAAGTAATTAGTATGCATTGAAGCCTTGGGAAGAAAGCAGATGCACAAGCATTTTTACTGTAGATAAACACAGTGTGGCTGCTACTGAATGTAAAATACAGAAGACAACTTTTTTCTCCTTATTCCTCGTCATGCTTGATGATCTTGCAGCAGTTTGGGATGGTAATTAAGTAACAAACTCATGGAAATTAATGTTTTACCTAGTCCATTTAATCTCACTCCCAGGATGTGAATGTATGGGATGAAATCAAGAATCCCTGTGATGTTCCTGATGTCTGAAAGTTACAGTTGCTCTGTGCTGAGAAAAGATGCAGATATAAAGATTTTCCACATTTAGGATATGAAAAATTTTTGTGAAGTGTGTGGAGGAGTTCTTCTACTAAAGATCTGTAATAAACTCTGGCAGCCTTCATCACTGTTCTAAAAGGTAATAAGAGGTAATAATTTTAATAAGAAGTAATAATTTAAATAAAAGGTAATAATAATGATAGTAGTTTCCTTTGCTTTCTCTGCTTTCCTTGTTTTTACTCCATTATTCATGTTGTTTATTAGTGGGCTTTTGAGGCTGGTTCAAGACCATCCTCACAGACTTCCAGCCTTTTGAAAGAAAAGTGGATAAATCACTCTAACCCCAGAAAAACCTATGGAGAAAACAATTTTCTTTACCTTCCCCAGAAAATTAATGTGCAGATTACACCAAGAATAAATATTCTGAGAAGCTGCTGTTACCTTGGTATTTGAGCTTACTATAGATATTCACAACATATGGGGTCAAATCTAATCTTTCCCACTTCTCTTGACTGTTACTGTTGGATCCATAACTAAAAAGGGGGTAAGTCATTATAGCTGCCTTCTCATCTGGCACTTATGGAACATGCTAAGCAGAAGCAGTATTTGGCTTGTTTCAGGACTTGAAGTGCAAGATATTCAATGTATGCCATAGTAGTGGGACATTTAAAAAGTAGAGATCAAAAGATGCAGCCTATGGCACGCTGAAATACTCAAGAAGTATTGAAAAGCAAAAAAAGGAATTAAAGGTTTGGTCCGTGCTCTGTCATTGTTGAAGATACATCAAAGAGAAGGGAAATTTAGGGTTAGACTGTGGTTTACACTGATAATTAAGGTGATTGATTTTATATTGCTTGCAAGTGCTCATGTTTGAAACCCAAATTAAGTCTTGACGAGAGGAGTTTTTGTTGGCTCTCCTGTTGTCTGATGAGGCTGCCCAGCATCCTCAGAACACACCCAGAGGTCAGGTCCCCCCACTCATGACTGATGGCAGTGCACTGGAAAAAAGGTACAAACCAGCAGAGACAAAAGGCTTTTGTGTGGAGAAAAGAAAGAGATAAAATGTGATTCTCTGACAGATTGTATAAATCTGGTCATATCTCTAACTTCTTAGCAGCCCTGGCAAGGGGAGCAGCATCAGAGTCTGAATAGAGGATGTTGCCCAGTCTCCTGTGAAAAGCTTTGCCTGTGCCACCCACAGTCCTGCTGAAAACCAGCTCTGAAATGCAATCACTCGTCTTGCCAAAAGCATCCTCCCCCTGCAGTAGTCCCAACCTTCCTTCTCCCTCCCCTTGCCATTAAGCAAACATTACAAACCCATTCAGCACTTTCTATTGTTGCCGGAAGAGCATTTCTGCTACTGACTTATATAGCAGAAGAGGTACAAGTAGCCACATGTTCATCAGACACCTTAATTTACACTCCTTCCAAAACTAGCACATATCTGAGAGCTCATCAGTTTCTAAAACAAATTACACAGCACTTACGACTTATGTCAAAACTGAAGCAAAGCTCAGCAGGACTTAACATTCTCAGCAAAGACTAAATAGCATGGTGAGAGATTCCTAAGGCCTGTTCAGAAGGCTTTTTTAAAATATGCATATGGACACCTTTAGCAAGAACATTTCATCATGAGTATCTAAAGACAAATTGCAGTTGTCAAAAGCAGAGGACAGAGAACATCTTTGTGATTTTTTTTGTTTTGTGATAAATTTTTCTCTTGCTCACAGAATATCATACCTATCTTATCTTACTGGTATTTCAGGGCACATTGTACCATGAATTCCACATTCCACATTCTTTGTGCCCCTTCAAGTATCAAGACAAATTTGTCCTGCTGCTCTGGGGTACAAAGATTTTTCCAATACCTTGAAATAAAACTTCAAAAGAAAACAACCCAGGTGAAAGAGGAAAAGAGCTATCTCATGGTCTTTGTGTATGTATTGCAAAGAAGAATCTGCAAAAAAGTAATAGAACACATATATTTAAAATCAATGTCTCTGCAGACAGCATCCATTCCCCATTGTTTGCACTTTGGCTTGGGAAGTCTCTATTTTCCTCAGTGTTAGGCTAACTTTTAGGGTCTTCAAACACTGGGGGAAATGGCTGAGAAAATAATTTCCTGCCTTTGGGGATCCATCCTGTTGGGGATATTCTAACCAGACTCAGTCATAGGGACAAAAGAGCTCTTCTGATGAGCCCCATCTCTTTTCCAGCATCCAGTGACTGGTCTCCCAAATACCATGCTTTTTTCTTCAACTGTATCCTGAGTGCTCTTAGTCGAGGCACAACCCATTTGGTATAATTCAGATTGGCATTTAAGGTTAATTTTAGGATTACACCAATATCTGGGAAGTGTCATTCTAAGATGGTGGACAAAATTTTCGTCTAGCATCTATTTCTGCCCCATATTTATTTTTTTAAGCCCACGTTCTGCAGACAGCCATGGAAGTCAAGGTAGGAGGATACATGCATGGGTCTCTGAAATTAAAGGCTGTAGTTTTGTTCTACGTGATTAGGTTCATAGAAAGAAAGGGTAGGAAATTGCTCAAGTTCATTTGGGCCAGAGAGAAAATATTCTTCACTTTGTTGCAGGATTGTGTAACCAATTTACATGGACTGGGCAACTTATCCTTCACAGACGTTAGCTGCTCTAAACCCCCAAAACCAAAAGAAATCTTTTCATTGACTTCAGTGGTTTTGTATCCAGTTCATACTCTCCAGTGCAATCGGTATTTCCCACTCAGATCAATAAAACGCAAAGCAAAATATTCACTATGTTGTGTAATCCATCCTGTTCCAGCTCTGCAGCAGACAAATGAGATGTCTTTTATTGAAGCCTACAATGAATAAATGAGACTTTCTGCAAGTTTTATATGTTCATCAATGTTCATTACTTCTCAATTGATTTTCTAAGGTCTGAGATATCCTTCTACCTGCATTTAATATATGCCCTTACTTTAGTTTTTTTGACTGCAGTTGAAAGTCTCCCAGCTCTGATTCCAGGCTGAAACTTCCCTATTTTTTTATGGCTACAAGATGAAATAGTACTAATTGCATCCTTCACTAAAGAAGAGTGGATACCTTGTAACTCATCAAAATAGGCAAGTGAATGAGCTTACTGAACAGAGTATCTCTACCAGGGAAAAAATTCATATTAGTATCACAGAGTATTCACAGAAAACAAAAATTGAATCCGCCCATAGGGCTGAAATTGAGAAATTCTTTTTTCTTAATGTTGTGCATTGAATCAGGGAACAAAAATGGTGGCACTCTAAGTCACATGGATAATTTAAATTATCTTAAAATTTCAAAGACAAACATTCAGGATGTCTATCTGACTTGGATTTTTCAGGCCAAAATTATTTTGAAATATAAGCTAGTTTCCACATTTTCATCCACTGTACAGTTTGTTGAAGCCCCTGATGCATAAGTAGGAAAAATGACAGATTTCCATACAAAGTGAACCTTTGGGGAGAGTATCTAGTGACCTGTTGGGTCAGACTGTATCAGAATTTCTGATTCTTGTTTCAGACCCTCTGATTTTTGCTTTTTTAACATTTTCCAGAGCTTCTGTTTCATCTGCCCTGGGGAACAGATATTATCTGGGACTAGCAACAGCAGCAGAGAAAGAATACCTGCTGTCTAAAGTGAGGGGTCAGGACAGAGAGGCTGAGTGTGTGACAAGGGGGTGCATTGTCTCAGCAGTGGTGCAGGGACACCTTCCCTTCCCTTCCCTTCCCTTCCCTTCCCTTCCCTTCCCTTCCCTTCCCTTCCCTTCCCTTCCCTTCCCTTCCCTTCCCTTCCCTTCCCTTCCCTTCCCTTCCCTTCCCTTCCCTTCCCTTCCCTTCCCTTCCCTTCCCTTCCCTTCCCTTCCCTTCCCTTCCCTTCCCTTCCCTTCCCTTCCCTTCCCTTCCCTTCCCTTCCCTTCCCTTCCCTTCCCTTCTCCTTTCCTGCTGCCCACTCCTCCTACTCTGCTGCCAAAATGGTCAGAGCTGAGAACCTTCACTTCCCAAACACTTCACTGAAATTATTAGAATTTACCATGCAGTCCTGGAAAAATATTGATTTAGAGCAGCAGAGATTGTGGGCATGGTATGGTAGGCAAGAACAAGAAGCCAAAGGAAAACATGGTGTTGCAGCCTTGGAAACAAAATATGCCTCAAGAAATCAGGAAAGACCAGAGGCTCATTTTCTATATTCTCTCTTTTAGCTTAAAAAGAATTTTTGCCTCCAGATGGTAACTAATTAATATCAAGTAAATGTCAATAAAGGTGGCTAAAACCCTTTTTGAAGCAGCCATTCCTCACACAAGTCACCCTTTTCTCTTCAACCAGCACTGCCCTCCTTAGAGAACAAACCTCACTGCCATCTTAATTATGAATTTGACTGGAAACTCCACAGTATAGAGGGACTGGAAATTTTCAGGGGCTCTCCTTTGGTGCTGGTTTGATTCTAGCACAACAGAGTCTTAGTCTCAGATGGAATGCCCAGCTATGATGAATATACCAGCAACTAAAAAAATATTAATTTCAGTAATAATAGTACTCTTATTCTGATTGACCTCAATCCAAGAATACAAGTCCCAAAGATACCAGAGGAAAATTTAAACACTCTTTTTTTAAACAGTGCTGGTTTTTGTCCTGAAAATAGACTCTCACAGACACTATAAATACATTCAGCATAATGGTCAACAGTTTCTAGCACTGCTCTGTGAATCATTTTAGCTATGCTGCTGACTCCTAAAAGTGAAACCAATTTAATTTTAATTTTACTTCATTTTGCTTGGAAAGATTTTTCAACACAGGCTTTGGGGCTTTTATTTTGTTGTTTTCTTTTTGTTTTCTCTTTTTTTTTAAAGCACTGCTGTTTCAGGTTTTGCTGGCAAATAGTGCTGAACTCATTCAGTCTGTTCGCCAGAGTTAAGGTCACTGCAGCTTTAGTTTTACAAAGAACACCATTTCTCTGTTTCCCTGTTAATCTTGGCCTGAAAAGACCACACAGTACCCTTCCCAACTGAACAGTTTAGCCTTTGTTCCTTTGTTTGGGTTATACCATTAATCTGCTAGGTCGATAGCAAAAACGTGTGAACTGCTGGTGTCCCAGATGATTGACAGGCAATTAGCAGCTTCTAGAGAACCCTGCTTTGAATTCCCCAGATTTGTGACTGTGTTGGGAGGCAGAGGCTGCTGATCTGACTTTTTTTTTTTTTTTGTAAACTTTTGCTGCAGTACTAAAAATGGGATCTTTGAAAGAACTAGTGTAACTATTCTCAGGAGCTTCAGCTGCGTGAGACCCACAAAACTGAACCAGAGGTGCGAAAAGCTTAACTGTAAGCAAATAACCTGTATCTACTCAGAGTTCTCAAAAAATAAGGTTTGCAAAGTAGAATTAAGTTTTAATCTTTGCCCAAAGAGCAAGTAAAATTCCTCATTAAAACCCAAATCTGAGAAAACATTTTTCTCTAACTGCCACATTGTGGGAAAAGGTGTGCAACCCATGAACAACGAAATTTTTACGCTTGATAGTTGTTTGTGAAGTTCTCATTTTTTTATCTTCCTGTTGCTAATTTCTTATTTAGATAATCACCTACTTCATGGTCTGTTAAGCTCTGCTAAAAACTAATAGCGTGAACAACACTTTAAAATGGCATTCTCCACTGATATATCTGGTTTTTTTAAAAGTTAATACATTTGATAGCATGTAGATGTGTTCAATGATAGCAAATTTCTCTGTATGTAGAACACGTCTAAGACATGAGAGTTACATATCCTTCCCTGCCAACTTTTTAAAATATTTTATTTCCTCAGTTTTTTTTTTTTCATGTGTATAAAGCTTCATCAACTGAAGTGTGTGAGTGTAGGTCATTTCTAACAGACTCATGTGCTCCTGAGAATGGCCCAGTGGCAATTTCATAATTTTTTAATGGGGTTTGGACTTGGTCAGCCACCACCAGAACAGCTGGTCACACCTTCACCAATTCACATTTAATGTGCACAAATCTCCACTGACTCCAGCAGGGAAAAACCCGTGAGACCTGCTGGCCAAAGCTCTCCAGGAGCAGCAGTGCTGGATCTTACCCCCTCTCACCTGGAGAGTCGTGTCCCACAGACATGCACAGCTCTGCCAGTTACTGCAGGGACAGAGGGAGAATTTGTGAGAAAACTGCAATGGCTGTGTCCCAATCCCCTCCCAGATCTGCTGCAAAGATTGCTTTTGTACAGACACAGAACAGCCAAATTCTTGGGGGTTCAGCTTCAGCCCGTTAGACTCAGGAGTCAGACGCTGCAAAGAGCATCCAATATACTTTGCGAGGATGAAGGCAGGACCTGAAGGAAGTTTGGATTTCTGTCTTTGGTTCCCAAGAGAAATGGCATTTTAAAACCTGAGGCCTAAACCACCACGTTGTCACAGTCTTACAGCTTTAAAAACAGCCATAAAAACAAGCTGGGTTAGAATTGCAAGATGTTTGGAAGGGAATATAATGGCACTGCACTTCCATCAGGTAAGGGCTGTTTTCAAACAAATGGAGCACAATCTGTTTACACTTACGCTTCTCAGAATACCTTTGCATGTTCCTTTTGTGAGCTGAGTGATGTTTTATGTTAAAATGGCCATGTGTTAAAAGGTTCAGAAAAATTCAGCAGTGTTTCTTGTAATCCAACATCTGCAAACCTTTTCAGATGCTCCACAGTGAAAATAATTTTCTCCAGCTAGAACTTTCTATTTCATTACATGAATCTCTTTTGGCTTTCCCTCAAGCAAATTTTATTGATGTAATAATTTAGGTTGTTTCCAATTAGGCCTTGGAAATTAGGTATTCTAAACATTTCCATTAGAAATTCTTGATATTAATTTAACCACTACTTTGTTATACAGCTTTGCAGCAAGTGCACTTACTTCAAAAGATAACCAGGACAAATCCTGAAATAAATTCTTCTTTTCTTGTAGCATCAAGGGAAGAAATGGGAACGGATAGAAACAAAGTGTGTTTAGGGAAGAGAGACCTTTTTTTTTCTCAGCTGCTATTCATTTCACCTTTTTTTCAGACATTTTTATTACATGGCTATCTGCTGATAGAGCTGAAACGAATCCCCCCACACTCCTGTTATTCCAAGATAAGTATAATGTTCAGCCTTGCCCTCCTATTCTCTTAACTTCCAAGTGGCTCAAACGTTTCAGCCTTCTTTTTCTGATTGATGTGAAAAATAGATAAGTACTAGAAAGGAAAAAAAAAAGAAAACAAAACCTAAAACAGATGTACCAGCCAAGAAATTATTTTAGAAGCTATGAAGTTTCACAACCTGAATACATTTAAGTATTTTAAGTAATTCCCATATTATTAAATTTTCTGAGGAAAAAAAACCCCAAAACTACTTGCTCTCAATGAAAAAACTTTAAGAAAATGGCTCTGATTCTGCCTCCTGTGACACCAACCTGAAGACAAAGATATTTTAAGCCCACAGCAGCTCTGAGTCAGAAAGTACTCCTCATATTGAGGAGGGCATTTATGAACCCATTCATCATTGTTATATACCAAGGCTTGTCTGCCGCTGCAGAAATTCTTCTGTGCCTCACGGTACCCTTACAATTTATCTCAGTTACAGCTGCTTTCATATTCACCAAGAGACACAGCTGTCTGCATCTAATCTTGATCTGTGGGATCTTGATCTGTGGCAGGACTGAGGAGCAGCCCAGACCCCTCCACGTCCTGCCCGGCTTCAGTGTGATAGCACATTCGGCCACAGCTCCCCCCAGGACAGGGTTTTATCACAGTACAGTGCAGAGATGCTCAGCAGGGCCACAGTGACCAAAGGCACCTACAAGGGCAAAAGCACCACAGGAAGCTCACATTCAGTGGGAATGCATTAAGGGTTTGAGCTCAAAAAAGCCTCCGAAGCTGCTTTTCCATCCAGCTCCTCTCAGGGGATCGAAGCCAAGATCCTTTGCTGTCTTTGTCACCCCTGAGGCTCAGCTCTACAGGCAGGAAGGTCACTAACTTCTCTCAGGTGTGTCTCACCTTGATCTGAGACAGTGGGCTCCCTCTTTAACATTCATGTTACAGTTCTGGTTCCTTTTTCTCTGCCGAGGTCGGGATTAAGACACGGGAAACATAGATGTTGAGTTTGGACCTGGATATTTATTGTTTCTTATCTATGTACAGTCTCATGAAGTGTGAGCTCCAACTAGCAAGTCAGAAAACAAAGGTAAAATGGAGGGCTTCTAACTCTTTCCAAGGTTATTTAAGCAATAATTATCCAATAATAAGATGACACCTATATTGTTTATACTTTTGACCCAATAATGACCACTCAAGGCCCACAATGTGGACCTTTTCCACCCAATTACAGAAAACCACCCAAACCCATGAAGAAGAGGGAAGAAGGTGAAGAAGGACTTAGACAATGCCTTAAATCCTCCATCTTGACTCACACACATTACTGTATACTAAAAAATAAATCTAAGTTTTTTCACCCTGTGAGATCACACAGTACTATTCAAACTACACACCCACAACCCCATTGCTATCACTCAATTTTGGAAGCCTGTTCTAAGGCCTCCAGTCAAATGTGATGCTTGCCTGAGGGTCAGCACCCCTCAGCTCAGAAAACTTGAAATTTTCAGCCTCCAGGGTTCCAACACACTCACTTGTCCCCCCTCTCTGTTCATTGTACCTGAACTCCAAAACCTTATCCATGCCTGGATGACTGCAGGGAAGGGCAGTTTCCCTTCAGTAGAGGATTAGATCCCTTCCAGAGTGCAGAAGGTAAAAAGACAACTTCTCTCCCTGCTGCCCTATTTTACAGGCCCTTTAGTGCGACATAACATAGATGGTACCACAAAGTAACCACAATCAGGTACCCCAAAGAGTTCAGCTGCCTGGCCCAATACTCTCACTCCAGGTGTTTTAAATTATATCATTATTCAGCAGCTTTCAGAGAGAAGTGCTGAATCATTACCTTCGCTCTCACTGGAAAGAGGGAGAAGGCTGCAAGACCTTGTGCCAACATGTAGGAACACAAATGACCTAAAATTTGGGCACAAAAATAAGGTCAAACCTGTTGGGTAATGGACCCCCTAAAGCCAAAAGTATGAGAATTTTAATGCAGATTTCAAGAAATATGCCTTCCATTACCCCTGACTTGATCCCTCCATCCCAGGGGATTCATAGTTCCCTATGAACATCATCTCTCAATGCATTTCAAAAAAAACTAAGCTTCAGACACCTCCCATCCTTGTTCATCCCCATCGTGCTTGCTCCCTGCTGCAAGTTCCTTTTCCGTGAGTTGATTTCCACTCTGTGCACCCCATCCTTGTACCTGTGCTCACTCAGCACTCGTCTGCTGAAGCCAAGCAAGGCTTCTGCATCCCATTCTCCTCTTGGTTTCTCAGGCTGCTGCCCACCCACTTGGGGGATATCAAGGGATGCAGTGGATACATTACCCAATAAGAGAAAAAACACAGAATCATGTCTCTAGTGCTTTAAACGTGCTTTTCCTTTTTTGCAACGTTGTGTTTCAGATCCAAAACATCTATTTTTTTCTACAATGAAGAGTAACACAGCTTTCAGAATCAAAATAGACAAAAGTATTAGTTATTGGAAATTCAAAAAAGAAACCCGTATATAATGAATAAATTCCCCCATTGGAACAAGGTGCTCAGTAGATTCCCATTTCAACACACTGCCTTGTTATTTACACTTAAAGCATTTGGTTTTCTGATGTTACAATACATGCATCTTTATAAAGGCAGTGTGGGCTCTGTGACACCCAGGAACTCCTCACCCGGTGCTACTGCTTTATGGCCAGGTGAGATACAGGAACCTGCCAACGACACCCCTCCCTCTCTCCCAAAGTATATTTTGATAGGACTTCTTTAGCATGGAATTAACTGAATATCAGGAATAATCATTAGCCTAGAGAGCCTGTTCCTTCTCTGGAAACCATGCCACCTGAGCTGCATACATCTTCTACTCACAGCAAAACAGGCACGTTTTCTTAGTGTAACAATTTTTTATTATTATTATTTCAGTTACTTTTTCACATAAAACTTAATGTAAGCTACAAAAATCGTGAAATGAAGAAATGGCATTAAAACTGCAAACTTAAAATTTAGATTAAAAAAATCAGTCTTTCCCTGCTAACAATGACCATTTAAAATGAACTGTATTTTGATGGATTCATTTAATAAACATACCATACACTTCTCAAAAATAAATAAAGAACAACATCAGAAAAACCAATACTATCAACAACATGAAGCATTTAGTCATCTTCTCTTCTTTTCTTTGAAAGACATAAATGAAATTTCTAGGCACAGTTTTAGGCATTATAGAGGACACAGAGGCAATAGGTTAGTGTGCACTGCGCTGTACAAAAATACAGTCTGAATAAATTACATTGCTAGCCATAAGATTAGACTTCACTTACCAGTCAGTTCATTGCATGTTTAATAATATACAGTTACATGCTAATCCATATATATCATTTATATTTCAAACACATAGGTCTCTCTATATTTGTTTGTTTTTTCTTTTAATTTACAAAAGCTAAATGAAGTTGTGCAAGAAATCCAGAAGAGGTGCTGGGTATTTGTCAGCACCGGACGGCATACTTTAAGCTTAAAAAATACAAATAACTAGCCCTGCTTGCAAGTTTGCTATATATATATTTATTCATATATATTTGGAAGAAAAAAAATGGATTTGTTGTGGGAGAGAATCATTCTGCCAGTGAGATAAAGTCAAACAACTGAAATAATGGTGACATGACACAAGCACAACATACAAAATTTTTAATTTGTCGTTTGTACACTCAGGACACAGACTTGCATCTTTTTTGTGGCTAAAAAAAAACCCCCAAGAATCAGCACAAAGCTGCATTTACTTTTAGTTCCGTTCTGCAAAACAGAATGCTTGTCAAAATTTGCAATGGTAAAGAGGAAAAAAAAGACACTGCAGTAGCAACCTAAGCAAAAGGCAGGTACCTAAATCCACATACGAGATGCCCAAACACAAAAGTCCTGAGGAGTCTCAGGTGGGTCCTAGCAGACTGCAGCACCTTCAAGAGGAAAAGCAGATGTTGGGACTGAAAATCAGATCTCTGACTCAGCTGTGCATCAAGAACCTTGTATTTAACAGCCAGTGACTCTCAGAGCACACACCATTCACTTGCATTTGTCTTAGGCCTGGCAGGTTTTTTGCTCAAACTCTACATAAAGAAAAACAATTTGATAAATTAGATATGGGTTCAGCATTGTACCTTTTTGTCAGCAGAGATGAAGTGTCACACAATGCCAGCCCCAAATCACCATCTTCTTAGAAAGATACAGACATCACAGTGGGCTTCTCTGCACTAATCTAATTCTCATACCAAACTACAATGTTCTCCATGCTGCTAAATAAAAGCAGAACTACACAGCTGTTCAGGAATTTACTGAGTTAACTTTATACTGAATATCCGCCTTAAGTCAGTCCCAGGAAATAAAGCAGAGTTACAAATGCTCTCTTGGTGCCTTCCAAATAACTGGATACAAGTTTTCCTCCCATCCTTTTTGTTCTGCAGGCACTGCCACGCAATTCCTTCCATGTCAAGCTGTCATTTTGCTCCATCTAATCTAATTAATCACCACTGGCTCTGCAAAGACTGCCGATTCGGAATATTCTGCCATGGCAGTAAAGACTGAACTCCAGAGCATCCCAGAGTTTTATAAACCATCTCCACAAGCCAGCAGTACTTGCACAATGACCTCCTAAAGGCAGCCCCATGGTCCCCTGCTCATTGCAGACCCTCAGCACCCTGCAGATGGTGGCCCAGCAGTAACCCAAGAGATGCCATCTTAATTCAAGAGCCTTTTCCGTGGAACCAGCAAAACTATTTGTGTAGAGGTGGATGTGCAACCCCAGCATATCCGCTTGTGCAGAGGTCCACATAGAATATACTTTAAATTTCTCCATTAAAAAAAATAGTTTTTCTAAGATCACAATTGTATAAAAATATGCTTATAAGTAATTGAAAATATCCAAATAAGCAAATTGTAAACAAAAATAAAAGTGATGCGGATTAAATTCATGTGAAGGTTCTCCCTATTTTATCTTGGGTTCCATTTCATGAATACAGTCTCTGGATGTTTTAATTGGGAAACATACTAAGCAAGGAGTAATCAGATGTACATAATCATCAAAAAGTTCATTAGAAACTCATCTTTTAAAAACAAGCGATTACCTCCTGAAGCGCTAATGTTTTAATATGGACATGATGGGGTCTCAGCTTTATTCTTGATGATCACGGACACTCACAACCTAATCAGATTTTTTTAAAAATGGCAGTTTTTTAATTTGCAACACCCTTAGAAAAGAATTTTTAGCATTATATTACACATGGAATAGCAAGCAGTTACTTTTGTCCAGTTCTACCTTAACTTGATGTGAACTTTTAAGCATTTCCCATAACACAGAGTCTGTACAAGGGCATATACAGAAGACAAACCATTGTGTGTTTATTTTGTAACACCAATCAGAATTGGGGGTACCAATCCAAGACTTTCAAGAATGTGTACAAAGTTAGTATTTTAACCACTGCATCACAGCTCATATTACAATTTTAAAGATGAATCATTTCTCTCCCTCTGCATATATATTTGCATTTTATATATTCATTTGTACTAACAAATGCCTTTCAAAAATATAACTGAACTTGTTCCAAATGCATTCTTTTCATGACCATGTTTGCAGGTTAAACAGATACTCAGGACAACTGCAATTCATTCATAGATTTTAGATGTCTCAAGGACAGAACAGGTCTTTTTCTATTCCCCTTTATCTTCACCCCTCCAGCAAAACACTGAGAGCTGAGACAACTTCCCACTACCCAGTCAGAAGCACATGTCTCTGGGTTTGGACTTCCTTCAACAATCTGCTACAGCTGGCACGGTGATGTCGATTACTAATTCATGAAATCCTGTGTGGGTTGGTGGCTTGTTTGGGTTTTTCTTTTTTTTTTTAATTATTCTCCCAGCAGACTGTTGAATGCAGATATTAGACAAGTCATTAACCAGTTACATTCACTGCCCTCAACACAGTCCCTTGCAACTAATTCCTTAAGAGCGCTTTTGAGCAAGTAACAAGGGGCCAACTCAGCCTATTGTACAAGATGCCGTTGCCTGCTTATCAGACATCTGAATCCTCTATGATACAGGGAAACTTCTAAATGGAGCCCATACCAGCTGCTCCCCTGAAGGCAATAGCAGATGCTGGCATTGCATTCTCATTCCAACTAGTTTTCTCACAATGATCGCTGTCACGTAGATCCTTTTGCTTGTTGTCAGGAAAAATGAAGTTTATGTATCAGCAGCTTGCAGCATCTGCCTATGTAAGATCAGCAATCCTAGTGTTTGCAGTTCTTCTAAATGGTTGTAAAAGCTGGTTACAGTGTTCACACCCAAAAGGCAAAGGCTATTTTATCAACAGAGCAGACTGTTTGGTGCTCCACAAGTGTTCTAAAAAAACTGTGAGCTAGAAAAGATGGGGTAATCCTCTTTTTAAATTTTCCTTTCATTAAATGATTCTAGTAATAGTCTTCATAGTTCTTAGGGTTCAGGCAATAAAGAATGGCACCCCCAAATGAAAATATAGTTGCACCCCATGCCAGGCCATAGCCCCAGTTGAATTCATGGTATATTTTCAAGCTGACTGTTTCGATGAACTTGATTGGGTAAAGGACTAAGCTGCAGACCTGGAGAACAACTGAAAGAGAAAAAAAAAATACAAACATCAGAAGAAGCCTTATTTTGCTTTCCTAAAACAAAGAAAATACCAAATAACTGAAATTCACATTTAAAATGGTTTTGGTGATTTTTAGCTTGTAAGTGCTGCTCTTTTTAAATCACCTTCATTTCATTCACAGACAACAGAGCAGCTTTTCCATACTCCCTGGTTGATGAACAAATATTATTGCTGTGATATAATGATGATCCTTCAAATATCCACAAAATAAACAGTGAGAGTAGTATTTCCAAAATTCTTTTGTCTCTCCTTTATATTTTAGTTTGTAGTCATTACTTCCTCCATAACAGCAAAACTTCTTCTATTGCCATTATAAATAAGTCAAAATGAGAAGCAAGAATACATATTAAGAAATGTAGCTGAGAACCAAATAATTTACTTAGTCTAGAAATAATTCATTGTCATAGGTGATATATACTTGTGCTCAGTAGAGACTCAGGGAATCACATATTTCATATGCATTACTGTGCTCTATAATCAGAATTAATGACATTCTCGCACAGAATACCAAGGAATCTATAAAATTTGATCAGTCACTAAACTTCAAACCAGCAAACCATTATGAATTTAGGGGGTGGGTCAGAAATACTGTGTGATGAAAGAAGATAATAAAATAGATCAAATCCAAGACATTAAAAAGCTTCAAAATCATTACTTCCTACAGCACTGTCTCTGAGATCCACAGACACACACTGGCTATTTCACTCCCACACACGCCCTTGTCCAGCTGGCCCTTTCATTAGCCCTGGAGAAAAATGCTCACCTGTCCTGAGGATAGGACTGGTATAGGGAGATCATGTCCCATGTTCATTGGAAGGTCAGTGTTAAAACTCTATAAAACACTCACTGGAGGAAATTTCAGCTCATCCAACCTTAGCCTACAGAGTCGTCTTTGGACCCTTACTTGAGACTGACAATCTGAGTAATGTTTGCACAGTGGATTTTCTGATGTGGCTATCAAAATCCACAGGACCTTTTTTTTTTTTTTTAATTCTACAGTTATTGAAGTGTTACTTAATGCTATTCCATTTGAATAGAATTTTTTGTCTGTCAGCTCACAAAATACTGCGCAATATTTGAGAAACTCTGGCAGGGTACACTGGGAAAAGCACCTACTCTTATGAAAAGATTATGCATTCCAATTCTGTATAATGAGAACACTTTTATATCCAAAAGCACCTCAACATACGCTCAGCTTTCAGACTCATCTTTAAGACCACTGAAGGTCAGAAAGGATATCTGAAAGTGTATGGAAATATATGAGGTTTTCTTTAGTGGCTTCCTGCACTGGGGATGCAGCATCTCTGCTGAGTCAGTGCAGAAACTGTTCCATGTGTGTCTGTGTCAAGTGCAAACCAAACAAGTCTCCACCTTCCCCAGTGCAACATATGAAGTATGCTTAATTTCAATCTACAGATTGGACTTGTCAAAACACAACCAAAAAAAAAAGTGATTCTCTTGGAAGACAAACATGTTGCTAAAGCAGCAACACACACAAGAGGGTTTGTTTTTTTTTTTTGACATTTCCATAGTGAAGGTTTCAGCTTTTCCAACTATTGGTCCAGATATGCCATTGCAGAACTCAAAGGAAGTGCTGGCAGCAAGTGGCTGGTGGGAGCAGCCACCCTACACAGCACTGTCATCACTTTGCACTCATTTTGCCTTCTGTCATTGTTTTTCCCTGTAGAGCAGGAAGGGAGCTGTGTAAGCTAGAAAGAGCAGTCACTGAAGTTATGAGAAATGACCACCATGACCCCAAAAGATGTTGAAAGCAATGCCTGCAACTACTGATTTGTTTCTAATGAATTTAAAAGAACTCCATGCTATGCTACCCTGCTTAAGGGAAGTGTATACTGTCTTTCTTCAGAAGCACAAGTCTTTTCCTGTAGAAAAATAGGCTGCAAAGGAAATCTTTAATAATCTGCTACTCAAATGCTATTCAGACAAGACTAATCATCTCAAACTTGATTGTTCACTTCAAATGTAGGCACATTTTTTATGAAGCACTACCATGCTTGCAATATGGGAACAGGAATACTAGTTTTATTCCACTCACATGAAATATAAGCAATTATACATACTCATCATATTAAACATGCAGAATTCATAACAAATACTTTAAAAGTAGGAAAATTTCATTTCAGTAATTTTTTTTTCTTTGTTTAAATGTTTGACTGTAAGTTTTGAGTCAAAAAACACCCCACTTATGATGTGGCTTTCTAATTGATCTGTAGTTATGAAAATGCCGGTGCTGGCTATTAAGTTCTGTAGTTCTCTACCTCCTGATCATTTCCGATGAAATGATAAAACCCTTCATTAGTAAGTGCTGGGTGTTTCAAAAGATTATCTGAAAATGTAGCTGCAACAGTGACAGAAAAAAAGATAAATTCCCCTTTGTAGTGCCAGGCAAGATGGCAGTAATGAGAATGGACACTAATCTCAGAGATTCTGGATGGACATTAAAAAAGAAAAAGGTATCTTAAGGAGGGTAGTATGGGCCCAGGATAACATGCTTGGAAAGGTTGCAACATCTTCATGGTTGAATTTCTTCAAAAATGGACCAGGCAAAGCTGTCACTGTTAGTGACCATCCTGCCTCAACAAGGAGCTTGGAGTGCATAACCTACAGAGTATTTTCCCCATCAGTATTTCTTTGATATTATGACTCTTTTTGCTGTCCTGTAGCAACCCGCACTACAGTTTACTGAAGTCAGTCCTACTTTTTCAGACCATTCCATCAACTTCATAAAATCAAATTCTGGCTTTCAGTGTATCTGCAATTTTTTCTACTTCCACTGTAAAATTTGACAAGTAAACTTTCATTCTATCTTCCACATCATTATGAAAATAGATAATAGCACAGAACTAAGGATGCAATCCAGCTGGACTGTGCTCTCTCTGTCAGAATTAAAAGATACCTCCTTAAGTATTCTCCAATTATTATCTGCCACCATTTTATATTACTCTCTTAACTATAATATTTTCACTTAGCCACTGTTTTCCCTAGCTTGCATGTAAAAGCATCTTGTGAAACGTGTTAAAAGCTTGCTAACCTCAACAGGTTATTCTTCCAAACACTGTCACATTTGTTAAAACACAACACCAAAAAGCAAGCATCTTGAATTTTTCTTCTATTTCTTTTATGGGCTTTCAGCAAGCACACTTTCTCTTTCTGCCCCTAAATTAGACTTAGTTAGCACTTAGTTAAATGCTAAGTGTATCATGATATTTTTGTGAGCCTGCATTTTGAGGGTGCAGTTTTCAGGGCCAGTTTGGTTCATGAGCTCATGAGCAGGTCCACGAGCTGGAGAACTCCACTAGACCAAAGAGCCACATGAGACAAGGTGGCTTCATGCAAGATTTCCTGCAACTGCCTCTCTGTCTGCTCCACGTTTTTCCATTACCTGAGGCATTCCTCTACCTTTCAACATTAAAATACATATTGTCAGCTCTATGAAAACACATTCACATCTTTTCATTACTTGCTGGCCTATTCTCAGCATCTAGGTTGAATTTTGGGTTTTTTGGTTCCTTTTTTCTCATCTCTTCCAGTCCTAGTCAGTCAATCTTCTCCCTCACCTACTGCTAACTGAAACCTGAAGCTGAGAAAAAAAAAATAAAAAAAATAAAAAAACTTGAAGGAAAAAATAGCCTGGAGCCAACTGTTCGGACTCTAAAAAGCACCCAGAAATAACTTTTCCATTTTGTCCTTTCTTCCACACAGAGACCTTTTCTACCCAACACCCACACATCATTAAATGCCTCTGGGAAATTCATTTTGTGTCCTTTTTCCAGAGGCAGTTGATAGACTCTCAGCCAGAGTTATACAGAATATTTGGTCTTGCCAGCACATTCTCAGGTCAGGGTGGTGTTTATCCTAAAAGATTTGTGAAATCCACAGATGAAGGCTTGAATCCATGGAAAGCTGCATAAGGCACAAACTGCTATAATCTTAACCTTCCCCTTTTCAGTGGGGGATTCGTTCCATAATTCTTTCAAGATATGCCATCCATATTCATCTCCAAATTGCTGACATCAAAGATAAAATCTGTAGGAAATGTCTTTTAACAATTTCAGTGTTGAATCCTGAAAGAATTCTTCTCAGATTTGCTAGATAATGAAGCAGAATGGGGCAGGTTGTCTTGGCTTCATCATCTTCTTCTCAAATGCTTCAGGTTATGGCTGTTCAAAATGCACATGCACACACACAAAGGCAAAGGGAAGATGTGAACACCATCATAAGCTAAAGAACCAGTTTCATTTCCTCTTAGATTCAAGTAAGCATTAACCCCCCTCATCATCAACCTTTTCTAGTAAAGACTGGAAGCAATTTTATGCAGAGGGGAGCACATGAAGACAAACAGTAGGATTTGAGGAGATCTTTTCTTGTGGAAAGCCATTTCTTTTTTTAGTACAAACTTAACTATAAAATGAACAACCCGGCAAGACAGGCATATATGGCTGAATAATTACCAAGCTACCATACAACATTATGACAAATGAAGCCAAAAGCCAAATAAGGAACCACTACAAAAATTAAATAAACACATTTCCTTCAAAGTTAACTGCCCAGCTTACCTTTTAAACCACGCAATTAAGACTAAATTTTAAAACAATGGCACCAGTACCTTAATTAAACCAAGCAAGCAATGCAACACACAGAACAAAATCAGATGATTTCCACTCAGGGAATCTGACCCTAGGTTGCTTTAATTTCCTAAAAGCAAGTGAAATGTAATCTAGGAATTTGTCTCGAGCACATGAAAGTGCATCCTGAAGGGCTCGGTTCCATCAAGGCAACGTTATCAGCAGGGGGCAGCAGGAGCCTTCCCGGAGCTGTGCTTCATTCCAAACTCCCTCCAACTCCACACTCTCATCCTCTCATATCCTCCTAAGTGGCTTTTTAAATACATCCCGAAGGTTCTGTCATCCTCTTCATTATGGGCTATCAGAAGGGGCTTAAGCTGCTGGCTCCAGTGCAGATGTGAGTGACAGGATGAAGGCAAACCACGGCTGGTGAGTCTCAGGAGAATCTGAAACATCCATGCTGACGGAGCCCCAGAGCACCAGAATATATAAAATGAGATGATTTGATATTGTAATTCTACCTCACTGGATTAGTCTTACAGACAATTCAGGTTCTTAGGTCTCCCTTAAGATTTTGTGATAGTTTATATAAACTGTTCCATTTTTGCGTTTTTAAAACCAAACAGGGACTACACTGTGACAGCTTGTTAAATTAATAACCAAGAGAGATGACACAACAAAATTAATTCTTTATGGCACAGGGGCATATATAAACACCTTGCAAGATAATCCTATTTATTTTCACATGTAGAAAGCTTCCAGGGTTCACCTTCGGGTATTAACTTCCCTGTTTTAAAATTGCAAAAGAGAACATTAAAATAAAAATGGCTTTATATGAAGAATAAAAATGGGGACATCAAACAGCACAAAATCACAGATTAAAAACGGTATTTTGAGATTTATCCTCTATAGTTTCCCCTGCTTCATGTAGTTCACAAAACAATAAATATAATGCAAATAAGTAATTGCTTATGAACTAATAATAGTGCAACTGCAAAAATGATTAATGCTGTGCAGAACTTAAAGCCTGAGAAACCTCACTGGAGTTAACCCAGAAGTAACCAAACGCCTCTGAATTAATATGCAGAACAAGGATTATCTGCCTCCACAAAAGTTCATCTGCTCTCAGGGAATCTTTTTAATGATGCCAGTGCTTACCTGCAGCAAAGAGCATGACTGCAACTGGTCTGTAGAACCGCCTCCGAGATCCCACGCAGATGGAGATCAGCCCAACCAGGAAAGCTATGAGGATAATGGCAGCACCACCCAGCAGCAGAGCCAGAGTAGCTATCTGCCAGTCTAGGGGGGGAAAAAAGACAAAGAGGGGAAAAAATAATAATATAATTTCAGTAAAACAAGCCCAGAGGCCTGACAGAAACAACAGAATATGAGAAACACAGAGGCTGGATCAAGGCTCGGGTAAATAAACAGCTGTGCCTTGGATTTCTTTTCCCCTAATTAGTGAATCACCTTCATAAAACAGATGTAACTCAGAAGCAAAGTGCCACAACCTCCCACACTTACTCAAGCCTTAGTTGGCCTCGTTGGGATTTTGTCTCAAGCAAAACTGAGTAATTTGGTCCCCTGGTTTTTATCCAATTTAGAATGAGAAATTGAGGCTGGCTCAGGATTAGCTGGTGTTGTGTTAGCTGACCCTCAGCCTGCTGTAACTTTCTCACAAAAGAGAGTCAATGTCAAACCTCTGCTTGAGCTGATCAGGATGAAACAGCAAGGGAAATGCACAGAGCCTCATCACACACCTGTTCCTTGGGAAGTACCAAGGCCACACAGTGTAAGTAAAAAAAAATGAAGAGATGCTCAAAGGTTTAAACAATATATATATATATATTTTTTTTTTCAACACTAAAAGATAGCTGGAAGCCAAGACTTTCTAAAGGCAGTAACAATCATTAGCTGCAGAGCCAGCCAAATCTCAAGCCCATTTTAAAATGTCTGTTATCTTCAAGCATCAGGGGTTTTTTTCCCCCAAAAGTAACCTCTGCACTTGGCCCAAGGTATTTTCTAGTTATTTTCATATATAATGGGTGCAGTTATAAACAAAATATTGGCAGTCTTATATCACATAAATCAAAATCCATTTATAAGCTGATGGCCATGATGCATGTATACAACATCCAAGATCTAACTTAAGAGGTTCTGTGGGATTTTAGAAAGGCACAGGCTTTGGGCTGTCTCTTCTCCCAAAAGAATATCTAAGATCTTTCCTCCCTCCAGTAGCAGGCATGAAGAAAAAGAATCAGATCACTATTTACTGCTTATCACTACTATTTACTAGTTCAAGGAAGATGATATAAATTCAACTCATGGGAAAAGGACCTATGTGTCTCAGGATCCTTTGTATCTCACTACTTTGAAAATACTAGCAGTCGTGTTATACTCAGAATAAAAAGTCCAAATGTATTACATAGTTCAAAGAAAATAAGATTATTATTTCCAAATTAAATTAGATACCTTAAGGTTACTAAAACAACAACAACTAACATCCTCTTTTGGGAATAAGTAAAAAGCACTGTTTTAAATAAACAATGGATCCAGTTTCAAGAGGAATCTTATCTGCTGAAGATACAGACAGTGGAGTTTGGGAACAGAATGCTGGTAGCTATTATGACCAAAAAGCCTATTATTATATTACATCAAAAAGGATGAAGGAGATTAAAAGAAGAAAGTGGGTAGAAGAGCTGTAAAAGCATTGCTTGAGAAGAAAGTGATTTTAAAGGTGTGTTTGTGCAAGTACATACATTTATTTTCATTCTTTGCAGAAATCCAGGCATGTCCTTTACTAATAATTTAATTACTAAATACTCAACCTTCCAAGCTATTTTACTCCTTGTTTTCTTACTGGACTAAACCCCAAAGGCTGGGAACAATCTTTCACTCTATCATCAGCATGCAATCTCTAATGTCAGTTTGCTGTGTGTGCCACTGCTACACCATCATTATTGGGATGGAAAGGTGATTTTAGTACTGGACAGAGATGTTTCGGTGAGTGGTTTTTAATATTAACATGAGCCTGCAGAAACACCAAGAGGTCAACGTACCAATGATTTAGAAAGCATTTTTCCAATATCAGAGTGCACTACAGATATAAAAACCAGAAATAAATAAACAGAATGGACCACTTTGGAACAATATGAAAGGAAACCTTGCACTAGAAAATGACACAGATACAAAGACCAGCCACATAAATCCATATCACACCAAAGTCAAAAGACACATAAAATTGATGAAATAAAGCAAAGGGCCAGACAGGAAAACTCAGAAACTAAAATTTTTTGAAAGTCACCACAAGTAATAAAATATTAAATGTTATCTTTGCATTGATCAGGTGCCAATCTCTAATGCAAAGAGAATGTGTACAACACTGGGATAGCAGCTAAATGGAAAAAGGTTGAGCATCCTATTGCTTTCCAAAACCACACTGGAAAAACCATCAAACCATTGATAATAAATTAGGCAAAGATGATATAAGCATGAGGTTAGGATACAATTTAACTTCCAGGACAAATATACATATACAGATTTTAGAAAGGTTAAAAAATAAACAAACTACCTTACTATAGTACTGATGTGGGAGGTAAAAGGACAAATGAGTGTTGGGAGACACCTACACTCCCAACTAAAAAAGAACTGACTTGAATAAACAAAATTAATTTCTTGAGTAAGACAACCTACTCAGAGCTGACAGCAGGACAAAACCAAGGCTCTTACTGTTCCTCACTACCACCTGGAGACCAGGTATTGAGTGTTGTGCTCTGGGCCACATCTTGAATTGCCTTTTTGTTTTCGTCCCTTTCATAGGAGCACACAATGCTGCCAGCCTTTGCCCTGAGCTGCAGGGACTTTGGTTGAAGAACATGGTGAAAGTCAAACATTAGAGCACAAAGAATACAGGACTAAACTTTCTTACACTGGCTACCATAGTAACTACATGTTTAAATCTTGTCATCTTGGAAAAATGTTAACTTTCAATTCTGATAGCCATTTGATGTGGTGATAAAATACAGCTTATGGTGGATTGTCTTGGGTTTTGTTACCAAAAAAGGAAAAAAATGTTTATTCTATTCCATCTACTGAAACCCGGTTGGGGAGGTTTTTTCTTTATCTGTTGTAAATCCAGAAGGGAGGGGGTAACTGCCTTCTCTGATAACAAGTCAGCTGTTAAAAACCGCGTGGAGCATTGTTTCTTATCTCTGCTCAGTGGGGCATTGTTTCTTATCTCTGCTCACCCTCCCATTCCCTCTGTGGGGATATCTTTTTTTAATGGGCCATTAAAGCTCACCAATGACATGACCCATTACATAATCCCATTGTGAGACGCTCTACCCAGGGAGGAGGAGCCAAACCATTTCCATCCAGATAAAAGGAGCCACAAGTGTCACCAGTCATCCAGTTTTCCACTGGATTCCTGGAGGAAGATGGGACCCATCTCACCATTACAGGACCATCTCTACTCCAACAAAACTACACCTGCCACTCCAGGAGGGCTTACTTTGGACTGCTTCCAACACCCTAACCAACAAGGCGTCAGGTTGTATTTCTGACTCTGTCAGGGTTTTCCAGGATTTCTTTTTTGGTTGTTTTGCTTGCTTATTCTCCTGTACTACAACACTTGTATTTTTTATATCCTCAGTAAAGAACTGCTATACCTATTCCCAAAATCTTTGCCTGACAGCCTTTTAATTGCAAATTTATAATATTTTGGAAAGGGGGGTGGGGGGGAAGGGGCTTACATTCCAAGGGAGACTCCAATCTTCCCTGGCAGATACCTGTCTATCTAAACGAAGACATGGATCAAGAAAGCAAAATCTTCTGCATGGGTCTTCTACTTAACACTTTTTTTTTTTTTTTTTTTTTTTTTTTTTTAAATCCAGGCCATTGGACTTTGCACAAAATAAAAGATCCAAAGAAAATAGAACCACTACCTCTGAAGGCAAAGCACCCTGTAAATCAGATAGCTACAATATAAACACATACAGTAAACAGAGTTTTTCTACAATAAAGATCTGTAGTGTTTCTCAGACTACCCAAGAGTGATTTACAGCACACAGCACCAAAATGGGATCAGGAGGTTGTTCTATTACACAGTGCTACTGGTACACAGAACATAAACATCATAAACCTACTTTTGAGTATCCAAAATATGCTTGTACCTCTTCTAGGCATGCACCAATCTTGCAAATAAGTTACTAATAAGAACTGTAAGTTCAGGAGCCTCAGCAGTTCACTGAGACTGCTTGTTCTCACAGAGACAGAAATATGTAAAAACACAAGTAAAATGGGGCCTTATAGATGATAATTATTACTTTTCTGCATTCAAAGCACAATTGGTTACACTTGAAGAGTACACATCGGTCTTTTTCACTGTACACCACTACAGATTTTTAAACTACACATCCATTATCCAAGAAAAATACTAAGAAATGGTAAAAAAAAACCCTAGTAAAACTCACAGATATGTTAATAAACTTTTAGACTTTAAAAAGTACTGCGACCTAATGTCATGCCCAAGTAAGATTTTGTTGGTTTAGATAACATTGGATTTGTTCAGTGTTCCAGCATTTTAGCAATACTTTAAGAACTACACTAACAGTGCCACCTATCCCATCCAAACCAGAATTAAGACATTTTTGACAATTGTTAAGTAACTTGAGAGATTTCTTAAGAAAAGGCTCACTTAATGTATCCTATTTTTAGGTCTGAAAATCCCCAAGAAACATCCCTATGTCTATAACCATAAGAAATTTATACTGCAGTTCTGACAGCGATTACAGTGTTTGCATATTTTTAACCATAACAATCTGCCCGTTAGTTTGGGGATGTGGGCTTCAGTATTTGGAAATATATATAAATATGAACCTAGGCACTTAACACATATTTTCAATACATATTTGGTGAAAAAAAATTATTACAATTACTGAAACTCCAAAAAACCCAGAAAAAGCCCCCAAACAATGATGATTATATTTCTTTTCAGTTAATTCCTCATAAAACAGTTAGTGCCTTTCTGGGCAACAGCTTGGTCTCCTTGCTATTTGGAAATTCTGCTTGTTTCTTAGTGACACAGAGGCATAATGTCAACTGTACATTGACATTTCTAACTTTCCTCCTTTCTTTCCCCAAAAGAAATGACCAAAGGCTTTAAGGTGTACAGTAATTTTTAATTAAGAGCAGCACTATTTCCTCTATTTCTTGGACAAAATAATACTTCACTACTAGGAAAAAATCGGAGAAAGCCATAAAAGAAGAAGAAAACACATCAAAGTCCTAAAATGTGTATTTTAATAATTTTTGTTAAATGCGTATTTTAATAACTTAATAACTAGGTCCTTTTAATAACACAAGAGAGATGAATGCAAAAGGCTAGTATAGATGTCATGTTTCCAGTAAGGTACCCCAAAATTAAATAGTTTTATCAACATGGTATTCTACCATGTAAAGGAAGTAAAAGAAGTTGTGGGCGTAGAAACATACTGTGGAATATGTGAAGCATTTGGGTATAAGGCACTTTCAGACAGTGTGTGTGAACTGAATTAATTTCTTAGAGAAACAATCAAATATTCCTTTCTTCCATACAATGGCTCTTCACCAAGTCTTCTCCTCATAAAGGCTGAAGTACCAAATGCACGGAGCTCTCATATGATGAAGGCAATGCCCGACCTTCTAGCACTAAAAAAAATCTTGGTAAGAAACAAAAACACAACACTCAAGTAAGCTTTTCTGATTCATTGCAATGCTTCCACTTATCAAGTACCTGCCCTCAGACAATAAATACTCTTAAGAATTTGCAATAGAGCATTTAAAATCAGGAATAATGATTTTGAAAGAATGTGTGAAGCAGGGAAACTTGAGACACCCACACATAAGAAATTAAATGTAACCCACTGAGTATCATAAAAATCAACTTAAATAAACACGATAGCTAGAGTTATTCCTAATTGCTCCATATTCCAACTTAGATATCAAATAGCCAACAAAAGTTTAAGGAGTGTAGTGTATACATAAAAACATAAAGGCAAACTCCAGTTCCTGAAAGTGCTTTGGTTGTATGATCAGTGAGATTTCTTCTTTCTCCAGTGTGATCATGAGCAGAGGCTTCTGTGGAAGGCAAAGGTACAGTGAATTCTGTGAAAAAGCTGAGGAACAACAGGGACCATTAAGTTCTCACATCAAATTACTCCTCAGAGGTAACCTTTGGAGCCTCAACCCGAGGCAGAATGATGTTTTCAAAGAGCTGCTCAGAAGAATTCTGCCCTGGGTGAAGGGAATATTGGCTAAAGCTGGGAAGCCCAGAGCCTGTAAGATACTGGGTCCACACTCCTCCTGCACAGCCAGCCTGCAAGTAGAGTCCTTTGGGATCCCACAATGGACACTTCTGCACACTGCAGGCAGAAGTGCTTTCTGGCAAGATCCATACCAAACCTCCAAAAATTGCTCTAGCCACAGCTTTTCACAGTGGAGCCTTGTACAAAAAATGACAATAAATAAGTATTTTCTATTCCTTGATTAGTATAGTATATTTACCAGTGCTGGCTGCTGTACAGACATACTCTGGCCTTTACATTTTCTTTTTATTTTATGGATTGAGAGTAAGATTTTTCTGAAGTAGGAAAATTACTTGTGCATGTGGCTACTCAAGTCACTCAGACACTTAAAAAGCATTACCAGAGTTACAGGAACCAGCCAGCTCTGGCTGAAAGCTTAATTTCCTTAAGAGAGAACTCACTTTACACCAAGGCTTTCTTCTAAAAGCCATAAATTTAAACAAATGAAATAGCTATGTTAAGTCACAGATATGTTAAAAAGAAGCTGTTTGTGGACATGACACTTTCCCTAAGAAATCTGTCTTTATCCACACACAGCAGCACATGGGACAAAGCCCTCGATAACCCAAGTGCTGCACAACACCCATGAGATTAACAGGAAGACCTTCCCAGAGCTCTAATTCACCAGGACACTGACAACACCCAAAGAGAAATTTAAGCATTTTATCCAGGGTGCCAAAATCCCTAAGTGCCTCCTAAGGATAATTCAGAGGCTCCACATAAGGCATCAGTCATTTTGCATTTACTGTACAAGAGGCTTGTAGGATGATTGAGTGTTCCTGGTGCCGAGTGGAGAGTCATCCAGAATCAAAGAGAACAAGCAGAGAGACATCCCAAAAAACAGCTTTCTGGTGCAGACCCCGTGTCTTACAGAGGTGCAGAACGCTAATGGGTAACAAGGGCAGCCAACCAGTGAAGGAGGAAAGGCAGGTGCCTCCTTAGCTGCCATACACAGGGGCTAGAGAGAGCTTCTCAGAAGCTGCAAGGTCTTTGCTTCCCAGCTCTGCCTCAACTTCAACCTCACACCTCCGCTCCCTTTTCCCAGTGGGACTCTTTGACTGCTAGGGTAGGTTGTAACTGCCATCCTCCGTCTGCTAGACCCAAACTGCAAAAAGATTTATGAGGTCCATGAACAAATAGGTACAAGTCAATCCCAGTCTGAGTCTTGCTTCAGAGAGCCTCTTACCTAACGGGTCCCTTCCAACGCTGTGCTGCTGTTTATGCATTTTTCCCCTGATGCACAAGAATGCTGACCATTGGATCCATCCAATACTGGATGGCAGCCCAAACCCAGGGCTTTCTCACCTTTGAGGGAAAAAGGCCTTAGCAGCCCCCTGCAGAGCTGCAACCCTCTCACTTGGGCTCCTCCTACTGCTTTCCTCTTCTCCCAGAGCAAGATAACTGAGATGAGAGAGAAAGAGGTTGACTATTCAAGGCAAGATAACAGCCCAGTGGCAGGAAAAACCAGGCAGAAGGTGCTCTCCCCACCACCCTCCTCAGCCTGGAAAGGACCTGCTTGATAGTCTGGGGGAATAACTAGGCAGCCACCATGCAGACTGCTCACCTCACCATGGAAAGCAGAGCCCTTTACCTTCCACCCAAAGATGCCATTGGGAGTGCAGGGGACAATTTGGTTACACATGTAAAAACATGGTAAGCAACTCTACTGCTACGTGAAAGAGACAGCAAGACAACAAAATGGTCTAAATGCCTGGGGTGTTGCAGAGGCATGAGCAACTTGAAATGCAGCAGGTGCTTGCTCATCTGCCCACAGACACACACTTCTGAAGAATAAAGCTTGCATTCCTTATTTATATGTAATACATACACTTTGCAGAGGTGTGGTTTGGGGTGAGGTATGTTGTATGTCTGCTCTGTGACCCGCCTTTATTTCTAAAATCACAAAGTCCTTTAAACACAGGACTTCAAATAAAGAATTAAGTGGTGCCATTATACAGATCTTTATTTTACCATTTATAAGCAAAATGCATTGCACACCACTTTTGTCAACAGAGAATTCAAGACAAGCACAGCATTACAGAAAATCATGTAATCTATAATTCATTCACAGAATAGTACAGCATGTACTCAGGCATTTCCTCTATTGAATACACAGCATTCTTCTGAGATTAGCTTGCTACTATGTCATTTTAATTATTGGATATTCATTCATTCAATAAAAATAATAAAAAAATCCTCACACAACTGCACATGCCCACAACTTTGAGAACTTCTCAGAAACCTGGAGCTCTTAGAAACTCTGCCATTAGGAAAGAAGTGTGGGAGATGTGTTATACAAACTTTTCACAATAAGCTCACTATTTCTGACCTCTTCTATAAAAGCTACTACTTTTTAGCAATCTGAAGTACTGTGCTTTGCATTGGAACTGGAATGTAACTGTTTTCCACAGTGATCAACGTTCTTCCAGAAAACTGACAATCTGCAACTTTCAAAACTCATTCAATTGTTCCTTGAGAAAAACAATTAGCGTTTAAAAGTTTGAATTGTACTTCCCATCAGAAGGATGGCTTTAAGTGGAACAAGTGAAATACATAATGCAATACAGCTGGATGGACTTTACCACTCCTCCTGTTGCCCTGAATCTTATGTGGTCATCTTGGGCCACAAATCAGTAGCACAGGCAAGGCCACTCTCCATGCGATTCTAAATATAGAAATCTCATCAAATATTAAAACTTCTTGCGTTATCCCTAACTCCAGAGACATCATCTTTAATAAACAAAACTTAAAGCAAATACATTAGTGATTTAAAAATCGCAGTGAACAGCAGCAGTAGCAACAACCCACTATAGCTACAAGTCTTTTTTTTTTTTTTTTAAGAGTATTATCACTGATAAAGTGTATGATGTTCTTGCCCTGATCAGACGAACTCACACAAACATCGCAGGTGTGCTCTAACCATGTCTTTTACTGGTTGGAGAAGGGTGACTGCAATGGCACCCTCCACTATACTAAAAGGTCCAGACTGCTGAACAGGATCTGCTGCTCCCATGGCCTTGGGAAATCTGAGGCTAAAATAACTGGTCCATTTGTAAGAGAAAGAGCATACCTTAAAATATTCTATCAGGGGCTGCTGTGAGGGGTACTTAAGCCAATACAAGGCATTCTGCACAGTTTGAGGAAGACAGATATCAGGCATAAACAGAGTATCAGTCATCACAGAATCACAAGAATAGGTTGGGAAGGACCTCTGGAAGTCACCTAGTTCAGCTCCCCAAGGAAAGAAGGGCCAACCTTCAAGTCAGACTCAACTTCAAATTTAGATCAGCCTGCTCAGACTCTTAGACACTGAGTTTGAAGTAGTATGGCTTTTGATTTTATATCGGTCTTCAGATAAAGTGCTGGGGATGATTATTAGAGTTAATACACAAAATGACAGACTACAGTATTCAAAACCTGAGGGAATGTTTTATTAATTCCTCCTTAGATTGTATGAGCCACTTCTTTCAGGTTAGTAAAATTACATTAATTCTTCTGTTATTTTATAGCAAACTACCAGCCTTGCTGAGTTTTCACAAATACATGTCAACATCAAATCTGAGCAATGATCCAGATCTTCTAATGAGGAAGCTGCTTTTGAGCTAGCAATTTCCCCTTGGAACAACTCCTTAGATTCTGAACAAGGAGATACCATCCAAGACTATTCTGGCATGTCAATTCAGATATCTGCATCTAATGTGTAATTAAGTTTAAGCCCCTTGAAGTGCTACCGAATGAACAGCCTCTGAGGCTGTTTTTATTTTAAGAACAAATTAGAACAAAATTACAAGCATAAAACTAGACTCAAGTTGTTTACTGCACTATGCTATAGGCTAAGCTTACCTTCATTGTTTGTTCATCACACAGTTCAATATACATTCAAGACACTGTTGCATGCATTTCCTGGAGAATGTTCTGTCTCTCAAATATTCATGGACAGTTCTAAAAGAGCATAATATTCTTGAAGAACACTGAATGTTGCATGAAGAAATCCACAGGTTGTAAAGTAACAAAGCCATATACCCCACATTCACCAGAATGAATACAGTTAATCAAAACCATTCAGATGTATTTTTATATATGCTGTTTTCACAATAAACTGAAAGGCTGCAAAAGGGCCATTGTTTTCTATGAATAGCATATACACGTATTTAAGTCAAAATAGACAATGTTCACCTGCAGGTCAGATTCTATGGAGCCCTTTACTTCTTCTACATTATATCTGTGTCCCTTTGATTTAAAGAGCTATAATGGCTGCAGTCTACTGCACAAATTCAAATTTACTGTTATTAATCTGCAGGAAGAAGACAAGTACCTGTACAGGTATAGATACACCAGGGAGCTTTACACAGGATGCATTTAATTTTAATGCTATGACAGGAATAAATATTCATATACAACTCTTGATAAATCTGTAAATGAACCATCACAAACTAGATGTAATGCATTTCAAATGAGGCCTAAAAAATAAATTTGTTTAAAGACCCATAAGTTTAAAATACAGTTGGTCTAAAGACAACTTGTGCATTAGCCAAGGTAAGCTTTGATCACAGAAAATAGTTATATGCCCAGACTGGGGGTGAAACTACAGAGCTTTACAACTGCATTTCTGAATTTCAAGATTTTATAACTAAGCTTCCCATACTGGCAACTTTGTTAGTTTTTCATCTCCTAAAGTTGCTGCTAGTAAGAGATTTACACAGATCCTAAAGAGTCCGAAAAAAAAAAAAAAAGAAAAGAAAAGCAAATTAAGATGAGATATTTTACAATTTTCAGGCATCAAAAAATTATTTTGACTCACTATTTAATATACTTGAACCATAATTATTGTGAAGTACTTAAACGAGTTTAAAAGCAGTATGTGAACAAACAATAACCCGCAAGTTACAAAAAAGCCAATGGAACAGTGAATGAATGTGAAAACATGCTCCAAGCACTAGCACTGCTCAAGGAAAAACGAGACTATTCCCTGTTACAACAGCCAATGCAACCATGCTCTGTGCATTTCCTTCTGCTCTCCACTACCGAGTTGCCCTTCTGACAGCAGTCAGGGGTCCTACATCTAATTACAACAAAAGTTTTTAATTAAACCTCGAATATGCTTTAACAGCCTCTAGTATGAGCTTGCCCTTGATGGTGCCACTTGAGGTGCTCTCCTTCAAGGGATGATGAAGCAAATCTCTTAAAACCATGGGCGAAGACGCCTTTTTTCCTGTGTGTGCTGCTGCTTCTCACAGCTAGCTGCAAAGCTGCCTGCACCAGTATCAAGCTAAAAGAGCTTTCCCTGTGGGAGCTCTCCACTATCTCCAAAATACTGCTTGCTGGATTCACAATGTAGGAGCAAAGTGCACTTAAAATATTAATGCCTGCACACAAAATGATCTCAAATATGTGCCCAATCCAACCTGGTGAACTCAGTGGGAGCCCTCCTATTGGCTTTAATAGCAATTGTACCATGCTAGCAGAAGGCAAGAGTAAAACAGTGCAGTTTCTCATATTTCAGGTCTGGTCAGAATGCAGTACTCTGTGCTGAACATGAGGAAAGTGAAGGGTTTATCCCAGTTACCTCAAGTAAAACAATCATTCACTTCTTCCACAGTAGCTTGTGAAACCTGGCTCTACTAGACTGGAAAGTATTTGAGGAAAATGGGTAAAGCTCATTCAAGGAACTTGAATAAAACTGGATAGGCAGGAATTTGTGCACATGATGAAGGCACCAGCAGAGGACAGATCATATTTTCAACACACAGCATCCAGTGAAAACTACATCTCATTCCTATCCATCCTCACCCATTCATCTTCCACATCCCCACAGACAGGTGACCAATAGAGGAACAAGAAAGATTAGTGTCCTTTTATGCTGTTCCATAAGCTGTCCTGCTTCTCCTCTCGTCCCACTTTTGTGTGTGTGTGTGTGTGTGTGTACACACGCATGCGTGATGGGGAGATGGAGCTGGGGGGAACCCAGCAAAGTGTCTGGAGGTGGGGGGGATTTGAAGCAGGTTCTCATTCAAGCCATCTGAAAAGTCTTTCTGTAATCAAGGGGATACTATTTCAGGAGACAGGGAGAAGGGGCAAAGGATTCACGTTGCTAAGGAGACACGTAGAAGCTGACATTCCTACATAAATTTCCATTTATACCAGGGAAGGAAAAGAAAGCACTCCAAACTTTGTGCAGATGCCCTGGTAACTGACTGAAACTAACATTTCTTCACAATTCATTTTATGTTATTTAAAACAAAATCCCAAACAACATTTAAACCCTCAAATATTACTGCACATGACACGAAAAAAAAAAAAAAAAAAAAAAAGAGCACAGCACCAGAGGAACCTGTGTAATTCCAAGTCAAACTGAGATCAGTTATTTCCCAGAACCTATGCAAGGACTTCAGAGAACAGAGGAAAACAAAACACACCGAGAATGTAGTCAGTCCTTTGCTTTCCTTCCTACAACACACATCTTGTCCCTGCACGATTTACCCAACCAAAGAGCCCAGCAATCCAAACAGATGATTTATCAACGCACGTGTGTGTGTGTGTGTGTGTGTGTGTGTGTGTGTGTGTGTGTGTGGACAGGAATGGGGATGAAAATGATGTGGGGGGAGACTGGCTGAATTTGTCAGTGGCTCCAGAAGTTGCTATCAGGCATAAAGTAAATAAAACCACCCATGAAAACCAAAACAATTATCGTACCACAAAAGAATTTACTGAAAAAAATTCAACAGGCAGCTTGTTTTTAAAATTCACAACCCGCTTTTGAAGTACTCCAAGCAATAGTGAAAAGACGTTTAAAAAAATAACAATCTGTGATCAAAGACCTAAAAACGTGGAGAACGAATGAACATCAAGAAATCTCAACGGGGAGTGTGGCATGAAAGCAAAGGAGCGTGAAAGACGATGGGAAGATCAGTACGTGCTACAGAAAGACACACACAAGCACACCCGGCGTGACGGAGAGTCCGAGCCCAGGCGTCCCCACTCTGGACAAAGTAGCAACCAGTTTAGGAAGCCCCAACTTCCCAAAATCAGAGACTTCTCAGATGGGGGCGGAGGGCAATTATAGGATACTCGATCCCAAACAGTCTCTCACTGTATAGGAAAGCACCACACGGGGGAAAAAAAAAAAAAAAAAATCAAAAAATCAAAACTAGTTCAAACTCAGGATCTTTTGTGACAATAAATACCGCGGCACATAGGGAGCCCCTCTCGCTCACTGAAGCCTCCCTCACCCCTCCCTCAGCCTGGGCACGATCCGAGCACGGGCGCTCGGCGCTGCCCCTCCCTGGGAGCGCCGCCGCCTCCACCCCAGCCCGACCGCCGGCGAGATGCGGGGTCGGGGAGGCTGGGGGGAGGACGGGGAGGAGGAGGAGGACGGGTACGGGTGAAGAGGTTCGGGAAGGGAGGGAAGGAGTACGGAGGGCGAGAGGACAAAGGTGCAGGTGACTCTCTCCAGCGGCAGCGGCGGCCGGCGCGGGGAGCCGGGCGGGGACCAGGGGCGGAGGCGGGCGAGGCGGAGAACCAGCGGGGACCGCGGGGCACGGCCCCGGGCACTGCCCCGGTCCGGGGGGGCAAGCCCCGGGAAGGAGCTGGGATACAGTCCCGAAGGAGACAAGGGTGAAGGAGAGGCAGATCGAGGGATGCTGGTGGGTCAGCCAGGGCACGGCGAGAGGACGGAATTCTCAGTGCCCGGGGTGCGGCCAAAGGAGAGGGAGGCGGACGAGGAGGGAAGAAAGCAGCAAGGGCCGGCGGCGGAGGGGAGCGGAGCGGAGCGGATCGGAGCGGAGCCGGGGGCAGCGGGGGCAGCGGGGGCAGCCGAATCTCACCGCTGTGCAGCGTCGACTCGCAGAGCCAGCTGTCCAAGTTGCCGGGCTTGCGGCAGGACTCCCAGAGGGACAGGTAGTACTGGTGGTCCGCCGTCACCCAGGCGGGGCTCAGCACGGCTCCCAGGTCCAGGCACAGCGCCAGAAAGATGCACACCAGCCCCACCAGCTTCAGCGGGGTCAGCACCGAGACGCGCACCTCCTCCATGCCGCTGCCGGCCGAAGCCATGGGGCCCAGGGGATACGAGGAGGAGGAGGACGCGCTGCCGCCGGCCCCGAGGGGAACAGGAGCGAGAGCCCAGCTCCGCGCAGAAGGGGCGGGCGGAGGGAGAAGCGGCGAGACCAGCGCTGTCTAACGGCGGCGAGCGGCGTTCGCAGGCGGCGGCAGCGCCGCTCCCTCCCGCCCTCCTCCGCCGCGCTCCCGCCCCGGTGTATCAGGTGCAGCAGCTCCCCCGGCCCTCCGGCGCCGCCCGGCCCGGCCCGGCCCGGCCCGGCGCGCTCCTCCCCGTGCCCGCCCCTGCCGGGGAGGCCGGGCCGCGCTCCGCGGGGAAGGGGCGGGGGTGCGGCCCTGCCGGCCCCGCTCCGCTCCGCCCCGCCGGGGGCGACTTCGGAGAACTTTGAGCGGCCGCAGGCGGCGCCAGGAGCCGCTCGTATCGCCTCGCGTCGGTCCCCGCCGCCCCCGAGCGGCCTCCCCGGCCCTCCCCGGGGGCCTCGGCCGCGCCGGGAGCGGGAGAGGGAGCGGCTGTGCCCCGGGTGTGGCCGGGCACTGAGGGGGTCCCGGGCCCGCGCCCCCGCCATTCGCCACGGCGAGGAACCGGGCGAAAGGAAAAGCCTGTCTTGGATGCTGGATTAGTCGTGCCTGACCTTGGTTCTTCTTCTGGAGTGACCTTTAAATCACAAGTTATTAGTGGAGGGTTTTAAAAAATAATTCAGCGTTTCATTATTCGTGTGTGGACTGACCTGAGATTCGCGCTTCCCTCTGCCGTCAGCGACGTTGCTGATCCCCAATTAAATCTTTGAGGAAGGATAAGTACTTTGCCCGGTTTCCATTTAGTCTCTGTTTATTTTGTTTAATTAGCACGGAGGTGCTGAGAATGTCAAGGGCAAATGTTTAGGTTAGTTATTAAACAAGGTACTAGTATAATTCACTGTCTGAAGCAGCTCATCCTCAAGATACAAACACACAGAGGCACGAAGGTTGAGTGTAATGTCCATAAAGGATTATTAAAAAAAGAAGAGCAGGAAGATTCGACCTGCGGATTTTAAGGTGAATGTGGCTACTTACATTTGAGGGAGAACTATAGAGTGGGAAGAGAAAAATTAAGCCAGAAAATGCATTATCTAGTGAAGAAACAGGGCAAGTCTTGCCCATAAATGCTAATTCTTATATCCCTATTAATAGTATTTAGAGGTTGGTTTGTTGTTTTTTTTTTAACCTTCTAACTAAAGGAATGTTCACATTAATTTACAAAGGTGCAGGATTAAACCCTAGTGGTTTGCACAACTTCCTTCCAAGTTTAATTTCATTCTGTTCACAGTTTAAGGCTGAAACAGAAAGAAAAAATATTATTTACATGACAAACTTCTCAGAGCACAAACAGCTTTGCTCCTACAGCTGCTCGTAGGAGTTAGCATATGAGGTCTAGTCCTGGTTTCCCAGTGGTGTTAAATTAGAGAACACTTACAGCATATTGCAACAATTTCTCCTTTTCATTTAGATGTCTCCTCGGCTAGAAGCACAACCACCAAAGCTCACTACCCTGATACCATAGCACATGTATCACAGTGCATAGAAGGACTATGATGTTAGCAGAAGTTTGGTGTATTTCTAACAGGCTCTCAGCCATAGGTATCTGTAAGTTCAACTACCAGCAGTCTGTCACTAATCCTGAAAAAGAAACACATTTCCTTGAGCTGTTGCTGCTAGAACTTGGAAGGAAATTAGAAAATTGGGGGTGGAATTTTGTGGAGTTTGTTGGTTTTTGTATTTTTTTTAATGTGTGGTCTTACTTCAGCAGGTATGTACCAGACACTAATATGTTAACCAGTTAGTTTGTTTAGGTCATGTTTCTGTTGCTTCCCAAAAATAAAGTGTTAAGCATTGGAAGAACATAGCAAAAACAATTGGAAAAGAAAAAAAAAAAAAAAGAAAAAAAAAAAAAAAGAAAAAAAAGAGAGAGAGAGAGAGAAGAGTTAAACAATAATTGATAAAGAACTCAACTAAAGACTTCAAAACTTCATGAAGCACTTCTGATCTAGTATTTCAAATAAAAGGAATAGAAAAAGTAAACAGTTTGCTAAAATATGTGAAAACTTATGATATTATATACAGAAATAACACTGGCACCTATAGTTAATGTTGCCAGTACTTTCTGCCAGCAAAAACTCAGTTTCAGTTTTGTCTTTAGTAAACCTTTGCTGTTTGGGCTGGAGTTGCTTCTACAAGATACCTGCCTCAGATGATTTTTTTGTTGAAGAGGTACAGCCAAAGTTCAGTCACATGTAGTGTTTAAAAGTAGACATTTTCACCATCTACAGAAAAAATAAAATATCCCAAAGACTTCATCATTTTACTCAGTGACAAGCAGAAGGTTAACCTACAGCCTCCCCCCCCCAAAAAAAAAAATCCCAAGCACAGCCTGCACACTTCAGTACAGTGTGCTGTGCTTGAGAGAGATGCTTTGATATCTTACAGTCTCCAAAGAATTCATCCGTGGTGAGTGTGTTGCATCCATTTACAGCTTCTCTGTCTGGATGAAGGATGTATCAGCAAGTGGATTCTTGGGCAAGCTCCAGCCTCCACCTTCTGGCCACCCACTGTTCCCAATGTACCTCAGAGAGGCTGCTGGAGCCCACTCTGGGAGTGAAAAGAAACAGAAACATGTCAGCCCACCCCAACGACACTCTGCTCACAGAGCTTATTAAAAACAACCCACGTGGTGGGACTGCTTGTCCTAAGGCACCATCCTACACTGGGGGTTCAAGGGTGAGGGAAGCCTGAGCTTCACAAAGGGCAGGGAGGGCTGGAAAGAAGGCAGAGACAGTACAAATGCACAAGGGAGATTAAGTGAATAGAGGCAAGATGGGAAAAGACAGCCAGAAAGCCCAAGTAGCAGAGTTAAAAACAAAGTAACAAGCACCATTGCCTCAGAAATTTCTCTTTGACTCAAGTATTGTGACTATTCCTTTTCCTGTGGTGAATGGATGTGAAATCAACTGCAAAAGTCTGCCCTGCCTCCCTGGGCGGTCAGTCCAGAGAAGGAACAGCCACTGAAACTATTAGTTCAACTGATAAGGATCTTCTCTGTGTCCCCAGGAATACCTGACCTTTGCTGATGACATAACTTGTGGTTCAGTGCAATTTCACGCAGTGTGCCTTTCATCTGAACAAATAATTCTTTGAAATGTCTGGATGACTTACCTGGTTTCATGTTCAGAGCTCAAACTGGAAAATGAAACCAATTACAAGGATGTTTCTAACATGTAAGATATTAAAAGCTTGTTGAATTTTTCTCAATACCTGGTGCAAAGCACAGCCCACTTTTACCATCAGTGGGCTGTTCCGATGAATCTCAGTAAGTCTGTACATGAAATATCTCTCAGGAAACAGAAAAAATACACTATCTCTAAATCTAACAGAGATGTTCATTACTGTTTATGAGAAGCTATATGCTAAAGTCACAAAGATTATATAAGTATTTCGAGAGAATTAATACCATTGTATTTGATAAAATGTCAGTATAGAGATAAAATGCAATGAATAAATAGTAAAGGTTCTAAAATCTGTCTGCCTGCTTCATTTCCTTGGAGAGGCAGGGATCCTCGGGAAACAGCTCATGCTCATGTATTAATTAGTATGCCACCATTTACGTTAGTCAGAGCACATGTAGAAACAGCTGAATTAAATCCGTCTAAATCTTGTCATTGCCACACTTCTAAGTGCCACACTTTGGAGCAACAATATCCTTTGAAGTACAATATATTATTCTGCATATAACTTGAAATGGAACAATTCTAATTTAAAGCATTTCCAATGAGCACTATTTTTCCAAGACACATAAAGATGTTATAAAAGTGAGCTGCTACTACTACTACTACTGTTGTATTAGTCCATGTGTCTGGCACCACCATTTTTGTGTCTTCAGGTCAGGAAATAGTAAGATGTTCTTGAGCCTTTACTTCTCCAGGCTCAACAATCCTACCTCTCTCAGCTTGGCTTATACAGAGTGTTCTGACCATCCTCATTGACATCTGCAGGACTCACTCAGCACGACTGTACCTTTCCTGCACTGGGTAGCCAAAATTGTGGATAGAGCACTCCAGAAATGGTCTTACAAATCCTGAATCACCCTACTGGACCTGCTGGTTGTGTTTTTACCAAGGCAGCCCAGGATGCTGTTTGCCTTCTTCACTGCAAGGGCACATTGGTGGTGCTTGTTCACCTCACTGCCCGTCTTGATCACCAGGTTATTTTTATTAAGAGCTGCTGTACTGCTGTGTGGTATAATCCTCTCTATGGTGCAAGGTTTGCATTTGGATCCTTGACCTTTGTGAGATTCCTGCCAGATCGTTATTGCAGCCTGAGCAGCTCCTTCAGAATCCCAGTCCTGCCCTCCAGTGCACTGGCTGCCCCTCCTCTGGCTCAGTACCACTTGCAAATTTGTGGAGAGTTGCTCCTCATGCCATCCTAAGTCACAACTGCAACAACCATATTCCTTGTCAAGGGTCCTTCCAAGTCAAAGAGCTGAACGAATTGGCCTCAATATGGTGGACACTGCATAAGGAAAAGTGAGGGATTCAAGCCTTTTCCCTCTTCTACCACGAACAAGACTCTTACAGGAGAGCAGTAGCAAGCAAAGCCCAGTCCCACGGCTGCCTCTTAATATCAATTTTTGCAGACTCAATAGGAAAAGCTGTGTGATAGAAGTCCCCTGAGATAGTTCCAGCCTTGCAACCTTTATACAAGAATCCAAGCAAGCAAGATGTTGATTTCTGTGGGACCTCTATCCCACATACTATCTTATCACCAGACTCTGTGATAATATCAGGAGCACTGAGGCAGAAGTTCAGTTAGTTTTCTCTGAAGTGGGGTAGGGTCTGAATTATGCATGGGCTGAGGTCACTGCTGCTAACATGCTTGGTTTTGAATTAGACTCTAAAGCCAAATAGCACCCAAACTGGGCAGTACAGCACCACTAAGAGCTGCTGCATTTCCCTTATCCACAGTGAACCTGTCACTACATGGCAGAAGAAAACCTTGGGTGGTTTGTGACACAAAGTGCACAGTCACTATGAAAAAAATGAGGCAGATATTGAAAAGGATGTGAAAAGTTTATCTTAGTAGGAATGGAAAATAGTGTTATGTCCATGCAAGAAAACAAAATGTGTTTTGAAAACTGTGATGAAATAGAAAACGACATATCAAAGAAAATAAAAAAGGTGAGTAGAAACTACTCTTTGCAGCAGGTGGTACACTCATACCAAGGGGAAATATATGTTTAAGCTAGTGACAAATAGAAAATTCAATGTGACTGATTCATCCAAAACTAAGAAGAGGAGCATCATTGCTACAAATTTTAATATCCTTTTCATTTCTTTTTCTTTTTTTTTCTTTCCTTTTCTGCAGTGGCTGGGATTGTAGGAACATTATCTCCTGATATATTGTCACCCCATATAGCCAAATGAGCTACTGTGCAACCTCCCAGACATCATATCTTGGAAAGTATATTTGTTCTGCTTGTTGATGCCTGTTGGAATTTCTTTCACAATGTTTTGAATCTTTCCCCAAATCGTTGTCATTTGTACATCTGACTGAGTGCATTTCCTCACTCATATATTTTAACACTTTTCATATGCCCTCGAGCATCAACAGAAATGTATTTTTCATTGGCTGAATTGATGTTGCTGTTTTTTCGTTGCATTTGTAATGTGACATTCGTTTTTGTTTTGTTTTGTGTTTTTGTTTTTTTTTTTTTCTTCTAGTACTCCACTTTAAATGACAAAGTATTTAAAGAGGGCAAGCTGGTTCATTTTATTCTGCCATATTAAGAGAACGCTTCTAACTTCAATGTTAGAGCTAATCTAATTAAAATTAATGACAAAACTCAGCAAAAAAGGGATAAATTGCTGTGCTCTTTGATTACTTTGGTTAACATTAAGGTCACCTAGAAAACCTTTTTCCCCCAGCATCCATCCTTTGGTTCTAGCTCTCCTGCTAGTGGGAAGGACAACCAAGCCTGGAAGTTTTGCTGCTATTCCAGGTGTGACCTATCCCAGTTCTGTGCTCCCTCAGGCTTCTTTTTTACCTTTCTGTGGTCCACTTGGCATTTGACAAAGGCACCAGGCCTGTTCTCCAGCAGTGGTCCTGCAGTTCCCTCTCCCTAAACTCCAGTCCTTTTGTCCCCTTGCATTTCCTCTCTTTCTGTATTGCCCTTAGTAGAAATGCAGATGAGGAAGGGGAAGGCTGATTGTTGAGGACAATCCTATTACTGATCTAGTGAGGCTATTGTATTATTATAATATGTCAGAATTTCAGTCATAGGCTTTGTGCTGCCTTCAAGCAAATTGCTCAGTTTTTTCTCATAAATGAGGGAAAGGCCACTCACCTGGCTGGGGTGTTTTTTCAAACCCTGTCTGTCATTTTTTTGGATACCCTGAGATTCTATACAAAGTGTTTTACACCCATTTCTTGTAATCTCCTCTTCTGTCAGACTAACTTCATGCATGTTTAACATTTAGGAAAAAGAAAATTGAGACCTAGCAGTTCCCTTTCCTCCTGCTCCCTCCTCCACACTGTACACTCACCACTTGTTTTTAGCCAAGAAGTGGTGCTTCACAGCTCCAGTTGCTTTGTTATTCATATTAAGACTGCCAGTAAAAGAGTTTCATTTGGTTTCTGTCAGTCATACAAGAAGTAGTGAAAATAAAAGTGAAGGGAAGCTTGAAATCAGAAATACAGCCAAGAAAGTTTTGCATTGAGAAGTCTCAGAAACTTCATTTCTTAACAGAATTGAATGCAAAGCAAAATAAGGTCGTCAATTTTTAGAAGATTGAGAAAATAATGGCTATTTATGAGGACTTTTCTCTAGATCTATTTTTAAGTGGGTTTTTTTTCCCACCAAAATGCTCTGTTTTCATAAGGAAAAAAAATACACACAAAACCAAGATTCAGAATGAAACCAGAAGAATTGTTTTGACTCAAAAAATCAGTTTTAGACAAAGAAAATAAATTAAAACTCTCTCTTGGAAGGTGACTTATATTTTCCTTTAACATGTGTGTCTCTCCACTAGCTGGCCAGGTAAATTGCTCAATCCCCTAGTCCACTTAAATCTGGACAGTGAAATTCCACTCATAAAATCACTGAAAGAACAGTGACTCACTTTTCCTAAGTCTGTTTACAACAGTCCTGTGTTTCTTCCTTTACTGGATGTCTCCACATTAAGAAATATGGAGAATGAAAGGCTGTCATGATCTACTGAGAGTTGTCAAGGCACCTTTGATGTTTTCAGGATCCTTGTTCACTTGAAGTAAAACATTAGTTATGAAATGATGGACCAAAGAGCTGGTGAAGAATGTGAAATTAGTAGAAATGATAGTACAATGCATCTTACAAAAATTAAATTTGTCATTCAAAAGACAAAAATAGCTCATTCTGATGTCCAGTGTATTAAATCTACCTTCACTGGAGCACAAAGCATGTACCAGTCAATTACTGATTAAGGGAAAAGCTGTATGTCAAATACAGTATATGATAGATTGAAGAAAAATCACTTTGACTAGCATGAAAATTAAACCCAGTCCCAGATTCTTTGCATACCCCAGTCTCTTACTGAGTTGAGTAGATGAATACATTAGGAATGCACGCTAGTTCAGAACAAGCACTGGTAATAAATAACCCATACCCTTCTGCAGTATCAGTTCATTCCCCTTTCTCCCCTCTTATCCCGCTACAGGGGGAAACATTTGTGTTTTGGCGTTGTTTTTTAAAAAAATCAATGAATTTTTTAAAAAATCAACTTCCTTTTCAGTTTCAGGAGTGCAGGGCTGCACCGAGGTTTTCCTTTTTCGTTTATCACTGACAGAAACATATAGTCCCCACAGCTTTCTGTCCTTATGGGACCACAGTGGGATGGCAGCCAGCTGCTGGCAGTGGTGCGGCTGGTGTTGCCCTGCTGCTGGAGCCTTGGCTGTGAGCAGTGTCTGCACAGATACACACAGAGCAGATGTCTGTGGCACGCCACTCATTTGGAGATGAACCATTACAGACCTTTCACACTGCTCATCCCCGTGTCTCCAAAACGTGGGCTGGAAATTGCCTCTCTGTTTTGAGTGGGATTCATCTGTCTGAAGAGCCCCATTGGTGCCAAGAGTGAAGGGACTGATTCACAAACGGATGCAGCCTGAATGTACAAGGAGCATCAGGAAGCCAGGGAGCCAAGTGCTGAGGGCTTGCCTCTGCCTGAAGGCAGCTGCAGGTTGGCAGTGCAGGTCTGGGGGCTGGGAAGAAAAGACTCCATGACTTTGTTACATCACATGTCTGGCTCTCTAAAAATGGCACTTGGGACCCAAAACCCAACGGGAAACAGTGACACGATACTATACTGAAAGCAAATTGATTCCGACCACTGTGAAGTAAGGGTGTGAGATGGGAGTTGGTTGAAGAGTTGGATCTTCTTTTCAGCCTACATCACACCTATCCCACTACCCTGCCTCCCCACTTAAATAGCAGGCCTGACAGGGAATTCTCTGTGGGAATGCCAATGATTTTACATCACTTTTGGATTCACCCTCTCATCTATAGCAATTCACTTTGTTTTGGTGGAGAAGAAAAAACTGTCTCGCCTCTTTCAGTGCTTTATAGCACCCATTCCCACTCTGCAAGGAGTACTCACATACTTTAGGTTAGACATGTCTTCAGTGCCCTGGCAGACAGAGGCAGATGTTTCCCTCCTTGTGCTCCATCTGCCAGGAGAACAGGGCTGGAACCAGTCTCACAGGCTGCCAGAAGAAAGCTAGCAGAGAGCAGACACTTTTAAATGCTGAAGATTTTGGCCTGACTATTACCAAAGAAAACAGAAATTAATTTCAAAGTATTTTCCCATAAATCTCCATTCCTTGCTATTTCAAGCAAGCTACACTGTTTTGTTGTGTACGACCACACAAAGTTTTAAATTTATGGGGTTGTTTTTTAGGAGTTTTTTTTACTTTTTAAATAATTTTCAGCTTTATGGAAATTGTGTGACATCCTTGAAGGCTGGGATCAGATCCAAACTGTCTGCGCCATAATTATTTTCAAAACTTGCTGAATTTTGTGGCAACTTTAACTCAACGCCAATATTTCTATTTCGCACAAAAGCATCAGATGGTGCTGTGTATGAACAAGTGCATGTGGACATGATAAACTAGCACCTCCATAATGACTTGGAGTGACTCCATATCCCTGGCTTCAAAAATATGCAAATTTGGGTTTGTCATAGTGAATTTTTCTCTTCTTCCCACTCCAAGAAAGAAGCAAGAAGAATGTGAATTTCAAAATGTAGTAGCAAAATGTGTTGGTTTTTACAAATTGACTACTTTATTAAAATGGATGGATTCTATGGCAAGAAAAATGCTTCCCAGTGTGGGGAGGACACGAAGGACTGTTGTGAGAATTAGAAATACTCATCCAATTTGGAGACAATAATTTCTGTCCAATATTCAGGAGTCTTCCTATCTCACATCCCTTTGAAATGATGACTCTAACTCTATCCATTGGTTTATTTTTTGTACTAATGAGTCATATGGATTTGTTCTTGCTTTTGGTAGCTGTTATATTTGCATTTGGAAACTTTATAAAACAACCTAATATGTGGCAGGAATTTAATAAGATTTTATGAAAGCTCCTGGATCAAGCTGACCTTTCCTACTCAGGTGTCTGGGAACTCTGCCTTTTTTCCATGCTTCAGAACTATGTGGTTTTCCTTTGAAAAGAGACTACAGAGAAATTAAAAGAAATACAGCCTTCCAAACAGCCTTCCAAATCCCTTTGCACAGCTAGTTATGAGGAAAGCTGATGAAATGTTGGGGAGGTAATGGGGAGAAATGCAATGAAAAATTAAGAAGGCTGAAGTGGAAGCTGAAGATGGGTGGGGACTAAATGTCCAGGATACTGTGCAGGAATTGTAAAAAAAAAAAAAAAAAAAAAAAAAAAAAAAAAAAATATATAGAATACCAGAAATACCTTCAAAATGATGAAAAAATTAATATGTTCAAGGAGGTATTCAGACTGTGCAAGAAGTGGCAGCAGGGTTCAAGTGATAACATGAAACTGCAGAAATGTCACTGCAGTACAATGAGATTTGTAATCCATATCCCAGGGGTAAGAGTAGTCAGTTGTGGAAACTCAAGATACATGCAGATGTTACTGAATTCAAAGGTTTGGACACCTGATTGCCTTTGTGCTCTCTGTGCTTTCTGTCTCTCTCGACATGGAAAATATGGATTACTCATAAAGATGCAAAAATTAGTGCACATTTAATAGGCATATCCTATTAAAATGGAATGTTCAAATGGGAATGGAATGAGTGAAAAGACAGATGGATTTTTTTATTATTATTTTGTAATGCAGTTCACAGTGAGATCAAACTGTGAGTATTGTGCTTTAAGAAGGATATGGGCTAGGATAGATAATATATGAAAGGCATCCTAAGTTGTCAAAGTCTAGTACTAGTGAAAGCTGTAATTCAATTGAAAGTATAAAATAAACCAAAACAACATAAAAATGCAGCACTGGATTGTATATGGGACCATCAGAGGAGATACCACATCTGATAACAGCGAGGCTGTAAATATGAGGATGACAGAACTGAGAGAAGCAATGGGACTAAGCTCATATCATGGCAATGAAAAGCCATAAAGTGGGAGGGCAAAGAATATTTATGGGAGGAAAGACATTGAAAACTGCAAAAGATATGGGAAGACACCAGCCTATATTTTAAATAATAGATGTGTCATGCAAAAGAGGCATAATGAAGGAGATGAAATATTGTGCAATAACACATCCGGGTCACCTAGAAACCCACAGAACTGTCGTGGATTAAATGCTGTTACTGGAGGATTATTCTATATCTCTTTATGTGGTACCAGGAAAAAAGAAGAATGAAAAAACTAGTCTGCATTTAGGTAAAGGTGATTAAATTTTATTTAAAATATGAAATTGCAATCTGAACAGCTATTAACCACTGTCAAAAATACCAGCACACAAGGAAGAAAATATGTAAAACCCCAGTGTGACTATTCACTAGCCTATTAACAGATTAATTTTTTTAAGCTTTCAGAATACTAGGCAGTGTGGCATTGTCTATAAGATTATCAGCCATATAAATTCTTCACATATCCCCTGAAGAATCTACAAGACAGTATAAAGCAAAATATCCAAGTGATGTATGTGCAAATCTTCCAAGGGTTTGAATGCAGTGAAAAAAGAAAGGTGATGCTATCATCACTGTCTTTACTTTAAGCTTCCTTGATTTCTATAATAAAGGTGCTTAGAATACCATTTTAATACTAAGAAATAAAATATCCTTTAAAATATTTTATTAAAAATTAAAAATTATTTTATTCCATTTGCATAGCTGAGGAACTAAAAAAAAGATAAAAATGTTTGTAGAATTAAAATGAAATTATGAAATTATAAAATTAAAGGGTCTTCAAGTTTTTGGAAGATAATTTAGGATTGATAGACATTGATAGAGTGAGGGACAGGAAGGAACCTTTTACAAAAATAGGAAGTTTCTTTGTCAGGGGAACAAGAGCTACAGCCTATTTCCAGTAACTTATCTTATCTTATGAGAATGAGGCCAAGAAATAAGGACTAACCTCTTACCAGAAGATTCCTCTCTCTGTTTGAAGCAGCCAAAGAAGACTAAATAGGAGCAGAACAATAGGAAGAGAGGAAAATTACTATTAGCTGCTTATGTCAAATTTCTGGAAGGCACATTTAGGCTCCCTTTCTATATGCTGAAGAGATCAATGTAATGAATACTTGATTTCCTTTCAGGGACTATGAAGTCTAAATGACTTTTTTAGCCATCCTATATCTCTAGGTCATAAAGTTTCTGACAATAGCCATATAGAAGATGATGAATTGATAGATTCCAAAATATTGTAATTGAAATTATGTACATCCTCTACAGCCAGAGAGGAAGATAATGCAGCAGGAGCTTTTAATTAGAATTGGTTTTATTTTGCATTAACAACTCGTTTAAGAAAATATGGGTTCTTCTATCTCTACAAAATGAGACCTTTATATTATCCATATTCTGCTATATTTAAGAGTGATAATACAGAGACAAAAACCAATGCTAATTTGTTAGTCCAGAGTCTTTCTACAACAGATAATGATGTGCCCTTCCTAAGAGCTGAATGTTGACTCTGCTCTGAAAACAGACTTGCAAAAGCCCTCAGTAAATAAGAATTTCTTCTATTGACTCTATGCCCTAAGAAGTCTGTGTTTGCTATTTACTGCTACCTGCATACTGAATAATTACACTCAATAAATTCCTTCCTGCTATGCTTTTCTCAGATGGTTGGATAAGATTAGTCACAGCAGAAGGTACCTTCATCCTTTTAAAAAGGCAATCTATTTTTTTCCAGAAATACAGGCATTCATTTAGACGAGGGAACTGCCTTATAATTTATTTTAAATTGCAGAGGGTTTTTTTGATCACCTTTTCACGTACTTATTGTTGTGAAAAACAGTGTAAATAAATGCAAAAATTCATATTTCATGGGTTTACTTTAATTTTTAATGTATGTATGCATATGCATATAAAAAACAACATATATTTAATATGCTTATAATCTGCCTATCAATACGTATGTTTACCACACATTTTCAGTGGAGGAAGAAAAGAGTCAAAAATTCATGTTCTTCTGTCTTGCTTGGTTAATGCCCCAGATGTTTGCATAATGTAGAAATAATTTAAATAGCATTGATGCCCACTATTCCTTTCAATTTACTTCATTGTGGTTCAGAATCCAACATTTAATTTAAATGGTAAAAATGAATGTCTGCAGGGAGGTTCTAATAGAGCAACATGTACCCAGCAGCAGGATGTGCTAAAGGTTCCTGTCTACCAACATATCAATTTCTTGGTAATTGCATTCATAGGCAATGAGACTTAGTATAATTCAATTAACCTTGATATAGTTCAAGATAAACAAATCAAAAGATATGGGCCTGTATATAAATGGCAAAAAATTTCACAAATGACTGATAATTTTGTAACTTCGTGCATCTTTATGGAACTCCTAAAAAAAGATCAGATATCTTAGGCTCTCTAAAAAGCTCACTTGGGATGAAGGTAAGCTTTAGTTTTCTTGAAAGTGGGATTATCATTGAGTAGCTACTATCCCTGTGTATTTAAAAGGTGTGGGACAGAAAGCACATCTGTAGTGGTTTGAAGGCAAAACAAATGAGAGGCTCCAAGTCAGAGATACAATTTAATAGGAAGAAAGGAAAGAAAGTAAAATAAAATAGATGCAATAATACAAAAGACCACTGACAGAGTCAGAATACAACCTGAGCAGGGTGATGGAAGCAGTCTAGATGAGGTGGTCTTCCTGAAGCAGTGATCCTGTAGAAAGGTCTGGTAGCTCGGGTCCTCTGGGAATCCAGTGGGTAAGGGCCCGCTGTACTGTCCCAAACCTCAGATTATATCCAGGTGAGAATGCTTGGTTCCTCCCCCTGGGCGGAGCATCTCACAATGGGATGATGGGTCATGCAGGGGGTCCTTGATGGCTCATTAAACAGAGATAGCTCCCGGAGGGAGTTATCTATGAGTCATGGGCAAGGCATCTGATGGGCCATTAACAGAAGATAATGGCCCAGAGGGAGGGGGTCTGGGAAAACACTGCCCCACCTGGATTCAACAGTTCATGAAGATGGTGATAGAATACTTTGTGCACATCCTATACTACAACCCAGGACAACATCCCACAGGACAGACTGAGAGGAACTTAAGTCCCTTAAATGAATCATTAATACATCTTCCTGTGACCACTGTGGTACTCTAGTCCTACTGAGATAAGTTTAGCCACAGGAAGTACAACTATTAGCAGGGATCCTGGTATTGTTATCTTCTATCAGACTTTGTCTGTCAGCCAAAGTTCTTTTATAATAGTTGAACTAATAATTTTAGACCTGAACATTGTGCATAGATTGCTATCAGATGGTTACAATGAAGAAATAGATTGCAGTGCTTAGCTCTGATGCTTGGCGTGGCAAAAATTAATCATCATTTCTGCTAAACGTCAGTCTCTGAAACAATCATGGCTCCCAGATCAGAGTCCTTTCTAAGTACTTTTCCCCATGCAGAATCCAGTATGCCAGAGAAATAACAAAAAGTACTTTTGATATCTTAGGAAGGCTGACCTGAAACAGAGACTGGGCAGAGCTACAGAATAAAGTAGGTATTTATTGAAAGGCCTCCAGGATCCACCTTGGGCAGGACAGGAGCCTGACCAGGGCTACACCCAGGGTAGTCTAAGAATTGTCACAAAATGGCTGACCTATCATGAGATCTTACATTTTTATAAATTTTGGTCCATTTGCATATTGGGGTTTAATTGTCCAATTACAGCTTCAGGTTATGAAGTCCCATCCTTCTTGTTTTCTCTCTTTAGTCCACCACTGTTTGTGGTTTTGGGCCTGAAAGTTGTCCTTGTTCTGCAGCAGGAAAAGGATTTGATATGTCTACCTACTCTGTGAAGGGAGCTCAGAACTTCATCCCTAGGCAGCACAGAATCTGAAAAAAACATGAAAGCTAAAACTTAAGGCATCACTTTGATGACGGGCAAAGAGGGTCACAACGTTGGTGCTTCAAGACTTTTTTTAACGGCAATAATTTTGTGCAGGCAAGAGAATATGCATATATTCTTATGTACCAGTGGTAGCCATGCATACTACCAATGGTAGGCTCATTAATGCATCTCTTGTCAAGGTTTTAATGTTCTAAATCTTTTTGCAGCTTCACACATCTTCTAGTTAATTAAAAACCACTAAGCAGAAGCTTGGAAGGTCTCTGTGTATCTCACTTTAAAAACATTTGTTTGGGTGTCAGATATTTATATAGTTGGAGAGTCTTAAAAATATTATTTTTTAAATGCTTTCTTGTAGATATGTACAATCAGACTCATTATGATTAGGGGTCTAAGTCTGCTAATTTTAATGGCAAAACTCCAATTAAAATCACTGGAAAGAACACCAAGTCCTGGTGGCTTTACTACAGCTTATGTATACACACACAGAAATTGCTTTCATCCATCACTGATGCTCAACTGTCACTGTCTGTCTAGAGCTGGCATCATCACCAGTAAAACAGGGTTTTATTATTTGTCTTTAAGAACAATCCCCAGACTTCTTGATGGATTAGTGGTTGCTGTATTATTTCCAGTGTTATAATGTCTTTAAGTGTACATCTTCCAATTTGAGATATGATACTTTTTCTCAAAAAAAACCCAAAACCAAAATAACAGCAACAAAAAACTAAAATAAAATCAATCTCTTCTGGAAAATGAATATTTTTTCTTTTGCTGTATGAAAATAAATACAAAGAAAGTAACTAGGTCTGATTATGTGAATACTAGCACTGGCAGGCAAATGCTCTATTTAGTTGCCCATAGAATGAGGACAAAAAGAATTTGCTCAGAGCATCGTCTACATGTTGGGATTCTTCTTAAAGAGTGCAAGAAACAATTCTCTACCAACCCTCTGGGCAGCTTTAAAATTATAGTTTGTGTTGAATGAAGGGGGAAAACTGGCCCAAAAAATACTGCTGGGTGAAGGCATCACCACCCAGCCACGCAGAGAAGAAGAGATTCAGATGCTGGATGAGGAGCTGGTGGATGTGGCTGCAGCCCCTGCTGAGGCTCACATGTGAAGGAAGCAGAAATCCACTCTGCACTTGCTGGTGACAGCTCTTTGTTGGAGGAGCAGAGCATTTTGCCACAGCAGGAATAGAGCAGCACATCTCCTCAGACAGGCGCCTCTCTCAAGCTCCAGCCCAGGGCTCCTGGGCAAACACAGCCCAGCTCTGGGAAGGCAGCTCCTGGAGACACGTCCAGCAGCACATGGGGTGCAGGATTGAACCCCTCACTGCAGCAGTCAGAACTTTCACTCCTGGGAAAGGAAGATCTGTTTGATAAATCCAACTGTGACCAAAACACAGGGCTGTTTCTCTGTAATCACTTGTCTGTTGTCTCATGTTGCAGCATTTACTGTGTGTTTTTTTCTTTTTTGCTGTGTAATAATTATCCTTTATCGGAAAATTAGAAACAAGCTTCTTAAGCTCTCAACCTCAGCTCAGCTCCACAGGATTAGATATTATCACTATGTTTTCTGACAACTATTTCAAATTTTTCATTAAAAAAAAAAAAAAAAAAACCAACAAAACAAAAAACCTTTTCTTCTTTGAAACCAAAGGAGGCATTCTTGACTTTATTTTCTTCTCCACTAAATGAAGAGTAATGCATTTAAGATTAACGGCCTGTTAGGTCAGGCAGAGCAACCAACATTCCCATGACTTTGGACACCAGATGGTCTCTAGGAAAATGTTGTGACTTTGAGTTTAGAGAAAATAGTGTGATATAAGCCCGGGACCTAAAAGGAGAGTTGAGCAGAGTAGAAACAACTGCACTGGCAGTTGACATCAGGCAATGCTCATGATTACTCACTGAGATGGGAATTTGTAGTGTTCTACAGCAGAAAACCTTCATTTCCTGCCTATCATTTAAAAGGTTTCCTGCAAAAGTTGTATCACAATGAAACCCAGTCATAAAAGGTACTTATTACTTCCTGATTTGATATCATCTTTAATTTGCAACTTACAACACACATTTCAAAGACACAGCTAGGGACTTGAATTAGAGGTTGGTTATGCATTTTCTAATTCCTGCTTTTGTGAATTCTATTAGTTACAGGGCAAATTCAAATGAATTTGACAGCTTATCACAGGATTTTGTGCTAATAAATCTAATTTAGTAGTATGTTCTTCAGTGCAAATACATAATTGAGATTTCCAATATTTGGTCTGCTGGAGTATTTTGAAAGTACCCACTCAGATCTAACAAAAACTACATGCATTCCTCACTTCAGCAGAATATGCATTATTTATAAAAGGTTGGGTTTGGTTCCCATGTCTAATATTTTCATTTTGACTACTTGGGAGATCTTTTTTTAAAGCAAATACTATCCAGATTGCTTTTTTTTTTTTTTTTTTTTTTCTTTTTTTTTTTTTTCTTTTTTGGCTCAATTAAATCTCAGCCATGGCAAAGGTGATTATTATATATCATGGAGCTGGAGCACTAAGTTGGCTTACTTAATAGTTTTTGAAGCTATTTACCAGTTGCTTACATCTGAAGAGAAAGCTAAAGGAATAACTGCTTGCTTTCTTTTTAGAAATCGAATCGGAATTAACTGTTTAAAAATAAAAGGTCAGAATTAGATAAAAGGAAACATTTCTTAGCAGAAAAGCAATTTGATGATGGAAAAATGCTTTCTACTGATGAACCTGAGTCACTTTCACTAATGGTGTTCAGAAATAAGTTAGGTACATTTCTTGTTGGCGTTCTGCAGAGGAACACTGTGCTCCGCACCGGTCGTACTGTGTGATCTGAGAAATCTTCTCCAGCTCAGTAATCAAAGCTTTTGCAAGAAACAGGAATCATTACAGATCAGTGAGTTTTCTTCATTTTTTTGTTCAACTAGAATATAGTGATTTGCCACAAATACTACTTGAAATAATCACAGCATCTCTCATTTGGCTAATTAAAAACTTTTGCAGTCCTTCTATATGAATTCACTGCTTTCAGCTAAATTCCTAAGGTAAATTTAGGGGTCATAACCTGTGGTATGTGTATAGTACTAGTGGTACAGAGCTGATTAGCTGATTCAGAAATGAAATAAGGCCTAACTGAAAACCTTCACCATGCTGCATACTGCCTGCTGCCATCACTACTTCTAATGGTGAGAGTTTGCAAAAACAAATCTGCCAAGAGGTTACAGTTGGAAATTAATATGATAGCGTGCTGATTTTGGCTGGGGTAGAGTGAATTTTCTTCCCAGTGGCTGGTGTAGGGCAGTGTTTTGGATTCGTGGTGAACACAGGGTTGATTGTGTAGAGATATTTTTGTTATTGATGAGCAGGGCTTGCACAGGCCAAGGCCTTTGCTGCTTTTCACACTGTCACACTGGTGAGGAAGTTGGGGGGTGAATGGGAATTTGGGAGCAGTCACAGCTGGGACAGGTGACCCAACTGATCAGAGGGATATTCCAGACCATGCGATATGATCAGTGTAAAGTGGGACCTGCTCTGGCATTGGTTAGCGAGTGGTAAGCACTTGTATTGTGCATCATGTATTTTTCCCTTTTCTCATCATTCTTATTACTATTTACCTTTATTACTATATTTTACTTTGTTTTTGATTATTAAACTCTTCTGATCTCAAGGTAAATGTTTTGCTTTGATTCTCCTCCCCATTCCAGTGGGCTCAGGGGAAGAGAAGGTGGTAGAGTAAGCAGATGAGTGCGGCTCAGTTTCCAGCAGGACTGAACCCATGACAGCTGACAATTTCTGTACTGACATCTCCGACATTGTAAAAAGTACATTATAAAAGTGATATTTCCTCATATCCTGTGCATTAAGAAGTTGAAAAAATGAAGTATTGGAGACTCAAGAAGTTCTTTTAATCTTTTTGTTAACTTGTGTTCAATGCTAGTGCCTTAAAGTCTGTCTGTCAGGAAGAGTGATAGAACTGAACAGAATAAAACCATTTCTTTGTGATAATTCTGTCACTGTTTTTTTTTTTTCTGTTACAGTAATACAACAGAGTTACATTTCTAAAATTTTACATATCTGCTTTTCTTTCCTCAGTCTTTTGTATTTATAATTTTACAGCCAGATACCATGCTTAGAAAAATGAATTGTGTGTACTAGTATGGTTACTTATTCTTTTTTGCTACTTGGTAAGCAAGAATTCAAACTTGGACTCCTATGTGAACATGCAGTTTTTGTCCTTGGATCAGAGGGCATAATTTTTACACACTTTTCTCTGGTACTGGGTGTTTATATAAATCTAGATATATTTGCAAAAATATGAACCTTTTTCAGTATTTTCTAAGACATCAATTATGAGATTTTGCATGAAAACCTAATTTTCTCATGTTCACTTATTGTATGTGGTAAGTTACAGATCCATGAACTCTCACATTACATACAACATTCACAGAATTCACAGAAAAATAAGAGATATAAACAGATCTATGTTTTCACTGAAAACAGGGCTATAAATTTAGCAACTCAAGGAAAAAAAGAGCAGCCTTCCTCAGTTTTGATTTTTAAATGAAAGATTGTCTTCCTGGGTTTATCTGCCTTTTTGAATTATAGGAGAGTAGGATATATAGAGAGATAGATGTAGATACAGATATTTTCACTTCTGTATAACTATGGGCTGGAAGACTTGTCCCATTTGAAAATTGTGAAAGTGCATTGAAGCTTTAGAAAGCTTTAATTTCAGTTCCATAAAAGTTTTAATTTCTGTTTCATAAAAAATTTTGATCTGACATCCTGTATCCACTGCTGGAACTGAGTAGCCAGCTTCAACTGAACTGAACAGAAAGTCAAGGCACTGAAAGGAAAGACAAGACAAAGTGAAAGACTGAATTTACTCAGCAGGAAAATCAGTTTGGGGGAAATCAGGAAATAATTTGATCTCAGGGGAAGGAGACTTGAGACCTGCTATGCTGGCTGCCAGCAGAGGTGGGAGACAGGGCCCTGCTACAGCTGCCATGGAACTTGTCCCTCTCCCAAGTCCTAAATCCCCCTACCCTGGCTTCACATTCAGCCTCTCCTTTCTCAGCACAACCACTGGGGCTCCTTGCTGAGGGAAGGCTGCTGCCCCAGGCCATGGTCAGGCAGTGGAAGTCTCTTTCCCTTTCTAGATCAGCCTCAGGTTAAGAGGTTGCTCAAGGCAATGAATCCCTCATGGGATGGATGTTCTATGCCTCCTGTGCAGTTCGCTCACCCTTCTGTTTGCACAGCAGAGGAAACTGCACCAAAACACAAAATCAATGTTGTTCAGCTGCTCATAAAATGTGGCTTCTTAATGCACATATAACATTTTTATAGGCAAATGTATTATTTACATGTCTCTGAGAGTGAGATGCATTATTTGACCTATACCATGCACATTGCCTTGCAAGACCTGGAGCTGCAGACACTTCAGCAGCTCTGCTGAATCTGTACTTGAACATAGTTTCTTCTGCTTTCTTTCAGTCTCAGGAAGATTTTAGGATAGGAATTACACGTGATTTCTTCAGCTGGAGCAGCAGTTCACCCAAGTCAGCCCTAGAAAACAGACACAAACTGTGCAGCCTTTAAAGCTCAAAGCTTAAAGCAGAATAGCCCAACAAGCAAACATTCCAAATAAAAAGCAAAACCAAAAACCACAAGAAACCAAATCAGTCTGAACAATATGGGCTGGTTTTGGCTGGTTTTACATGAAACCTGTGTGAAAATAACTCATTATTTGAGTGGAGTGTTATGAAATTACTATAGCAGGAAGGCTAAGAGCAAGGGGAGGATTTAATTGTAATGTTAAACCTGGCCCAAAAAAACTGGCCCTGACCTGGCCCAAAATGATCAGGAGTGGAGATTGTACTGTATACACCTTTAAACTGTTGGAAAGCATAGGATGTGAGCATGACATAAATGGTACAGAATAAGGGGTGGAGAACTTTACTCCAACCAAAAGCAGCCCAACACATTTCCTAAGCCAAAATGTATTAAGCTAGCTGTGTTTTAAGGACAAATCTGAATTATTTTCTCCTAAGCATATATAAGGATTTTTTTTTAAATTTCTTTTACCCAGATTATGCTGGGGCAGGATGATAAGATCAAAAAAAAAATAGTATTCATATACACATGTGGAAGATTAATCTCTCAATACAAATATTTAGCTCCATATTTAGAATAGAATCAACATTTTCAGATTTTCTTCATATGCATATATACAGATACACGGTCATGTGTACACACGTGCAAGCACACAATTGGTACCCATAAATATTTAAGAATTTCTATATTTAGATGAGGATTTTTCATATAAAACACTTTGCAAGCCATGTTTATAGAATTACATCTACAATGTAACCTGCAGCAGGACTGCTAATCAAGCAGGAAAAGAAACCATCTAATATTTGGTGATGAAAATTGCTTTAGAGTGACTGATTGTGCTAATCAATCTTCGCCAAGTAAATCACCACTAAAAGATAGTCGATAATTATAGGATCTTTCCCTGTAACTGGGTAAGAAGAGGAATAAAAATAAACTCTCACAGGAAAGCTGTCCTCTTCAGTAAACACAGCAGTTTGCTTTGCTTCCAACATGTTGGAAAGAAATTTGGAAAATGTGCCCAAGTTGTCTTAGCTTTCAGAAATATAATTCTTGTGCTGATTGAGTTAAAAGTGGTAAAATTGGCCATTAAAAATAATGTATGGAATGATCCACACAAGACATCTACAAACAGGTTGCAGTCTTACTAATTTCCTCATGATTCACAAAACTTTGACAACTTTTATAAAAATGAGGCCACTTATGGCATTTTACAGTTTAAAAGAAAGAATTTTTCCTTTCTCAACTGTTCACCAAACTCTTAGATAAAATTAATTGTTGGAGGCCAGTTCTAGTAGGAAGAAAACACTTTTTCTAAAATTACTTTGCAGGTTAAGATTAATAAGTATATATAAATAAATCAGTGAGATGATAAGCTCAGAAAAACAAATTCACAGGCTTCAGCCACAAAAGATGTCCCAAGGAAAAGAATTCATTCGATTGCCATCAAAAGTACAGGACACAAATGAATTGTGAGAACTCATACAGACCAGAGCAGAACCGCACGTGAGCAAGACAGAAACACTGAGAGTTGCAACAGGGCAATGGTCTGAAGGAGTTGTGCACAGCTCTGGACACTTTGTACACTTAGGACAGACAAAAGTCTCTTGGCTCAGGCACCTGGGAATGCCCGACAGACCCTTATTCATGTCCATGTCCCAGCACAAAGAGTTCCCATCTGGGTGGTGACATTTACCACGCCAGGGATGGAAATGGAGGGGAGTTTGTACGTGGCTTATTAATGATCCAGGAGAGCTGCTGTGTTGATTACTCTGTGAGCTTCCTGCAGACTTTTGATGCCAACAAAAGGTTCACTTTCAACAGCTTCAGCAAAGCAGGGTCAAACTAGCCAAGTCTTTGACCATAATGTGCCAAGGTGGTTGCAATCTTGTGGGAAAAGTTAAGCTAAAGAGCCTGTTTCAAAGTATTCAAGAGAGGAAAATGTTATTATTTCAGCTGAGATATTTAGTTGATAAATGAACTTCCAGACTGATGATGGCATTCAGGGTGTGCTGAGGGATTCTCTTTGAAGCAGCTTTCTCACCATTGTTAAGCTAATGTGGGATGGAAATGAGTAAAAATGCCATGTTTACCCTTAGCAAAACCTGCTAAACTGGGAAGCAGGCTCCCAGTAAGGAACCTATCTACATATATAATTACCCAGAGAATATCACAAAAAAACCTAGGAAACAAAAAGCTCAGAAGCTGGAAAAAAAAAAAAAAAAAAAAAGAGAAACCTGCAGGCTGTATTGGCCAAACTTCATGGAAGTTTCACCACCCGATATTGTTACAGGTCTGACTTTATTGCATAGTCATCCACTACAGTGAAGTAGCAAAACTCCAAAAGTTATTTTCTTAAACCAGCTTCGAAGGTGGCTACCACCCATAACATTAAAATGCAGATAACATTTTTCTGGATGAATAGCTCACACTGCACTTTTGTGTCGCTCCATTAGTCCACTTCACTTATCTATCATCCCTGGAGATGACAGGAAGGTCATATATCTTATTCCCAGCTCCAGAACAAATGCTGCCTTGGCATCTTTGGACATTTCCTGTCTCCCCTTGTAATTTGTAGCTCCTGAATTCCACTGTAGAGATACCACCTGCATATGTGAGGGGAAATTTCAAGTAGTAATGAGAAATATTTTCCACAAGTGAACCATCTGAGGTGAAAATCTTGAAGATCATGGTCTGCTTTAGCCATTTGAACATTTTGAAGTGTATTGAACATGAAAGAGCTTGGCACGTGTCTGATTCTCTCAGATTAAAGACCTATTTTAATAGGTGGGTGCAAAAATTTGTGCCAGTTTATTTCTAAGAAAACTACTTTATTGCTCTTTCAAGTTCCCATTTGTAAAGGTGAGAGAAAACCCCACTGTTATTTTTTTATTTTTGGTGTACTGGAGTTGAAAGTCTGCACTTTCCCTTCAAAAAAGTAGCAGAATTTCCCATTTCTGTTCAGCTTGGGGTATGAGCAATGATGCATATTTCCCCTTTGTCCTTGTGGAACAAGCCAAACATCATGGCTTTTTTAAAAGCAATTCCAGTGCTGACAAGACATTTTTTCCCCATACTGCCTTTTCAACTGTCATCAGACACAAGATCCTGGTTACTGCTTTTGGATGACAGCACTGACACTTTCTTGGAGGCACCTGCTCTGCTCTTGAGTTTCTGTTGCTGATCACTGTCCTTTGTCAAAGCTGCTGCTGAAACCTGGGTCTGCAGAAAAGCTATCTTACAAGAAATTTATAGCTAGATTACAGCTCAGATTTCATTTTCTTCAATGGATCCCTTTTCCCTCATTCAACTAGCCCTTGACAGTGCCTCAGTCCAAATTTCATCACTCAAAGCCAAAACGATTTGCATTTTTAGAGATCTAACCCCACCATCTCTAAAGACTCTTTTTTCAGCGTACACAGTAATAAGTGTTACATTTCCACCTGTGACAATCAATTACATGCCCTTGTCAATTATCAAGCTCATCCTGCTGATATTGGCAACTAAGTCAAAAAGACCATTAAACAGGGCAACATTGGATGCATTAAAATTAAATTTCTTAATGTGCAACAGATGGTTGGTGTTGACTTGTTGTTATTTATGCACCAAAGAAGTACATGAAAAGAGTTTTAAAAGCCTGTTTGACAAAAAAAATCCAGAGATGAAAGAAATTCATAGCTAAGCCTGGGTCTTCCAAATGTGAAGCATTCTCCACACAATTCTCCACATGCCTCAATTTATTTGCATGATCATATTTTAACTCTAAGTCTCCAACATTTTTTGTATCTTGTGTCATGTCCTTATATGATTGCATAAAATATAATCCCAGGTAAACGACTTTCCTTGCAGGCAATAAAACAATCACAGCAGAGCAGTCTAAAACATTTCCTTTCTCAAGGGCTGAGCAAAACCTGGAGTGTCCTTAACGAGATCAAGAGAAAAAGACCTGTCTGTCTTATGGCTGCTGAGAGCAGCAATCATCCAGGCACTAGAGGAATCTTCTAGGCTTTATATTATGCATCAGATTCAATAAGAGGCTATATTTTGCTTTATGAAGGATAACCATATTGCCTCTGACTTCTTTAGGTCTTTGTCAGGGAATTTACTTCAGCCCTGGTCTTCTCTGTTTTCAGATTGCATTCTATTTTGTCAACACAAGCACATAATTCCCAGAAAAATATTTCCATTTTTCCTCTGAATGTTTCCTTGTCTTTTAATATACTGACAGATGAAAATAATTCAAATGTTGCAAGTGTGGCAATTAATAAACATTTCAGAGCTATTTAAAATCACAATTTAATAATTTATTAAACAATTGTACATTTGAACATATAGAATAAAAATTGATTTGCAAATTCAAACGCTGAGTAATATCTAAAATCTCTTGATCTTTTTCATTCAGATTAAGAATCTGAAGTTAGACTGTCATCTTTCTGATTAAGGGAAAAGACAAGACGTTTTTGAAATCAGTGGTTTACTAGAATTTTCAGTTAAAGTGAGCAAGGCGTTCATCCACAGGACTATAACAGGTTCTGTAGACAGATTCCAGTGCTTGTGTAATGGAAAGAACTGGCTATCTGACAAGGAATTCTAGTCCCTGCAGAGCTGTAAGCTTTTGCACAATACCCTCTCAACATGACCATCCCTCAACTCGACAGCTGAAAAGGCCACTTTGCCCACACCCCACACCAGGTTTATGCCAAGGGACCTGCATGGGGCCTCTGCAGAGAGATGGGAGGGTGGTGAGGACATACAAGTTCCCAGCCCACAGGCAGGGAGCAGGTAGCATGTTCCTGAGAGGAACACCATGAGCCAGCACCAGTGTCCTCACTGGATGTTCCCTATCACACCCTTAGCTGGATTTTCATAAATGGTCATAAATTCATCCAGGGATTCCTGCAGCTGTTACTGAACTACCCTGAAATTTATTTCCAAATGTTTTTCTGCTTGATAGACACATCTTTTAATCTGCTTTAATCTAGCTAGGCTGTGCAATGCTTCCCTCCAGTTTTGGGATGGGGTTGTTTCTGAAGCACAGCCATTGCAAGAGGAATGGCTTCAGTTTATATGGATAGCTCTTAATTTATAAATAAAAGTACAAATTTTAAAAAAAATATTCAGTATGGAAACAAAATCTAATGTGATGTGGACCTAAGCAAAGCTTGCCTTTATGTCTTTTCTTAATGCATTCTACTCTTTCCTAATCCATAGCTTCTGCTGTCCTGTCTCTCCTGTCTTTCTCATTGTGCTTTTACTCTGCAGTCTAAAAGAAATCGAGGTATCCACCCACCAACAAATCACCCTGCTTCTGTGTAGACATATTTGCTTTCTAATAAAAATACAGAAAAATTAATTATATTTTTACGGCTTCCAGACATGTAATCACAATTTGACAGGTATAGCATGTGTTAATAGGTGACAATAATAAGCTAGTTTATTTCGCAGTGAATGTCTGAATTTGCTGGTCGACTCTGTTATCTGTCCTATGGAGGTCACTTAAACATTAAACAGCCTAATAAGCCTGTTTTCCCTTAAACCTTTTAAATACTCAGGCAGCTTAATATCTTATTTACATTTTTAATTCCAAGGCTTATAGAAATCATATTATTAGTAATAAGTACAGAAAGTAATTAATAGCTCCACTAAGTCATCCAAACACAGCTTTTGAGATGTCATAATAAACTATTCAACCACCAGTATGTAATTCTTTAGAGTTTAGATTTCACCTACCTTGAAGCTTTTATTTGAATGCTAGAGGTCTCTTCTAAATCCACTGAATTAATTCTAAAACGTTACCAAAAATAGTGCCAAAAGTAGAAGACTACAATTTACAGTGGTCAAAATATTAGACTTCATAGGCAGAGGATAAATGCTTACTGACCTTTGGCTTTCAGAGTTCTTTTAGCAATATATCCTTCAAGAGTGGCACCTCTTGAGTATATCATGCATCTGTGTGAAAACAAAACACAAAAAAAGCTCCCCAAATCCAGTACTTCACCAAGAAACATGCAATATATTTCAGTTCTGTACATGCTGAGAGCTGCATGGCTTCTGTTTCAATTTTCAGGCTTCTACAAAAAAGAAAATCCTTCTCTATGAATAATGGCTCCCTCAAAACTGTAGGTTTTCACAGGTGTTGATTAAAGACAAAGGAGCTTAGAGGCCTGAACCAAGCAGCTCAGACTGAAGAACAGAAACAAACTGTTGCAAATTATTACTATTGCAGTATTTCATATTTATGGATCAGAGCATATCCCAGTCTGGACATTTTCACAGTTTGTACCTGTAAGTAACTGTCTGTCAATTTAAACATATTTTAAACAAAAAAAGGAATATGAGATTTTGCTATGTTTTGTAAAATAATGACTGGATTTTTTTTTTCTCAAAAATACTAACTCTAGCACATATATACGAAAATGAAACAACCAGTAGGGAGATAAGCCAACAAAATTATTCTGGAACACTTCAAACCTCTGTGGAAATGGATTAGGATGTCACAAGAGGTGACACCATGGTATAAATAGTTTTGTGGTTACAGAATTAAAAAATCTTGACTTTCACTTTCCATAACAAGATGAATAATAATACATTAGCTACAATCAACAATAACTAACATGATCTTATCACTAAACTTGAATCCTAAGTGTGTTGGAAAGCAATATGCTTTTTTAAAAAAGGTAAAAAAAAAAAAAAAGAAGCAGAAAAAGAGACATGGAGCCAGTAAACAGTGCTGCAGGGCAGATATCAGAGCATGAGAAGATGACAGCTACACCCTGCAGTGAGGCACACATGAAATACACTTTTGTAATAATTTGTGTATTTCATAGTTTTAATATTCATATCTTAAGGCTTCTTAATAATACCAGAATTGAATACAAGCCCAGATTCTTCATATCTAATGCACATGATAAATTGGCCAGTATTCTACTTGCTTTAGGGGAAAACTTGGAAGACCAGGTTCCAATTTTGTGAGTTAGGATACATGCAAATAAGACCTTGCCACATCTCATTTAGGAACCAAAGCTCTTTTAAACAATCTAATTCAGCCAAAACGCTTAAATGCACGTTTAATTTTCAGTCCATGCAACTCCAGTACGAAGTAAACACATACTTAAATAAGCTGATGAAAAGCAGCCTGTGTGTGATCTACTTGCAAAACTACTGGCCAGTTAATGCCTTAGGAGACCAAAAAGGGGCAGCTGATATTTGCCCCCCACTCCCAAAGCACCTGGAAATTTGCAAGTAATTTTCACCTTAATGTCACTCATTACTAAAAACAAAATGAACAAAAACTAACCCCCACCTTTCAGTCTAATATCTCAGCTAACTACTGAGGCAGTTAAGGCAAAAGTTAATGTTCTATAAACTTGGTGTTATCCTGTGTACTGGCTGGCTTCATGCAGATTATTGCTATTATAAACCATACTCAGCTGTTCAAAATAATCAATAACGTATTAAAAACACCCCCAAAAAGCAACAAACCAAAACCAACCGTGATATGTCTGGAGCAGCTCCCATGGCAAATTGATTGTTTTCCTAGACACAAAAGGTGAGATTTGTTTAACTTCCTTTACAGTGTGCAGTTGACTACTTGTATTTCTGATTTTTATGTTTTCCTGCTATCAAAATACCATTAGACACACTGTGAGGTCATATTCTTTCAGGCAGCAAAATCAGTTTGAAGTAATGGACTTTAGAATAATTGCAGAAAATTACAACAGCACAGACAAATTACAAAAACCTATGTGAAAGATTTTTTCCAGGAGAGAAATCTGTTCAATGCCAATCAAAGGGAGAAAAATCTTGTCAGCAATCTAATGGTTAATCAGAGCTTCATGTACTTATTTAATGGAACATTTAGAAAAAGTGCAGAGCTGGGTAGGTTACTAATTATCCAGGGGGGTGTGGGATTTGCATTTTCTTCCCTTGTAATGCTTTAGTTATGCACTGAAGCATTTTGCCTCTAAGTTAGGTTAAAGTCTAGTCTAAAAGCTATTGCTTCTCATGCCTTCTGTGTTAAAAAATTATGAGAACTATATTTCACCATCTATCAGTGTAGTTTGCCAGCCAGGCAGATGAGGGAAGCTCAGTACAGGGGAACTTGTCTCTGTTTCTTCCCTCTGTCTTTTTAACCACTCAGAAAACACCAAACAGGCATCAGGGAAGTGCAAAGCATGTGCAGGTGGCTCTCACAGACATGGTGAAACCTGGGCATTCTAATAATTACTGAGCCTTCAGCCAACAGTTAAAATTATTTTTTTCAACTGATTCATAAAATGTAAATACTCCACTAGTGAGGGACAGTGATAGCACAATGTTTATGCCCTTACTGGGGCTATTATTTATGATGCTCTTTACAAGGTTGTCTCGGAGCTGTCACTTGTGGAAATGCAGGCTCGAAAAATATACAGTAATGATGGTTTCAGTGTGACAATACAAGCCATGTTTTGTCAGAGTACATTGAATCCCTCATCTTTAAAAGAAAATAATGCAGTTCCTTTCCTGTCACTGGATGAGTAACCAGGAGGTATTCACGATGAGATGAAATTCGAATAATTGTTCTCTTCAAGTTAGTCCGTTAAATTAATGGCATAATGAATAAATAAGCATGTGTAAATCATTAATTGAACTGACTAGTTAGAAAAATAACAAATTATCTGCATACATGGTATGAAAAGCAGATCTATAGGAATACCTACATTTAGTAAATGTGCCCATGTATTTTAAAAGAACACTTTCAGCATAGTATAGCTTACTCATGTTTCCTTCATAAGTTTTGATTTCTGTCTTTGATAAAAGGTGACAGTAAAATTGGTCTGAGTCAGCTGGAATTGCAACCTTCCCTTAAAACCAGCTGCCTCTGAGGCACATTCACTCACTTGCTCATTCAAGAAGATCCACATGGGAGCTTGTCACAGCGACTGATCAAAGACGCAGGCATCATGTAATGGCAAATAGCAAACAAAACATGCTGTGAGTTCTGGCTGCTCCGGACTGAAACATCTTGCTCCGAATCAGGGATGCTCTCTGCACGTACACACCGCTGAGAGCAGGAAAGACACACAGGGAGGGAAAAGAGGGAATCAAACCGGGAATCTGCCTGGCTCTCACAGCCTCTGAATTCACACCTGGATGAACAACTCCACAAACAGCAAGTGTTTGTGAGGCTGGGACTGGTGTTTGGTGCACGCCATGGTTTCACAGCACCGCAGCCACAGCTCTGCTCTCCCGTGCTGAAGAAGAGATCGGCTTTCACCATGGCACCCCTGGCTCTGGGGCTGCCTGCTCCCTCCCCACCCTGCGCAGCTAGTCTGCAGGTGATTTGGAAACGTTTAGACCCATTGCAAAGAGAGGTTACAGGAGGAATTAGGGTTCTGTGACCAGCGCTGGGGCAGATGCCTCAGAAAATGCTGGGTGAACAGAGTGGGAAGGACACCCCCACCAAAAGCTGTGCGATGCCATCCATTGTGCACCGAGGAGGGACACACTGAACGGGAGGGCAGCCGAGCCTTATGCCAGCCCCTCTCCCCCATCTCCCTGTCCTCCCCCGGGGTGCTAGAGGAGCTCCAGGTAGGGATATCCAGACAGAGCTGCACCTAGCTCCTCCCGATGCCTGCGTCCCACGTGGAATTCAGCTGGACCAGAGACAGACCCACCCCAAACAGGATTAGACACAGGGATTGCCATGCTGGAAACTGCCCTTTATATTCCTGGCTGTTGGAACCCTGGAGGCTGAAAATTTCAGACTTTCTATGCTAAAAGGTGCTGGCCCTCAAGCAAGTACCACATTTAACCTGAGGCCATGGAACAGGCTCCCGAGACTGAGTGACAGCACGGGGGGTGTGGGTGCATAGTTTGAGTAGTATTGTGTGATCTCACAGGGTGAAAAACTTAGATTTAAGATTTTAGTATATAGTAATGCATGTGGGTCAAGATGGAAGATTTTGGGTGTTGTCTAACCCCTTCTCCTTCCTTCTTCTTCACCTTCTTTTTCCTTCTTCATGGGTTTGGGTGGTTACCTGTAATCGGTTGATGGAGTCCACATTGCAGACTTCAAGTAGTTAGTTATTTGATTTAATATAAAAATAATTTAGGTGGCATTTCATAATTGGACAGGTTGTCCTTGAAAAGACCTGGTAGAGATAGAGAAGCGCTCCATTTTACCTCGTTTCTCTAACTTGCTAGTTGGAGCTCATGCCTCATGAGTCTGTAAATAGATAAGAAATAATAAACATCCAAGTCCGAACTTGAAACCTACATTTCCCGTGTATTATTCATCCTGACCTCAGCAGAGGAAAAGAAACCAGAACTGTAACACCTATCTACCAGGGGAAAAAGACTGGAATGATGGGGGTGGGAAGGTGATGCAGATATTCCTATTCCAGTCCTTGCATAGGGTTTCATACATAGTGGAAATGTATTTAAGGAACTAAATTTCAAGTGCAGCGTATATTCAACAGTCAGTGACACTAACTGCCTTCATTGGAGACAAATAAATAATTGCAAACTATTTATCAGATTAACTTGACCAGGAACTTTGCTTTTGGTTTTCATGTCTTTTTCATCAGAATACATCAGCTGACAGGGGTGATTTAATCAAATTTACATTTGGTAAAAATGTCAAAGCTGTCAAAGTACATTGATTTGTCATTTTCTGAAAGAAAAAAGTTGGGTTAATTGAAAATATTTTTTTTTTATTTTGAAATTTATTTATAGTGAGAATTAAAGCAGACAAAATATGACTGAGAGATCCTTATATTTTAAAAAGAGTAGACATTTACTGATCTTGTTTTATGATAATGTTTCACCATTTGAAGCCCAGAGAGAAAAATCAGGTGATAGGTATTGTATTCTTAGTGACAGATAAAGATGGAAACGAAATCTACATTTATTAATTTTAGTAGGTCACCACTCAGCCCCTTGCATCTTCCTCACTCATTGTACAAATAGGTCTGTGGCTATGCATGGGTCTCTGCTAGATAGATATAAGCCAGATTCTAACATAAATAAAAAATACAGATTAGTAATCCACCACCTCCAGATTTCATAAATCCAGTGCTGAAAGGAGTGTTTTCTCAAACCCAGACATCTGTACTGGCATTGGAGTCCTGGGATTTGCTCAAGTTCTCTGCACGACTCCTAATTCTTATGAGGTGCAAAAATGTATATCAAAAGGCATAAAATCTGAATTTTAAGACTCCTAGCATGACTTATGTAAAGTAAGTGAAAACTGATTCATGACTATGCCCTAATATATTCTCCCCAAAAGAAAAGAAAAGCCCAATTCACTGATTCCCTGAACGGCTGCTGGCGTGCCTAGGCTTCGTCGTTGGTGTTCAGCGCCTGTGGACACGGAGATAACATTCTCTCAGCCCTCCAAACATGTTATGTCAGGTTGCATCATGTCATATGTGAAATGACTTAATGGGATATGACACAGTGTGGACCAGCACTGTTCCTGGCCTTGAGAGATGAGGAGGGAGTGGAAGTGACTCTCAGCCACACCTGTGGTGATTTGAATCCTTGTGTCTGGAGGAAACACATGGCTCAAATGTGACAGGGATTTTAAGCAGGTCTCTCTACTACTACTACTCTCTCTCATATTGTCCTGATGGAAATCAATGGTACTATCTCAAGCTGGTGATGGACATTTACTCCTCGTGAGCTTGGCCACATCATCTTCTCCATTGCAGAAACCAGAGAATAAAGGGAAACATCACATCTGTAGCAAAACATGCTGGGCACAACATTTCACTGCTCCCTGAAGCAGCTGTACTGTAACCCTATACAGCAAGCTGAAGGTTTGAATGCAGTAGCACCTTACTTGCATCAAAACTGTCATGATTACTGTTTTATAAATTTGCATATGATGTTGTAAGATTCATGGTCTGACTGCAGGGATTCGAGTTGTGCTGCTGTTGCAGATTTAGCTCCCATTTTTGCCTAGTACCTATGAGGGTATTGTTGTAGAAGGGCTAAACTAGAAGTCCATCCCAAGTGCATCAAACAACCTGTTTTGTCAGATAACATTTACCGGAATGTAAATATAGCAACAATTTGCAGATTGCTAGAAATAAAATTCACTATCCTCTTCTCCTCAATCCTTCTGCTTTTTTTAATTTTTTATTTATTTATTTATTTTATATTTTTTATTTTGCCTGAAATGTTGAACTATGTAGTGTCAGCTATGGGGTTCTTAATTTTCTCTACCTCCCTTTTCATTTTTGACCTTTCCACAGGGGATCCAGAAAGAGAGAGATCACATATTCCTCAAAAAAAAAGCTGTCCTTTCACTTGGATTACCAGAATTGGGGAAATTTTGTAAAGTTCAGATGCTGACACATCACTAGAGACTTAACAGCACCAATATACACCAGCAGTCACCTTGGCTGCCCCCCTCACAGAGAGAAGTAGGAAATATAAAACTCCCTAATTAACTAGATTAGGAATGCATGGCTCTCCCAGTAAAGCGTGTTTGTAGACAGCACATCTCCGGCTGCCTGAACAGGGACACTTATCGATGTGTGCTGATTACATAAATGTAAATTGTAACTATTCCAGTGTGGCTCCTTACACATGGCTGCCCAGAAATCCTGAAATTAAGGATACTACCCAATTTCACAGGCGAAATAAAGAAACTGATACCAACACAATCAGCTCCAAAAGGGAAAGAAAAAACATCCATCTATGTATAATCTTTTTTGATTTAACACAATCTAAATAATATAGAATAGTAACATATATAAAATAAAAATAAACACTATTCTTAAAAATAAAATAGGTTCAACTATTTTCTGTTTCTTGTGGATAATTCTCTGTATATGTACAGTCTTTTTTTTTTTTTTTTTTTTTTTTTTTTTTTTTTTTTTTTTACCCCAAGGCTCTGTTCCCAAGAGTCCAACAAACTGTTGAAGTTTGTGTTCAAAATTACTGACTGAAACTGCTTTCAATGATTAGGGCAATTTGTCTTATGCTAACCGTGCTCTTGCAAACCTCAAATGAGCTGACTGATACACGAGTGTGGTACTGTAGGATTGACACCTAGGAAACCTGGTTAATAATCAGGGTTGGCATTTTACACTCTGTCCTATTAAAGATAAATAGCAAATCCTAGTTTAGGAGCTGGAGACTCTGGAGATGGCTAGGATACAGCAAAGGAGTAAAAGAAGCAAAAATTCAACAGAAATTGAACCTTTCATTTTGCTACATTTGCATTTCTTTCTAACTCTGCTCAGATATTCATCTGTTGGACTTAGGTTCTCTGTGTAACAGCAACTGAGCCCAGGCCAGGTATACAAGTGTGGGCTTCTAAATTTTTTCAGGGTGAATAATTTTCAGAAAAATTCTTCCTTATTCTGTGGACTATGAAGTATGAAAATACTATACTGCAGATCCCAGAGGCTGGTAGTCAGCGACACAGGGTCCAGTTGGAGGCCTGCTACCAGTGGTGTCCCTCAAGATGTCATCCTGGGCCCAGCAGTATTTAACTTATTCATCAATGACTTGGGTGAGGGCAGATGCCTCCTCAGTGAGTTCTCTGGTAGCACAAGGCTGGGAGGAGGGGCCAATACCCCAGAGAGACCTGCAGCCCTCGGGAAGGACCTCAGCAAGGTGGAGAGATGGGCACAGAACCTCCTGAAATCCAGCAAAGGCAAATGCAGGGTCCTGCACTAGGGAAGAACAACCCCAGGCACCAGGACAGGCTGGGACTGACCTGCTGGGAAGCAGCTCTGGGGAGAAGGACCTGGGGGTCCTGGTGGACAATGACCTGCCCCTGAGCCAGCACCGTGTCCCTGTGGCCAACAGGGTCAGTGGGATCCTGGGGTGCATCAGGGAGAGCACTGCCAGCAGGTCAGGGAGGGGATCCTGCCCCTCTGCTCAGCCCTGCTGAGGATCACCTGGAGTGCTGTGTCCAGTTCTGGGCTCCTCAGGACAGGAGAGACATGGAGCTCCTGGAGCGGGTCCAGTGGAGGGTGACAAAGATGATGGAGGGACTGGAGCATCTCCGTGAGGAAAGGCTGAGGGAGCTGGGCCTGTTCAGCCTGGAGAGGGGCCTCATCCCTGTGTGTCAGTGTCTGCAGGGAGGGCTCAGGGCATGGACCAGGCTCTGCTCCGCGGTGCCCAGCAATGGGACAGGGGAAACAGGCAGGAACTGATGGCCAGGAAGTTCCACCTGAACATGAGGAAGAATTTCTTCACTGTGCAGTGACCAAGCACTGGAAGTGATTGTCCAGAGAGGGTGTGGAGTCTCTTTCACTGGAGATATCCAAGAACTGTCTGAGCACTATCCTGTGCCACTTGTTCTAGAGTAATCCCACTTGAGCAGGGAGGCTGGACCAGATGATCCCCTGGGGTCCCTTCCAACCTGACCCATTCTGTGATTCTTTACAGTCTTTAAGCTCTCATGATAAGGGGAGGTTTTGAGACAAGGGCTTCAGAAAGGAGTATGGTTTCAGCAGCAAGACAGAAGTGAGTGAGCTCTAGTGCTGACACAGCTGCGTTTCCAGCCTTCCCCAGTCCATGACCTCATTTTCAAAAGAAACCACTGATTTATGTTGCTGTTATGTTCCTGTTTTCAGCTTGGAGCTCTGCATGTATTTCTCCAGTCAAGCACTCAAAACTGGTGGCTCCTGCTGAATTATTTGTTTTCAGCCTTCTTAAGGCGGAGGTTTCTCCACCTGTTAACCCAGGATTATGTTTTGGCATTTGACCTGGAGTTTGCAAAATTTATTTTACTAGAACTACTAAAGTGCTTTGAAGTTCAGGTTCATGTCTACAGTCACCTGTTTTGATTGCTTTGTTTTCTCATTCTGGCCTAAAATTCATTTTCCCAATTAAATGAATCTCTTCATCAGGCCTTCTCACAGCTGAAAAAAATACACAGAGACAGAAGGTGGGAAAGGCTCCCAAGGCCCATATGTTCTACAGCATGTTTCTTGCATAAATATGTCATGGGTATTTTAGTAACCTGCTGCCTTCTGGCATGAGTCGTATTCAGCTTTCCATTGTTTGCACAGACACTCAGAGCAGGGGAGGGATGAAAATCCACAGAGGAAAGTCTGATACTCTTCTGTCTTGTCAGGTCATGTTCATTTTTTGGAGAAAAACAGTCATTCTCCTACTTGCAGATATGAACCACGGTCTTATAGCAAGTCATATACCAATATATCTCTTGCTGCAAAGCTTGCAGAGAAAGCAGAACAAAAGCTGGTACTGTGGCCATTTAAATAGGAGAATCTACTCATGCTTCTCTCAGTCTTTAATATGTACTCTATTTGTATGCTAAAGTAGAGACTGAATTTAAATTCAATGCTTTTTTTCTTTAGGATGGGCTTTCTGAAACATGAACATCTGAGGAGATAAACATTATTTGCATCTAATCGAGGGATGTAAATTTGTTGTTTGTTTGGCTACCTCCAACATTTGTAAATCCTTATTTATCATCAGAAACCACACACTTTAAATTCAGTGTTTTAATTTATAGATCTTGCTCAAATCTTATTTAACAGACTGATTTATAAACATTAGACAAAATGATCCAAATTATAAGTGTTAACTTTGCTGTCAGATTTAAGCATTCCAGCTAAGAACATGGATGTATTTCTTTGGTTAGTTTACAAATTATAGCATTAATTAGTTCTCTAGTTGACTGATTAGAAAATACCTTCTATCCTGGCCATTAAGTTCTTATTTATCTTTTTGATGTATAACTACGCCTCATAATTTGTTTTCACAGGGTTCTGATTTATTAATGCAGTGTGCTAAACTGTAAAACATAAATTTCCAAAGCTCTAAAAAAATGCAAAAAATATCTAACTAAACAATAATCCTTGGGAGCACAGAGTAGACTTTTTTTTGCAATTTTGATTGAAACTTAGGGAAGATATTGCAGGGGTTTTCCAGCAAAATTTCCCTTTTTTATTCTTTTTGCATAAAAAGACTCTGCATTTCAAAGCACTGGCAACTGCTAGAGGCAGACACATAATTCCAGTGTTACAAGCAATGACATTCCAGCACTGGATCTGAATGAACTGAGACAATTAGAACCTACTGGACTCAATTTAGGGACCTGGATCACAGTTTGGTTTCAATATACCAGCACCTCCAGTGTTTTCCTTCTTTGGGGGAATAACCAAAGTGTTTTTTGACTTAGCAAGATTTGTGTATTTTTCCCCAGACACCTGGTGCAGATTTATAAGTACCATGCTCTCACCTACTGAGCACTGAGTAACTCTCTTCTGCCAAAGGCACTTGCTGCTCTAGGAACCCTGAGCAGTGCTGGAGAGCACTGGGCAGGGATTAGCCCAGCAGAGCCACTTTTTAAACTGTTTTATTTTCATTCTTCTTCTAATTGAAGCTGCAGAAAAATGCTGTTCTGCATTTAATTTTTTTTTTTCAGAAGATTCTGACTTTCAAGGAGATCAAGTGTTCCTATGCTTTTGGTTTTCACACTTTGCAGAGGATGGATTGTGCTGTTTTGTGCATCTGGTATGTGCCTAGATAGAAAGTTTTTCTGCAAATATTAATATAGACATAACTCTAAAAAAACAATTCCCCATACATGACTAATAGAAACTTTTATAGCTTTGCTACTCCATGATTGGAAAGCTAACGTTGATTCAAGTAGTAGAAAAAATTAGTACGGTCCCAGTTTTATGCTTAAGTAACTAGACAGTTTCTCATGCTTGAGCTAGCACATTTAGAAAGAATCTGAGGTTTCTGTGGGTATGTCAATATTTCTAAATGAAGGAAGAAAGAGGAGGAAGGCGGAGTACTGCATTCCAATCCTCCAAATTGACCACCCAAAACATGATATAAAATTTGATAGACTGCTCATTCCCAGAACTGGTACAAAAAGATACTGCTGAGCAGACGATTACACTGTTTGGTCTTGTTCACCTGAAAAAGTCTTCTAACATGTCTCCAGGCTTTATGTCCTTAAATACACCTATATATCCTTTTGTCATGCCCTACAGCATGCAATTCATACTTTTCTTACATGTTATAAAGAGAACTCTCCAAAGACCTGCAGTGGAGCCCAATTCCTTGCAAGTCTTTGGGCTGCAAAGAGCCACACACAAAATAATCCCTTTGTTTTAGGACCACGAGTCTCAGATGACATGTGGGGCCTCAGGGCACATCAAAGACTCAAACTATCTGCGCTTGTGGGGTCTGGTCTTGTGGCCACAAGCCAGCCCATGCTACTTGGATCTTGGGAGCCAGAAATCAGCCCCTGTTCCTCTTTTATTAGCAGTGTAGGTAAAGTCAAGGTGTGTTATGCAGTGCTGTGACCACTGCCCTGGGCAGCCTGTTCAGTGCCCAACCACCCTCTGGGGGAAGAACCTTTTTCTAATATCCAGCCTTAACCTCCCCTAACACAACTTGAGGCCATTCCCTCGGGTCCTGTCGCTGTCACCACAGAGCAGAGATGAGTGCCTGCCCCTGCTCTTCACTTCATGAGGAAGTTGTAACTGCAGTGAGGTCTCCCCTCAGTCTGCTCCAGGATGAACAGACCAAGGGACCTCAGTCCCTCCTCATAGGGCTACTCCTCCTCAAGGGTCTTTGCCATCCTTGTGCAAAGAAAACCACATGGGGGCAGAGAAAGAAAGGCAGCAGGAGGAGGAAGATCAGGTACCATTCAAATGATTTTTTTTGAATCCCAGGCTATAACTGATCAGAAATTGAATCAAGGAGAACATTGAAGAACTGCTGCTTGGAGAGGATGGAGTAGGAAAAGGGAGAAGAAGCACACTTGTTCTGGAATTAAGGTATCTGGTAGTTATTTCAATTGAACCATGCAGATCTTTTAGGACACTAGCAAAGCACAACACTTCCCAGCCTAAAACAGGTGTCTTAAATAGGTTAAACATGTACTGTCCCATACTTGATTATAAGAGGCTCTTAGAAAACCAGGTAAGACAGAGACATTTGCATTACATTTCCTACTCACACCCCTCCCCGCAAATCCAGGCCACAAAACCCCAATATAATGTCCCTGAGTGAGATGAACCCCACTTGTATGGACTACCAAGGAGATGGTTCAGGACTAAGACTTGGGAAAGATCAACCACAACAGCTTAGAAAGTGTGGGTTGGGAAAGGAGCAATGAGGGAAGTTTCTGTCCCCTAGAACATATCACCCCTTGTTGAGACAGAACCAGAAGTTCAGAGTCCCAAGTCTCACCTTTTCTTTGCTGTCCAAGAAATGCTTATGAAAAGCACTGGCAAAGCTGTTGTGGGCTCACACCAGTACTGCTGCTGGCAGCAGTAACTACTTCATTAGCTTAAAGTGACACGTTCTGCTGCTTTAATGATTCCCATTCTGCTGCTGACCTATGCAAATATCAATATGAATCCCTGAGATGAAAATAGTTTTGAGAAACAAAACACCAAGTAAATTGCACACATGCACAGAAACACATTAAAGAACATTATTCATCTCCACAATCTTAATAACCATCTTTTAATGTTGTTTGTGTGCACAGTAATGGTTTAAATTTCTCTGGCTCTTGAGCATGGAATTATAAGTTTCCAAAATAAGATTGGGATTTCAATGAATATCTATCACTTCAAAAACTATATAATGAGATTCAAATCCAAAAACTGAATAGAGCTACAAATTCATTATCAGCAAATTTTGAATACTGCTGCACAAGGTTATAAACTGGTTCCTTCTTCCTGATCTGTTCTCTCTGCCCCTGTGTCCAGATGGCTTCATCAAGAATCTTGTACTGTGCTCCAATCCTTCAGCATTGTCCATGTACTCATTAAGGTAACTGTCTTTGCCTGCAAAACCTGCTACATTTTACTTGTCCTCAGCCTCTCAACTCCTTAGTGCCAAAACTGTCTCAAACTCCAACGTGTGTAAGCACAGCGGCTGACTGTCATCCTTCTCCAATGCTAATGGAGCTTTTTAATTCCTTTGTTAACCCTTTGAAAATGCCAAGTAAAGATTTACAATCTCCCTGTCCCTGCAGGGCCTCTGGAAAGGAAACCATCCAGATGGCAAAATGCAGTTCTGCCGTAACCCTCTCCCACAACTGCCAAACGCAGGAATGTGCTCAAGGCACTGAATTCTCAGCACAAGAAATTTCACAACTCATTAGCAATGCCACATCAAAATAATAAAGAACAAAACCCACACTGAAACCCAGCAGGCTGTAGTCCCAGGGGTTAGCTGGCAGCAGCCTAGATGAGAATTTCATGTCACAGTTTGCACAGATAAGGTTTCTTGACCACTGTTTAGCACTTCAATAATGTTACGGGTGTAAATATGCAAAAAAAAGTTTCCAAAATTATTGACTCAGTCACCTTTTGAGGATGCAGCAGCTGAAGGATTTAGGACTCCCATGGTATCTTTTTAAGAATTGGAAGCCAAATCATTAGATTCTCTTTTCCCAAAGTGAGGGTACAGCTGCTTTTGCCACCCTAATTCTTACATTACTCTTCCCTGAAAGAATGCTGGGGGAGTGTGAAACTGATTTTAAACTCCTTTTGGCAAAAAGAAGCAGCAACTCAGCTCTGGGAAATCTGAATTTTTTTTCCCCAAGAACTCCGCGCTGTAGTCTGACCTTTTCTGTATTCAGCACTGAGGACACCATGCTATCCACTGGTTACCCACAACAATCTTGTTTTTCCCTCCTCTCCAGATTTTCTGGAGGGAGAGAAATCAGTACATTTTAAAACAAGCCAGAATATTTATCATTTGTATTAGCTACTTGTGCTTCAAACTTCAGATTTCTGAATTCAATTAGGATTGAAGGTGAGCCAATAAATACCTTCTGCAAATGTATTTCAGAAAGTGGGAGGCTCTTCAGCGGCTCGGTACAGTCATTTCTTGTAGAATGCATGCAATTATAATTTAACTTTCTCACTAAAGGGTTAGGGGGCCACTCACAAATCCCCATCCCTGATGTTTCAGTGATTATAGAGTTGACAGCTGGCCAGTTTCCAGGTATTCATCTGAGCCACTGCATGCACACAGCTGATTAGCATGGGGCCATGGACCTGCATATCTCCTGGTACCCTCTGATTTACTATTTATTTGATTTGCAAGGTAGGAGCCTATACTGGGTAGTCAGTAAAACATTTTTTTTGAGCACAAGACAAAGTTATCGGTAACACAGAACTGCTTGTCTGACAAATTTCAAAACATACTGAATTTTAAGACATACTTAATAACATACTGAAGTTTGTATTTACACATTGATTTCTTGAAGGATTACCTGAAGAAAACAGAGCACTCTGGGTGCTTCAGAGTGAAGCAGTGGGTGGTTTGCATCATTATGGAATTTGTACGGCACTTAACTTGCATGAGCTGAGGATACTGACACTTTTTTCTTGTTTTCCTGCTTCAGTCCCCACCCTCCTCTGGTTCTCTCTGTCCTCCTCGCCTCCTTTGCTGCCTCTCTCGATCCCTGACTCCTTCATTTCCACTTCTGATCCATCTCTGGGATTCCAGTCATCTTTGCCCACTAGGCCTTGCCTCTGTTCACTGGCACAGAGATACCATGAGCAGAAATCAGCTCCTGTGTCATTCTGGAAAGTGTGAGCCTGGTTTCCTGGGGATTCCAGTCATTACAGACTCTATGGCAAACTTCATTATATAAACCAGTTGCTAACAAAAAAATCTTTGTAGGAGTGTGGGCTGGTTTGGGCTGGGGTAGAGTTAATTTTCTTCATGGCAGTCTGTATGGGGCTGTGTTTTGGGTGTGCTGGAAACAGCACTAATAACACAGGGATGTGTCTGTTGCTGCTAGCACAGCACGGAAAGGTGCTCAAGAAGCTGGGAGGGGACACAGCTGGGACAACAAAACCTAGCTGGCCAAAGGGATATCCCACACCCAAGTCACCGTCACAGGGGGCAGAGCCCTCGTCTCCTTGGGGTGGCTGAACATCTGCTAGCCAATGGAAAGTGGTGAATGCTACCTCTTTTCCTTTGCTGGCATACAGGACCTTTATTTTACCTGCTAAATTGACTTTATCTCATTCACCGTTTCAATTCTCTCACCCATCCTGTCAGGGGACAGTGAATGAATGGCTCTGTAGGACTTAGCTGCTGGATGGGGTTAAAACTTGACAGAGCATATCAGTTGATTTCCATGATGGAAAAAGGGGTAATTCCTACACTGCACTGTGAAAATCAGCTTCTCACAACTTCTAAGTAAGCCCTCGTGTTGTGTGAAAGCTGGTATTTAATTGCTGTCTGCAGTTTCACATGTGCCTCCTTGGGGAACTCCTAAATTACCCTAATATTTTGGCAGGCATGACAAGGACATCCTTGAGGTAGGGTTTTAATTAGGTCACATAACAGGACCAATAGTAGATTATACAACAGGGGGGCTGCACCTTTTTATCCAGGTACATGATCATAACATTAGAGTAAGGGTTGTTATTTCCATTATAAATCTATTTATGCTCGGGGTTGCTATCTTGGTTGCAAATATTTTCTTCAGACGAAAATCTGACTGACAAACCTACAGCTTGGCAAGAAATATTTACACTGTATGGAAAAAAAAACAACCTGCAGTAAGGTGCTTTGTTGTTTCATTCATTGCATTCACAGACAAAGAAAATCAGCTTCCATTTAATACAGTGATCTAAAATGATGTCTCTCTGGGGAAGCAAAGAAAGATATTCATAAAGGTTAACATTAGCCTTGGGAAGAAAGTCTGCTGTATTCCCTTTAAGGCCTAAAGTAATGAAGGCTTCTCCACAGGATGATTTGGAGCAAGAGACTAACTTTAGGAATGTTGAATCCAGCCCCCTGCAGTAATATCCCTCTCTGCTGCCTGTAGGCACTTGTAGGCTGCAGAGAGTCTCTCTGAATATGCTTCTTAATGTTCTAATAATGCCCTAATAAGAGACAGCATCCAGTATTGGAAGAATTAAGCCATTGCAGCAGTTACAAGGGTTTAAGGAATAAAAATGAAATTAAAAAAAAAAATTACTCCTTTTTCTTCCTTTGTCTCAGGTGTGGGCTGAGAACCTGCCTCACATAGCACTTGCCATGCTCTTACTCTTACAGATCAGGCAGTGAGGACTTGCCAAGTTTATTGATCCTCAAACACCCATTTCCATTAGCAAGCTGAATATTTCGGGGAGAGGGAATATATCCCAAAGTTAATCAGGTCTGCCAGCTTGCTTGCCTATAAAACCTGAAATGACAATAAGGTGGCTCAGTTTTTAGTATTCTTAAAGGAAGAGCAAGATCGCAGAGGACTGGAGCTTATCATAACAGCACACACTGAGGTCCTTTTGAGGAAATGCCCTGAAAGCTCTTCCTAAGCTGGCTTTTGGAGTGTAACCAGTATTAATTCATGGGGATGTTTTGTTCAAGAGAAGTATCTATTCAAGGAACTCTGTATTTCAGAGGCAGGAGCAGACTAAGCTTCCTTCAAAGCACTCTGCTGGGCTGTGGAACATAACAGCAGGGCTTGTGACACACGTGCATTTTCAATTCCAGTCTCATAATTGTAGGAAAGGAGTTGCTTTTAATTCTTTGAAGGTAAAGCAGGACAGAGCCCAACCCATGTATTTTCCAGCTTCAAGGTACTTAAGCGTTTCCTCTTTTTCATGTATTGTTTTTGTTACTAAAACCATCAATTCTCCCTTATCCCTAAGCCACTGATGCTTTGTGCTTTGAATGTAAAATAAGGAAAACTCATCAAATTATTTTGACTGGTTGATGAAAATTTCATTTCCCTGAGTCCTGAAATCTTTTCCTCCCATTAAATTGCATATGAAAAAGATTCTAATATCCCTCATTTTCAGATATAGTTACACAAATAGTTTTAGGTTAATACAGATGGTAAACAAATGCTACAAATAATAAGATCTTAAACCATTTCATGAGATTACTGTTCCTCTAATAAGGCAGAACACAAGTCTTCCACAGCACTAACTAGTAAAGCTGAAAGATGTAATCAAACATTCTGGATTATAATTGAGGATTTGGGCAAAACAGGATTAACACATATTTGTCTGGTGAGTTGCAGGGTCAAGTAAAGCTCTTCTGAGGGAACTACGCCAAATGGCGACTGGATAAATCTCTAGACCCATGGAGAACTGTAGGATTTCATTATACCTTAGCTACACTGAAACTGTGAAAATTCAAGGATAAGCAGAATTCACATGACTTTTTTTTTTCTCTGCAGCTTTAGCAAATCTCCAGTGAGAGAATGCTGATAGTACTGGGTCATGTAGAAGATCTGTTTCCAACAACATACATGCTTTTTTCTGGGAGAGAATAAAAACATATTTTGCTACTCCCCCATTGCAGTCTCACAGTTTCAAGCATTTTTCAACTGAAAGGTGCTTTTTTTTTTTTTTTTTTTTTAACTCAGATGTGGATTCCAGGTGCTCGGTAAGGCTGGAGGATTTGTCTAGACTCCCTGACTTCATTTAAACATTTGGGTTTTCTTTGATAGCAAGGCCACAGGTATGGCTACAAATTGCACGTGTGTGAGAAAAAACTTAGTTGGTCAGCTTAGATCTCTTCACTATCATATGCAGGCATTGACATCCCTTCATTGACCACTTAACTGATGGCCCAAACTAACTTTGGCACCTGTAGTTAAAAGCATAAACACAGACTAAAGTTTGTAGAGTGAGTACCCAATTTGTGTGGGAACAAAACTAGTTTGTGTGAAAATAAAAGTAGGAGTTTAATTTATTTTCCCTTGAGGTGTGGTGGGAAAGGAGGAGATTTGGAAGGTAAAGGAAGATGACGAAAATAATTTCTCAGAGTCATGGTGTGCTAACCACAGGTGAAATGCTCTATACAACGTGTGAAAAGGTTGGGAGAGCAGCTCACCCAACCCAAGCCTCATTAGCAGCAATATCCATCCCTGCCTGGCCTCCCAGCATTTGGGCTCAGGAGTTCACATCTATCTGGATGTTGGTTACAACAAGGAAATTTCTGGCCCAGCACAACAGTCACAGGCCAAAGTCTGTGCTGGAATCTATACTGCAGCACATACTCCTCCTAAGAGTTACTTAGGAAGGGAAGGGTGAAGAGTTTATCTTCTTCTTCTTCTTTTTTTTTTTTTTTTTTTTTTTTTTTTTTTTTTTTTTTTGACTGAATGTATCTGAAGAGTTGACATCATTGCCTGGAATTATTGGTTTTACAAGAAACTGTGAACAGACCTTATTAATTTTTATATTTTACTTTCTGTATTTTACGATGAAGTAAGCTGTATTTGTTGGAAAAACATACTTTGTAAATATACATAAGATCTAATAATTACAGATTCTTCTCAATTTTTTTTTCAGTAAAAACCAGTGAATCCATGAAAATAAATTTAGAAACATACTTTAATTTTATTTTTTTAAGTAAAAAAAGAACAAAAGAATATACATATATATTTCTGCTGTACCAAAACCAGAAAGGAGCATGCACCACATCTAAATCTAATCTTGTTGCAGTGAAATCAATTCCACAAACCACATTTAGATCGTTCCTTTAGTTTGTGGATTTAAATTGCTTCTAAAATCTCATTAACGAAACCTCTGTACGGAAAGATTCTGGCTTTGCTATGACAATAGGAGCCTGTTCCCGACCCATATACACCCTTCACAATCATTTTCACACCTCATGCTGCAGAGATAAAAATGCCCTATTTTTGGCAGACATGATCTGAACATTGTGATGACCTTAAATTTTGGGACAGCTTTAAAATCAGAACATGGAATTGCAATTTTACATTGAAAAAAGTATACTAGAATGATGAAATTATGTATGCAAGTGGTTTATTTAGGATTACTATTAAATTTTTCAGGAATTCCTGTATGTCGATTAACTCTACTCGTATGTTTCTTACCTTGAAGATTTCTCATGTGGCTTCTTTACAATTTCAATGTTGGTTTCTGTGTTTTGAACTTGTTAGAGATAATAAAATTATGGGAAAATTTATATAAATCTTGCACTTTTAAAATTAGTATATCCTCATTCTAATTGTAGAAGGCAGAGTCCTCAAACTCCAGAACACATTTAACCTTCATACTTGTAACCACTAATATAAATTTCTAAAGTATTGCAGAAATTCTCTTTAGGAGGAGAATTATTTTCTATAGTTGTTTCTCTCCCCCTCCCCCCCCCCCGCCCCGAATTATTTGCCACATGAAGGTGTCAGCTTTGAAATGTAAGTAATTTGGAAGATTCAACAGATTCAAACCAAATCTCTGCCTTTTCTTGTTTCTCTTCCGTTGGATTTGTACGGTTGCCCAGATAGTCACAGTGTCTTTCCTGGTGGTTTGTTGCCTTTGGTATTTATTCCTGTATTGACATGATTTAAAATTGCGGAAGAAAAACCAGGTGCCTTATGCCTAGACTGAGCAAATCTACCAACCTTAAATCTAAGAGATTATCATCATGCCTTAAGATTCTACACTTGCAGCTGTATACCAACAAGAAAAAATGGTTACCTTTAGAATAGCAGTATTGGGTTACAAATGTATGATTTCTAATAACTTTTTCCATAAAAGGTAAGAGATAATATTTGTACTTTAAAGAGAACATAACCCTGGACCTTCCTATAGATATATTAAAAGTCATTGGGTTATAGTGATAGTTTACCCTTGATTCATATAATTAAAATTGTTTAAATAGTAATAGAACATGCAGAGGTGTATTTGGGCAGAAGATACCAAGAATTAAAGCAAAGGCAGAAGAGTTCTATGATTGTTCTATGAGAGTTCTATGCAGGAGTACTATGTCAGAACTGAATCAACTATTTTATGAATAATTCCATAAAGTATTTTTAGTCTTTAAAATATTGCTTTGGTAAATGAATGCAGCTCACTATAGGTGTGCACCAAGAAATAGGTTCCATTCACCTGCTCCTTCATCTTTTCTATCTGGCACTCACAGCCTCCTGTGCATTTCACAAGACAGTTCCACGCAGCATTTGAACATAAATTAACTCAGGGTTTCGTGACAGCCTCTCTTGTGTTACTGCTGGGCTCCATCTCCCCATTCTTCTCTGGAAGCTGCTAATCTCAGCACTCTTCTCACATTCCTGTCACTCCAGGGCAATGTGGATCTCAGCTGCCAAGGTCTGCCTTGTCCTTCCTTGAGTATTCCCTTACAGAATGAAGCCATGGACATTGAGTTTTCTTAAGGACTCTGGTTGTCCTTCTAACAAGATTTCTCATCCTACTGCAAAGTCAGATCCTGCCTCTGACCTAAGGAACAGTCAGATGTAAATCTGTCTGAGACAGTATTATTGATGAACTAGCAACAAGAGATGATGGGTCCCTTAACACTGCTTCTAAAAAATGGCTTCACGCAGCAGAACCAGTGGTGATGGATTGCATTTCAAAGCAGCAGGAGTGTGTACACAGGAGTTTTAGAACTGGAGGAACTTTTAAATGTTGTCAGAATGAGATTTTTGACATAGGGATCAGGGGTTACAAAACTCATTGAGTTAAAATCCTGTGCAGGGCAAGGAGTTGGACTGGATGATCCTTCTGGGTTCCTTCTAATTTAAGAGGGTCTGTGATTCTATGAACAGTGAACAAAAGGATGGTGAGGAGCTGTGAGGGCTGTTCTCTCTGTCCCCTCTACCTGCTCAAGAACTGGATCCTGAATACGTGCCCTGATGAAACTACACGGCTCTCATGACAGAGGTGGTGATAGACAAAGCTCTGGGAAATAGGCAGAAGTGGTCAAATGATCTCCAGGTCTGACACAGTTGTCTGGTAATCCTGCACATTATTGCATGAACTACAGGGCTCAATCTGAGCTGAGCCCAAGAAGAAAGAGCTGTAACACAACTCTACAAGTAGCAGAAATTAGATGAAATGTGGAAAACTAAAAGAGGGAAAAAATTTGCCAAAAAAAGTAAAAATAGTTTCCCAAGGTAATTGCTGAAGACCTACAGGTTTAAACGTAGTGAGATAAAATATATACATTTAAATACACAGTTTACACAGTCTCTCACAGGTTCCATCAGCTTGGTTCTGCTACCATTCTTATCCTTCCCTCTGTTTCTCTTCCACCCCCAAACCCACTGCACACCCTTACTTGCCATTTGAAAGCCCTCCAATGAACACTAAGTACCACCAGCACCTGCCATATTTTGTTTCTTTTGTCTTCTTTTACAGGATGGGAAGATCTCTTGCAATTTATGCCTTTTCCATCTAAAATTAATGACTTGTAACATTCTTATTTTTTCCTCAGTTTGAAAATGTAAAATAGGAAGGATGTTATTTTTTTTCTCATTTTACATAAACACATGCATATTTATTAGGACAAAAGTGAACCAAAAGAACAAATAAATGAGAGAACAGAAGAAGAAGAAGGAACAACAATTGTTCTATTACACTGACATATGCTTTCTGCAGCCACACTATTAGCAATTGCTATAATAAGGGTCTCTCTGCCTGTATAGGGACCTTACTCTGGTAGATGTAAAAGCATGAAAAACCTCAGAGAACAGGATTCTCAGGATGATGGCCCAAATAAAGAACTAGTTTCAGATATCGGAAATGGAGTTTTTCTTCTTTTAGGACTTTCAGATCTCTACATCTATTTGAGTTAAGTCATATTGACGGTTCCACATTTTCTTTCCACTGCCTAAATGAGATTTTTCTACTGATATAACATTCAGAGAAGCCCATTTTAACCGTGCATATAGAATCCCTTTTGCATTTGAAAACCTGTGCTGAAGTGCACAGGATGTATTATTCAGATCACGCCTGCTGTAATTTACATACTTCAGGAAAAAGTATTCATGTTCTGGGTTTTCATTTATTGCACAGACAATCCTGATAATGCTCACTAGACTTGTGTGGCTGTCTTAAAACTACAGTTGTTGGTCACCATGGAAATTCAGTGTAACTAAATAATCTTAACACAGTTCATATGTCTTTATACATTAGTTTAGCATTCTTTATACTTAGCAGCAATATTTCCTGAACACTTGGCAAACACTGTGATAATGGTATCCACTTTCCCAGGAAGAGTGAGCAAAAGGGATCACTTTAGCAGCAGTCACTTGCAGCAGGTACTTAGGGCTCCATACGTATTTCCATAATGGATCAAAGTTTCATAGTTTGAAAACAAAAGAGTATTTGCCTTCTATCTTCCTAATTATGAAGTTTGCAAATTAAATTTGAAATTTGAAATTCAAGATGACTGTTTCCGGCTTTGACTATGAAAAATTGTGCCACAAGAACTTTATTAAGTTTTTCACAAGAAAAGAGCTGTATAAGACAGTACAGCTCCATATCCCTAATGTAGTTCCACTAGAAATAATAAAAAATTACAAGGCTCAATTTTTGTTTTTTAAAGTAAAGGCCAAACAGAGGCTCAAACATAGCAAATAAAAATTTGCTATCACAAACTGAAATGGGAACCCAGAGAAAATACTCTTGGGCCAGAAATAATATTCCATTTTTTCCCAGCCATATAAATAAATTCCAAAGGAGAAAACTGTCATAGCTCTTCCTCTTCCTTCTCTTTTAATTAGTGAAGGATACAAAGCTGCCCTTGGGCCTTAAAGTTCTTTACAGGAAGATACTGGGACTCATGTTAAGTGTTTACTGGAAGGTATTCCTCACCAAAAAAGTTCCTGTGCCATCAGAGACCTTCTTTCTCCTTTCCCAGCTCTAAAATGCTGGGATAGACAAGGACCTTTCTCTCTGTAGGCTTAGATCGAGCCACAATGTGCATTCCTCTCCTGCATCCCACCAGATACCTTCAGGTCAGACCCTTTTCCTGGAAGTTTGTAGCTACCCCCTGCTCTCAGAGGTGTGGATTTGCTGCAGCTGCCTCTTCTTACACATTAACACCTACTTTACCTCTCAGGAGGGGTTTTGTGCTACTTTCTGCCCCTTGGCAGACTGACACACTCGTTTACCTCAAGGCATGTTCATTAAAGAGGGCTCCAGGCCTGCTCCTACCCCATTATCAGCAGCTCTGTGGCTTACACTGTGTTCATGCCAGGCTTCCTCATCTCTGCTTTCCATGCTGCTCTTTCCCCATTTCCTTCCCTGCACCCATCCTAACTCTGTCTGTTATTCTGGAGTCTGATTTTGAGCTCTACACTTTATTATATTTTTGCAAGAAGTATTAAACAGTGAAGTTCTGAACTCAACTCTTTCGCGATATCAAACTAAGCCCAAAAATCCATCCCACAAATCTGCATATCTGTCACTCAAGCTGTTGCTGCTGCTTGTGGAACACTCCTCTGTTGTCTCTGGTATTCTATAGGACCTCAGAAACAATCTGGTCACTATCAATCAAATGCACTTTAAATGCAGATTTTGCTCTTCTGCTTTAGAAAACCAACTAGGCTCTTTAATACCATTGGAGGCTTATCTCCTTTGCTTGAATTCCCCCTGTATTTGATGAGAGGTAGATGAGATCTGAGCTCCCTGTTTCCTGATACTATTCTTGGCTCAATAGATTCTCTTTTTGCCAGGACCTGTAAGTGTGAAACCAGATGTTCCCTGACTAAAAACTAATGTGTTTTAGCAAGAATTGTTTCAGGCAGTAATATCTAGAAAGTGAAGAGCAAAGTGTTCTTCTGAAAAGACCCTTAAACAAGAACTCCTCTAAGTCAGAAGCCCTTCCCCTAAACCACCTGAAAAAGTTTCTCTTTTACACAGAGTTTTTAAGGTATCAGTTATGTCACTTTAGAGTTTTCAAAGATCAGGCACAGAGTGCTGTTCCTAATAAGTGTTGACACTGAAGACAATGGATACAGACTGTTCTTGCAGTTTCCTGTGGCTGCACAGCTTTGTGGGGAAGGAGCCCTTGGTCAGAAACCAGGTGCTTGTCATTTACCAAATTCTTCTTCATTTAGGGGATGAGCAAGCTACTAAGCAAATCCAGCTGTAAAATTTAAATCTATGCATACTGAAAAATATTAATACAGCCTTATAGCAAGTACTTGCCAAATTTGTGCTCTGACAGAGTATGTAGAACTGTCTCCCATTATTTGTTAGTCTGGCATAAATAATTATGGATATTTGCGAGTTGTTTTCAATTCCCAATCCATTCAGAGGAAAAACTATCACAGTTTAAATGAAAGAAAGTATAGGCCTCATGTGAGTTTCATTCATTGTACTGCAGAAAAGTTTATTGCAATAGGGTCTTCTTGCTTTGCACCAATGACTGGAGTCTACTAATGAAGTATTTAAAGCTAATGCCTAAAAAGCATCAATAGAACCCTTTAATGAACCCACTCAGATGAGATTTTTCCAGTTATCTTGACAGGTGAGTTGAGTTTAAGCAATTTGCACAGTGTAATACTTATAAAGCGATTTACACAACGTAACACTATAAAGGAAATGTGCTGTAGCATATCTTGTAGGACTAACAATCTCAATAAGATCAGCCTTCCCTAAGCACACTGCTGTCAAATATATGCTATTTTTAAAGTGTGTTTCCACATTACAGAAGAAACACTTTAAAGAGAAGCATCCAAATTTCCACGTTACAGAAGATGACCTAGGAAATGCTATAGCAGTAAAGAAATATTGTTCCCATTGATATAATCAAATTCCTCTTGGTGCAATCATGTTATTCCAGTTTTATACCTGTTTAGCCAAAATGGGAATTGGTCTATTCATCTTCTCCAGGCTAATATTCCTGCAAACTGCGCTATGCCCCTGTATAAAGCTGGGATAGTCATAGCAATTTTCATAAACACTCTCTACATTGAATCTTACAAATCCTTTAGAAAGTGCTGGTGTCAACTTCTATTTACAGTTAATGCTTGTGTCACTGAAGTGCAGGGTTTTTTTCTAATCATTATTGTAAAACTGGTGAGCCAATGGAGAACCCATATTATCAGTTGTTTCCACACCATATTTTCCCACTGCTTATTTAAGATAATGAGGCATATTTTTGCTACAACCCCTGAGTGCTTCCAAGAAACATTAAAATGGGAGTTTAGAAGTGATTGCCCTAAAGTCCTGTATATTCAGCAGAGAAATGGTGAATACACTACTTTTTTAGCGACACTAGTTTTAGTGACAACTAAATGATGGCAAGCAAAGGAAAAGAAACTTAGAGGAAAATAAATCATATAAAGGAAATGTGGATTTATTTCTCAAACTATGCACAAGTTCTGCCATATAGAAGCCTTGGAAGGAGCACACATTCTTGAGAATTTGAATCTAAATTATGGGAAATAGGGAAAGGTACATCTCTTGTATCTTAAGTCCATTAGGAACATCTATCCTACCTTTCTGATCCACTGTAGGTACTTGCTCCTATTTTTCTGGGAAGCTGGTACAGACTCTCATCAGTGTATTTATTTATGCAGATAAATCCTAATACTAAAGGGGAAAATATTATGTCAGCTTTAAGGTTTTCTAAACAAGCCTGTATAACAGGCTGGTTTTATTTGTTACTTACTTATTTTGAATTCATGCAGCTCTGCCAAAAGACGTGTTGCCATGACACGAGGAGACAAACACTGTGGAGTACCAGAAGGAACAAAAGCAACGAGACCTTGCAGTATCATTTATACAACCTGGTCAAGCATCCTGACAGCAATCTAAGGACTGAACCACTCCCAAGTTATGTCAGGGACGAGCAGAAGCAGGTGGCTCTGAATCGGATCTCAACAGACGCAGTCATGGAGTTTAGCAAGAGATTCATCTCAGGGACAGGTGCCTCTGATCACCTCTAGAAGCAGCTATGTTTGTCCTCTTTTCCTGGCAGAAATTTATCAAATCATTACTTCACAGGTTCCTCAAAAGGCTTTATATCACCCTGAAAGAATTCCTGTAGACCAAAGCATTAGTTCACAATGAAAAATGGACTATGATAAATGCTTCTGCAACAAAGTAGTAATGACTTGCAATGCACTGCAGTTACAGTTTAGGTGCCTTATCTCTTTGATTCATCTGAAATCAGGCACTGAACTAACCACTGCTAATTTGTGCTGTATCCTTCTGGATGTCATGTACAATCTCATGAGACTTCTACTGCAGCTAAGCAGTAATTTAACTAATCATTAGAAAGAGTATCTTAGCCTAGTGAAATAATTGCACATTCATCAGAGTAATACAGATCATAATGGATTCATGTGATATTACTGTCACTATCATATGTATTGATACAAAAATTCCATTAAAATTCTGTTATACCATACCATTATAATAATATTTTGTTATACCATACCATTAGAATAAATTATCAGTAGTAGCAGGGTGAGATGGCATTGTAAATCTGTAGGATATACATGTATTTTCATACAGCATCTTTACACCCTGAAGAAGCATAGAACTTCTTATTTTCAGAGAACACCAGCTGTAAAGCAGCACCTATAGGTAAACTATTTCTTAAAACAGGGTCTCAATTACACTGAGATAAAATCTGAAAAGGACGATGTTTTTCATCGGTTTTATTTTTGCTAAAGGAGAAATAGAGTACTTGGAGAACTTATTAACCTGTTATTCAGAAAAGGCTTGAATCTCATGTCAAACCCTTCAGAAATTTTTAGGTTCATATTGTAGCAAGTAGCTAGTTCTGAGAGCTGTAGCTCAATAAAGTCTTATCTGCTCAGAGGCTAAAAAAGTCCCTCCCTGAGACATGAACTGCAAGGCTATGTGTTGGGTTAATAACCCTATCTCCTTTTTCATATTTTTACCATTGGTAAGGTTTCCTTCTTTTTGTTGTCAACACTACAGTGACTTTGCAGTTTAGTTTTGTACTTACACCTATGAAAGCCGAGCCTGTTGCCACCCATGTTCTTTTACTCAGGCCTGGACAGCTGTCATTTCATTCCAGATGACAAGGAGTTGAAAACAAAATCCAATTAATTCCCAGGTAAACCACTGCGAACTGTCAGTATTGAGTAACAGTAATTACTGAGCAACTGGTTGAAGCATGAGAAATTCTAAGCCAAACAATTCAAAACATTAGTTACTGATACGTATTAAAAGATTAGTCAGAGGAAAATAAATTATTAAGTGAATATAAAATAGGGCAGGAATTTGCCTGATGTACAAAGGAGAGTGCTGCACTTCAGCATCGTGCCTGTTGCAGTCTCCTGTCAGGTGTCCCTTGATCCTCTGCCAAGGGATATTAACTTTCCATTCCTCACCATTGACCTTACTACCCTCTGACTTCTCTATTTCTTTATACTTAACCATTTCTCCATTTATTCTCCTCCACTTTCTGCTGTTGCCAAGAAGCATCTCGTTTCTATCCTGGCTATCAATTCCCTTTTTTCTCCACCTCTTATCTAGTAGCTCATTTTTCTTTGTCCAATTATCCCCTTCATCACTGTCTTGCCACAAGTAGCTACAGTCTTTCTTATTTTTGAGAATCTGCCACCTTGGCAAGCCTGAGAAAGATCAGGGCTGTGATATTTCTCATTTTCTTCTTCATTGATTGCAGAGGAGTTGAAGTTGCTGGGAAAGGGGTTCCTTTAGCTGGAACTCAGACAGGCAGCTGCCATGACTGCTGTGATCCTGTAGGGATGGATTTCAGTGATGCAAGTGACAGCTCCAGCCACCGTGCCAGCACGAGTCAGTAGAGGTCATATTGGGAGGAAGAAGACAGAATTTTACTGTTGCTGAAACTCTCACTAGGCAGCCTGGTTATCAGTGCAGGCAGACACCAGTGGGATGGAGATAGACACCATTTACCACAGGCTGTGGTCTTTTTGGGAGAGCTGCCTGCACTGCTGCCTCAATCTACTTTTCTCATGTAAAATAAGGAAAAAAATGTCTGGAGGCTGCAGGAATGCAGAAGGAAAGGCAGAGGTGTCTGGCTCCCAGTGTCTGGCTGCAGGCTGACTGGCAGGTCTGAATGGTGGATCAGAGACTGTAAGGCTGAGTTAGGAGATCCTGCTGGTATATGAGAGGAGAATCATGTGGATATCACACAACCATTGGCCCCAGGAAGAGGGGGTTTGAAGCTTGAGAAGTCTTCCAAAGACTGATACTGTGAAGACATGCTGTGAGAGAAAAGCAGCAAAATCCTAGTGGGGTCTCCAGCCAGAGACACAGGTTTTAGAGGTCGCTGGGTGACTCAGGTTGTAAATCCCTTGCAAAAAGATATAAAATACATGTCAGAGGAATGATCCAAACAGCATTTGTGTGCTGAAGAGAGTCATGTGGTGACATGGGTCACAGCAGCACCCAGAGGCACCAGCCAGAACAGGGTGCTGCAGGTGCTGCTTGCTCTGAAGGTCTCCCGTGCTGCACTTCAAGGGCAGAGAGGAGCACTGCAAACCCTGCAGCTTCAGCGGTGTAGTGACCTGCCAAAGTCTCGCCCTGACAGGTGAGAGCCAGGAATAACACCCCTCTCTCCCAACTCCTCGGTCAGAGCCCTACCTGCTAGACCACATTTCCCAACCACAGTCACACTCTAATTAGTCTTGTTTCCTTGGAAACCCACAGACCCAATAACAGCTTTGTTGAGGCTCTCTAAGGCCAGCTCTTGGGGTGACAAAAATATTCAAGGCCACAACCAGCCAACCACCTAATGTTTATTTTTTTTTCTCCCCTCTGATAAATCCCTTTTTTAAGAAACATAAACGGCTCAGGAAACCCAGGTATTTGTTCCCTTTAAAAATCAAGAGAAAAAAACATTTGATTGCTTTCTGCTGTTGCCTTTTCTGGGCAGATGATTCAGACGTGGTCAGTAGGTAACACCGTTTCCTAAGATTTCCCTTTTGTGGCATCTCAGTGTCAGCAAGTGTCCAAGATTAATGTGATTTGTGAGCTGAACCTGGATAAAATTTATAAAAAAGAGCAAATCACCCCCTGCCTCCCTTGTCTCAATTCCCCCCCCCCCCCCCCCCCCCCCAATTATGAAGCTTGCATAATGCTTCTGTGGATGCTATAGAAAAGACATTTGAAGAAAATCACTGCTGGCATAAAGATATGGTTTTGATTTGGCTACATTTATTCTGCAAGTCAAACAGCTTACACAGATCTTGGCAGCATTGTGAACAAGACATTAGCTAAGCCACAAAGCCAGGATGCAAATTATGAATGCCCTGAAACTCTCAGGACACTGGACCCACAAGTCTATTCTTGATAACACACACTAATACAGTTCATTTGAAAAATTCTAGTACATATTACTAATATGCACAAAATGTCAGTTTGAAGGTTTTTGCTTGGAGCCTATTGTATCAAAAAATTCAAAATCAAACCTGGCACTTTAATCTTTCATAAACAGATTTTTCAGGAATGTTATTGTGATTTAGATTGTTTACAAACTGCAGGCTTTTCAGCCATTACACAAAGTATTGGACACTATCATGGTCAGAGCATTTGCTTAGGGTGCCAGAGAACAGGAAATTTGCACTGGAAATTTGCAAAAGATAAGATGCTATGATGAAAAAAAAAAGATCATACTGTTCCTTTTGGTTTTCTTGCTTTTCTCCTCCTGTTTCTTAATAGGAATTGGGGCACTGTGTTACTTAACTGATTCTGACACATTGTGGGTAGCATAAACTTGCAAATTTTGCTATTCCAGGCAAATTTTACAGGCAGAAGAGAGTCAAATACAGTATCTGAGAAGTGAGTGTTTGAGGTTATTTCCAGGAACAGCATCCTCGTGTTCATGGCCGTGCCTTCAGATAAGTTACCTGAAGCAGAAAGCAGAGGCAGAACAGAATGAACAAACAAACTATACTGAATTGAGAGTGCTGCCAATAGGGTAAGAACGTCTGGAATAAAATTTCCAGCATAGTTTTACACATGCATGTAACCTGTAACAGTAGCAGTAGTAGCAGAATCCCTGCAGCTACTGAATAAATAGCAGGCTGGAATTTTTTTTTTTCCTTGGGTTGCCTTTTTTGTTTGTTTGTTTGTTTGTTTGTTTTTGTTTTGTTCTGTTTTGTTTTGGTCCCAATAAGGTATGCTTCAGATTAGATAGGGAGAGCAAGTCCCTTTTGGGAAGGACCGTCTTTCATTTTGATGTTCCTTTGAACACTGCATTAGAGAGTCTCCCCATTTATTTTTATAGCAAGCAGTAACAGTCAACTAAATAGTCTATTCCATTGTAAGACGCTAATTATATTTAATGATTTTTTCCCTATTTCTATTCAAGATATCACTAGGCAAGGATACACACCAGTTATGTACTTATCTTTTTCCTGTTTTCCCTCTCACTCTCTGCTTTGCAGACACACCACCATCCCTGCACAGCACTGCAGACTCAGCAGTGGCTCTAAACAACTAGTCAAGCATTGAGAAGGTGGAATTCCATCTGGGCAGGCTGTTTCACACTGACACCTCCTAAAAGATGTACTAACCAAGAAAAGAACAGCTGAAGTAGCTAAAGACATGTTTCATTTTCACTTAAGACAACACAGACATTAAAATCACATATTTTATCCTCTCTGCCCCCATATACCTCACGTGACAGAGAGGCAAAATCCCCTTCCTGGATGGGAGTGCTGAATTACTGATGGAGATGCACGTGAGGAGAAGGCTTGTCTCTGGTATTTGTTAGGCTTTTTGCCAAGACATGAATTTCAGCATGATAAATTTATAACATAAGCACATATTCTCCCTCACACAGTTGTGTTCCAACAATGGAATTGACCATGTAACCAGACCCAGCATTTCAGCATATATGGACACCATAACTCTGAATCACATCACTGCAATGTTACCCGAACAAACAAACTACTGTTTGTTATGCCGTTATACTGTTGTATAACCATTCTGGTAACAGCTCCCTGAAACACAGCAAAATTGGTATCAAACTAATTATTGTAATGTGAGTGTGCATTAAACAGGAGACTGGAAAAGTACTTCAACATGTATTTCTTTTTATTCTGCAGGCACACAAGAGAGCCCAAGGGGTGAACAGAACTCCTTATTTCCTAGTCCACTGCACATCTATATTAGGCGGACAGAAAGATTGGAAAGGAATAAATGGCAGAGGGAGAAAATAGCTGAGTAATGAAAAGTAATACTTAAAGATAAGAAAAGAAACAGAGGAACGACGAGGCAAGAAAACAACAACAACAAAAAAAAGGGAATCAAGAAGGAAGAAGAGGGAAGAAAGATGATCAAACAAGAGAAGTTGTCTTACAGCATCACCTGCCTTAATACACTCTTAGGAAGGGTGGCCTGAAAGAACAATCAAGATTTCCTATGGAATTATGGCATGAGAAATGAAACAGAGATGTCTCCCTTTCACCCCCTGTCCCAGTATCCATTAACAGCTTTGCACAAGGCTGATTAATGTGTATTGACAAATGTCCCTTGGGATAGGGAGGCATCACCCTCCAGTCTCCAAAGTAACACACAGGGAGACTAAGCAGCTTGTTATAGGTCATTCAGGATGTCTGTGACAAAGCTGGAAACTGGCCCAGTCTCCTGGGTTTCAGTGTAATGCTCTTAAACAAAAAGATCAATTGTGGGGAAGCATATCAGCCTGGGGACCACAGTCACAGCATTACACACTCCAGTGCACTGGAAAGACACACATTTCTAGAAGATTGTTTTGTTCATGTCTGCACATCCCTAAATCAAACGACCTTTTTCTGAAACATCTAGAGTTAAAATTTTCCAAACTTACCCTGCTCCTTCACAGGTGCTGAAGCCAATGGGGGAGATGTGGATTTGGCAGACAGTGTAACAACTTTGTCCAACATGAAGCACCGGCCCAGGTGCAGTGACATCCTGGCTGAGCTCCTGCAGTGTGAGAGGAACAGCAATGAGCACTTGTCACAGGCTGTGCCCAGGGCTAAGCCTGCCTTCTGGTAGTCTCATAATTACCCTTACAGTAGGCTTCCCTTCTTCTCGTGTAAATGGGCTCACATCCTTGACTCTGAACTCTCCTCTCCCATAAGGCTGAATCAAAGCAATGCTGATGGAGTGGTTTCCCTGGGACCTTCTTCAGGATCTGCCTCAAATCAAACATCAAAGTTTTGGAAAACCACCAAGGTTTTTCCAAATTCTTCAAAGCTAGAGATTTCCCCTCTCACCATCAACAAGCTTTCACTTTCCCCAAATGATTTCTCTGGTTCAAACAGCAATACCCCTTCCTCTGTTGTGCTGTTCTCATGGGGGGTAACACAGGCAGATTCTTGCTTTTCCATATAACTGGGTTTCATCCATGGACAGGCCAGTAGGCATGGGATGCCTTATTGGTTAGTCCATGTACCATCCTCTATGGCTGATCCCACTACTGCACTCTATGTGACCCTTTGCTGGGGCAAAGCCTCCAGTCTGAATGAAGGGCCAGACCTTCAGGCATCAAACCAGGTGTTTTGGAGATACTGAGTTATTGTCTACACCTGCTATGTAGCTACTACAAGTAAGGCGATTCATCTAACTCTGAATGAACCCTTTTGAACAAAAAAACAGTTTCAATCTGCAAAGGAAGAGGCTCCCTTAGACTGACACCTTTGTTCAAACTGTTTGCCAGAGGGGGTTAATGAAAGGAGGGAAGAACCATGACGCTGCTGCAGTTTGATTGGGGAAGTGGTACATTTAGTGAGATGTGTTGTAGTAAGGGTGGACCTCATTACCAGAATGTAGGAGAGAAATAATTTGAATGTAGACTTTTCAATATCTGTTTCTGGGAAGGGGACATAAATACCTTTTCTTAAATGAAATATGCTTCCTAAATCTTGATCAATCCCTACTCTTCATGCTACCAAATCCTCAATCTTATCACAAACCATCCTAGTGCTTTACCGTTTTAAACTACTTGATGGAGAATTCACAAATACATAACAATTGTGCAGTGATAACTTACAGGACCAAATTTCAGAGTTCACAGTGGTCAGACTGATTTCTTTTTTAAATTTTGTTTTGCTTTTAGAAAGCAGTGTTTCAGGGAGGAAAGCCTCAGAGCAAGTAAAATTTGCAGGGAAACTGAATCTGAACTGTAGTCTGCCAGCCAATGATTCTTACTGGCACTCTATGGTTTACACAAACCTCTCCCTCTATTTCACAGTAAAATCTGGTGACACAGGTTTAAAGACAAGCCAGTATTACAGTCAGCCAACAGTTTGTAGCAGCCCTGTTCCTTTCCCCAAATAATATCTAGCTAGTTATGACTTATCTCATTTAGGAGTGATATGATCTGTTATTTTAGTCTGCAGTTAAGAACAACAGCAACTAAAGAAATAGAAAGCAGGCAAGAAACCAGATTTATATTGAGATCACCGTAGCAACAAGAGCATATTTCCAAATACCCAAAGCCAAATAGCAGTTGGTACTTCAGGAGATAGGATTTTGTCCCAGTGAATGCTGGCATTGTGTCAAACCACAGAAAAGTGCTGTGGTAGATAGGGAAAAAATACCTCTCCCTGAGAAGAGTAACCTTGTCTCATTCTGCATTTATGAATTCCTTCTCTTTGCCAAGAGGGGAAGAACTCTTGTCACCCTAAAAGCTCTTCCCACCCTAAAACCTAGCAGTGGCTCTGCATAGATTGTTCACTTTCTTCATTTCTCACCATCTAACATAAAAGAAAAACCAAGTACTTTAAACCAGGCCAGATTGGTTTCATTTTTTTCTCCCTAACATAAGTCAAAATAAATATCCCTCAGGAAATAGTATTGGCATGTAACTGAACAGCTTAGCTAATTTTTTTCCTCCTAATATGGATGTAATTATGGACAATACAGTATGTTCTTATTGCAATCATTGTGATAGAACTGCATTTGCACAGTAAGCTGCTCTGAGACAGATTTTCTTGTATCACAGCTGCAGTGAGTGTCTTCTTGCCTAAAAAGAATGACTGTTGAAATAATTTCTAATACTGGCTCTTGACCCAGAAGCATTTAAGGAAACTGACAGCAACTAAAACCTCTAGCTGCTGGAATGTGAAAACTCTGAAAAGATAAAAAAATAAAAAAAAAAAAAGAGGAATTTCATGGTCCCTTCTCCCCTAGCCCAGCTACCAAGTGGTTTAACTGTGGATGTGTGCTCATGGAGCTGTGTGGTTACAAAAAATAACAGACAAAGCTTACATTAATCACCCCTCAATCCAAGCTGAAATTAGACTTGTGGAAATTTTTGGCTGTAGCTGTGTTTCTGCCTCTGTCTTTTTAGTACTTGTCAGGATATGGCACTTAAAATAGTTTTATTACATGAGTGATCTGTTCTCCATGGATCTGGATATGCTTCCTCCACTGTGTGATGTCTTCACCTTGTGAAAGCCTCCTCTTCAGTTTCCAAACATACAGATGGTAGCTAAAAGGTACGGAACTTTGGCAACGTTTTTGGCTATTAATTCAGTCATGTAACGCATTTTGCCCTTTCAGTGTATAACATTTCAAGTTGTTATTTCAGTAAAAAACATGGAAAATTGTTTGGGGAAGTGTTTCGGACTCAGTTCTTGTTGGATGAATGAGTCCTATGACAAACCATGTTATCCTCATTACCTGTGCCAAGCAAATCCCTGGCTGACAGAGCCCTCATGGCAGGTGAGAAGTTGAGCTTGGAAGAGCAGAATGATCCTCTCTGACATCAGCAATCCTGCAAGGCAGCCAGCCCCAGTGGAAGATGAGGAGTGTGTAATGGCATCTGGTTCAGTGCTTCTACTCTCTCTTACCTTCATATCTGGCAGCAAGGCAGTTCCCTCTCTCCTTGCTGAAAGGAGTCACAGCCAGGGAATGACCTTTGTATACAGAGGGTTTCAAACTGGCCCCAGAAGTAACTGTGGCTTCAATCTCAGTGTTCTGGCTGCTTGTCAGATGACAAGGCCTAGGAGGAATGGGGTCAGACCAGCTGTGGCCGAGTTGTGTCATGGTTTTGCAATGAGTCCCAGCTGACTGATAAGGAACCATGAAAACAGCCAGACCTTTTCCATCTCCTCCTCTGAGGCATGATTCCACTTTGTGCTTCAGTCTGAGCCCATGACCTGTGAGCTCCTGCTGGAGATGTCTTCACTGGCAGTAGGAGAAAAGGAAGAAGGCAGAAGCACAAATCCTCACCTCAGCTGTGTTGTTAGATTTGATGTAGTATTTGGGTTATGCTAAAGATGCTTATAAATGACAATGCCAAATGACTCCTCCATTACATATGGACGTGGAAAAAGCAAGGTCTGTTCTATTTCTCCCTGTTCACCTAAGCTCATTCAGTCCAGAGATCCATGAATTCTGATTTTTTTCATTAGATGTACAGTGATGATGGCTCTAGGCTCCTGTTTCAGACTGATGAGCATTATGTGAAGCTTTAACCAAAGGTTAAAGCCTGCAGCCTGAGATGGGAGTTGGTGAATCACCCCAAGCAGTGAAAGCAGCCAGCACTGTCAGGGCTGTGGGACAGTGACCAGCCCTGGCCTCAGCTCCATCTGACTGAACTGACATGGGGAACTGTGAGAGATTGATGGATGTGACAGATAACAATGACAGGAGCTGACAGGAACTACCGACAGCACCATGAAAAATGGCTGAGTTTCACAGGTGGTTCAGAGGGAGTGATGGGAGAGATGGACAAATCTTCCTGAAAAGGAGCTTTGGGACCTTGGGCAAGACCAACAGCAGCTTGATATCCACATCAGCCACAGGATATAAAACTGAGATTAACTGTGCTACTAATGGGGTCAGGAATACTATGGGTGGGCTATGGATGTAATAAAAATGGAACCAATAGTAAAAAAGGAAATGAGGCTGGGTTGTTTGTCTGGAGATGACTGGGGAGAAGAAGGAGAGGAGCAATGATGGTGAAAGAAAAAAACAAGAACTGGAAAATAAGGTAACAAGATATTTAAAAGGTGTCACTGTGTTGTCCAAGGGTACCTTGCCAGGCACTCCTGCACTTCCTCACTGAAAATACAGCAGGACAACAAACTTGTTGTCCTTACTACACCACAGGTGTCAGGTCTGGAGGACCACAGGACATGGGGGATGCCTTCCCTTGCTGGCCAGGGTACAGCCAGGATGGGTGTCTTGAGCATCATGGAATCAACTGAGCCCATTCCCATTTCAGGCCTGAGAGCATTATAACTACATCCTCAAGGGAATAAGGCAAAAATGAGGTGAGCCTTGCACTTGAGACAGGCAACTGTGGGGGTTCAGGGTCAGGGTTACAGGGTTCATTCCCTTCAGGAAATGGGAGCTGAGCACTGGGGGTGAGTGAGAGAGTCAAGAGCTAAACTGCCGGGTTATGGAGTGAGAGAGTGGAATTGTCACATCATTGGCCCCTCTTAAAGAATCAATGGCTGTAACTGCAGTTTTTGCAAGGCAGACCTTGTTGGAATCTTTCAAGCAAGCTTTGAGAATTAAATTTGAGTTTAGCTCCCTCCAGGATTTTACGATTCTTCTGATCCCATCTGGACTAAGGGCGACTGTATGTAGCAGTTTATTGAACTGAATCTCCATATTGCCTCCACTTACTGAGCTTTAGTTCAACTCATGGAGAGCCCTCAGGGAAAACCAAATTGGATTCTCTTCAGTTAACACCAAAGAAGAACTTAATTCAGGGGCAGCTGGGAAGGTTTCACAGTTTCTTTTTACAGGCAATTAAACCCCTTTGTCCAAAAGTGTCATGCAAGCTGCACGAGCCTTTTCAGGTCCCTTTTTCACTGTCAGCCATTTTTCTTAGGTGGGTTTGCTCCCTGTGTAAGGGATGCTCATCTTCTGAGATAGTGAATTCCTCTGTGCACCTCCATCTTTCCTTCTCATCCCACTGCAAAGGTTCAAAGAGCAGTGGTGTGAATCTGTGAAGCTTCAAGGTACTTGAAATAGTAACACTGAAAAAATTTAGAGCAGAAGTGCAAGGAGATTACAGAGAATATAGGAGAGCATAAATGTCAAACATCAGAATTCTTCTATTTTCTTATCAAAATTAATTGGTTTTATGAATAAACATAAAAAGTGAGTTTTGAACAGCGACATTTCTTTAAAAATGTTCTATATCATCACTGAGGGCAGTGTCTCAATTTTTTTTCTTATTCATTTTTCCTTCTTTATTGCACAAAATAAATATATGGGCCTTCCCAACTGAAAAATTTCTCAAACATGATGTCAGAAATATACCACAATTCTGCAATGTCTGTTACTCTAAAAATGTAAACAAAGTCAACTCGTTAGTTTCAAATTTTGTCAGCTTCTGTTTCAGACTTCACTGAGGAAACAGAGCTCTCTATTAAGCAGATATTTCTTTCTCTGAGTCTGCGCTGAAATAAATGGTGAATAACGTATTTTAATTTAGTTTACTTTAGTTTTTATTTCAGTTTTTATTTCATTTTATTGTTTTCTGTTTATTTCTATGGGTTAGATTAAGCCTCCCTGGACAAAATCAGAACCTCTCCCAGAAAGCACTCTTATCACTTTGAGTACAAGAGAATCTTAGTCACTTAGTGGATTCTTAGGTACTGGAATTCCCAGCCATAGAACAACAGAACTCACAAAGACAAAACCCAGAGGGCTTAAAGTTGTTTTGTTTTTTTTTCTCATTCAGCAAGTCCAGATTAACCATGCAGCACTGACCCCAGAGCCCTGGAGCACCAGCCTCATTTCACATGCACAGCTCCACACCAGGCCATGTCTTCCTCAGTCATAAACATGAAGAAGAAAAATGAGAGCCCTGCAGAGACCTTGCAAACTACGTACAGAACAAGCTCCAACAAATGGAGATGAACAAACAGGGGACTGCAAGAGAGTTTGTGGTCTCTGCACACCAGCAGCTCTTACTGACTAGGCCCTAACAGGCTGGTTGAGAAATGGTGATGATGAAATCCTGTCCAAAAGATCATCAACTAGAGTGTAATCCAGCTTGGAAAATCAGAGCTCCACTGAAAAATATATTCTTTGTGTGGACAAAGAAGACAAGCATAGTAGCTGGAGGAGCCTAAATAGGAAAGGAAACCTTTCACTGAACCTTTTAAACAACAAAAGACTTTACAAAGAAATGCACCATGACTAAGCAGGAAGCATGAAGTGTGTACTGTGAGCAAATTAAAAGCAGAAAAATAGTTTTACAGTGAAAACTATTTATTTGGTATCTTGCCCTTCAAGTGACTAATACGTCATGCTCTGGTGACATGTAATTTGCTGGATCAACTCTTAGTTGGCAAAACTGGAATGAAGGTGGAAAGAATGTTTCCTCTTGACATGCCCAGCAGCTGAAATCTCTCAGAAAATTTAGAAACACAGGATTATTTCTTGTGAAGAAATAGATAAGAACACTGCAAAAAAAAATAGACTGAGAGGCAAATATTTTTGTTTGTATGGTAAGTTTTTGAATCCAGAAAGGATTTTCTGGTGGTGGTGGTGGATTTTTGGGGTATTTTCTTTTTCTTATTTTCCTTTCATTATGAGTGGAAATTGTCCTCTCATCCTTTGTGTTAGAAACAGAAAAAGGTGAAGCAAATTTATCAACAAATCTGGCACACAGAAAAAAACCCCACATATAATTATAATCACTGTCTGATTCCTGAGAGGTAAGTGATTCCTTACCTCTGTCTCTTCTTGCAGTCTTAGACTCATTAGAAAGCATCTGATTGACCACGCTGACACATTTAAAATCTGTCTCTCCACAGCAGAGATTTGCAACAGAAGGAGAGGGATTTTAATCTAACACATGATCTCATGTTCTCCAAGCACATCCCACAAAGCAGCCAGCTGGGGGAAAAGGGGAAGAACTCAGCATTCCACAGGTTGGGGGTCCCCTCTCAGCCCCACAGGCACAGCAGGCAGGAGAGTCCTGACCCCCAACCACCACAGCACACACAGAAATAATACATGGCCTCCAATATCCCAGACCAGGTCTATATATGAGATGCAGATGGAAAAGATGCCAGTCCCATGTAGTAGCCAGGAAAATTATTCCGCTTTGGACACTGAAGTTCTAAAAACCTTTAGGAAAGGCCAGACACTCACCATTTAGCATGGTTGTTCTGAATTTATAAAACCTTTTTTTAAAAAAATACTCATTAAGATTCGTTCTTTCAGCCCCTTCTGGCAAAAGGCTAAAAATGAGCCAAGTTGGTGGAGAGGTGGGTGGGAGGAACTCATGTGCTGGGAATTGCAGCTGTAGCTTCAGTGGACCTGTGAAGCTGCAGGACCCAGGGAGCACTTTCACTCAGCCAGAGACGACAGAAAGTCATCAATGTGTGCGATGGCCTTGTCAAGGTTTCTCACTGTTATGTTTCTTCAAAGAATTTTTCTGCCTGGAGTAGCTGTCCCTGTTTCAGTCTGATTCACAACTCCATTGCTACAGTTTTATGCTGATATAACCCTTCTGAAAATCAATCAGCTAGACTGGCACTGGTATAAAAGTGGAGTGATGCAGTGGTGAATCAGACCCATAGTTACAAAACAGTGTTTGTAGGAAATTACATAACTGGATAGGAAATATTTTTCAGAAATTAATCACTTAAGAAAAAAGAAACAAAATAACCCAGATATGATGATATTTAAACTTTCCTGACAACAGAATCATAAATATGTTGCCCATTGCTTAATTACATACTGACCTGTTTTGAAAAAGAACTAGTTTAATTTTAAAGTTGGCAAGATATGAAGAAGTTCTACTCTGTCTGGTTTGTATTGACAAAACATCTGGTATTCTCTCACAATGGAAGGCAATGCTTTGCCCATGAAGAAAATTTAAGAGGGGGAATCAACATCTTCCTCACTAAGTGAGGATACAAAATGCATCAGGAGGAGGCTTAGTGCTGAGTTGAGCTAGCTGTAATGAAATAAACACCCGCTTTGTGTCTCTGGGATGGGATCTACTTTGTATGACTGAATAGAAAACTGATATCCTGCTTCATTTCTTCTACTCCATCCTTCTGGCTCTCTCTTAGCAACAGGTGCTGATCACCAGCAGAATTCAATCTGTGCCACTCTCTGCTCTCACAAGTAGAAACCAGGGCAGGATTTAATTCAAATCCTTTTGTATAAGACAGGGTTTGCTGTTTTATCTACACACATGGGAGGACGTGGATCACATCAGATGGTACTGCCCAGCAGAAGTCTAATCTAGTATGGCCTTCTGAAACTCACCAGTCATCAGCTCAAAAGCTTTGTTATCTATTCAAAATGAGATCAAAGACAGGGCTAGATGTAATCCTGTATTAAGCACAACTAAAATGATTACATCATATGTACTCTGGCACAGCATGTGTCAAAGTGCCCAGTTTTTTTCTTCAGGATGTGTCTGTCCTCATACACGTTGGTGTCTCGGGACACTGCAACATTCCAACAAAGCAATGGTGGGTAACTGTGCCCTGTACAGCTACTGTGCCTTCAGGTGTTACAAGGGGGGTTTTTTGCATTGTAGTACTGAAAGATATCCAACATCTGTTTGGTTCCAGTATTTGCTGCTTTTTCAAACTGAAAACCCAAACCTAGATCTCTATACAGCCTTTTGCTGTGGCTGTATTTTACCAAAGGTGCATGATCCATATTCAGTCTAGCTCACCTCCCAAACTGACAAGAAGTGACAAGTTTGACTTTCCTGTTATCTTGAAATCACTTTTTCAGCTGCATTAGGTACTTTTTAGTTGTAAATCCTTGAGCACCCTGAAAGTGCTTCTCTTATGAACTCCTTGTGATGCCCACAGTAATTTTTCAGCTGTCTTAAGCTGTGATGAAGTCAAAGAGGGGGTTTTTGTTCTTTTTGCCATAAAGAGTGAATTCCCAGCTTTAGGCTTGGAAGTGAACATGGAACTCTTGCTCACTGAACCCTTCAGTACCACAACTAAGGTATTTTTGAGGTATCTTGAAAGTAATAAAAGATTGGCTTAAACCATTAAAATAAGTACTTTCTTTTTGCAGAGAAAAATGGGCATTTACTGGAATATACTGCCATAGGGGGTTGCAGTGAGAGATATTTTTATCAAAGATTCAGGAAAGGATTAGACAAATTCATGGATATCAGGTCTGAAAAAAAGACATGAAAAAGACAGCATGGCATTCTCAAATATAACCATTATGGATGCTAGAAGAGAATGATGGAACAAAAAGCCTCCCCTTGCTATTTGCTGAAGATAAATTCCTGGGTTAAGTGGACTGTTGGTCTGACTCTGCAGGGCATTTGTTCTGTTTTTATAGGACGTGTTTACTTTCACCAGTCCCATTCTCTAGATGGACACACACACCATGAACTTATGACCCTTCACCCCAAAAATTTTCAGAAAGAGAGCCTGTGTTAGCTTTAAATAGCAAGACTTTGTCTCACCTTCTTTGCTAAACTTCAGCCCACACATTTCACTGTAAGCTGGATTTTTTGCTTTTTATTCCATGTGTACAATATCCAGGCTACTGCTCTACTGCTGTCTGAAAGGGAGTGTGTTTCCCCTCCACTTAGCCTTTGTGCTGTGTTTTCTGTTCTCATTTGCAGTCAGTTTTGAAAGGATTTCTTTTTTCTCTCTTTTTTATAAATTCCTACTCTTTGTCCTGCCTGATGTCCATGACTTTTCAAAGCCACTGATATACTCAGAGAGTACTTTAGAAATCAATATATAGTGGTTGCTGCAAAAACTTGCTAAGTTGTTTGTAAAACATCATCTGGGACCAGGCATGGAAAGACAAGGCTTTTGTCAAGCATAGTCTCTTAATATTGATTGTCCCCAGATCAAAGTAAATATGTTGTAAGATGTATTAAGATACAAGATAATTTCCAGCTGCTGGGAGCGGGAGAGTCCCTAAATGCTTGACAGGGAAATGTGAAGGCCAGGAGCTGGAGACTGGTCTGGTGGGTGGCACACAAGCATGCAGAAAGTGGTCTTTCCAAAAATATTTCTGCCATTGCTGATGAATGCATCATTTCACTAGTTCTAAAACTGGCCTCATGTGCTAATAAATACTTGCTTACTTGGAATGTTTGCCTTTCATTCTTGCAGGCCCTAATGATTTTAATTTGTTCCCTCATTTGCCCTTTTCTTCCTTCTCTCTGAATAGACATGGGAGGAGCTCCAGCATATTAATCTAGTTAAGTGTGCTGGAGCTGATGGTCTAAAATCTAAACCGCTTGATTTAGCTGCCAGAGGTAAGTTTCGTCTTTATTTAATCTCTCTCTGGAGAATGATGAACTGCTCTGAAAACACAACAAGGTCATACTTTTGCATAACCGTGAAAGCAAATTAAATGTGACCTTTTACAGATCTAGTTCATGATTTCTTGTAATTCCTGAATCCCATGGAATAAGAAAATTCTCAGAGAAGTGTGTTTTGGGTTTTTTGGGTTGTATTTGTTTTTCTTTTTTATGACTCAGTGAGTTGTTTTTTCTACTTAAGACATTAAATCTTTCCTTCATGGTACATATGTCACAAGTATCCTGCCACTTGTTGGCTGTGGCCGTCATCCCGGGATAATAGGCTGCAGCTGTTTTTAATAACTTATAGCTGAAATCCTCAATATGGTAAATCACTAATTCCTTTCATGAGAAAACACTCAAAAGATGGAATCAACACTTACTCATTGTTACAATTAGTAATTCAATATTCACATGCATACCACTCCCTATCAACATCACCATATTTCAGGTTTGCTTTGAAGGAAAGAAACAAGTGTTTGTTACACAATCAATTCTAGGATGGCTCTTTCTTGAGAACAATTTATCCCATGGTGAAGAATTGTGGATGTGTTCAGAAGTTTACCATGATGTCCAAGCTGAAACAATAAAAAACTTCTTGTATCCCTTTGCCTCCCTGCCTCTCTTCAAAAACAGCATATTTTTCAAGAACCAAAAAAGACATTGCTTTGGAGTGGGATCCTGCTTCATTTACTCTGTCTGTGAGCACTTGATATTCACTCAGTTTCATTGTTTCTGTTGTATAATGGTACTGAAACGCCTCTTTGTTTTGACTGATTACAGCAGCAGGGGACAAAATTCAAATCTCTCTTCCATGTATGTGTATATATTTAAATGTATACTTTTATGTGTCCATGTATATGGGCATTAATCCATATATATATGCCAATATAAAAAATCCCAAAGTGCACAGGAAAAGTGTAGGCACAGGTGTAGTGTTGGAATTGAAGTCCCAGTGAGCTTGTAAGACAGAAAAACCCCTTAATCTTTCTTTTTGCTCTAAATGTAAATAATATGAATAATAGGAGACAACTTGTCCTACTGTTTATTGTCCCCACTAACTATAACATTGATACTCTGTACAAAAGAATTCCTCAGTATCTAAACTTCCTGCAGAGAAAAGAGAGTAATTTTCTTGCAATTCATCCTGTTGCGAGCTTTATCCCTTTGTTCAACCAGGAAAACCAATATTCTGTAAGTGCAAATATATATTTATTAGAAGAGTTCTCCAAGAAGGCTATTCTATATAAGTAGCAATACAACCAGCTCAGCATTTCCCATCCTTGCCAATCTGCTCTCCCCCTGGGCTGCAGGCGCAGGGGGCAGGTGAGTGTTTACTGTGCTGGCAGCTAACAGGCAGCGCCATTATGCAGCTCTCTTGGATGGTTAATGGGCAATATTATCCAAAATTGACCTTGTTTAGACATCGAGTGCCTTTGGCCTCACTTCAAGACACTTAACATGAGCGAGTATCTGATTATATAGGCTTTTAAAAGACTGCATTGCTTAAGCAATATCTCAGTGCAAAGAAGCTCTAGTGTGCACCAGAGTTTTCCTTTCAAAAGGTTGCATGAAGTATAACTTCATGTCATTTAGTTCGTATTTGTCAGACTGATGCAAATTGAGGCCCAGGAATTTAGCCCTGATAAGTGCATTTTAATCTACTGCAGAAAAAGCTCCTCAGTGTGTGTTTCTCCTTATTGCCCACATTTCTTAGCACATAAGCAAGCCTTACCTTTTTGGCAGACGACGCTGTGCTGAAATTTCAGATTATGCAATGGTTTGGACAAAAACTGAGATGAGACCAGATGAGAACACAAAAAAGCTGCTCCCTCTCTCAGGTATATTTTTTATCTTTTTCTAGAGGCACAAGTGCCTGCTGTCAACTGCATGTTCTCATGGGGCTCCATTTCTTAGACACAGGAACTACCAAGCATGCTGTTTGAACAGCTTGTTTTAGGACTGGTATTTAAATATCTAAATAAATTCTTAGAAGAGACTCATGACAAAAAAGAGGATGATAATAATTCTTGCATATTATCATTTCACCTGTCTGAACTAAACAAAGCTGTATCGGGGTGTCTGTAACTGGGATGCGTTAGGCTGACAGAAGTTATTATTACTTTTAAAATATAAATATGCAAACAGTAGATTACACTTTCTCTACAATGTGTAATTATCAATGGTGACAGGTGAGATGGTGCTAAGTATGGTGAAAGTACCATTGATGGACAAGCAGGAATCTGAATAGTCTTTGTAGCTGAAGCAAAGAGAGAAGTGCAAGTCCAAGCTTCTCCCATAAGAATATTGAACTCACCCCAGAACTTAATTCCAGTATAAATCAAAAGCCTGAAAAATGTTATTCTGGGAGCCAATATAAAAAGAGAATCTCCTAGACTTTCATCTTACCAAATGGAGAGTCCAGATTTTTTTAGAAATGCATAGGAACATGCTTTAATTCCTCTACCACACGGAAATATAAAGTATATGGTGCCTATGTTCTTTCAGCAGTGTGCTTCAACTGGGATAAGCTACAAGTCTCAGCTGCCCTGTCACTCTTTTCTTGAGGGACAAGGCATTGCCTTGCCCTTCTATAATGTTTTGGTTTCAGTTTCAAGTAATATGGATTTATTTAATTGTACTTCCTCCATAGCACAGCTTCCTTGGGCTTAGCTGTTTTCCTGGTTCTCTCCAGAACATGAATGATCTGGGGTAATATACCCTCAAGAACCTCTCTTACCCAATTTAAAAGGCCAGCATATCTCGTTACAGAAATGGTCATGTCTTCCTAATCATTAATGGTTGTTTAAATAATAATTTATTCACCTTTCCAGGCTATTACAATTACAGTTCATAAAGTCACCAGTAAACGGCTAATTCTTGTTTCTCTAACCATATATAGTATTTGACTGCAGGATGGTCAGGATCTAAGCAGTAAGAAAAATATTAGGTAGAAGAAATGTCCATCATGTCTCACACACAAAGAGCTAAATGCAGATAAATTGTTCAATCAAAAGACTATGGCAAAACCAATAATTGAAAGTGTAGTTTCCAAATCCCGGGCCTGTGCCTTAAACAAAATTGCTGCCTTCTTCCAAAATATCAGTGCTTCATTTTGGTTGTATCTCAGCATTCCATATCAGAGAGGTGAAGCAGCTTTCACTGAAAATAAATTTGCCACACAGCAAGATCAAGTTTTTTAGACCCATTTTTACAGTTTTTATTTCTTCCATCATTATTTTTAAAAGAATTAAACTGTCTGATTACATCAGTCATCAATTAAACAGTTATAAATGGCCCCTCCAGTGCCCCTTTACTCATGTGCTGTGCTAAAGTACATGCAAGAGAGATATGACACAATGCTACACACAGATCCAGCAAAGAGCCATTCCTCTTGTCTTTACCTGGAATTTAGGAAGGAGTGAAAAAAGGGGAAATCGTGACATATTAACTCAACTGTATTTACAACATCATGAGCTCTAGTAGAGGAAGAATTGCAACCATTACCTAGGAACCTAACGGCCCATGAAGCCAAGAGCCAAGGTTAAACAGGCTGCCTAAACAACAGGGTTTTATTGTCTAGTACATCAGATTTGCTCAAAGAATAGGAATACAGTTTATGTGAATTATGTGTTAATCAAAGGGCAGTTGCTAGCAGACCATGGGATGCATAACTCCCAGTGCATCCCATATGGATAAACATCTATTCTGCCTTTTGGGGACAATTTAAATGTCTACTGAAACATACACTCAGGCACTGGGGAGACTAAATTATTCCAATTCATTTCACATGTTCCACCAATAGCAATTTTATTTCATTAAGAGTGTGGACAGACCCTAGAGATCTGTAATGAACTTCAGTTATAGCTCAAGGTGTTCTTCAAAACTTGCACATGAAAAAGGGACACAAAACAGAAAGAAAATAAGTACAAGGTAGGAATCAGGTTAAAGAAAGAAACAGTGCTTTTGACAACAAAAATAACTACATCAGACAGAGTTTGTGCAGAATGTTAAGAAATTGTTGCATGCCTAGAATAAATGTACTGGAGAAAGGATCAAGGGGCCATTGTGCAAGGTACCACAAAGATTTTGACGAGCTGGTTCCTAACTGTAGCGTTTTTATCTTCATTAGGTTGTTGTGGTTTTTTTTTTTTCTCCATCTATACCCTAGTCTCTGAGGGCCAGACTGCCATCTGTCTGATGCTCTGCCCTTGATGGGACTCCTCAGGATAACACACTTTTAAATGCAAGTTAGTTTGGGATAAGGAGGTGAAGCCAGGTAACACATAGCTTGCTGCACAGTGAGTCAGAAAAAGGTTCATGTCCTTGCTTAGCTGAAAGCTACAGGCTACCTGGCCAGCCTGGTGCCTCTGCACAAGACCGAATTTCACCCTGAGAGGAGAACATAGGTAGCAGGATACACCACTGCTAGGGCATGAGGCTGATCCATCTGTTTGCATTTCTACCTGAAATGTGTGAAATTATCATCAGTTGGAAAAAAACCCAAAAAAACAGTACTACAATTTACTCAAATGAAAACATACACCTGAGCTTAAAAGGAGGAGACAAACTGATACTCAGCTTGAACCCTGAGTCTGTAAGGCTTGAAGGTCAAGATGAGAGATCTTGTGAAATGCATTTGTGGCTGGTCATTCTCTAGCATCTGTTCCCTAGGACTGCCACTGCATTTTCAATATAGTTTCATCTGCTTCCTGCTAGAGAAAAAATAAATCTGTGCCAATGCAGAATTACCATGGATTATTCTTTATTTCTGTAAGTGACATGATCTAAACAACACCTTAAAAGTAGCTAGAGAAGCAGGAAGCCTCTTTTTGACATGGCAGTAGAAGTTTAGATACTTTTCATATAGCAGAAATAGCTGACAAAACTCAAATTACCATGACAGATCTCAACTGTCTGATCCAGTGGGCTAATGCCAACTTACAGTTCAAAAACTGGGCCAATGATACATGAACAGAATATAGCTGCTTTTTGCAAACCAGGATATAGCTCTACATCTACTTAGTGAGCATACTTATTTTAATATTAAAAAATTAAGCCATTTCAAATGAGGCTTTTTTATAGGAAAACCCATGACTCACTAAGAAGCCAGTATAATGATGATTGCTGTTCTTGAAATCATGAAAAACCTTTGATTTAATGTGTTGATTCACTGCAAGTACAAAACCACACACTTAAATTGAACAAGTCCAGTCCAGACTTCATGATTCTGAGGATTTCTCTCTCCACAGAGATCATTAATTGTGAAATTCCTCACAGGCATACCTGTGCTTGACAGGAGAGCAATGTGATCTTCCCAGCCAATGTTAAAGATCACCAGCTGACAGAACAGTATTCATGTAAAATAAAAGGCACAGAAAGAAACAGCCAAGAACTTAAGCAAACAATATTGTTATAAGCAACTAGCAATTATCTTCAAGCATTTCAAAGCAAATGAATCACCCTCTTGTGATTTCCCTTTCAAAAATGCAGGCAAATTGTCATGGTTATTGTGGTTGTTTCTGTAATTGATCTAGTTAAGACTGTACAGTGGAATGTATATATGGGTTTAAATCAGCTGCTAAGGAGGTCTGATTAACCTGCTGGATTTGCTGGAGTAATTTGCAAGCCTGGAGGCAGCAGGTTTGCCAAGAGAATGCCACGACACAGAGCTGCTTTGCCTCTTGTTCTTGACACAACCCCCAAATGCACTCAATACCAAGGCAATGGGAAATAAGCTGATTGCTAATGAAGGAGTTAATACTTTAGGCCCCCTGCAACAGGCCCTACCTGTCCTTCTGCAGTGGGACCTCTCCCAAAAGGCCCCAAGGATGGTGGACACTGAGCAGAACAGATTCTATTCCCTATGTTCCCAGCCTGGCTTTCTGCCTCCATAACCAGGAGCTGAAAACTGCAACTGGGAGTCAGAACCAAGCCCCCTGTAATTTCATATTTTCCAGAAAATTCTCCAAGAACACCAGGAACAGGAACTGGTAGATGGGTGCAATTTGCCACTTTTGTACCTTATTTCTCCTGTTTCTACTTAACAGAACTGCAAATAAAGAACTGGATAACTTAGTCCCTGGCCTAATCAGGCCCAAGCTCAGTATTCCACCAAGTTTTTGCTATGTGGAAAAATGTTGGTTACTTTATAGCAAAGTTTTCTAACATTTTCCACTGTAGAAAATCTTCTCTTTACGCTGGTACAGGAAAATCCAGCAAGATTTGAGAATCTTGCTTTCTTCGATTTTCCTCACTTAATTCACAGAGATTTTCAGTATCTATCTTATTTGTTGCCTCCTTTTCATAGTTAAAAAAGCCCACACTCTCAATCATTTGTAAAAAGAGTTTCCCATAGCTCCAGTTATCTTCCTCACCTGCTTTGGTGCCTGTCTTAGTCTGAATTCAGAGGCATTACTAACATCCATATGTGCATTTTTATATTCCTATTCTATGCTTCATTTCGTTAGTTAAATGGCTACAACTCAGCAAATCTTAACCTGTGTTTAACAGTGCATGAGTCCTTTTAGTAAGGCCCAGTATAACTTACTTTCCTATGATAATTTTATAAATTCCTGGTTTAGTCATCTGCATATCAGCTTGTGTTCATCAACTCTTAAGTTTTACCCGTGGAATGCTGAAGTTTCTGTTGTGCCCTCAGAGGCTGAAGAACAAAGGAAGGTACTTGTCCCATCTGCTCAAAGAAAATCCAGATGCCTAAAGGACAGTTCAAAATGTCAGGGTTTAATATTCATGTCTCTTTCATGCAGGCATGGAAGAAAAGTGAATTCTCACCCGGTGATTCTTAAGGGCAGACCAATAAAATGTCTTAAGCATAATTATTTGCCAACCTGAATAATTTTATCTGGTGCACAATGTTCTATCTGATTCCCTTCTTCCAAATTAGCACATACTTTAAATAGAGAAATTAATATAGAAATATTTCTTGGTTGGGGGTTCTTAACCTTATTTTTAAAAAATTTTCTGTTGCTTGTGGTTGATTTCCTGTTGCAACTGAGTTTCAAAGAACCTAGTGGAAGGTTCTTGGATGCCCTAAATAAAGTATTGCCAGTTACCTTCCCCTTTCAAAAGGGACGATGACAGAACCACAGAATCCCAGAATGGCTTGGGTTGCAAGGGGCCTTAAAGATCATCTAGTTCCAAGTCCCCTGCCATGGGCAGGAACATCTCTCACCAGACCAATCTCCAGCTTTCAGGAATCCACAACTTCTCTGAGAAATGTATTCCAGTGCCTCAACACTCTCACAGTAAAGAATTTATTCTTGATAGCTAAGCTAAACCAGCCCTTTTTCAGTTTAAAGCGCTATCCATACATGCCCTTGTCAAAAGTCCCTCTCCAGCTTTCTTGCAGGACCCCTTAAGAAGCCATGAGGCTGCTGCTTCAAACAATCTAAAATTTTAGAAGTTTTGCCATGACTTCAGAAAATATCAGAGAAACTAGTGGATTTGAGAGTGACGTGGTGATGCTTTTAGATAAAAAATGGTTGTTTGCTATTTTGGTAGGGAGGTTCGCTTTTACAGTAATTCTCATTCAGTCACGCAGAACAAACAACAGCATTTTCAATGAGCAGCCTCACGATCTGCACTGTTCAGTGTGTGTGGGGTTTGTGGGGAAAAGCATAAGCTGCAGAAGGGAAAATTCCAGAAGAAATTGGATTGCTGTGTGTGCACCCAGGTAGCTGCTGTGGCGTGCTGAACCAGATCTGCAACACAGTCATTTCAACAGCCAGTCTGTGGCACGAGGCTGAGCCTGTGAGAGAAAACTGAGTTATTCCACAACAGGTGAAATATGGTTTGAAAGCTGTTGCCAACTTCAGGAGACTTAATGTGAACAGCACAGAAATCCATCTGCAGAAGACTCAACAGCAGTTTCTGAAAAAATGAGAGGGGAAAAATTTTCTCTTATTTTCCTTATTGTTTTAATTGATTCTATTAGCTCAATTCTAACTCTGTACTGCTGCTGATCAGGAAATCTGAGAGTCTCTTGGCATTCAGTGAGCGTGGCCATCCGTGATGTGTATAACGCAATAACTGGAATGTAAGTTTTGTGGGTTTAGGATTATTAGCTTTCTTTTTTTTTAGGGTTTGCAAGGATGTAACATTATAGCATATAGAGAGTTTTGTGTCTCATCACAGCCCCAAACACTCAGGTAGCAGGTGCCCTAAGACTCAGAGCACAGCCATGTTTCAAAGCCTTCAGTCCTGCTCTGAGAGCAACTAGGCGTGAGAGTTTTTGTGCACTTGATACATTCAGTGTCCATAAAATCAGTGAAATTAAACTCTTGTGTGACTTCTTAGTGGCACCTTTTTTCCACTGAGGGAAAAATTAATAATTTCAAGTAATTTAACATAGTTATTTCTAGTAGTGATTCCAGTACATTAAACGATACGAAACATAAACCAGTCCCATTATATTCCAGGAGCAGCCAATTTATACAACAGCTGGGAATGAGAACAAAGCAGTTTTTTCTATCTGACCAACAAAGTCACAGGACGCACACACCATATGCCGGCTGCTGACACAGCATTGTGTATGGAACTGCAGTACAAATAGAAAAAAAAAGGTTACAATGCACATTTTTGGAGAGGGCTTGGGCTCTTATCGCAGCACAGACACATTTGTTCACTGTAGGCTGAATGAGGGGAAAGGCTGACAAAGCTGCATTGCAATGGCAAATTTGCACCAGGAGCACCACTGCCAGTGAGTACTTAGAGTCAGATGTGAGTGGTGAAGCTCCCACAGTCACTGCTCTGGAGTGCAAGACGGCTGAGTGCTACAGATTCGGCAGTGCTCTCCAATGCCAGTGAAAAAGGACCCATGAAAATTACCTGCTCCAGCTTCTTGCTTTGGAATGCTCACATTCGACATTTTGGATTCTTATAATCAGTGTATTTCAAAAGCCAATCTGCCATGTAAAACTTCTGGTTCTCTCAGGAATCATGTTCAAAATTACAAGGAGACTATAAAGACAAGTTCAAGTCCAAGCAGTTGCAGTTTCCTATTTTTTAGCAAAAGCAGGAAGTGTAGTTGTAGTTACTAATAAAACAAGTAGCACCTGGAGAACTGCTTTTATGTGTACCCCCTGTTCTTTTAGTTGAAGTGCCAAGGGAGAGAGAGCATCAAGGTGTAAAGGGGATAGAATTAATCCCAAATTTTCCAAACTGATAAAAACTGTCAACACCTAATTGCTTCACATCACAGCCCTGACACACAGGTGGGCAGGTGGGACAGGTTGTCATTGCCTGGGTGCAAATGTGAACTCAGGGTTTTTGCATTTCCCTCAAGTTACTGAGGGAAGCAGAGAGAGGAATTCTTGTCTTACATCGCTGTACTGGCTTGTGAGCCCATGCTTAGCATGAATTAAGACAGAAAAAGGCACTGCAATTAAATTTGTTTGAGTTGGCAAGCTCTTTAGTAGCAAACTCTTGGGGAGGCAAGGAGAAGGTGGCTGCAGAGACAAAAGACTGAATTTCATTAACAGTTACACCTACAACAGTTCAAAAATAATTACCACGCAAAATGCATTTTTTGTTAGAAGCCATTATTTAATAGTCCTGGAGCAAAGTTTGCTACTTAATGGGAATATTGACACGTAAAATAGGGAGTAAATATTTCAGAAGTGTGACCCTGTACACATATGCCCTCTACTTAAACGCTTCCCAGCCTTCTACTAAACACAGACTGGTTATACATTAATCTAACACCTGTTGTTCAAATTCATATGTGGTCATAAGGCACTAACATCCAAACCCAGCACAAACCTTTTGGACTGTCCCTGCATCCACTTCTGCTCCTGCACATCCTAGATCCTTCAGATGAGTTGGCAATGCTGATCCCACTGTGCTGGCAACACCAGGACCCCCACCAGGACCCCACTGCTCCTCCCCTGCTGCAGTGGTTTTTGCTCCCTGTGAGCCCAGGAAAGGGGAGAGGCTTTGCTGGGAGGCCATGGGACACTTGTCAGCCAAACTCGTTCAGAATTCACAGC